>NC_080747.1:25430000-26055000 GCF_020826845.1 Diceros bicornis minor | reverse complement strand
AGTGTGCCGATATGAGGAGGAACCTAACTTTTGGCAATAAAATCCTATAATGAAACAATTATGTAAAACACTCATTTTCAATGCATTTTAAATCACTAGTAAATTTTCTTTTTTTTTGAATAAATAGATTAAAATATATTTATTTTTAAAAATATGTTAGGGAATCATAATATACATTATCTTTTATCTCCCCAGTAGATAATCTTCACTTAGTTTTCCTTCTATATAATCACAGTTTGATTTGAGAGTGAGTGGCATTTACTTGATTTTAGGGAGTATAGACTCCTATTCTACAGCAGATAAACCGTAACCGTCCAGGAACAGCGCTGGCAATCTCATTCCTTTGTTTTTTTATTGGTCTTAGTAAGATATGCCACCAATTCTGGCTATTATAATAAGATATGATAATAAGTCTTCTTTTGCCTGCTTCTCCCTGATTCAAAAATAATAAATAATAGATAGTTAAAGTAACTACATCAAGGCTTCCTAAAGTAATTAATGCTTTTACTCATTCTTTATATGTGGAATCAGATGTGAATGACTCAAGGCACAGCAAATATCTTGTGATTATGATGCTTCGGAGGAGAAAGAGGAGAAAAATCTCCATGTTAATGACAGAGAAATGGAAAAATAGATAGTGTTTGTGCCACAGATGACCTCATGGAACAGCTACGCATGGCACACACATGCGTTCCCCCCACAAGCCCTATTTTATTTGTAGCACAAGCCCTATTTTATTTATATCACTGTAAGTCTGATTTCATTGCCTTGGAGTCAAAAGCATTTCTAAGTAACAGAAAAAAGTACTATGAAGAGACATTTGTCATCGTAGAGAAGATCACTACATTTGATATACTTGTCTTTTCATAGAGGACAACGAATGACTCATCTTGGTCTTTGACAACTTTTTAAAATGAGGTTGCCAGGAGATTATTAGTAAATCTTAACGTGGTTAAAAAAACATTTTGATCATTCTCAATCTCAAGAGAAATTACAATATAGTTATGTTTGCCATCTGTGATAATACAATCTGTCACTGACTTAATAGTACATGAGTAAACATAAATGTATCACAATCTTCTGGGATAAAATAAGAAATAAAGGCTCTGTTCTCATACTTCATGAAACCTGGAACAGATTATTTTTTTTTCTGATGGCTCATGTAATATATGTAATATATAACCGTGACATTCAGACCAAATGAGAGTCCTTATGTTAATGTGTATACTAAACATGAATAAGGTTTTGTTTCTTCTGTATTTTTAGCTAAAAAAATAAAGTAAAACTAATTTCAGGTTAAAGATAGTAGGTCAAACAAACATTTATCTATTAATTGCCTAAACCCCTCTAAAATAAGAGAAAGAAATGTTTTTAAAGATGTATCTCCAAAGAAAAATATAACAACAGAGAAAATAATGGCAACAACATTTTGGAAGATGGAAGGTTGTGTAAGTTATTACTGATTTAGCAGTCTCAAGAAAGTTAAATTCTAAGCCCAAAACATTGAAAACTGAGAAAGTATCCAATAGGCACCACAAAACCCCTATGTGGCACAGAAATTATTGGTATTTTGACTGTATGGAAATAAAAGTGAAGAGACTTGCTGGGAGAAAGAGAGCACTCATTGAAAATCTGTTTAATAAGGAGTTAAATCCCAGATCTACGTTTATTCTGTCCCTCCTGCACAATGACAGAAAACAGGAAGATCTATTTCTCTGAATAGTACAAAAACTAAAAATATGTCTCTTGATTAGAATAGAGTAGTATTTCAAAAACAATTAAGAAACCGGATATTATTTCTCTTAGGAATTTGATCAGCCCATGAGAAAAGTTGCAATGATACAGACAACAGACCTTTCCCAATGAAACCACTAATCTGATCAACTAAAATAAATAGGATAATCGGGACTGCAGATCCCAGAAGAGCATCTGTACAATAGGTATACAGATAACCCAATTAGAAATCCGATTAGAGCAGATTGGGTAGCAGATCTACAGGAAAAGGAAATTCAACGTCACCTTATGGATTTGAATGTATTGAAGGTGATTTAGATAATTGGGGGCAGATGAGGGTGTGAGTGAATTAAGAATAATTATTGGAGTAGATATTGTTATTTGCACTCCTCTAATATCAATTCTCATCATTGTTCTATGGTAATAAAATCCTTATCTTTTAGCTCAGCATATGGTTGCATGAAATGTATGTGTTTCCCACGCTCAGTAGCAGGCATCTGTGGCCATATGATCAACTTGCTGCAAATAAGAGTCAGGTAGGTCTAAGCATTACTTGTGAAAAATGCCAAAAAGAAGGACAAGCCCTTATTTTTCCTTTTTTGCTGGCTGAAATAGAGATATGATGACTGGATATCTTAGAACATGAAGTGACTTTGCAATGTATGTTTCACACAGCAGAGTGATGTGATTGAAAAATCCAGTGTCCTGATACCACAGAACAATATACCAGTCTTGGACACCTACTTCTAGATATTTAAATGGGAGACAAATGAACATCTTATGGTTTAAATTATGGGTATGTTGTGTGATCTGTCGGTGGAGACTATCACACTAACAATAGAATTTACTACTGGAATGGTGCATGACACATGGAAGAACCTAAAATATTTGTCGTTAGCTTAGTGCAGGCGGGCAGAGAGTGGGGCCCAAGAACTCAGATGTTGTAGGCTGGAAAGCTGGCGCCTTTTGATATGTCCACACAATACATTGAGCTTTTTCTTACTTTCTAGCACGAAACAATGTTCCGGGCTCATTTGGCACTTTCCTTCACCCAGCTTTAGAATTAACCATTTAACCAAGTAATTTTGATTCCGTTCTCTGGAAGGTGGCATTTTGAAACCAACATCAGGGCTCTCAATATGCTCATTACTATGATGTGTTATTACCTGTAGATTCTCTCAGTGGACAGAACTAGAAAATATGTCTATGTATATACTTATCCACACTTACATATTTCTGCATTTCTCTCTTTCTATTCACCCATATATTCATAATAAAATAATATCTACAATTTTTTAACTCAACACTTCAGGTTTCATTCTAACTTTCTCTTTGTCATGTTTTAAAATACTTTTTCTGGCAGTGAGAAACTTGACACTGATTATCTTTGACACATTTAATTATTTTGTTCAATTTATTTTTTTTTCAATGAAAACAATCTCCTATACCAACACCCATGACTCACCTCCTCCATCACTCCACATCCAGAGTATTCTAATTCTATGTATTTTAATCAGTTGTTTTAAATGCTTCTTTGGTTATTTACTCAACACTTACTAGAACTCTGATATAGGCATTATATCTGGATTGTTTGTTTTCATGATAGTATTATTGTTAAATACCCACGGCAGTCTAAAAATAATATGCACAATTATTGTTTTGTTTTTATATTTATAAAATTTAATGTACATAACAAATATAATCGTAAGTGCAGCTAATGTTGACTGAGTATTTTCTACATGCTAGACACTACGCTAAGCCTTTAATTTTTGCTCCTTCATTGAACTTTCATAAATATTTTGCAATGGGAACCACTAGGAGAGTTATTATGATCATGAGTAGTGAATCTAGACAATAATAGATTCAAATTTCAACTCCATCACTTTTTAATTGTGGCATCTTGTTATTAAACCTATTCTGTGTTTCAATTTCCACACAGACACACAAATGCACATATATCTTGTAATTAAGAGAATTATGTGATTCAATGCTTAGCAGAATTCCTGTTACATATTAAGCACTTTAGAAAAGTTGATGATCATTATTATTTGTAAAAGAGGAAATTGGAGTTTAAGAGGGCTGACTACCTTACCCCAAGTCTTATGTCTAAGTAAGTATTATATCAGGGAGGCCAATGCAGGTCAAAATTAGTTATTGATAGGTATCTTATAAGTATATATTTCATAATTAGAATGGGAATGTAAAAAATACTTTAAATTTTACTACTAGAAATATTATAAAATTTCTAATAATTTTCTAGATTTTAGATGTTAACTCCATGTTGAGGTATCTGAGGGCTATAATGATTGAAAGCATTTATTTCATTACTAGTCTATGGCTTTGTTGAAAGGAAGTCCATATCTTTTTATACTATTATACTTGCAGCATATGTTCTAATATCTATCATTCCCCATCTGTGTATTAGACCAGCTCAATAAATCTTTTTGAGTGAATAAATAGATGTATACTTTTGTGCTTCCTTTAGTATGATCTTTTAGGTAATGAGGTATGGAACAATTACTTCCTAATGATGGTGAGTTTTAAAATGAGCTCTTCATTCCTTGGCATCAGTTTCATATTTAAATATATAATACAAAGTTCCGGAAAGAATTGGAAGAGAAATATCAAATTAATTTTTTGAGCAATGGAATTAGAATAAACATTACTTGAAAATAATTGAAGAGCACAGTGGGTAGATTTTAGAAAATCACCCCCTACCCTAAAACTTTGTAAGAAATGCAACAGTATAAAAATGTAAATAAAATGATTGCTATGCAACATCGATAATAGGAACTCGGTGTAAAAATAATAGATTTTCTTAAGAAAGATGACATAAAGAAATAATTTCCAAGATACATAGATTTGAATCTATAAATCAGTAGGGCATACCTTATTCAAGAAAAATAAGATATTAATATTAAGATACATCTTGGTGAAATTACAAAGCTTTCAGGATATGGGTAGTCGCTTAGAGAAAGTAAAGTAACTCTTGGTTCGAGATGTTGTTTCAGTACAATGCTCAATTTCAAAAAGTGAAACAATTCCCACAAAATTCTCAGGGAAAGAAAATTTTACCAATAATTTATAAATAGTGGACTGGTACTATTCTCAGACATACAAGAATTCTGGGAAAACTGTATCCATGAGTCACGTTTGAGGGAAAAAAATATATTTGATGATAACAAAGAGAACTGAAAGATGTATCCAAACAAAGACCTCACTGATGGAGAAGTCATAAGAAAAGTAAAATCATTCACAATCCCATCCATTTGTATACCAGCACAAAAAATTGAAAGATGCCAGGAATTATGGTTAAAAATTTTTAATATTACACACTTTGACACTGTAAAATTGGTAATAGAGCAAAGTAGATGAGGGAGGTACAGATGAGAGAAGTAAGAAGTGTGCTAACTTTGCATATTTATAGTCAGAACCTAATAAATGACTTGAAATGTGTGATTTAAAATAAATAGAGCCTCTGGAAGTAAAAACAAACAAAAAACTAGCTTTTAAAATAGAATGTATTTTAGGAATAAAGATTATACTATTATTTATTTGAACATTAATAACACCTTCACATTAACTTTAGTTCATTCTCGATTAAACCTAAAACTAAATGAATTAATCTGTATTATAACAGCATGTATGACATCGTGTCATTTTCTAAATTTATTTAAAGTGCTCTGTCTGTGTCTGGCTTATCTATTTTTTTTCTTTCTGTAAATACACTTTGAGAGATAAAAGATATGATGTCCACAAAAAGTTACCAATGATTATTTCTAGATGGTAGGATTTAGGAAATTAAAAAAATATATTTTTACACTTTTTGAAGTTCTTAGAAGTATCATTATATTTTATTTTATTTTATTTTTTTGTGAGGAAGATTAACCCTGAGCTAACATCCGTTGCCAATCCTCCTCTTTTTGCTGAGGAAGATTGGCCCTGGGCTAACATCTGTGCCCATCTTCCTCTACTTTACGTGGGACACCACCACAGCATGGCTTGACAAGCGGTGCAGTCCGTGCCTGGGATCTGAACTTGCAAACCCCGGGCCGCAGAAGTGGAGCACGGGAACTTACACGCTATGCCACTGGGCCGGTCCCTCACGGTTATTTTTTAAAAATAGTTAATCTAAAATAAAAGATATGGTTCATAATTGAACATTGTTGACTTCTGAACAGTACAATGATTAACTTTTCAAGGAAAGAATAACAACTTTCTCTGAGTAATTTCTAAAATCTTCTCAATTAAAAAAAAAAGTATTCTTTTCATGAAGAAGGTTTCATATTGGTAACAAAATAACTTGTGTACTAATAAGTGATTCTTAATCTATCACCAGAGTTATTGAATTGACTTTGGGCTAAAATCACAAAAATAATATTCATTTAGATCTCATTACAAATATTAGTTATTGTTTCTAAGAATTTTGCAAACATTAAGGTATTTTAATCTGATTTAACTTTTTCCAGGACTTTGAACTACCAGGATTTACTTTCACACTCATGTTCATGTTTTTCAGATTTTCAGAACTTTTTCCATTTGTGATCTCTACTTCTATAACTGCTTTGAATGAAGACTTCAGTATTGAATACACGTGCCACTTATTTTGCATTTGTCTGCAGATAAATTGATTTTAAATAACTTTTACCTTTTTTGGGGTGGTCTGCTACCCAGGCATTTTTTTATCAGCAAAATCTTTTCCAAAATTTGCACCTGTTGTATTTTAGTCTTCTTTTCCAATCTTCAGATCTAGTCTCTCCTTCTAAACTAATATCCATTTAATCCAAAAGAAGTGTTAGTTCTATTTCTCTAAATTCATTCTTCTTAATCTATAACAGACATAAAATGAAGTTTGCACTCTAAGATCTAAAAATTATACTAAAAATTAATATAATGTTACTTAACTTTTGGAATTGTATATTGTCAATATTTATTTATTTTTAGTTTTTAATGATTTTAAAGTATGTAATGAGAGACCTAAAATTATTTGTAAAGGTAAAATTACACCACTGCTATTTACATAAACCTTTCTGATATGTTATTTCACCAAAAATTATTTCACCATTATTTTATTTATTTTCAATAGGACTTTTCCTCATCTCTTCTTCTGTTCAGAAAACATTATTTTCAATCTAAACAGCAAGTTCTCCCTGCCACTAATAAACGTTTTCAAATAAGCCAAAAAAGAATTTAATGTTACAACAAATTTTAATATTTCATGTGACGGATTACATTCACATAACCCTCCCTGGAGGTATCTAGGAAAAGGACTGTCTGTCCTGCTATTTCTAGGGCAATAGTAATTAATGATCCAACATAATAGTCCAGTCTGATTCTTTTTTTTTTTTCTTCTTGTGAGGAAGATTAGGTCTGAGCTGACATCTGTGGCCATCTTCCTCTATTTTGTATGTGGGACACCACCACACATGGCTTGATGAGCAGTCCATCTGTCCGTGCCCAGGATTCAAACCTCTGAACCTTGGGCCGCCAAAGCCGAGCGTGCAAATTTAGCTGGTATACCACAGGGCCAGCCCCCAGTCTGATCTTTTAAGTAAAATCCAATTCCGTGGCCATATAGTCACAATTGCGGTGAAAGTGACAACTCAATTTATAAGCTTAGTTTTTAACAATGTCCTTATACTATCATGATGCCTTTAACTGAATAATTTCAAAACAACCATGTGCCGTAGTTTTCTTCCTTTATACTATCTATCTAATAATAAAAGTATCATTGTGTTTCTATATTACTTTGGACCAATATAAAATAAGCTTTAATAAAGTTGTACAACAATTGTGAATACTCTAGAAAATATTTATTAATTTTCAATTAGATTTAAATTTACCGTTTATCTAATTATAAGTGGTTTAAATACCTCAATTCAAATTTTTATTACATACAGTAGATATTTTAAGAAATGTTAAAGCATTTTCCCATTAGCTTACTTAAGAATCATATTTTATTCCCAAAATAGTAGCTATTCTTTTCTGGTATTAATGTCTTACTTGCTCTCATTTTTCTACAGATTGAATAGTTGACAATCCTAATTAATTGAGGAAATTTATAGGACCAATTTTGAGCAATAATGGAATTGAAATAGAATACAAAGTCAGAGAGCTAAGGAGTTGAAGTATAAAATTTTTCAGACAATAAAGACGAATTTGGCTTATCAATGTGTCCATCTGATAGATCAAAGAAAGACAGCTACACTGGGCCGGTCCCATGGCTTAGCAGTTAAGTGCATGCACTCTGCTACTGGTAGCCCGGGTTCGGTTCCCAGGCGCACACCGAGGCACCACTTCTCCTGCCATGCTGAGGCCGCGTCCCACATACAGCAACTAGAAGGATGTGCAACTATGACATACAACTATCTACTGGGGCTTTGGGGAAGGAAAAAAAAACGAGGAGGATTGGCAATAGATGTTAGCTCAGAGCTGGTCTTCCTCAGCAAAAAGAGGAGGATTAGCACGGATGTTAGCTCAGGGCTGATCTTCCTCACACAAAAAAATAAATAAATAAAAGACAGCTACAGAAGAGCTTTCCTGGGCATTCCATCATGACTTTGAAATTTACAATACGTAGGATTGAAAATGTGTTTTAACAAAGACCTATGTCTTAGAAATATGATTGGAATCCTGGCTTTTTTTTTCCTAAGGAAGATTCGCCCTGAACTAACATCCATTGCCAATCTTCTTCTTTTTGTATATGAGCTGCTACCACAGCCTGACCACTGACAGACAAATGGTGTAGGTCTGTGCCCAGGAACTGAACCTGGGCCGCCAAAGCAGAGTGCATCTAACTTAATCAATTGGCAACTGAGACCGACCTGGAATCCTGGCTTTATTAAAGTTTTCTTACCTGTAAAATGGAAATGATATCATTTTCCACATAATGTTGTAGCAATTTTTTAGAGATATCAAGCATCACATCAGGTACTTGGACATCAGAGAGTACAAATTAGTTTTTTCCTTGTGTTCCTTATAATAGCATCATCATACTTAAAACTAACCCACACTGGATGTCTTCATACTGTGTTTTCTTATCAGTGTGTTCACGTCATCAATAAATGCATGATTTTCAATACTGCAATGTGCAATGCATGGTAATCACAAATCTTTTTATATTAAATGTGACAAAATGACAAGAGTAAAAGTACAATGTCTTTCATTTATTCATTCTTCCATTTGTGCAACAACTATGAGTCAACATTTGTCAGTCACCACCCTATATGTTGAAAATTAAAACATAGGAGTTGAATGATCTCTGTACTCACAGAGATTATAAACTATTTTGATTTTAACCTGTACTAAAGGCTTAAGATAAACACAAAGATTCCTGAAATTCAAGACATAGAATGAAAGGGGGAGGACTGCAGAAATGGGAGATTTTCTCAGGGCCTCTAAAATCACATTACATTGGAAATTGAATAGTGGATACTTCTTTATAACTTTACTAACAATGTAATACGATTCCAAGTCTCCTCAGCTATCTACTTCTGTTGACAATACCTGTTATAACCAGAATTTGCTGTTTTCTTATATACATTCAACTACATGTCATTGACTATCTTACAAAGAGCAGAGTTTTAAGTACCCAGGATATAAAAATGAAGATGAAAAAATTGTTGTCCATGATGAATTCATTGTCTAGTAAAGGAATGGGGAGAGAAATTCACAAGCAAAAATTGAAAATCTAGCATGATCAATGCTATTATTTATAAATTTTATGGTCCATTTGTGGAAGTATATAAAATAAAGATGATAAAGATTATTCAGTAAGTTCTATTAAAATTATAGATGTATCTTTTAAAGTTATGTTCCTTAAAGATTTTTTTATTTCAACTAATTTCCTATGTTGCTGTTGTCACATACTTTTTTAGCATAATTACATACAGGACTACATTTTTGTTTGTTATATTTAATATTTCAGAGATGGTAGAGTAAATCTAGAGAGAAAAATTGAAGGAGGAAGAAATTATATTACATTAACATTGAAAAAAATTCCTTGGATCTTGAGACCATAGTAATGTTTCCTGTCAGGATTAACCTTGGTTTATGTGACGAAATGACTGAATGATCTATTAGCTTTTCTCAAAATTTTCATTCTTTTTTGTCATTTTAGTAATGCTCTGCAATTACTTATGCATGGGAAGACAAAAGAAGCAAATGAACACTGATAACCATGTAATCTAAAGTATTGATTCAGATACCTGAATCTATGCCCCATACTTTTTAAAACATACTTAAATTTATGATATTCTTATACTAGTAAAAAATACTTAGAATAATGTAATGAAATATAAAATCACTATTACATATTAACTAACTTTATCTATCAGTTGTAAAATATTGACCTGCTCAAATACTAAGACAAGCTTAAATGTTTGCACACTAATGAAGTTAAATGAAAATGACAAAAGAAAAAAAAATCTATTGCTTGAGAAGACAACAGATCTAGGACAGTAAAATTTATATATTAAAGCACTTTAACTGCAATTTAAAAATATGAATTACGTTATTATTTTTCATAGTTTTGCTTAGTGTGATGCATATTTATTTGCAGATATGTGTATAATAATTTGTCACCTAAATACACCATATGTACATATATATTTTGTTAAATATATAGATATATAGATACATGGAAATATGTGGTATATATTTCATATCCTGACTCACTACTCACATATCTTTTGTGATATTCCATTGCATATTATATTATATCCAAATCCTTCAGCTATCAAAGTCTTTCATAACTTCATCCCAACTTACTGTTCTGTCGGATTTTTCACTAGTGCCTACATGTGTCTTACCTTGTAGCTAGACTGGGTTGTTGCCATTTGGGTGGACATGTTCTGTTCTAATGCATTTATCACTTTCCCTTTCTTTTTCTTTCTTTCTTTTTTTTTTTGTTTATTGGGGTAACATTGGTTTATAACATTGCATAAATTTCAGGTGTACATCATTATACTTCTATTTCTGCATGGATTACATCATGTTCTCATGTTCACCACCCAAATACTAATTACAATCCATCATCACACACATGTGCCTAATTATCCCTTACGCCCTCCTCCCTCCCACCTTCCCCTCTGGTAGTCACCAATCCAACCTCTGTCTCTATGTGTGTGTTTGTTGTTGTTATTATCTACTACTTAACGAGTGAGATCATATGGTATTTGACCTTCTCCCTCTGATATCCCTGTGTTCATTGCAGCGTTATTCACAATAGCCAAGACTTGGAAGCAACCCATCAAGAGATGAATGGGTAAAGAAGGTGTGGTATATATACACAATGGAATACTACTCAGCCATAAGAAACGATGAATTCCAGCCATTTGTGACATCACTTTCAATATCCACTACTGAAAATTCTTCAGCAGTAACTACAGATGATAGATTTGGATAACTAACTGTGTTCATGAAGTCTTCCATGATTTCTTCAAATTAATTGGTATCTCTTGTTCATTTGGATCATTTTTTCCATGTATGTCTTAAATCATAAACATCCACACCGTTAACTGGCATAAAAAATAAAATAACATGCTCATGCATCGTGTGGGTCAAGAGTTAGGACAAGGCACAGTGGCTATGGCTTATCCCTGTTTCTCAAAGTCTGGGGCTTCAGGATGGAGACTTGAGGGCTGGAAATGATTCAAAAGGCTGTGGCTGGAATTATTTGGCCATGACTTATTTATTTGGCTACAGCCTGAGCTTAGAAGCCTCACAGATTGAGCTCAGCTAAAACTGTTCACCTAAGCACTTACACATGAGCATTTCATGTGGCTAGACCTCCTCAAATATGCTGTTCTCAGGATAATCAGATCTTACATTGCAACTCAGGGCTTCAAGAGTGATTGCGGCAGCAAAGAGGAAGCTGCATGGTGTGCTCTGCCTAGTTTCAGACGTTATGCAGTATTGCTTTCCTACAAGTGTTATCTAAGGCCAGTTGAAGTCTAAGGGGCAGGCAATAACATCCTACTTCTAGATGGAAGGAGGGTCAAAGAACCTGAGGCCATTTAAAAAATCACCACAGACCCTCTCTATAACATTCTAACAAACATAATTATGTTTTCTGAGATTTTTGTTTTTCTTGTGGTAGTTTTTCCCGATCTCTCTACCTAGAGCAAAACACTTTGAAAGCATAGCTATTTCACCACCTCCCAAATCTTTGAGTGGCCATTCCAATAGTATGCAAAGAAGATAGTCAATTTCTTAAATTAAATTGCATTTAATTTCATCTTTGGGAATGAACATTCTTTTGCATTTGAAAAGAAAACTAATAAGTTTGATTAATCATACTTACTTACAAAAGAGCCTGAATACATTCACACATGCACACACACATATACATACACATTTTATCATACATTGACAGTTTCACCTAGTTTGATTTATTCATTTCTTCCACGAGAGGTTATTGAGCACCTATGAGGAGGCAGGCACAGGGCTTGGCACTGAGTGCAACATGATGATTAAAACTGACAGTTTTTAGCTTATGAATCCTACAGTCTAGTGATGATGACTAATATTCAAATAAACCAAGCGTGTTTACTGAGTTACGGAATAGAGTTAAGGGCCACAAAGAAAGAACATAGGGTCTCATAATTTAGTTAGGACCATTCATATTTAATTTATTTTTGAAAGGAAAATATTTTATTTCATAACCATCCTATAAGTGAATACCTATTGTACACCATAACTAAGGTATTGAAATCTCATATGTGTATAAATGAAATTCATTACAGGAAAGGAAGCCAAAAATCATTTTAAATTCTGAAATTATTTTATTTAACTAATTGCATTAATTTAGGTCTTAGAAAATTGTTTCCATAATCTAATTTGTATATACAATGAAAGAGAAATTTGAAAATTATATAGGCTTTAAAATTATGTTCTAAAATTCAATACACGTCCTGAAATTATAGTTTGGCTTTCTTGAGCAAGTAAAATTATTATATATCAAATCATCACATCTATTTACCCACTGTTGCCTTAAAGTTATGGCTTTTTTTTTTGTGGTTATTACAGTCTACTATTGTAAACTAGATTATTATCTTGATCATATGCGTTAAATGAATCATTGAACAATACACTAGGGAATTCTTTTTTTTGGCTAGCACAATCCTGAATTTTTGGCAGAAAGCATTTTTTGTGTCACCATATTTAAGTCAAATTTGGGCCAACATCACTGACACAAAGGGTAACAATTTTCTTATATGCAATGCATACACATCCACACTCAGTGATTTAAAATAATATATTTCATTTTTGTCAGTATAGAAATAAACCTTAGTGCTAAGATTAAGTGTTTGTCTAAACAAAATTTAAAATCAGTGTTTAATGCTCTACTAGTCAGTCCCTCTTGAAATACAACGTTTTCTGAGATCTGTAAATTGGTGTATAATAGCCATCAGAGTATGTTTTTACTTGATAGATCAAAAACAATTTATGACTGAAAGTAAATCACAAATCAAAACTCTGAATAGATATTAAATGAAATTGAATCTAGATCTTGGTATCTGGACTTCATAATTGCTAAATCGACTCAATGAGTGTGGCTTTTGACTTAATGCTACAGCACAGCAAGTAAGAAAGTGATGATAAATAGAATTGATAAAGAGAACAGCAGATGCCTCATTGTTTATCTGGACTGCTTTGCTGAAGAGTACAGTTGTAAACATTCTTTGAGAGTGCATTTGCGATGATGTGGATGGGCATCCTATTTATGAATTCAACTGGTTGATCCATGTTAACCTGAGAAAAAGATAATAAAGCCTGTGATATGACAAAGGGAATCTGAAGTTGTGATTCATGGAACAATTCTATCGCTCTTGAAAGTGACCTAGTTACAGTCTGTCTTTAGTTTACTTCATAAAAAAGGTCTTTATTTTATTTGTTCTGTTTTAAGATAATTCTTGTGTGTCCAAAGTGTAAATTCACATTAAGAAACAAATATGGACTTTTATAAACTAAATAAAAGAAAAACAAATGTTCTGGATTCAGGTACTTGCTTGTACTTTGTACTTCACATAAATGTAAAAGGAAATTGGTACAGAATAGTTTTCTCATTTTGAGCCTAGGAAATTTCAATGTTATCTACTGCATTTGGAATACAAAATAGTCTAATCTCTTACTCATAATAAGCATATGACACTTTTGAAGGCTTGCATCTTTCAAAATTTTGAGTGGGAAAAGATTTAAAGCATTTCCTAGTGCTGACAACACCAGGAAGATGAGCGTTAGGCCTGACTTTGGAGACAGACAATGGCAGAATTTGGGATCATATGTGCCTGGAGTACAAAACCTTTTCCATCATGGACTATTAAAAACAATTAAGTACCTCCTGAGGAAGAAATAATAATTATACCTTACATTTGCGGTACTGCACTATGTGACAAAGAGTTACTTGTGAGTTCCCTGAGCAAGATTGCAAATGTAAAAGTGACCTCAGTGTACAGTATCCACCTAACAGGCCACAGGGCGAATTAACCCTCCAAGGCAGTGCCCTTTAGCATAGGTTTGCTAACAGTTGTGGTGGGGGGTTGAGAGCCACTTTTCTGTTCTGGCACTCAGAATTGAACTCAAAATATTTCTAATGTGAAAGATGTTCAAATCTTTGAGATTGAGGGACAAAAATAAGCAAACAAAAACTACCATTATTTTTTATTAAGAAAATAACATATTGAATAAAAGAATAGTCTATAATATTTCAAAATTAGGTTAAAACATATATCAATATTATTATTAAATTATTAACTAACATTTAAAATATGTAATTCCAGAAAGAGCAATAAGCAAAAATATCAAATGCATTGAATTATTAAAGCTGTAGTCTTTAAATGCCTTAAAATGTAATAATTACAATAATAAATATTATTTATGATATTATATGTATTATTATGTAAGTTAAAATAAATACTATTTATATTGGTATATGTATTATATATAAATAAATAACAAATTCACCTAAGCGAACTACTTGCATATAATTTACCTATATGAATATTACACTACTGTTATCCTAGAAGAGTACTACTTTGGGGGGGAGATTTTTCTTTTGATGTCTTTTATGGTTTACAAAATATAGTATTCCCTAATATTCAGCTTTATCATCATAGTTGTTGTGACACTGAGGTCTTTTAACAACAATCATGAGTCAGGTTCAAGTTATAAGCTAAAGACATGGTCATGGCAAACAGCTAAGATTAAGCGAATTTGGAGAAAATCTGCAAAAGAAATAACAAATAGATTACATTAAAAGTCACCAACATCTAGAAAAAGCCAAAGAAATAGGATGCATGAATCTTGGGAGCCTTTGTTAAGGCAATTCAGATCTATTTGTTTCTTGCTTATGTATGTTAACATAATAAATTGGTCACCTAAATGCAGATCATGCACCACGATATCTGAAACTTGTCAACTAGTTTATGAAGACGTATCATCTATCTATCTATCTATCTATCTATCTATCTATCTATCTATCTATCTATCTATCTATCTATCTATCTTCTGTCTATCTATCTATCTATCTATCTATCTATCTATCTATCTATCTATCTATCTAGCAGAGCTTAGCAGTAGAAGTGTTTTGGGGGATAATTTAAACTGATTTAAGAGTGCATGTAAGACTACCCCTTAGACACCAAATTAACTAAATAAAAAGGCTTAACTTCTTTCAGTTGTATAAAGGGACAACAATGCAAACACAGTCCTGGAAATATTATGACTGTATTGTCATTTGTAATTTTGTTGGTGTTTGGGGTCATTTGGAACAAATATACAGTAAGTTTCTGTGGGTTACTTTGATCAGATCAAAATGATAATATCTATAAAATCACATAGTAGGACAGGATTGTTCTTAGAAAACCTGGCATCTTTCATGATATTATGCTAAGCAATTATTTCGCTGATAATTATTCCATAGTGAATTCTTTAAGAATCTCTTATATCTTCAGAATTAAATCTTTCTTTCCATCTTTCTACAGAGCCTGTATCTTATGACGAGAAAGTTTGGAGTTAACTAAGCACTTTTTAGCAACTATTATGACTATAATATAAGTAGTGACGCCCAATATTTCAGATTTCAACAGACTACCAACCATATCACTCTCAAGAGCCTCTTTTATTTTTGTTTTGAGCATGTGGTTTTATCTATTTATGCTGAAATGAAACAATGCACAAATGTTCTTTCATCTTGATACCTCATTTTGTTAAGTTGCAAAAAAATAATTAGTGTATGTGGTGAGTATAAATCTTATTTCAAAACTCATTTTGAATCCTCATTCAGCTTCCATGGTCGAAACAAAATTTTAACTTGGAGTCAATCTTTTCTCTTAGCCTTAGTCCTGGGTGTGTGGACTATATTATGGGATTATTTAAGAGGGGTGTAGTAAATCCTGTTCTCTAAAGCAAATATCCACACTGTAATATTTCCACCAAGATATCCATGATTGTCGCTACTCACTGGTCATTGATCTCCATGAAATGCTGTGGAGACATTCTCCATTCCTATCTTTTTAACTCTTTCAGGTTTTGTAGGTACTCGAATCACTACCTTGCCCCAACTGGCTATATTTGAGTCATTTTGCTTCTCATGCCATGCTAACAAATAAAAAGCACTATTTAAGGCTCAGTCTGCCTACACACACCACTGAGACAATTTTCTCTTGGAATGTTGCTACCCCTTACCTCCTGGTTCTACCCAGACAATCATGTAAAATTGTTTTTATCTCTAAAATTCCTCAATCCTATAAGAAGTGATTGCAGACCCCTTTTTCCCCAGAACCCCATTTCTTCTTGCTTTTCCACTAAGTTTCTTTGCTTTCTCAAGCCTACCAGAGTCTTTTCCAGTCTTGGAAAAAAGTATTGCTTTCACTCATTTTGTTTCCTGATAAATATTTTGTCTTTGTTATGACTCCTTTACATTCCTTTAAGTGACTAGGATTTAGAAAATTAAAATCCAGGAATAGACTTCCATTTTCTATGCTATATTCTATGGCATATTTTTCCTCAGGCAAACTAGCATAGAATGATTTAATAGAGAAAGGGCAGTGGGGGTAATAGAAAATTATATTTCAAAAACATAATCTTGAACCACACCTAATACATATGAATGTTAGGACTAAAGGGGGAAAGAAAGAGGAAAGAAGTCAACAATTCTTGGAATAATTGTAAAAACGAATAGCAGAAATTCCTTAAATAAAATTCAGAATCTTAGGAAAACTGACATGGAACGGGGTAGAAAGAATGGGTAGTAATAAATGTGAGAAAGAAAACTGTTGTTGTTAGTGCCTTCAAGCCGATTCCAACTCTTAGTGGCCCTATGTACAGCTGAATGGAACCCTGTGTACAGCTGAATGGAATCCTGCCTGGTCTTCTTGGGCCATCCTCTCACTTTCCGGCACGGTATCAGACAATGTCCCACTGTTATTCATAGGGTTTTCAATTGCTTCTGGTCACTGGTCAATTTTTTGGAAGTGAGTGGCCAGGTCCTTCTCCCTCGTCTGCCTAGTCTACAAGCTCTGCTGAAACCTGTCCACCACGGGTGGCACTGGTGGTATTTGAAATACCAGTGACATAGCTTCCAGCATCACAGCAACACTAAGCTGCCCACAGTATGACAACCAACAAACTGGTGATGAGGTTCCCTGATTGACTGGGAAATGACCCCAGCTGCAGTGATGAAAGTGCAGAATCTTAACCACTAGACTGCCAGAGGTGGCAAGAAAGAAAGTAGTCACAGAGAAAGTAATATGTTATATTAATAAAGATTACTTATTGACCAGACATTTTATTGTTGTTGTTTCCCTTTTGGGTGTCAGGCAGTACAGTAGTGCCTGGGAATGAAAGCATCAGCAAGATACAATTTCTTTCCCCAAGGAGGTCAAAGACCAGTGGTAGAGACAAGAAAGTAAAATAGCAAATATAACACATCGTGATAAGTACAAAGTGTAAACTAGGTTACAAGGAATTCTCAAAGAGTTGATGTGGTCGTGACGGGGTGTGTGTGTGTGTGTGTTTGATGGCTTCAGAGTGGAAGGGTACCTGTGTTGAATCTTAAAAGAGGAGGAGAAGGCATGTAAACAATAGAGATGTGGCACATTTACAAATCTACAGCAATCCCTATAAAAACAAAAAATGACGTCTTTTTAGAAAAGAACAGACTGGCTATGAAATTGTCCCTCTCTCTCTCTCTCCCCCAAATATATATATAAACTCTTTTATTATTATACTTAATGTTATTATCTGTAGAGTGCAATTAATCACTTTTTTCTTTTTTTAAACTAATACAATATGTAAGATATTAGTTGATGTTATTTGCTTGGATTTACTTTCTTATTCATATCTGGTGATAGCTGAAAATCTGTCAAAGAAGAACAACTTAGAATGCTTAATGAGTGAGAGAATTCATTTCTCTTCCTCCACTTATTTATTATGCATAATACGTACTATGAGCTAGGATGCTTGGAAAGGTAGACAATTGATGGTTTCTGCCCCTAGATTGCTCAGGCTCACAGTATAATGGACAAATAGAGAGTGCTAAATTGATAATTATGGAATATAAAATGTATAGACTTGTGAATAAAATACCAAGGAAATTTGAGGAGAAACCAGCTATCTCACTGGGATGGTTCTCAAAGTTTTCACACAGGAGTCTATACTTGAGTTTATACATTGTATAAAAAGACAATAAGTAATAGTCAAAAGATAGGAGACAGTAAGGACTTCCCCGGCAGAGGAGAAAACATGAGGATGTGAAATTTCTGATTCTAACTAGGATGCAGTAACTAGTACTAAACTAGCCCTGTCACTGTGGACAACTATATAATTGGATAACCTATATGAAACAACTGTTTGCAGACATTAGACATAGGCAAAGCAAAATTGTGATCCATGAGAGAAGGGAAACAAACAAGGTGAACCCCCAATAAAAGTATCCCAAAATAGGAAGTTATTATTGATATAATAATTAAAACTTAGTCCAACAAATTTTTTATGAACAATAATTTCAATGTCTCCTTTCTTCTTTTATATTTACTGAGGAATCAAGAAGTTATGTAGATGAATGTGTAACTAACTTCATTTACTATTTATTTCATACTTACTATGTGATAAGAACAGTGTTAAATATTTTATACACTTGTGGTCAATGACTGTAGTTTATGGGGGTGTAACTAGTAGCTGGAGTTGGAGTGTTAACTCAAGTGGAGCTAAGATGATGGGACACGTTAGAAGAGATGGACAAATTGTGAGGCTGAGGATATTCTCAGCAATATTGAAATCGTCTTTCAAGATGGCAGGAATTCTTGCATTTCTAAGACTTTTTAGAATGAAACTGTATACTTTTTATAATGTGGAAAGCTTAATTAATATATTCTTTAAAAAATTTGAGTAAACACTTAAGATCATTTTTCCAGGTAGATAAGGTAGCAGTTAAAAGACTTGCAAGAATATTCAGTAGAATACCTGAGTCACACTGCCTCACAGACAGAGGCAGAAAAGCCTGTGTTAACTGTGGTATAAGTAATGTTGGTGGTATAAATTTCAGGTAGACTAGTTCATAAATTATAGTTTTGTATTGACCCTGCCCTCCTAGAGCATCTGTTCTTTTCCAACAAAAATGCAAGGAAACGTGTTTACAGCACAGCGTGTGAGAAATGATTTAGTATTTTAGCTTTATCTGCCTATTGGTAGACGTGAGTAATTTTTATATTACAAGGAAAAATGGATCCAGAGAGTCTGATATTAAATCCTTAGCAGGGTTCCAAAATGTCAGTTAGATCTTAAGTAAAGTTGTGTTCCTGTGTAAGCTCCATGAGGGGATTGCTGTACCTGTGTATTGATTAGCCACCTGTGGGAGATTGCATTCTGCAGGAAAGATAAATACCTACTTGGGGTCCTATTCTTTGAAAGAAGGCACTTATTCAAGTGAGGAAATCTAAAACTATTTTTCTTAAATTTGATCGGGGCAAAATCCACAGTAATTTTTTCTAAATTATTTTCTTTCTATTCTGTATGTTTAACCAAAGGAAAATAGAATCTTACTCACAATTTTCCTCAATTTTCCACCTCCTGCTATCATTAAATGTGACTACAACATTCATGAAGCCATCTTACCCTCCCAGATAATTGACCTCTTCCACTCTGATTACCTGCATCTCAGCTTTCTGTGAGCCAGAAATTTCTAGGGCTGCAGTGTTATGTGTAACATATACGTGCAGAAATTCCAACCTCGCACTCTTCCGGCTTGCAATCTGATACTTTCAACTCTTATTACATATTTCTTTGCTTTTTTTCATTCATTCATTTATTTATTCAATATACAGGGATCAAACCCCTACTATATAGTAATAACTCCCCAGACTCTCCAAATTGGATGCTGAAAATATAAATATAGTTGTCTCAACTACGCATCCTTAATGAGCTTTTTGTAATGTGTGTATTTTTCAAGTAATCAGATAGATGAGTATTAAGGATGATAAGAGGATTTATTTGCTGTGTACTGCGGGAACAGAAAGGAAGGAATAGCAAACTCTGTCTGGAGGGATTAAGGATCATTTTAAGAGAATATGGTCTCTGAACTGAATCTAAGGTCAGTGACAGAAGCAGGAGAATCCATGCCTAATTGCAGCCCAGAGGCCTGAGATGCCCTGTGAGTTCACGGGTTCTATTGCATTGCATCTATAAATACAAAAGGCGAGGGTAGAAATGTACCCTGTGTTCAGATCACAAAGGACCCTGTGTCCCATGTTAAGGATTAGGAATCACATGCCACTTTGCAATCTTTAGAATTTGGCTTTGGTTATCATTAATCAGAACCGGAGTCAAACTCAGGAAGGAGATATAAATCTATTTCTCACTCTCCATCATCTAACCTAGTCTGACCTTCAAATTTTATTTCAGAAGTGTTAACTACAATACCTGGCTGAATGATGGAATAAAGTTTCAAGTTAGACAACATAATTATTGTGTTGTTAAAATCCATTAATCAAAGTGAGTCTACATCCACCCTCTTGATTATTAAACAATAAAAATATTGAAAGATTGAACTCCCGTTCAAATGAAAAGAAAAAATGATGGCTTCTCCCAAGAAATCATGTGCTGGCATTTATTGTCAGTTAGGGTCATGCAGAAAATAGATATTCCAAGGGAAATATTAATGTCAGAAATTTTGTTTAAAGCTATTAGTGTCATTTATCTGAGAGCATATGTGGGTGTATAAACACATATTAATTTATCTTTTGATTTCTCTTTCTTTATATCTTTCACTCACTCTTTCTTTCCTTCTCTTATTCTCTTGGTATCTACATTTCTTACTGATGAAAACCACCTCACCATTCCCCTATAAATGCTTTTTCTTTATCAACTTATCTTTTGCTTCTGTCCACTTAGATGGAATTTCATAAATTTGCAGATTGTGCTTCTATGTCCTGTTTAATATTT
The DNA here is from genome assembly GCF_020826845.1 of Diceros bicornis minor. NCBI lineage: Eukaryota > Metazoa > Chordata > Mammalia > Perissodactyla > Rhinocerotidae > Diceros > Diceros bicornis. The sequence continues at coordinate 26,033,823 of NC_080747.1, read as the reverse complement.
TTGTTCCATATTTTCCAATAAAAATTCTCTAGAGAGACAACCTGACAGGCTCAACAGTTAATGGATGATACGTATATTTTTACTTCTCCAACTTCTTGTCACACATGATTTACTTCCTGTATCTCTCTATTATAGACAAACTTTACTTCCTTGCAGTCTTCAAATGTTTCCTTCTCTCTTGCCACTCTCCCCAACCCCAAATCTCAGCCCCACTCTGCTTTACACACTCAATTCATCCTCCTGCCCTTAGCTGAGATAAGGTGTTTCAGGCATATTCCCTGAAACCAGTTTTGTGTTTTCTAATTACAATGAACTTTCTTTATCACAACATTTTAAGAAAACATTTTAATCTCTTACTTGCTTTAGTCTCCTCCGCTAGACTGCAAGATTTGTGAAGTCAGGGCACTGTCCACCTTGAGCGATATTTTATCCATGGGTTTCATTTTGATTTCCTAGCATATATAAATATTTTCTAAATAAATGACTAAAAGGAGTAAGGAAAAACTCCAATCTTGGTTCAAGTCCCTTCTTAGCTCTGCCACCTTAAACATCATCCGTCAACTTCTCTGGGCTTCAGACTTCTAAGATATATAATGAGAGTATTGAATTAGATGGCAACTAACTTCCTTTTCAGGTCTACAACTCTTCAACTCTATAAATGGTAATATTTAGAGGAAACCTACTTTCTACTGGCCTCATATTTCCATGTAGTAGGACCTGCAGCAGAATAATATTCCTGACTTCATTCCATTCCATATAAGGAAGAGTGATTTATCTGACCCATGAGTTTGGGGGAAGGAACTGGCCATGAGAGTATTTGATGGCAGAGAGGCCATGTTCTCTCCTGCTTGCACCAAAATGGTCAAGGCAGGTTCTGTTCCTGCAGGTGAAGGTCTGCAGTTGACTGACACTGTCTGTGACCAGGGAATTAAGTGTGTCCAACTTAGGCCCATTTACCTATAGACCTAAGTCATATAGCCAAGTCACTGTATCAGTAATGGAGGTGGTATTTTTTTTTTAATAATTTTATTTATTTTTTTATTTTTTTCCCCCAAAGCCCCAGTAGATAGTTGCATGTCATAGCTGCACATCCTTCTAGTTGCTGTATGTGGGACGTGGCCTCAGCATGGCTGGAGAAGCAGTGCGTTGGTGCGCACCCAGGATCTGAACCCCAGGCCTCCAGCAGTGGAGCACCCACACTTAACCGCTAAGCCACGGGGCCGGCCCTGGAGGTGGTATTTTGATTTTCATTTTCCTGATACTTTTATCTGTCTCTAATCTGGTTCTAAGCTTTGGAGAGAAACATGAGAATATTATTTACAAGACCTCTAAAATCTCAAGCGATAATAGCTCAACAAAATATTAATTACTTATTATTCTTTGTTTTCAATTCTTTTAGATAAACAGAAGTGTATTTTGAATATTCATGTATGTATTCCTATATTTATGGAGATATTTAGTCTTTAAATTATATGGTAAATTTAAACTTGAATATTTATGCACTCAATCTGTAACTATTGTGTTTGGTTACATTACTATCCAGTGGTGCAAGGAAGGGTATATATTATGAGAGCAAGACAACTCCACAATGAAGATTGGCACACTTTTAAAAGGGGAAATAATTACAGATAAACTAGTAAAATAAATGGTTTAGAAAGTTCTGTTTTCCCAATGTTGCTCTTTACATGGCTTCAAATAATAAAAATTTCTAATTGTTTTCTGAAAAACAAAACAGTAGTGAAATTTTAAAGCAAAAACTGAGGAGTTGGGGCTGGCCCAGTGGCATAGTGGTTAAATTTGCATGCTCTGCTTCGGCGGCCCAGAGTCCGTGAGTTCAGATCCCGGGCGTGGACCAACGCACTGCTTGTCAAGCCATGCTGTGGCAGGCACCCCACATATAAAGTAGAGGAAAATGGGTATGGCTGTTAGCCCAGGGCCAATCTATCTCAGCAAAAAAAACAGGAGGATTGGCAACAGATGTTAGCTCAGGGCTAATCTTCCTCACACAAAAAAAAAAAACAAAAAAGAAACCAAAGAGTGGTAGTCTTTGCCTCTTGTTGTGTTACCATGAACTTCTTTTTTTGGAGGGGGAGTGATGAACTTCCTTATGTGTCCCTGTTGCGTCAGCCACAAGAGTGGCTGGCAGGCCCAGAAGGATGTCGTCTCCCTGAACACAGGGACTGGTCCAGGAGTGGGCTTGTGAACTAATCAGGGTCCAGTTCCCTTTTCAGGCATTTATAGTGACACTGGAGATAATGAGAATCTATCTATTATTGACGTTATGGACCTTAAAAATTACAAAAGCCTGAACTCTCTGGAAACATCTTGGCTGCTAAGGGAGAATGCCCATCAGAAGAAAAACACCCAGAGGGTAACAAGTGGGAGATGGCAAGAGAGAGACAGAATCCCAATAACATTGTTTCAAATCCTGAATTCAGTGTTGCATGCAGCCGCCTATATTCCATATACTCTATAACTATATCATGAGAAAATGTATTCACTTTTTTCCCCCTTAATCTGGTATGAAATAGATTTCTGAGACCTCTGCTAAGATTTCTGGCTAACCACATAACAATAAACACATAACACATGACATACAGATTCTTGAGGTTTAAGATATATGGAATAAAAAATTTGTTTAGGAAGAGTAGAAAATGATTGAGAGATTAATGATAGATTATCTTTGCTTCAACATTTTGTCCATTTAAAAAATTTATATTCTATTTAGAAAGTGATGAGGAAACTTTGGAGGAATTTGGCATGGCGTAGTACATATATTAACCATGTCTTTCTTGCTTTTTTTTTCTTGTGCCAACTCTAGTCCATAGTTGCAGAAAAGGATACTAGCAAAGCTCACCAGAAAGACCACTTTGACACTAGTAATGTGTCCCATGATTGCAGTGAGGAAGTTGGCAAACATATACCATGTGTGCTACTCATGGTGTAATGGAAAAATTATTGATTTTGGAATCATATTAATCCATTGCTACCTATATAGATGAAACTGTTGTTTATATGTAGTCACTATAATATGTATCAGTTATTACAACAACGTTGTCTGGCAGTGATTTTTACCCCTTATTTCAAAGATGAGGAAACAGAGACTCAAGACAATGAAATAGTTAACCTAACATCTCAGAACTAGAAGATTTGGGAGCAAATACTTGAATTCAGATTTGTCAGGCACAGTGTTCAAATTGGTTTTTGGTCTTTTTTTGTTTTTTTGTGCTTATTTGTTCATTGATCAACATCTCAACGAAAAAAATATGTCATTCTAGGGACAGTCCAGTGGCACAAGCGGTTAAGTGCGTGCGCTCCGCTGCGGCGGCCTGGGGTTCGTCAGTTCGGATCCCAGGTATGCACTGATGCACTGCTTGTCAGGCCACGCTGTGGCGGCGTCCCATATAAAGTGGAGGAAGATGGGCACAGATGTTAGCCCAGGCCAGTCTTCCTCAGCAAAAAACAAGGAGAATTGGCAGATGTTAGCACAGGGCTGATCTTCCTCACACACAAAAAAAGTGTCTTTCTAGAGTTCATTAAGCAACATGAAAGGTCAATGAAGTGGAATGCTCCATTAAGAGGTCTTGAGTTGAGATGATACAGCAGTTGACCAAAAAGGGGTGTTTTTTGAAATCTAAATTAATAATAATGGGAGCACCTGAAGAAAAGTTTGTCTACTTCACAACTTAACATCAGTTTTATGCCTTTCTGTAAACTGGACGGCACCATTAAAAACATTGGGACCATTTCAAAATAAAAGGACAGATATTTCATTTTAAAAGCTACAATTAAAAAGCAATTTCTTTATCAAGTTTTATTTAATCTTAACACATTCTATTCATAAATTGCATAGAAATATGGTAAAAGGTATTTTTCTAAATTAAAAGCACTTAATAGAGTTTTTTCCTATTGAGTATTATACTAAATTTCCACATAAAGTTGTCTGAAACCTTTTCCCCTTAGTCTATAATTCAATGGCAGTATTACCGGTCATACTTTACCATCATATACCTAAATTCTTTAGGAGCTTCTTGTAACTTCTGTGCCATGGGGAGCCATGTATAGATTTATGGGTTGTTGACATTTTAAATAGCTTTAAAATGAAAATAACATGTTGCCTAAATAATGCCAAGAATATATTTTAACCCGCAAAACTATTCATAAAATCCTGTCCTACCAAAAAATATCAAGGTCAAAAAAGATGAAATAATGTATAATCAAGATATTTAGTTATAAGGATGAGTAATAGGCCAGAACTCTGTCAGGCATAATAATATTAATGTGGCGCTAAAATCATTAATCAAAATCAAAATGTTCTGTGGGTGGACCTAGAGACCACGGCGTTAGTTACTACATTAGTTACTACATAGAAATAAACATGCCTATAGGAATCATAAGTTTGGAAAATTCTGTGATTTGAAGTTTTACAGTAGTAAATAGGTAAATGCCTTTAAATGTCCTTCTGTTCCAAACCCAAGTGTAGATCTTATTGTTAACTATATATAAAGAAACTCTGATGTCTTGCTAACTTTCTATAAAAATTATACAGGCATATTTTCTGAAGAACAGCAACATGTTCCAATACAAAACTCTGGTTGAGAATTTATGGCATTTGGAAATTGGTCTCAGTTGAGCCATCAATAATTATCACGTTAGGTATATCTTGCACAATAATTTCTCTGTCTTTGTTTCGTAAGTGCTAAGATAAGTTATGGGAAAATGTTAGAGCAAGATATCTTCACAGAATTTTCTGGCTCTGAGATATGTCTTTACCCCTCTGGAATAATCAGGGATGAATTGTAGATCTTCATAATAGTGGAGTAACCATTTCTTTCTATGCCCTTATTAAATGAATGCTGTTAATTCTGCTCTTTTCTACTATAAAATCCCCCACTTGAAAACGCACCCCAAGTATCGACATGAAGTGCCATCAAGTCAGTGCACATTGCAGAGAGTGCAGAGCAAGGCTGTATTTGGAGTATGATTTTCCTGGAGACATCACCTTTCTGTCTCCTTATTTCCCACTGTAGCTTTTGTTGAAAACTTGACACTGATTTCTTCTACATATGGCCGAAGAATCTCATTAAAGTTGAATCAAAAGCACTTATCCCTATTGCATTCATTGGTTCAGACCTGCACCAGCTGGAATTTTCATGGTCTGTGGTTCTACAAACCAACATATTGAGGTCATTTCTGGTTTTTTCTGTCAGTTGCAAATGATGGAAAATGTCAGTTCATGATGAGCAACAACTCTGAAAAATGGCATAACCAACTAATCTAATGTGACAAATGTGGCTCCTGTTCACTTTGATGGTTTCATATGTGCCCAGACATAATATGCCTTCAGAAAATGCTGAAGGTGCTATTTTTTAACCTTTATTTGTGAGAAAACTTTACCTCGTGGCTCTGATGGATTATTATATTTTCAGCCCTTTACAAAGTCTCAAAATGTACTTTATATTCTGATATTTTTACATTGGATTTTAACCAGAAGATTCTTTTTGGAAAATATAAAATTCTCCTCATTCTATTTGTAATGTCCATTTTTGGCTTCTAAAATCCAGCATAGAAATGAAAGTTACAAATGAAATTTGTGGAATTACCTCAAATAGTTTTCCTAACACAAAAGAGATGTAGCAAAATTTGGTCACGATTGCCTTCCACCTCTTAATAATTAGTATTTAATCAGAAGCAAGTCCAATTTCAAAGTGATGTTGATGATAAAAACTAATTTTTATTCCAGTAAAATAAGTTATGAAAGTAAATTCTGTTAAATTATCTATTTAACTCTCCATCAGTAATCTTTCAACTTGTCTAATTCTTGAAATGGGGTTTTCCTTCATTAAATTCAACACAGGAAATATCAGTATTTACTGAAGAGCAGAAATTATTATATTACATTAAGAAAAATGTAGAGAGACATCATGCAAGCAGAACAACAACAAAAGCCACATATTGAAAATCAAAAAAACATAGGCTACTTATAACATAATTGAGAATAGAAGGCAGCATTTTCTTCTTCTACGAAATGGTTTAAATTTAATTTTACCTGTGGAGAAATTTTTCAGAAGTCCAAATTACTAATAAAAGACTGAGAGATGCCTATTACCTCTTTCTTTATAGTCTATCAGATTATAATTTGTGAAATATCAACCTCAAAAGTAAAATCAAATGAACAGAAATAGAAAACATATTCTTCCTAGTATACACAATTTTCATTAATTCAATGGACTGTGATAAATGAAAGTTGGGAGAAAAACTTGTTTTTCCTACCATACTTACCTTAAACTTCAATAACTCATTTAGCTCTTCCGTGTTGCAGGCAGTAATAGTAAGTGGATGTAGAAAAGCAAAGAGGGAGAAGAGATGAGAATAGAGAACGTGGAAATTTACGTGTAGAATTAAGACTGACTAAGAGACTAGGGTTCTATGCAAAGTCTAATGCATGTTTCCTGTTCTAATCAGTGTCCGTTGCTCCTTGCCTGTCTGTGTGTGGGTGTGCGTTTCTGAATACCGCTATTACTATTTTCTTTCAAGGTTTATTTTTGCAGTTTCTTACTCCAGCTTTCTCCATCAAAGACTGTCACATTTGAGCATGCCCTCAGTCAGGTTGTGATTAGAAATCAGACTCTCTGTGCTTCTCCATGTGGCCTTGTAATTGCCTACACGAGAGCAATCAAACATATCAGCTAGAACAATCGCCTGTATCCGCTGGAAACCTTTCTTTAATTTAAGTGAACACACCAGTCTAAGCCCATTTATTTGGGCAGTTATTTCTGTTGGAAAGCAATAATGTGTCTATCCCAAGGTTTCTTGAATTGAAGAATGAGACATATAGTTTTAGGACCAGAATGTGTGGAGATAATCAGAAGACATGCCTTGTTCTCTTTGTGTTTAAGTGAAATAACGTGAAAATCAATAGGTGACCCCTTTGAGGAAAATCTTCAAACCCCAGCCTTGTCAAATATTATTTAGCATTCTCACAGTCTTTCTTCCTTCATAACAAACTAAGGATGAAAATCTATTTTGTATTTACTAAATAGATTTTTTTCTTTTCTTAAAAACAATGAATTACACAGATGACAATAAGTAACTCCAAGTCAGTGGTTTTACCCAATTCACATTTTGCAAATTCAGCAATAACAGCAATTATAGTCAGTGACACAAATAGACTACATAACATAAGATGAATGACTGATTAGTCTGGAATATGGTTTAAAGGGACATAGAGTATTTTGATAAAGAACTGGCAATTTAATAGCGTTGAGACATCCTTTGATATTCAAAACAGATAAGCATAAGGAAAATGAAGAAACTATATTATTTAAATCCTCTCTGATTTTCATACACCTTAAATATGTGAAAAAAATGGAAGAGCTAAAAGGATAAAATTAGAACACTAGATCATTTGTATTCTCTATAAATATATCTTATTTCAGAATGTACAGAATTGTCTTGAAGTCATTAAATGAATGAGTAGTGCTTCTTGTCAAACCATGTCTCAAATAATCTATGGGATCATCCTTATCAAACTAGTGCCTTGGTGTTAAACTCTTTGTTTTCCAAAAATTGTCAGTCCCTGGGAATAGTGCCAATGACTTTCTTATTAATCTTTGAATTCTAGCATATTTCTGAAGATATAAATAACAATCAATGCTTCTTGAAGGAATCAAATAAAATTATGATCACACACAAAATCTATAAGACATAATTAATCCACCATTCTTGGGTGGATCACTGGATACATATTTACAACAACTCACTAGGGTGATAAACTAGAGAACAGAAGTCTCATATACACCTTTGATAAGGGAATATTTTTAAAAAGACCTTCTAATATTTCTTCTTCAAGTGAATTTGCCATTAGGTGCTGAACCAAATGTATGCTTGTTTAATGAATATTATACTAAGCAATACTAAGCAATCAGCATGCTGTAAAGAGTATTGTGTAGTCTTCCGGGACTTTTCAAATACCAATGAGGCAGACGAGAAGAGTTGCTAGATACATTTGAAGTGTTCTAGCCAAAATGAAGTTAAGCATTTATGTTGCATTAACATTACATACTTCTTCCTATTCCAGTAAGATAACTGTATTATGAACTCTATTTTATTTTGGTAATGTGCTGTGGAGAAATAAAGACAAAATGGGGTGAAGAAACTTTCTTCTCACTTATTGCAGAGAATGGCTCATTCAAAATCATTTGCAAAAGAACAGCCATTTAGGAGAATTGTTTTAGCTGTCTTTTTGCCCACACAGAAATAAATATTTTTATAGCACATAGTGCATAGTGGATGTTCAATGAATATTTATTAAATTGTGCTAAAATCACAATTTCTCCTGCTCATTTTGTCTTTATTTCTCCAAAATTATAGTATGCTTCAGAAACACATGTAACTAGAATAGCAATTTAATTTGGTTCCATGCAGCACACATTTAAAAAGAATCTCAACCCACAGCCCATTGGTTAGATAATTCCCATTCTTAACTCCCTTCTTCCTTGACAATTTTAATATATAGCCTGAAAAAGTGAAATATTTTAAGATAAGAATAAGTATGTACAATGACTGGCCAATGAAATCTAAGTGGAATTCTACTGTGGGCATCTGGGAAAGTTTTAGCCTCTCTAATAAATAAAAGGGACAGATTCCTGCCTTGAACATAAATTAATACCTGGATCTGTGGCAATCATATGACTGATAGTACCAAGAGAATGCGGGGATTCTGAACCAATGCCAGCAACTGCCTATTTTCAGATGACTTGTTAATTAGACAGGCTTTCTATGTATGTTGCTATAATATTATCAAACATTGATTATATTTGTAAGTTAGTTTATTCATTCATTCTCATATCTGTTCACTAAATTCAATTCTTAGTAAAAATGGGAAAATGAAGACTATGGTTAGATTATTCATTTTTTTCCCCAAGAAATATTAAGTGTCCCTTTTATTTTTCAAGTCTATCCTAGGCCTGATGATGGATAAAACAAAAATGAACACACATAAAACAGTGTTAACCTGGTAATATATAAACATTTATAGACACTGGCATAAATTATCTAACAAGATAATTTTTTTTAAATGCCAAAAAATATAAAAATTATTTGTAATTTGCTCTAAAAATAAAATATATTAAAGCTAGAAATCAATACAAATCAATAACTATAAGAAATATAATAACTTGGAAACATTTTAATAATCATCTAAACATTATTTAAGTTATAAAGGAAATACAAAGTTAATTTTTGCATAGTTTAGATGTTAATGAAAATTAAAGTATTACATACTAAAACCCATGGTACATGGCAAAAGCTCTATTCAAATGAAATTCATAGCTTTAAATATGTTATTATTAAGCCAAGATTAATAAAATTAATGTTGGAAGTCTTTAAGTTAAGAGAATTACTGATCTCTTAACTTGTTAAGTGGGATACTGGGAAAAATGAAGATAAATGCAAAAAACATAAATTAAGGAAGAATCTGAAAATAAATAAATAAAACTATGGGCTGGTTCTTTAAGAAAATCTACATAATTAATTAAACTCTGACCATCTGATCAAAAGAATACACACACACAAATAACTTCACTTGGAATGAGAAAATGCATTTAATCACAATATTAAAGAGACGATAATATTTTAACAAAATGCTATGCAAAAATTGCTTTAATTAATCTGAAATTATTGAAATAATTACTGATACTTTTGGAATTCTAAACACTGTAGTTAATTGATGCATAGATTTAAAATAAATACCAGTGTTGAACTAAACCATAGAAGAAACAAAGAGCAAATCTAGTTAAAGTGCTATCTCCAGAAGTTCTAAGCCCAGAGAGTTTTAGAGACATTTACACCAAACACCCAACATTCATGATACAAATAAATTACAAATAAAGTTTCAAGAAAATAAATGTACTATGAGAAAGATAAATATATGGTACACACGAAGACTTAGTTATAAAGTATAAACAATTAACTCATTTATGTTAATTTAGCAAATAAGCATCTAACACCAAACATTATTCCTCTATTTTGATGCATAACAGTAAGAAAAAATTATACTCAATAAAAATAACTATAAGATATAAAGTGGCAATTCTGTTATAAATAACAGGTAAATATTTTTTAAAGGCCATTCTCACTAACGATGAAATGAAAGCAAATTCAGTCAAGAAATGAGATAGTTTTACCCCTCAGATTGGCATCAGAGTATATCAATATTTTTCAGTGTTTCACCTTTGCCAGGCCAAATTTCTCATCCCCAGACCCATATACTCAACTTCCACCCTGCCATCTGCACTTAAATATTCAAGTACCTCAAACTCAACAAGTCCCTACATACAAAATTCACACTGTCCTCTTCTAAAGGAGGTCTTCTGAGTTCCTGATCTCAGGTAATAGCACATTCCATGTAAAAGTAAGAATTAGGATTTATCCTAAATGTCTTATGCTAACTCAGACCCTCATATTACATGAGCTACTATTTTCACTCCCTAAGTATCTCTTAAGTTTCTCTTCCTTTCCATTAAAACCAACCTAAGAAGCCAATGTTACTTCTTATCTGCACTACTATTTTTGCCTCCCAATCCGTCTTCTTAAATCCAGTGGCTACCCCTCCAAATCACTCCCTCCACTGTATGCAAAAATGTCCATTTTAAGTAGAAAACTGATGATAACACTTTCCTGTTTAAAATGGTTTCTCATTGTTCTTTGGGTGAAGAGCAAAATATTTAACATGGCTTACAAAGCTCTGGACCTTGGTTGAATTCCAGCCCCTATTGAAACAATTCCTCTGCCACTCCTACTCATCTCTGTGCTGCAGACACAAGGACCCCGGATCGCAGCAGACCATGTTGTGCTGAGCCCTTGTGGCCTTTGACGCTGAGGCAAAATTCCCTACTGGGGTAAAGGCAACCGAAGAAAACAAAGAGCAACAAGGCACCTAAGTATTATAGCTTTGAAGGAAGGACTACAAAATAAAGATCAATGTTACTGGAGACACATTTCATCTTTTTTATGAATATTTCCAAGGCCGGACTTATCTTTTTTTTATTCTTAATGAGAACTGTCCTGTAATTGACAGTAATGTCAAATATTACCTGTCATAGAGGGCAAAACCTGCCCAATTGTGACACGTATTATTTAACCTAACTTGTTATGGACATCCTTCATTTTTATATAAAATTGTATCTGACAATGCTAATGCTTCTAACTGTGTGAAATGTATAATACATTTTAAAATAAAATTGAATTTATTTATTTGTTTTTGATGAGGAAGATTGGCTCTGAGGTAACATCTGTTGCCAGTCTTCCTCTTTTTGCTTGAGGAAGATGGTCCCTGAGCTAACATCTGTGCCAATCTTCCTCTACTTTGTTTATGGGATGCCGCCACAGTATGGCTTGTTGAGTGGTGTCTAGGTCCATGCCTGTGATCTGAACCCATGAACTCCGGGCCATCCAAGCAGAGTGCGTGAATTTAACTACTATGCCACTGGGCTGGCACCTAAAATTGAATTATTAAATTAATAGAACATGGTAAATTCTCAAATTTGAAAAGCAAATTGTCCTCTACTAGTCAAAAATCAATAGACAAAATGTTGCGAAAAGTGTATTTGTTAATAATAGCAGGTGGAATGTTTATAATAATTTTACATTTGTCTGTTGACTTTCTACATTTGGAGATAGGTATTTTGCTAGAGCTAAAAAAGAAATTGAACTTATTTTTTTCTAAGGTATCCACCTTGAAATGGATTTGATTGTGAGAGGAGAAGGGAGGCTATCTGGGTAGAGCGGTAGAGTGTCTGTTGGCCTATTTATCCCTGAAAACTTGGTCGATCACTATTACGATCCCGTCATACAGGAGTCAAGTACTTTTCTTGTACTGAAAGACCATTATTAATTTTGAAGTAGGTGAAAGTGTGGCTATCAACAAATTTACGGACTCTAAATGCCTGATTTTACTGGTGTCTCCCAGATGTCAATCCTTCTGTCACTCTAAATGACACTGGAAAATGCCAAGTTATATTCCATGAAAAGAGGCAAAGGTTTTCCTTTCCTTTCCATCAAAGGTTTCCTGGAAATTAGAGTTATTAGCTCACCTTCAACTTTTTGCCCCAACAACTTTCACATTAAGTTTTGCTCCAGATTAGGTTGAATATATATTATAAATATGAAGTTATTTCTAGAAAGGTCATGGCCAACACAAAAGTATGCATTAGCAACAATGCCTAAAGAAATTGATAATGTAGACAATTCCATTGTGTTGCAGAATAAAAGGAGATCTCCAGTCTTTGCAATGACAGAACTCTCAACGGGTGTCACAATCCTGACCTTTGTCTTTCGCTCTGAGATCTCCCCACCCACATTGAGTCCTCTTTTCAAGTCTTTCAGCACCTTTACCTCACAGACTTTCTTGGTAAAACATCTAACTCTACCCATTGGAAGAAGTTTCACCTCTTGACTTTTCCTTTTTTCCTGTTACTTTGAGCAGTTCCTCAGATTTGGGCCACATGACTATGTACATTTTCTTCTCAAACATCTTGGACTCAAAAGAGAATAAGCACTTCCGAGAATGAGATCTAATGCAAGTGACCCAGTTTTTATTCTGTCTTCCCACTAGTGAAAGTTATTCCTCATGTCAAATAAGCACAGCTGCCGCGACACAGATTTTTTTCTTTAGTGATTCAATTAACCCATACTGAGCTAATGAGCTTTCCCTTTTTCACATGGTTATAGTTTTGTCAGTTAGAAACAATAGGCACCTTTACCATTATTATTTTCTTGAGATGGATTTGGATCTGTTCTTCCCCACAAAAAGCCTGGTTGAGTTACAAGAGAAAGTACAGAGACTCTCAACATTTCTTTCTCTTTGTAATTCAGCAGAACTGGTAACAGATCCAGTGAACCAGCTCAGATTACCATATTTTGATTTGAAACTTCTTTTCTAATGGAAGACGTAAGGAAGAAGAGGATGCTGCCCTTTGTCAATGCTCGCAAATACCTCCTTTTATCAGCCCAAAAAGACTCTCTTCCCCTCAAAATAAACCTCACTCTTGGGGAAACATATGGATATAATTTTTTCTTTTTTAAGATGAAAAGGAAATTATCCAATCCTGTCATAAAACCTATATTTTATATATTACAACAAATAGAATGATACAAATTATTTATATCTGTTTAAATCTGCTCAACTATTGTTAATAATTCTATTGGAAGAAACAAGTGGCTGTCTACCAAAGTACCATAATAAGATAAAGAAGTTATCTGAGTTTCCAGACGCTACCAATATTTTTTCCCCAATCCTTTAGTCCACCCTTCCTGAGTGTGGGGATCCAGAACTTCTTGGATAAGGAAGAAAAGGAATGTAGGAGATGGAAGGGACGGAGAAAAGACGTAAAACAAACAAACAAAACTCTTAGAAGAAGAGGGATTGATTTGTTTGTTTGTTTGAATAACTGTTTTGACGTGAAGTGAAAGGGCAGTTTCAGGTTTTATATTTTCTCTGAAAGATTAATTGTTTACCTCATTGCTTATTTAAAAATAACCCATATCAGGCTTACGCCAGAGAATGGAGCCAATCCTGGTTTGGAATAGGTCTGAAACAGGAATTGCAGAACAGCAAGCAGCAGCTGAAAGGGGTTTTTTTTGGTTGCTTTTTGTTATTGTTGTTTTCCATTTGTATTTAGAACAGTATAAATTGAACAGAAGAGATTTCCCATATACTTCCTGTCCCCACACATGTATAGCTTCCCCCATTATCAACATCCCCCACCAGAGTGATACATTTGTTACAATTGATGACCCTACATTGAACACATCGTAATCATCCAAAATCCATAGTTTACATTACAGTTCACTCTTGGTGTTGTACATTCCATGGATTTGGACAAATGCTTAACGGTATGTATCCATCAATATGGTGTCATGCAGAATATTTTCACTGCCCTAAAAATCCTCCATGCTCCATCTATTCATCTCCTTGCACCGCACGAAACTCCTGGCAACCACTGAAGTTTTGACTGTATCCATAGTTTTGTCTTTTATGGAATGTCATATTGTTGGAATCTTACAGTATGTAGCCTTTCCCAATGGTTTCTTTCACTTAGTAATATGCATTTAAATTTCCTCTATCTCTTTTCATGGTTTGAAAGCTCATTTCTTTTTAGCTTTAAATAATGTTACATTATCTGAATATATCACAGTTTCTTTACCCATTAACACACTAAAGGATATCTTAGTTGCTTCCAAGTTTTGGCACTTATACATAAAGCTACTATAAACATTCACGTGCAGGTTTTTGTGTGGATACAAGTTTTCAACGTTTTTGGTAAATACCAAGGAGCATGACTGCTGGATCATATAGTAAGAGTATGTTTAATTTTGCCAAACTGTTGTGGGAGATCAAGATTTGGTCACCCTGAAATCTCTCTTTACCTTGGTTGTTTTCTCTGGGGGATATTTGACCTCCCCCACTAACTGCCTAAAGAATTTGACATGGTGGCTCCTTCCTGGAACAGATCTATCATGATGGCTGTAAAGGTAATGTAGGATAAATGTTACAATAGGAAAGGCACCAACAAGCCCATCTTATCAGAAGTTCTGTCTCTCTGGCCACATTCTCTGGATGACCCTGCGAGGAGCTGCCAGACAAACATTTACATTTATAAGGGAAATCTCCATTTGTAAAGGTATCTCCCTCTCTGTATTGGGAAGAGGGAGGATGGCCTCATTTCTAGAGACTTATCAATGTGGAAGGTGAGGCCTTAAATCTGCATAATAACCTTACTCTTGTTTACTGTGCTTTAGTGGTAATCTTCTGTAACTGACTCCCCCCACCTCCAACATGCTCCTTTGTCAGTTGGCTGAAGATGGTATTTAAGAAGAGAATTTCTGCTATTGTGTTGAGAAACGCAGTGTCCCTGGTTTCTCCCATGTATACATGCTATTAAACTTGGTATTATTTTCTTCTGCTAACCTGTCTTGTTAATTATTTGGCCAGCCATAAGAACCTTAAGGGAAAGGGCAGAGGGAGATTCCTCCTCTTCCCCTGACACTGTTTTCCAAAGAGGTACCATTTTCTATTCCCACTAGCAATGTATGAGAACTCCTATCGCTCCACATCCTGCCAAGATTTGGTGTTGTCAGTGTTCTAATTTTGGCCATTCTAATGTGTGTGTTGTGGTATATCCTTGTTTTAATTTGCATTTCCCTGATGACATATGATGATAAGTATCTTTTTAGATACTTATTTCCATCTGAATATCTTCTTTGGTGAGGTGTCTGTTAAGGTCTTGGACCCATTTTTTAAATCGAGTTTTTTGTTTCCTTAACATTGAGTTTTAAAAGTTCTTTGTGTATTTTGGATAACAGACCTTTATCAGATGTGTCTTTTGCAAATATTTTTTCCCAATCTGTGGTTTGTCTTTTCATTTCCTTGGCATTGTCTTTTGGAGAGCAGAAGTTTTTAATTTCACTTAAGTCTAGCTTTTTAATTATTTCTTTCATGTATCATGCCTTTGGTGTTGTATCTAAAAAGTTATTACCATACCCAATGTCATCTAGGTTTTTTCCCATGTTTTCTTTTAGGATGTTTATAGTTTTGTGCTTTACAATTTAGGTCTGTGATCCATTGTGAGTTAATTTTTGTGAAGGTTGTAAGGTCTGGGTCCAATTTTTTCTTTTGCATGAATATGTACAGTTGTTCCAGCACCATTTGTTGAAAAGACTACCTTTGCTCTGTTATAATGTCTTTACTACTTTGTCAAAGATTAATTGGCTATATTTATATCAGTGGGTTTATTTCTGGGCTCTCTATTCTGTTCCATTCATCTATTTCTCTATTCTTTCACTGATATCACACTGTCTTGATTACTGTAGCTTTATAGTAAGTCTTGAAGTCGAGTAGTGTCAGCCCTCTAACTTTGTTCTTCTTCAATATTGTGTTAGTTTTTCTGAATCTTTGCCTTTTCATATAAACTTAAAAATCAGTTTGTCAATATTCACAAATTACTTGCTGAAATTTTGATTGGGATTGCATTCAATCTATAGATCAAGTTGGGAAGAACTGACATCTTGACAATATTGAGTCTTCCTATCCATGAACATGGAATATCTCTCCATTTATTTAGTTCTTCTTTGATTTTCTTCATCAGAGTTTTGTAGTTTTTCTCATATAGATCTTGTACATATTTTTTAGATTAATACTATGTATTTCATTTAAGGGGGAGCTAATGGAAATGATATTCTGTTTTTAATTTCAAAATCTATTTGTTCGTTGCTGGTATATAGGAAAGTGGTTGATTTCTGTATATTAACCTTGTATCTTGCAACTTTGCTATAATCACTTACTAGTTTCAGGAGTTTTTCTGTTGATTTTTTTGGATTTTCTACATTGACAATCATGTCATGCATGAACAAAGACAGTTTTAGGTCTTCCATCCCAATCTGTATACTTTTTATTTGCTTTTCTTTCTTCTCTTATTTAAATATATTTCACATATAACATTGTGTAAAAATAAGGTGTACAACATGTTGATTTCATACATTTATATATTATGATATGATTGCCACTATAGCAATAGTTAGCAACTCTATCATGTCATGTAATTATCATTTCTTTTTTTTTGGTGAGAAAAATTAAGGTCTAGTCTCTTAGCAAGTTTGATGATTATGATACAATATTGTCTATATTCTATTTCCTTTACTTGTCTTATTTCACTAGCTAGAACTTACAATATGATGTTGAAAAGGAAGAGTGAGAGGGAATATCCTTGCTTTGTACCTGATCTTGAGCGGGAAAGTTTTGAGCTTCTCACCATGAAGTATGGTATTAAAGGTTTTTGTAAATATTCTTTATCAAGTTGAGGAAAGTCCTCTCTATTCCTAGTTTACTGAAATTTTTTACTGTGAATGGGTCTTGAATTTTGTATTCTCATTATATGTATGTTTCGCCTTTTATAGTTGTCTCACAGTCTGGATATTCTGTTCTGTTTTTTCCAGTTTTTGTTATCTTTGATTTTTTGTTTTTGAAATTTCTATTCATATATCCTCAAGCTGAGATATTCTTTCCTCAGCTGTGGCCAGTCTACTAAATAGCCCATAAAAGACATTCTTCATTTCTGTTACAGTGTTTTTTATCACTAGCATTTCTTTTTGGTTCTTTCTTGGGATTTTCATCTCTCTGCTTACATTGCCCAACTGTTCCCTCATTCTATCTACTTTTTATATTAGAGCCATTAACATATTAATCATAGTTGTTTGTTTTAAATTCCCAGTCCAATAGTTGCAATATCCCTGCCAGGTCTGCCTCTGATGCTTTGTCTCTCCAAATTGTATTTTTTGCCTTTTGTTATGACTTATAATTTTTTATTTTTTCTTTATTTCTTTTTTTTTGCTGAGGAAGATTTGCCCTAAGCTAAAATCTGTTGCCAATCTTCCTCTAGTTTATAGGTGAGCTGCTGTCACAGCATGGCCACTGATTGATAGACGAGTGGTGTAGGTCCATGCCTGGGAACCAAACCCAGGCAGCCAAAATGGAGTGTGTTGAACTTAACCACTAGGCTGCTGGGGCTGGCCCATAATTTTTTCTTGATAGCTGGACATGATGCACTGGGTAAAATGAATTGCTATAAATAGGTCTTAATAATGTGGTGATGAGGTTTGGGAGGACGGGAAGTGTTCTATAGTTCTATGATTGGGTCTCAGCCTTTTGGTGAGGCTATACTTCTGAACTATGAAGTGGAAAATTTTTTTCAATTTTCTCCTCCTTTGGGTGGGACAGGATGGCTAGAGTAGGCTGGAATTGGGTATTTCTCTTCACGCAGGTTATTTAAGCTCTGAGAATACCCTAGCAGGTTAAGCTCTGGTTGACTAGTTTCTCCTGAGGCTCTGTTAAAAAGAACAGAGTTCTCTGGTGTATTTTAAAATGTTCTTTTTCTCATCCCACTGCCAGAGCATGAAGGAATTTTTCTCCAAAATGTACTGTGAGAAGCTAGTTAAGCTCTTGGAGGTAAATTTCACAATATTGTGGGAGCCTCTCTCTGACTAGATTCCCCTGGAGTTTTTAACTCTCCGACTTGCCTGTACTGAGCCTCCAGCAACTTGTCAATTACAGTTCAGATTTTCCTACCCCAGCACTGGTTCCTGTGTAGTTTCTGCTCTGCTCTGGTAAGCTGTGACACCCTGTATTCACCTGTTTGTCCCTCCCATCTTGGAGCAGCAGTTTGCCCAGTGTCCTTCCCTCTCTTGTGGATCCAAGAAGAGTTATTGATTTTTTCAGTCAGTTCAGCTATTTACTTGATGTTGGGATTGAGTGGCAATTTCCAAAGTTTAAAAATGCTGACATTCAGACGCCGACCTGATGGTGTAGCAGTTAAGTGCACACGCTCCACTGCAGCAGCCCAGGGCTCGGATCCTGGGCACACACCGATGCACTGTCTGTCAAGCCATGCTGTGGTGGTGTCCCATATAAAGTGGAGGAAGGTGGGCATGGATGTTAGCCCAGGGCCAGTCTTTCTCAGCAAAAAGCGGGAGGATTGGCCACAGATGTTAGCTCAGGGCTGATCTTCCTCACCAAAAAATAATAATAATAATAATGCTGATGTTCAAATAGAATCATGTTGATCAATAGCATTACATTTAATGGCGAAAACAGGTTATTGTTGGTTTTCTTCAGGAAAGTTTTGTTATAAACCTACAAACTGAATGGTTGAACATTTACAGGATTTTATGATGCTCTTTCATTTAAGAGATTCTTAAATAACAACTTGGACTGCTTTTTCTCCTCTACCTCTTACCTCACCTATAAAGTTGGCTGCTAACTTGGGCACATTGTCCGGAAGAACTGTACGGAAATGAATGAAAACTAAGCATTACAATATAAGAGTGCTGAGAATTTTTATTTTTCTTGGTTCTCACTTTAGTAGGAAAGCTTTGTCAATTGATGGTTGGGTACTACAAAAGACTCAAGATATTACCGATATTTCCCATCAAGGAATTAGATTCATTGAGAGAGCATTGTTCAGAGGAAATATAAAACCAGAGCTCTGAAGGCTTGTTGTTATTAAATACAGTATGACATCATTGGTGCAAGTATTGTCCTAGGTAATTTCCAGTTTATATAATAATAGTCTGCCCACCCAAATTCCTCTTGAACTTTTGACAGATTTTTTTTTAGACTTTCTGTTGTTCATTGGTATAAAGTCCTCGAACTTCGTATTATGCTATATACTGTTAACTCACCATGTTTCAATCTAATAGTGAAGTTTTTTGCTTTGCAACATTGTTCAATGTTATATCTCCATGAAATTAAACTAATTAAACTCTCAGATATCTTTGGGATATTAGGATCAATTTGTGTCCTGTAGCTTCTAAATTGATTTTTTTATTTCTTAATTTTTTAAATGTTATTATTTATGCACATTTCTATTAAAAAAGATTATTTCTGAAAGAAAGTACCCATCACTTATTCTTATGTTCTTTGGCACGGAGGAGGGAGCAATTGTGCTTTACTTATGTTAGAGATCTTTGAGAGGCCTCTTTATACCATGACAGCTTCAGGAATGCTAGGCTTAGTCATTATATCCATTACATTACATTTGATTGTACAACAATTCACCCAAAATTTATTGCCATAAAACAATAACTATACTTTAGTTTCTATTCTGTGGCTTGGAAAATGGGGCTGGGCTCAGCTGGATGTTTTGCTGAACCAGGCTGGATTGGCTGATCTTGGTTGGGCTCACTCATGAAGCTGTGGTAAGCTACAGATCAGCTGCAAGTCGCATCTATGATCCTCCAGCAGGCTAGCCTACTCTTCACATGACAATCTTAGAATGTCAAGAGTGACAGCAGAAATGCATAACGCCTCTTGAGGCTTAGATTAAGAACTGGTACAATAGCAATTCCACCACATTGCTGTTGACCAAAGCTGAACCTAAGGCCAGTTCAGATTCCAGGGGAGGATAAATGAACTCCAGGAATAAACTACAAAGAATTGCAATCATTTTTGCAATATACCACAATCACTATCCTCTCTTTCTGGTCTTCAGTGTACATGCTAGAGTTATGGATCAGAGGAAAAGCTTTAGGAAAAGATATTTGAGAATTTCAATATTTTATTATTTTTGAATAAGTTTCTGAAAAAGTTATGAAAATTTCTTTCATGGTTTATGAAAACTATGGTGTGTTGATGAAATCTATTTTTTATGTGTTTTAAAAAGAGTTTTGATTATTCTAGGAGAGCCAATCCTAGGCTTATAAGGACCTTTAGTGCCCAGAAAGGAAGGAGCAGAGTCATCACAGCCCAGCATGTTCTGTCAGCAGATCCAGGCAGCTACACCCAAACTGAACCAAAACCTAGGAGCAGAACATTGCCTTACAAATAAATGTCAGACATCATATTGAGGAGCCTTCTGTGTGTGTGTGAGTGTGCACACGTGCACGGATGTGTTTGGGGGAGAGGTGCATTGGGCTACTGTTAACTGCTGGCTGCACATGCCTATAGATCATCTAGCCAAAGTGGCATTTACCCCTACTCAGCAAATTTGCTGAGCCCTATTCCAGCTATTCTGTGTATCAGGTATACTCATAACGTCATAGGGCCATGTGCTTGTCATTGAGAAGGGGTATAGTGTTGTAGAAGACGAAGGTCCAGGTCCCTGAATTTGAGTGATACTACATAGTGACAGAATACACTCACGTTATGTAGTTATTTACTTTGAATTGTATTTCGTGTTTTTCTATTTATTTTATAAACACAGATAGCTAGCCAGAATGTAGCATAGTGCTTCTGAGCATTTTGGGGCCATCACTGCCAAAAGGAAGGGGGTACAGAGAGGGGAAAGGAAGGACACTGAATTTTTATCTTTCAGAGAAATTCTACTTTATTAGGTTGTGTAATGAAGCCACACATAATACAATTCTTTTCTTTCATTCAAGGATTTCAACAGGCCCTTTAAGCTTATAAGTGATTATTACATTTTGGCAAACTATGGAAGAATCTCCACTATAAACTCTATTTTTGTGCTGATTTCTGATGAAATTGATCAGAAAACGAATATAAAGAGGGGAATTAACAAAGTAATGAAATACCACAATCCAATTAAAATTAACATCACTTTCCCTCATCAAGTGGGAAAATGAAACAGTCTAACAGTTAGCTTAACAGCATGAGATGCCATCGAAAGCTAGATATAATTGAGGAAGCAGTAACATTGCTTACTCTATACATGTGCTAGGGTACTGACACAGTGATAATAAGAGTATTTTACATTTAAATGGTGCCTTACTTTGCAAAACTTTGTTTTAAATGATTATCATTCTTAGAATGCTTGTTAAATGAAGATAGGTAAGGAGAAGATTATCTCTGTCTTAAAATGAAACTCAGACTCGGTTAATAGAGCTGATAGGCTTATCAATTTTAATTCTTTGGGGCTTATAGTTCCTGGAGTTGGTACCAATTACTTGCTAAATATTTTGAGAAATTGACAAGTATCTGTAAATTCCTTGAGAATACATGTTTTAAACTACTTTGGAAATAGATGAATGCATGACCTTTAATTTGAATTTATAACTTTGAAACTCCACAAGGCTTATAAGGACTACTCAAACTATCTCATGTTGTAGAAGCGTTTCTGAATCAATAATGGACAATATTCTTTGGTGACTTAAGACAAAACAAAATAAAAGCAAAAAACTCTCATAGTCTTTGTCTAGATTTCTAAAGAATATAATATGATTTTACACTGAAGAAATTCTCTCTTATTCCTTTACTAATGATTATGCACTGAAGCTAGGTCTTAAATGGGCTCTGCAAAATGTCTGCAACCTATGTCTTTTGCATGGCTTACACTTAGAGTAAGGCATTCAGGTTTTGCTTTTGCTGCATAAGTTGCTTAACTTTTTTCTCAGTTTACTGCTCAGAGATATTCTGATATCTATCTTATCTCCTTTTGCAGTTGTAAGACTAAAATAACTAGAAATATTTTTATTTATTTATTTATTTTTTGTGAGGAAGATCAGCCCTGAGCTAACATCCATGCTAGTCCTCCTCTTTTTTCTGAGGAAGACCGGCTCTGAGCTAACATCTATTGCCAATCCTCCTCCTTTTTTTTTTTTTCCCCAAAGCCCCAGTAGATAGTTGTTATGTCCTAGTTGCACATCCTTCTAGTTGCTGTATGTGGGATGCGGCCTCAGCATGGCCCGAGAAGCGGTGCCTTGGTACGCGCCTGGGATCCGAACCCGGGCCGCCAGTAGCGGAGCGTGCACACTTAACCGCTAAGCCACGGGGCCAGCCCTAGAAATATTTTTAAACATTTTAATATTATACAAATAAAAACAAATTTTAGTTCCTTCATATGGCATACATTTAATTATGAGATTATGCCAAGATTTCCTCAGAACTGTCTTGGTTCATTGACTTCTCGAGATATTTGTTCTGGAGGCACCCAACTGTGAAATTCTCTGTAGATTTTTATCCACAAAGTCACCTTTGCAGTATTCCTATAAAACTAATATAATAAAAATTGTTTTCATATGTACCCTTTTATTGATTAAATAAATAAATATTTCCATTGATAAAATGGAAAACATAAAGGCAAGTGTTTCTTGACACAGGGACAATATAAATAAAAAGCACATTGAAATTAATAAGCAATGAGATGGAAACAAATCACTGTACCAAGAGTCAGGACACTTATAGTTTCCTCTCAGTGTAATGACCTTCAGCAACACACTTCAATTCCCTGGGCTGGTTTCCTCTTTTCTAATATGAAAAGGTTACCCTAGATAATTTTAAGTCTCCTCTAACTCTAAATTCTATGAAGCTTTACATCATTTTCTCACAATGCTTCATATTTTGTTGACATATCAGCAGGGAACTTCACACTTCATTGGAAATCCATTAAAACAATTACCATGTCATTAGTGAAGACTTTTAATTCTGAGCTTAGTAACCTAAAGACTTCACTGTAATAGGCAAGATTAGCTCTGTGAACATGTGCTATATTGGGATGCACTGAGTGGAGAGATGTCTTTCCTTTGGAGAATTTGAAGCTGTCATTCACAAAGCAATAGGCATTGTTGATTAAGCATGTCAGCTGAAAAGTCAGCAAGTGGGGGAAAGATTGATAACCTTTCAGATAGTTTCATGACTAGGAAATCAAGAGAACTGAATGGAACTTTGTTTCATTTGACCTAGTTCAAAAGAGAATAGAGGGCGACAACACTAGGAAGAAACAATCCAAAAATGACAAGGATGAGGAAGGAAGAGGTGTAGATGTGAATTCATAGCTAAAATAAAGAGATCAAAATTATGACTGTAATTCTGCTGAACTAAAATTTGTGGCACAAGCTCTGGTGATAACTTATTGATTGCCTGCCCTGTTTTCAGATATTGTGTGCTTTCATTAAAATAAAGATGGCCCTCCACATAGCCCAAGCCATTGATCAAGAAGTATTTTTCTTTTTTTTGTATTAAAGTGGAATATCCTATAATGTTCCAACTCGAAGCCTCATAGTCTGCAAAAATGGCTGCTGTGTCATCTCACTAACTCAGGGCAGCACTGAACATGACTGCGCCTTCCTTATATCCTCCCTTGCCTCATATATTTAGACATCTTTTAGTTCTCTCCTTTTCAGGAAATCTCTCTGCCATCCACAACTAGAAAATTAAGATTATCCAGGGTTAAATTCTTATTCATTTCTTTTCTCATTCTTCTCACAGTTTTTCTGTTTTAATCAAAATTATTTGATTTCAAGGTAGTATACAAGCTAGTTCAATAGAAGGGAAACATTGATCTTGTGAAGCTGAGAGGAAGCTTAGGCCAATAATTTTAAGTGTGGGTACAGGAGCTAAATTTTCTGAATCCTGGTTCCTATTTATTTGCTCCAGAAAATTTGTCGCAGTGTCTGTACTTTCTTAGCTTTGGTTTCCTCCTGTGTGAAATCAGAAGTTCCTATATAATTGGTTCTAAGAAATATCTGGTTTATACTTAGTGCTTAATATATGCAAGATAACACTATATCATAGAATCTAAATATAGTTTGGACTCTAAGAACTGGGAGCTAAGCACTGGGAAGATACCAGGATCTAAAGTAATTCCACTTCTCCGTCTTTTTTTAATCTCTTCTGTAGTCCCTGTGATGTTGTCATTTTTCCAGCATCTTTCTTCATTTTCCTATCCCGGAAGTATAACCAGCGTTGTTAGAATCAATATTCTCTAAAATCAACCCATATGTGGCAAGGGACAAATATGGCAAAAATAAGACAAATTACCTCTTTCCCAAAAATTCAAAGAAGACTGTGTTGAGGAGTACTCCTACAGAAAGGGTGTGTAGAAATAAAACCTCTTAAGTACACTGAGTAATCTCTGCTATCTGTATTCCAAAATCTATATATCTGATTTCAGCTTATCCTTTCTACACACCTCTGTCAATTATGTTATCCAAACTAACATCAGAGTAATGTTCGTAAAAGACAGATAAAATCGTACTTATTATTCCACTTAAAATTCTTCAATTATTCCTGCCTCTTACTGAAAAATATTCAACACTCAATCATGTCTTTAAAAGGTCTTTTGTAATCTAAGTCCAGGGTACCTTTCCTGTGTCATTTTATATCACTTGCCATTGCTGAACTCCCTAAAATTCAAATACTTGTAAATGTCAAAGTGGGTAGTATCCTCTGAGATTTTGTACATTTGTGCCTCCTCTCTGGAATATCCATGGCTTTTTGTCCACCTAGTAAGAACATATGCATTTTGTTTCATGTTTTTAAAACACTGTTGGAGGAAGTCATCAAAAGGATGTGAGTGCTGATTGACCCATGAGCTGGACATAGGCAATCAGAGTCCTCTCCTTATGCCCTCCCGTGTCCTTAGAATGTATGTTCCACTCATCATTCCCACAGTAGGCTCTGTGTCAAGGACACAGACTCGAGAGAGTAAGGTGTTGTTGAGACCATCTGGACTGAATACATGACTGAACCCAGTTAGGGCCTCTATATAAACTTTCAAGATTCTGGCAGATGGATGAGAAGATCTACTCGCCTCGTGGTAGCCCAAGACAAGCACCATAGGTAAGTGCCCTTGTTTATTAAAACTGGCATCTACCAATCTGCAGTAATCTGTCTTTTTCTTCAGTCTTTTATTGCCCTCAGCATATGGGGACCAATTTGAGAACCAACAAACAGTAAATAAATCACTTTGGGTTAAAATAGTCAGGGAGTTTCCCAAAATGAAGGTAGGATTTGAGACGTACTTTATGGGCTACATAAAATTAGAACTTAAAAACATCAACTAAATATTTTTAATTAATTATTATTATTAGTTAATTAAATTTTGTAATTTATTTTATATTTACACATCTTTGCATTCAGGAAATATTTTTACTAATACATTGTTATTTTTAGTGATAAAACATTGAAAAAAACTGTTTCGTTCTTTCTAAATCTTAGTTTAACATTTTATGATATAGCATTGAAATATAGCACTAAAAACATAGTACCATTCCCAGGTAAATAATATTCCCCACAAGTAAACTAACATAATGTTTGACACAAGTTGACTTTGGGGGTAAAAATAATGGGTGAAAGGATTAATTCTAACCAGATTGATATGAGCAAAATAAAGATAAAATACAGAATAGAAGAAAGTAAAACAGATTTTCAGAAATACAAGATATCACCACGTTTTATTGTTTCAAATAAGAACAAAAGAAAATTCATTTATAAAACATAGGTTCATTAAAACCATAAATAATTTCATTGAAAACTTTTGCTATTAAATGTTGATCAATTTTCAAATTTATAGTTAACAAATATAATGTTTCATCATCTGTTTATATTTTCTGAATATTTTGCTTAGGCAAATTCTATTAAGAAATAACTTAAAATATCTTTGAAACTAAGAATTATTTACCATATAATTATACCTATTTTCTTTTGAATTTGGTCAAGTTTATGTACGCTATTTGTAAAATTAGCGTAATTTTCTTACTCTAAATATTTTGGTGGCATATACATTTTATATCATAGGGTTTTGAGCAGTCAACATTCCTGGTATATTTTAAAATTACTTAACAGGAAATTAGATTTCTTTTTATGTAAGACAGTAAGTGCTCATAACTTCAGGAAGGCACTATAGGTTGTGTGTCTCTTTATCCTTGCACACCTATTTATACAGTTATTTGGAATTGATTTTTAAACTTATCTGTGGAAAAGATTGTTTTCCAAGTATTTCTGGTATTAAGAGAAATTAGCTAAAATTTTTGTGCAAGCTTTGGAAAACCAGTACATTTCAATTCGTTTCTATTTCGTTAATATTGATTATTTAAATATTGTGGGCATATTTTATATCATTTGAAGAACTTCGAAAAAAACAATTTTGAGAGTGAAACGTTATTGGAAAATGCTCTTCTATATAGTTCTCCTGCCCAGACAACAGTGATATCTAGCCTACTCAATAGTCTCCAGTTTTATTGGGATAGTTGACTAATTAACTAGTTGCTAAGCTGTGATTTAACTGTTACGTCAGAATTGTAAACAGCCAATTTTCTCATTTGGAAGCTTAAGACTTGTCACTTCTATATTCAAATCAAAATCAACAGTCTTCTTCCACATCTTCGCCTTTGTTTTCTTTTTGTATTAGATGTCTAAATTTTCACTTCTCCTATCAGATTAGTCCTATTGAGTAGCTAAGTTGTTACTTTTGAAGCTCCTGAAACATTTTCTAAACAGACTAGATATCCAATAAGTATATTGAATATTAATATGAATATATATATAACATATATAAATATATCTTATCTTAGGCTACGTTGTGCTCCACCTGAGTATGGAATCATGCTTTGTCTTGAACTTAATATAGAGTTCTTCCCTGAAGCATTTACTTTTGACTTTTAATTTCTGGAATTAAGAATTCTTCTCTTGTTGTGTCTCTCAGTAATCCCCACTACTTTGAAGTGTGTAGGGGAACACAAATTGGCCAGAACAAGAGTAGAATTCTGTAATCTACAAGATTGGAACAAGAAATTCTCTACCCAGGCAGTCTAAGGCCCCAGAATGGATGGAAGCAACAAAAAGAAATTAATACTTTAAAGAGAAAACTCTCATACACTGCTGGTGGGAGTGCAAACTGGTGCAGCCACTATGGAAAACAGTATGGAGATTTCTCAAAAAATTAAGGATAGAACTACCATATGATCCAGCTATTTCACTGCTGGGTGTTTATCCCAGAGAAGATAAACATGAAAGAACATGAAAACACCAATGTGTAAAGATACATGCACCTCTGTGTTCATTGTAGCATTATTCATAATAGCTAAGACTTGGAAGCAACCTAAGTGCCCATCAAGGGACGATTGGATGAAGAAGATGTAGTATATATACACAACGAAATACTACTCAGCCATAAGAAATGATGAAATCCAGCCATTTGTGACAACATGGATGGACATTGAGGGTATTGTGCAAAGTGAAATAAGTCAGAGGAAGAAAGTCAACTACTGTATGATCTCACTCATAAATAGAAGATAAAAACAATAACAAACACATAGAGACAGAGATTGGATTGGTGGTTTCCAGAGGGGAGGAGGGGAGGGAGGAGAGCAAAAGGGACGATTAGGCACATGTGTGTGGCGAGGGATTGTAATTAGTATTTGGGTGGTGAATATGATGTAATCCATGCAGAAATAAAAGTATAATGATGTACACGTGAAATTTATACAGTGTTATAAACCAATGTTACTGTTATAAAAAAATAAATTAATTTAAAAAAAGAAATTAATTCTTTAAGAGAATACAGAAGATTGCCAAAAATCACAGGTGTTCCTGAATTGGGCCTAAACAAAATTACAGGAATGATAATAAAAGCATCCCAGGGTAAAAAGAGGCTAGAGCAATAGGTGAAGAGAAGATTTTTAAGAAATTTGGATGCTTATTTACTGAGATAACTTTCATGCCTGAGCTAGATATGTAACCACTGACAAATCTGTCAAAATGTATAGCTGTGGAGTGCGGTTCTATTTGACCAACAGAGCTTCGCTTGTAAAGTAGCTTGTACATTTTCTCCATTTTCAAGATTACATGCCACTGGCTAGTGCTGGTAAAAAGAAATAGTTATGTCTATTGTGTAACAGAGAGAGAGTAAAAAACAATATATTATTAGGAACATGGATTCTGGAAACAGATAACTATGTCTGAATTCTGCCTTGGCCACATGCTTAACCAAGAGTGGGGAGGTGAGAAAGAGAGTGAAATTTATGTCTAGTGTCTTAGCTAGGAAAATTGGTAATAGTAGACAATCTTTGACTATAATACAACAACAGTAATTTGATCACATTTTGATCATGTGTTGTGGTATTAACAGTCATAAGAAACTCAAATTTCAATATAAAATAGATTCTTACAAATATGTCCATTGTAAAAATGGGCACACAAAGATGGAAGAAAAAAGCATAAAATACCCAACATCCAACCCAATTTGTATCACTAAATTTGAATCTCTCCACAGATTAATTGGAGAATTATCAAAAAAAGTGGTTTCTTGGTGAACTGCCAGTATGTACAGTAATGTATTTTAATAGTATGGTGACACGCCACCGTTAGTGTTGATGCGCTAATGTTATAACCAGCATGGAAAAGTTAGTATTATTAACTTGAGACTGGCTGGTCCATGGACTGATATAAGCATAATTCACCTGCTGCTTACCATTGAAAATGTAAGGGAAAATAGTCACTACAACTCTCTCTCTCTCGATGTATATAGATAGATGGAAGACATAGATGTGTCTTACATAGAGCATGAGTAGTAGGTATGTAAAAATATCGATGCCAAATATATGAGGAAATATGTATCTATAATTTAATATGAAAGTCATTAAATAGCATGTTTTTCTCTTTAAGACAGAGATATATAACAGGGCACAAGAAATTTTATTATTGATCATATTTTCCAATGGGACATAGATACTCTTTGGAAACAGATGGTAATCACTTCAATTACATTAATTATTAACATGACTATAATCTATTAAAAATGACTTCCATACATTTCTTTTTCTTCTTCCTGAACTATCACACATCTTTAATCATACTGATATGGAAATGTCCAGAATGAATGTCTGTTTTTTTGTACTCTTATTTTTGTCTTGCTTTTTCTCGCCTTCCCCCTCCTTCTCCTTCCCCTCCTCCTCCTCCTCTTCTTCCTTCTAATTCTTCTTCCTATTAATCCCATGGTTACTTGGCATATCTAGATGTTTCAAAGTTCTAATTAACATTTCTAAGATAAAATAAATTCAGCAAACTCCCTGAATTAGATTCCTTAACCACTTTTTCAAAAACACATGCTTGCGTATGTTACAAAACTAGAGAAAAAATTTATTTAACCTGGTGTTCTAATCATGATAGGATCTCTTTTTTCTTCACTCTCATCTAATCTTGTTTACTTGTGACTGTTTTGTTTTTTCATTCTTCAGTATATCCGCAGTGCTCTCATCAGAGGATGTTCTATGGTTCTAGGATCTCAATAAATATATAAAAGTTCCACACATTTCAGGTTTGTGTCAATATGGTTTACGAGTAGAATGTCACTTTTGATCCAACTTTTAGCCTTCCAGCTAAAACATACTTATAACTTCATAAACTATTTTTTAAAAGCACAGAAATACATAGGTTAAATAAAACTATTAAGAACACAAAAAAGAATAAATATATCAGGATGATTTGTTGTGCATCATTCTTTCCAGCATTTATATTTCAACAACCTGAGTTAGAATGAAGAAATCACTGTCATTTGTATCTATGTCATTATTATAGCACCAGTCACTTCGACCTTGTAAAATTGTTTGTGTGTGTACATGTTTAATCCTTCCTATCTCTTTTACTAGATTTGTGAGGTCCTTTAGAACATAGTTTTTGTGTTTAATGAATACCGGCTTCATGTGTAGTAGTTTATAGCATGCTCTTTGGCATCAGTTTTATTTGAGCTGGAAATTCAGATATAGATAATCTAAGTTTCATCACTGAGTGATACTGACAATAATAGAAAGTGTTTGGAATTGTATGGACATTGGCAGAATTGCAGAATGTTCCACATACTAGAAATTTGATCTTAGATAGAAGTTACTTAATTTCTCTGGGTCTCAGATTCGTTACCCGGTAAATGGGTTAATTTTACCTAATCCATGAGCATGGATTGATGACAATAAAACAAGACAAGTAAAGTAACTAGCACATTGCCTGGTACACAGCAGGCACTTAATAAGTCCTTTTGCTACCTCTCTGACCTTTGAATCACAACCAGTTTCTATGTATTTTTAAAGTATATTGCTTCAAAACTTGAGACAGCAATTGAGGAAAATGTAAGTAAACTGAACTGCTTAAAAAAATAAAGGCTGCAGAATATCTGAGGTTTTTTCCTGAATACATTCGATCGCAAATAAGGTGCTACTCATAGTATAACACATCACTGAGAGTGTCACATTAGGGCTACAATCATTTTAACAAATGTTCTGACAAAATAAATATCTCAATAGACTATGTTCTCTTTTACAACCCCAGGTAGGCCATATAGTTTATGAGAGGTTGTACTGTCACAAGATAAATAGTGTGGGTCTTTGAGTCACATACACATGAGTTCAAATCCCAGCTCCACCAATAACTAGTGGTGTGACCTGAGACAAGTCACTTACCTCTTGGTGACATGTCTTAATAATTAGTACAATGGGGTTAATAATAGCACTATCATAAGATAGTTGGAGATGTGAAAGAGATTTTGGAGACAAAGGCTTAGAAAAGTATTTGATTTCAAGTAGAAATAACAATAAATATTAGCTTATATGGTCATCATCACCAATATTGTTAATCCTTGCCATAACGTCTCAGTATACCTCAAACTCCTTCTTTTTCATTCCCTATCCTAACATATCTATATAGACCCTTCAAATAAGGCCTTCAAAGAGTATTTGTAACCATATGAGAAGACTATAAATGACACTCATCTCTTCTCTTCAGGAAGTTTATGTAGAAAGGAAATTAGCATATAACAATGCCCTCTTAATGCTATAGGTGTGAAAGATGCCCTTTCACTAGCAATTTCAGGTCCGTAAACATATCTGGTTGTTTGTAAATCAAAAACAATGACTCCAGCCAAAGGAGTCACCAAAATATTAACCTAGTGGCAAAACCAAAACTGAAGTTAACATATTTTTGTCCTAATATAATTTTCATATTTGGGACCTATGATATAATTCAGCAGAATTTCTAACACTATGATCCATGATTTAAGGTTAGTTTAAAAGGAGTAATAATTTATATAAAAAATGATTAAGGCCTACAATTTAGGAGTCTTGAATTTATATCTCTGTTCTGTCAAGACTGAGCCACCCCCTATAGTGTTCTCATCCACGTAAATGTTGTTAAATACATATATTGCACCAGACATGCTAGGAATATCTTTTCTTTTTTTTGCTGGGGAAGATTCGCCCGGAGCTAACATCAGTTGCCAACCATCTTCTCTCGTTTTTTTTTCTCCCCAAAGCCCCAGTGCATGGTTGCAAGTCCTTCTAGTGATCCGCCACCACAGCGTGGCAACTTACAGACAAGTGGTGTAGTTCCCCGCCCAGGAGCTGAACCCGCGCCACTGAAGCAGAGCGCTAGGCTATCAGGGCTGGCTCAGGAATATCTTTTCTTTTGTCCAATATCCTCAAGTTTAGGTTGGATATTGTAATTTGCTAAATAAACAGATGTAACTATATAGAATTATGGTAAACAGAAAATTAAATAAGAAGGCATGAAAAATAATAAAGTATCACCTAAAGCAAATTTTATATGATGAATTTCACATTTCATACATTTATATGAGTTTATTTGGTAAAAATGACCATCCTTTTATTTCAGACATTGACTGTGCAGTTTCTCCTTTGACCTATTAATGCACTGTTCATTCCTGTAGAATTTAGTGTATTTATTTGAATTCACATAAGCTCCTTATGTGCCAAATGTTGAGTTATCAGCTAGAGTAGCATGTGGGCTGAGTGTTCTGTTTGTATGTAGGCATTTTTAAATGTTTTTTTGGCTTTAACTCTTATCCTAAATTCCAGGTGGAGTGTTATTCTACTTTATTTTCGACACTGCCAGATGTGCAGTGAGAGAAAGTATATCCTACTTCTCAAATATGACTAAATAGTCTCTCAATGATCATAAATCATTATTTAACATACTATTTATGATATATCACAATTTAAAATACTGCTTAACATTCCAGAAAATATTGTGACACGAGTTTATTTCCTTATTTAAAAACAATTTCAAAATTTATAGATATACATACAGAGCTACAATATACTTAGAGCCAAAGAAGGCGAATAACTGTAGAAAAAAACGCCCCAGGAAGTTTGATTATGAGATTTTTCTTTGAAAACTGAGAATAGCATAATTTTTGCTATTGCACTGCAACACTTTTTTCTGTTTACGTCATTTGAAAATGTATACAATTCACTGGTTCTTGCTTTCTAAAATTCTAAGCTAATACAAGCAAAACATAACCTACTTTTATGACACATTGGCTCACTAAACAAAATGAACTAAATACAAGGAAGTTGCTGTCTGAATGAACATTTCTGAAATCTCATAGATAAATTAAGAATAATCTATGACTTTTAGGATATTTAATAACACTCATTACTTACTAATTACTTATTAATATTCTGTTACTTATTAGAGAACATTAACTTACTTAATCTCCATATATAAACTGTTAACATACAACTATGGATGTATAAATGTTAAGCATTGTTATTTTTTCACCCATTGAAAAACAAAAGCAAAAAAAAGTTACACATGTACTTTAATGTGGCATTACAGAGAAGTAATTGTCTCTGTATTTTTTTATTACCAATGGTGATTATTGTGTATTTTTCCTTCTATGTTCCCATCAAACACACATACACAGACACAAACACTTATACATTTAGGTGCTCTTTTTCATTTCCCTTGCTTCTCTTATTCTTTGCTTTTCCCTCATCTAGTCTATTTGTTAATGTCTAAAGAAGCAGAAAGATATCAGAAGCTTCATAGTTTGAAAATTCATTCTTGTTCCCATAAATGCATTAAGAACCACTCCATCTTTGGTTGTAAATTATTCTTTCTACCATCCTGTATTTATATAAAAGCCTATCATAACTTTTATATGACAGTTAAAAAGAAACAAATGGAAAAATATGGAGGAAGATAAAGATGAAAGAAAAGAAATGGAAGGAAAAAGGGAAAGAGGGCAGGGAGAGAAATTTCAGACGAAGACAATGTAGTGTGCATGTAAGTAACATCCAGTTGAAACCTTTGTTCCACTCCACCATTCATTACATAGTAAAAATCGATTACTGAAAACAAACTTATCATTCACAATCCTGTGAATGTTATGTTGTGTTCCTATGATCAGGTCCTATTTAGCACCCTGTATTGGGGTACTGGGAGTCATAATCTCAGCTGTCCACTGATCTCAAGAAGCTCGCTATACATTAGGGAGACCCCCTACGTTAGTATGAACCTATCATAGCAAGGTGAGATATGTAATATGCACTAGGAGAATACAATGGACTGAACAATTGATTCTGCTCAGAATGTTATGAGAAGATTTCCAGTTGTGGGAAGAGGCATTTGAAATGGAATTTAAAGGATGATAGGATTTCTCCCAACAGAAATAAGAAAGAGGGGCAAATTGAACAGTTTGAGTGAAACCAATAGAAGTTAAACGATTATAGGGCACATAACATTAACGGCAAAATAAAACACACAAACAAAACATAGATTTCTTGGAGGAGAGTGACAGGTGATAAATCCAGGGTAGGTTATATTGATTTTGCTAATACCGGATCTGCTTCTAGGTTTCTTGTTTGATGGTGCCTCTTTTAATGTAGGAGTTCAATAAATATTGTTGACTTCAGTTGTCTGAAGTAAGTTCATCTACTTTATAGATTACACGTCATATTTTTTATACATCTAAAGAGTTTATTATGCATAAAAATTGATTATATATTTTGAAGTTTGTTAATGAGGTTCTTAGGACTTTTCCTGTAGCTAACCTTTGCAACACTTGCTGCTATTCTTGGCTTTGCCTAGGTCACGGTCACTTTTCCAGAGCTCGTCAGCACACCTGCCATGACTTGTGCACAATTTTGAACTGCTTGTTGGCATTGCTTCCTTGCCTTCCACAATTGCTGGACATTACATATGTTGCTCTGCTCTGTGTTTTTATGTAGTTCATTCTACCCAGTATGTTCACAGTACATAATTTTTAGCTCTTTAATTAGCAGCTGAAATGATCTGGAAAATAAATTTATATTTATTGAGAACTTACTATGGCCTAGGTGTTATGCTACATGTTTTACATTTGTTATCTCAATTAATTATCATAGTAAATCTTTTAACTGCCTAAACAAGTGGTCAGAGAAGTAAATCCTTTGCCCCAAATTACAGAGTGATGAGTGATTATGTCGAGATCTAAATAAATTATGTCACAATCAAGGCATTTTCTCTATGCTTTACTGATTTTCCACTAAGAAGAAATCTAACGTAAGAATGCAAAATACAGAGAGTCTCAAGATAAAAGGTACAGAAGATGTGCTTCACTAAATCTTCCAGGAATGCTCATTATATAGAAGAGCTTAATTGGGCTAATCACTAAAATCTAATAATAATTCAGCAATAAACTGGAAAAAATGACAAAAAAATTGTATCAATAACTGGCCAATAAAATGAGGTTACTTAGGGGTCCAGTGATTCTTAAAGACATGTGAGCTAGCAAGAAAATTTCTGTATTATGGAAGATGTTTCACTAGGGTTAAAATGATGGGAGGATAATATGGGAAAGAAAGAGGACAGATGAACTTGATATACTGTGATATTTTAAAGTATAAGAGCTTTCATTTTTAAAAAAACATTTTGTAATATCTTAAACCTAAATTTGATTTTACAACAAAGATATGGGTAAAACAGACATAAAAGAATGACAATATCTAGTTCAAAAGAGAGGAAGAAACCTGGACATGTAATAACAATTTAGCAAATAGATGTTCACAAACAATTGCCAGGTATGCAAGGAAAGGATGAGTTGTCTATAGTGCTGCTCTGCATAAAATATGGAACATAATCTTATGCTGTAATTGCTTTTGTGTATTGATATTTGCATCCATCAATAATTCACATAATGATAAAATATTTGGGTGGCATTCATGATTGAATTATAAAACATTGAATACTTTGAAATTCTATTTTATAAATAAAAATAATAAGTTGCAATTATTCCTTTGCTTTCACTGCTTATTTCAATTCCCAACTTGCTGGAAATTAAGGAAAAATTTCTTATTTTGAAAGAGTAAATGGAAGAATCTGTGCATCGTCGTGTGTGTGTGTGTGTGTAAGTGTAAAAAAGAAAGAATAAATGAAATTATTTACTATAAAATCATAGGACATCTTTTAATAAAATCACATTCTACTCTAATTCTGAGAAGTATAATGTTACTGAACTCTAATTTGCCATTTAGAATGTTCTTTGCCCACAAATATGTCTTTCCCTTAGTTTTAACTACCTTCCCCCTCCCCACCACTTTTTCTGATTCTCTTTAAGCAGTTAGTCCCAGTAATAGGCCTATGACTTAGACGAATAGAATTCCTAACCCAGATTTGAAGAAGCTATACTTCGTTTTAGCTAGGAGGACTCTCTATCGCTATAGTGAGATTTCAGATCATTACTTATTATACTTAGAGTCAACTCAAATTTGGAATACAAAAGCTTGTCATTCACTAAGGGATTTATTTTTGCCATCTGCAAAAATAACAAATGACTTATATGGCCTTTTAGAAAGCTCTATTTTTCCCGCAGAGGATTTTTATCTTGACTAACAGCACCACTTCATCTCTTATGCTGTCCTTCTGGTCAATAAAATAAAATTCAAATCCTATGAAGGTTATCTATTAAGTTCTTTATTAAAAATAATGGGAAAAAAGATTAGTGCCAAAATCAAGGAAATAAATAGCAATCACAGAGAAAGATCGTTTTACTCTCTCAGCCACACGCAACCTTTTGACACTGTATTTTAATTAAAGGATTTGAACCAGCCAGGAAACCAGAAGCCTCTCATTATGCTCTCATTCACCATACAGTGCTGGTATTTTTTCTTAAGCTGTCCGAGTTTCACATAGAGGAGTGGCTTTCAGATCTGGATCCAGATGAAATGAATCTGGATATCTACACAATGTGCTCAGGACCATGGATTCAAAAATTGCATAGGTGATTCTCACAAGTAACATGATTTGGGCACCATTGATATACATTTGTTCCTTCTATGCCTCTACGTCCAACCAGAACCACTCTGCCTTCATGCTCTCTGAAAATATGACTTTGGTTTTATAATGAATACAGCATAAAGTGTGTGGAGAATGGGTAAGGGTAGCTCCATGGTGGAGATGATGGGAATAGCCTTATATGTTACTTCTTGCCTCATTCCCACTATGAAAGTGAAGTGAGACAGAACAACAGGGCAGTGAAGGAGAATTTTTCAATTACTGCTTTTTGAAGAATATTTCTCCATCCCAGATTCTTTAAGGCATAAAGTGTCAACCAGCAGACACCACCCTAACCAAGTAATAAATGTTTACATCACAAGTAATAAAAAGTAGTGACATTACGAATCCCTTGATATGATCACTTTATGTGGAAGAATGATGTATAATTTCTATGGCATCCTTGCCCAAAAATAAATAACTTCATTCAAGCCATGTGAAAATATCAGAAGAACACAAGTTCAGGGACATTCAACAAAATATCTGACCACTTTTCACAAATATTGAGATCATTCAAGACAAGCAAAAACTGATGAACTGTTACATATAGAAGGAAATCAAAAAGATGTAACAACTAAATGCAATGTGGGATTCTGCACAAGATCATGAAACAGAAGAAGAATTGTTAGTGGAAACACTGGTGACATTTCAATAAGATCTGTAATTTAGTAAATTGTATTGAACCAATATTAATTTCATGGTCTTAATCACTTTAGTAAGGTTATGTAAGGTGCTGATCTTAGGGGAATCTGGGAAGTACCCAAGAACCTTCTGTACTAATTTTGCAACTTCTCTGCGGCTAAAATTAACTCAAAATAAAAAGTTTTAAAAATAAATAAATAGAAAAGTCCTCTAATCTCAAAGGGAAAAGGAAGTCCAAATCGGTATGCACAAACCTCAATAGGTAAGTGTAGTCTACTAGTTATCTTCTGACTATGAAATCTACATAGCAGCACATTTTATCAGAAGCGAAGTGGACATTGAAATGGGACAAGGGCGTTTCACATACCTGGCATACCTGATAAACACTAGGTCTTCATCTACTGTTTCTTGCTAGATAATAAAACACTTAGAACACTGCCTGGCATGTAATAAGCATTATATAAGTGGTAGCAATTATTCTAATTGCTAAAGAAAGAGCAAAAGTAAAAACAAGCCACTTTTAAAAAACTCCATTACTGAAGACTATTTTCCCAGAGATTCAAAATGAAAAGCAAACTACTGGAAACTATTTTATACGGTAAGAGGAAGCACATTTAATTATTTTTTAAATAGTTCTAAATATATTTAATGAACAACTACTATGCCTCAGACAATGTTCTGGGCACGAGGGATGTTAAGGTGAATAAAAACAAATCCAGTCCCTCCTTTCATTGGGACTGCACTCTAACGGACTGATTTTAGAAAATAGCTCATTTATTTTCCGGAAAAGACGTCATAGCTTTATCAAATTGGAGCAAGTGGCTTTCTTTCATAAAGAGATATACTACAGGAGCATGATTAAAGCACATGGAATCACACCAGCTTGGGCTGAAATTCCAGCCCTTTCACTTAATATTCTGAGACCTGGGCTAGTTTTAAAAACTGATTAAAGTGATATTTTCTTATCCATAAAGTTGAAACAATATTATCTAGATTATAAAGATACAATGAGAATTAACTCAAATAATATATGTAAACCAATCTGTTATATTGCCTGCAACATATCGGGTTCTCACTAATTGGTAGTTACAAAACACAACAAAATACATATGTCAAAGGAAACTATGAGAAATTATCATCATAAAAATTATAAAATGTAATATATGGTACTGGAAATATAAACCATAAAATGTATATAAATTACTTAGCAGAGTATCTGAAACATAGAAATAGTCAATAAATGAAGTCTAATAAATTTTAATAGTGAAAATTAAATAAAAATACATCATAAAAAAGTAAAATAGGCTATAATGCACAATATAAAGGAATAGAATAAGGAGATACATAAACACTTGAAATACTCTAAAAGTAAATAACATGTAAATTATAAGTGGATTTAAAAATGGAATTGAATAGACAATCTCATCATTGTGGTACAATTTGTATTTGTGAAGAATTCCCGAAATTATTCCCAAAAAAGGGTGAAGACATTATAATTTTGAGAGTAGATGCCAGATATTCAAGTGAAAGATTTCAAATCTAGTCTATGAGGAATGTTATGGAAAGCATCTACATCAAATGAAAGAGAAGCATTCATGATATTTATGACAGAAGAAAATTTTTTTTAACTACAAATAAGTAATGAACCGCAACATGAAGTGTAAAGAGATTCAATATAAAACTTATAGACAAGCCAACCAATATGCATCATGGCAAAAAAAAAAAAAGGGGGGGGGAAGCATGCTACAGGTAGTATCTGGGGAACAAGGGTAGGGAGAAAGGAATCCTCAAAAGAAATAAAATGAGGATGGGCTCAGACTTCTCTTATTTAAATTGCCTGCAGCAAATGGAGAAACCTTTGCAAGTTTTGAGGGATAACTGAAGAATTCTCTACCAAGATATCAATGAAAATAATGACAACAACAGCTGTGTTACTTTTATGGATAAAGATGATAATAATACATTAGAAAAATAATTATTGTAATCTACAGTTGATTATGTGTCTTCTTTATGAAGGATACATAATTAAATCCTCAAAACAATCCCATGAGTTGGATGGATATTAGTTTTATCATTTGTGGATGAAAAATTGATTCCAGACAAGTCAATTGTCTGTTATTATACTAATAGTAGTATCCAATCCCACTATTATTGTAATAATAATCAAGTACCTATTCAGATGGAAAAGCAATAGAACAATATTATCAAGTATAAAAGAGTTTATAAGATGCATTGCCCATTTACCCTTCCCAGCATGATTATTTGAAAACATACCTTTCTGCAAAGAGATGAATAACAGTTGAGAAACTCATGCATGGGAAAGTTTTAGAAAAAATGAACAAGTTATAGTTTAAAGAACTAGCAATCCTGCACAGCAGTTAAGAGTTCTCGGATCATATTTACTTGGTGTACAAATCTGGTTCTGCTAAATAATGGCTCTAGAAACCTGACAAGTTCTTTAAACTCTGATTCCAGGAAAATAGAGATAACATTAGCCCCCACCCCATATGTGTAAAAAATAAATTAAAAAAAAAATCATGTTACACTCTCAGAACAGGGTCAGGTATGCTGTAAGCCTGAATAATGGAAGCTTCTACGATTATTATCAAGTCTTGAAAATGGTTAGAAAATGAAACAAGTCCAAATGGGTTATATAAACATTACTACAAAATTTAGACTGTAAATGTCAACTGAAATTATAAGAGGGGTATAACTCATAAAACAAACAAAACCTTCATTCCAGGGTCAAACTTGAAAAATTCCTTTTAAAGAATTTGTTTACAAAATATATTGTAATTTTCCTCAGATTATTTTCTTCATGTAGCCTTTTAACAACTTGTATAATCATAATCAAACTATTTTTATACTGATAGTTTAAGTTGTATAGTAAGAAAAATTGAACATTCAAGTAAATGAACTTAGTTGCTTGTAAGAAGGATTTTTTAGAGATGATGTTGATGGTGCTCAGGGCAAGCTATCCCAGGAGGCACCACTCTGGTATGCAGATTATTTCGAGCTGAAGACAATAAGGACTCAGAGAACTCAGGAAGAATATTTGAGTTTCCCCTCCCAAACTGCTTAAAGAATTTAAAACAAAAGATCTGTTTCAAGAAGGAGTTATTATCATGATGGCTGTAAAGATAATGTAGGATAGAGGTTACAATAGGAAAGTCACCAAGCCCCTTTTATCGAAAACTCTATCTCT
The DNA here is from genome assembly GCF_020826845.1 of Diceros bicornis minor. NCBI lineage: Eukaryota > Metazoa > Chordata > Mammalia > Perissodactyla > Rhinocerotidae > Diceros > Diceros bicornis. The sequence continues at coordinate 25,993,642 of NC_080747.1, read as the reverse complement.
CCCTGACCACATTATCTATAGATGACCCTGAGAAGAGTTGTCGGGCAAATATTTGCATTTCTATCTACATGAGTTGTCTTCTTGCCCTCTGAGGTCCCAGACCACTACCCATCCCCAACACCTTCCTCGCCTATAGCTACAATACTTAAGCCGGCAGCTTAGACAGAGGGACGAGTTGCTCATTTCTGAGTTTCTCCCATGTATACATGTTATTAAACTTGGTATTATTTTCTCCTGCTAACCTGTCTTGTTAATTATTTGGCCAGCCATAAGAACCTTAAGGAAAAGGGCAGAGGGAGAATCTCCCTCTCTCCTGACAATGTAATAACTACTGCTATGAGCTTGCTGCTCGAAATGCTAGAAGAAAGAATTTAAATATTTAATTGTACAATTCTGAGAAAGATAACTTACAATATGTAAAAGTTATTGGCTCCCTCTGCAGTGCTAGATGTGACATTCGTCTCTAAATGAAAAGGAAGTAATTAATGCCTACGAAGAAAAACAAAACAGTTTGCCACCTTGAGGGAGCCCTGAGAAACAGTCACAAATTCTGTTTCTGAAGAATGCCAGCTGGGGATAGGCTCAAGCTCTTTTGAGAGAAAGCCTAAAAAATTAAAAATTTAAAAATTACGTGTTCAACTAAAAGCCATGTGTAAGAGAGGGTCAGGTAATTGTACTAAATCTTCGAGAGAGAGAAAGTCATATACACACACACACACACACACACATGCATGTGTGCACACATGCACATACACATATATTCCAGAATGTTTTAGAAAACATATATATAATGGAAAATTAAGAGAAAGTGATAATGTAGAATTCCACATCTTGAATTTAGAGAGAGGAGATAAATATGCATATTTCTTAAGACAGTAATATTGTATTTAAAAGTGTCGGAATGAAAATCAGAAATATCTGATTGAATTATTACACTCAAGATTTAAAGAACACATAAAAGTGCAAGAATAGAGCAGAAGAACAAACCATAAATAATGATTTATAGGAAAATTCTAACTAATCAAAATGTGAAAATTAAAACAAGATACCAGCTTTATACCCATCAGATTAGCAAATGTTTTTTTAAATGTAATATTCAGCTCTGGAGAAGGTACAATGAGCGATCATAAAACATAACCCAAACTCTTGTAAATTCATCTCATATTTAACAAAAAATATAATCTTAAGTTAGAAATAAATTTATTTATCTACCCATACATAAATCTTGCCATAGAATATATTAAATAACAATTTGAGAGGAAAAAAAGAACTAAATTCTACCAACAGAAAAACGGCAAATAAATTATGACATATCTATATGATGGGCTACTGTTTAGCCATTGAAGAATATCTTTGAGACACGAGGAGCACATGATTTGATGTTAAATGAAAAAATTCATTCATGCAATTTGAAATACAGTGATTTTCTCAAGATAGTGATCTTAAGTGTAATGTTTACTCTCTCTCTTTGTATACTTCTCTATCTCTTTCAGGTTTTCAAAAATAATTAAATAGCGCTTTCATAATCAGAAAATAATAAACATTTTAATAATATAAACGTTTAAATAGTTTGTCCAGAAGAAATATATAAAAGCTCATATTAGAAATCTACTTTATTCTGTTTGAGACTATCTATGCTCTAGAAGTATTAAAACATTTAAACTATTTTACAACTTTCATACTTGTCCACAATTCTATTTTAATGGATAAAGAAATGACAGGTTTGCTCTGGATAATCATACATTCATTTGTCCATCAAGCATATTTGTGCAAGTATTATATTCAGGTATCAAGCAAAGTTCTGGGGATAATAAAACATTGCTGAAGTATATCAGATAACAGGGAAAAATAAATAAATAAAGGATAATGTGGAAATGAAATCCCAACAGTTGATGTAGACCAACATAAATGAGCTATTCCTTCTATGAAGATCTTTATTTGTGAGTGAACTGATAGATTATGTCTACCAAGTGCCCAAAGTAAAACAAAATAAAGTAAAAACATCTTTGAGAAATGTGAGGAAATGAAGTAAGTGATTTTCTTTGTATGAATTAATCTCACTACTAATGTCGGCACTTGATTTTTCAGTATTTTGAGTTTTATCCTTTTCTCCAACTTTTTGTTATAATAATTTAAAAAACATAGAGCAAAGTTTATAACATTTTATAGTGAACGTCTCTAAACCAACCACGTAGATTCTATCATTAATATTTTACTACATTTGACTTAACATCTATCCAACTCTCCACTCCTCTATCCATCCATTAAACCATCTTTTTGGTGGTAAATATCAAGGTAAATGGTAGACTTCAGTACAATTTCCCTTTGTATTTTAGAACGCAAATGATTAACTTGAGTTCAATATTTATTTACAGGTTTTTGTAAATTTGAATTTTAAATTTACATAAAATGAAATATTTCAATCATGGCTTTAATTTTCCCGTTTTGTTTAGCTTTTTATTTTGAAATAATTATATGCTTACAAAAAATTAGAAAAATAGTACAAATAATTCACATAAAACTTTTATCCAGTTCTGTCAAGGATTAACATCTTATTAACCACTGTAAGAGTATCAATACCAGCAAAATAGCATTGATAAAATACCATAAATAATATATAGACCTTAACAAAATTGCACCAATTTCCAACTAATGTCCCTTTTTAGTCCAGCCTCCAATTCAGGGTGGTACGTTACGTTTAGTTATGTCTCCTTAGTCTCCTTTAATCCCTCATTTTCTTACATGACCTTGACACTCTTGGAGTGTACTTGTCAGTTATTTTGCAGAATATTCCTCAGTTTGATTTTGCCTGATGTTTCCTCCTGATTCAAGTCACACTTTTCTGCAAGAACAGCACAAACCTGCCTTCGTCAGTGCAGCATGTCAGAAGTCATATGATAGGTTTCCTTGGAGAAACTTGACACACACCACCTTTACCAAGTGGTCTTATCTTTTTGAAGGAGAATTTAGAAGATGATAAGTGGAGCTAATGTCTTAATTATGCTTCCTGAAATTATAATTGTTTAGGTGCTTTTACCCCCAAGGTTACATTTGACTTTTTTTTTCAACATGTGACTCACAGTTTAATTTGCCAACACGTATACCCAGTATTAGTCTAACTTTGTAGTTCTGCTCCTAAAGTCTTATTTCAGGAATCACATAGTAAACATATTTTATACTTGATTACTCTTCAACTTTCTACTATACTTATATTTGGTAAGCTTCTGAAGACAGATAGTATATATTTTATATCTTTTTGAACTCTCCTTGAAATGATTTGTATACAGTGGGTACTGATTAAACGGTTCTGACTGCTGAATGGCTAGCTAACAAGTTAAAAGTGGAAATACCAGCTTTAGAATCCTATGAAAATATTTCACTTTTCCAAAAAGCTCACAAAAATGTATTTACAGACTTCCAAGGCAAGGAAAAGGACTGTATAGGACAGTAAATCTAATTTTTTTTCTTATGTAATTTAGAAAACAAATGGATTTGTGTTTCAATTATATTTTTACACTGCCACTTCGCATTTTTTAGATCACTGTTATTTCCTAAAATGCCTTATGAAAAACTGTTCTTAAACAGTTATCAAAGAAATAGGGAATAGGAATAAAATCAGCCTAGTCAAATCAGCAAGATACAGTATTTTTGTTTCTTTATATTATCCTACTTATTTTAGTTCAACATCTGTTCAATGACATGTCAGACTATATTTTGGGAGGTGTGACAATAATTTTTCACAAATCCTTTACTCACAACTCAGGATGTTCTCATTAATTGTGATTTGTAAAGGAAGCATTTAACTCAGGGCAGATGCTGAGCAGCATGAGTATGGAACTATGGCAGGTACAAAATGACATGTAAAATTCACAAGTGGGCATGGATGGCCAGATGGTATTGGCATCTGAGAGATTTATTGCACCAACTTGGCAATAAAACATGTGTGATCACTAATTTAACATACAAAATCGGTCCAGAAAAATGTTTATGTTAAACAAATTTCCTCTCTAAATATCAGGTGCAACATATTTTATTACATGGTTTCACTTCTCTGTTGAGGAAACTAAATACAGAAAACTGAATTCCTCTTTTCCAACAAGAGTCTCATTCATTTAGGACAAGTCATGCCTATATAAGCAAATTGAAGTTAAATGGATGCATAATTCTCAAGATATTGCAAGCTAGTAAAACCAGAAAGTAGGTGAATATGGATATGATTTTGCTTAATTTGTCTAACTTATTATCTTGGTCCTATGCTTGATCTTGTTTGGTTAGAAGCTCTGTTTTTACACCTCACACTAGCTAAAATGTTGAAAATTCCATATCAGGAAATGTAAATTTGGTATTACATCGTCAGAACATTCTTTATGCTGTTTACCATATCTTTTCTTAGGAAATCAAAGTATATAACAATTCTCCAAATTGAATTGATAAGCAAGCATCTTCCTGGAATAGATTTTCTTGTGTTTGCCTCCTAGTTAGCTACAACTCTTTTATTAAGTATCACCTCAAATGCTATCACATACAAGAAGACTTCTTAATTTCCTCCACCGTGGTTGGCTGCTCCCTTCTCAGGGTTCCCTGGCAACTGAATATTCCTCTGTTATAGGCCTCCTCTCAGTATACCAAAAGGCCATAGTAGAGCTAACTTGATAGCATTTGGTGTCAGGCATAACCCGTTTCTAAGTTGTACAACTATGGACAAGTTATTTTGCTACTCAGTTTCTTATTTGGTAAAATAAGATTAAAAATACCAATTCTACAAGAGGTTTAATTTTAAAAATTACATTAGACAATATACATAATATAATATACATAAAGATCTGGCAAAAAGTGTAGAACAGAATAAATAATATTTATTATTGTTCTTACACATCTACATTCCACTAGATTCTGAATATTTTTGATGGCAGAGACTACGTATTCATCTTTTTTCTTACCAGATTACCATTTATTATAATAAAATACATTTTATTTTATTTTAAAAGAGTTTGTTTTTTATTTATTTAAAAAAAATATAACTCAGGAACAGCCAGATGGAAGAGATACATAGGGCAAAGTACAAAGGGCACGGAGCTTCCACGCCCTCTCCAGGAGCGCCACTCTCCCAGCACCTCCTCATGTTCACCAACCTGGAAGCTCTCCAAATCCTGTCATTTTGCAGTTTTATGGAGGCTTCGTTACACAAGCATGAAGGATTAAATCTTTGGCCATTGGTGATTGATTCAACCTCCAGCCGCTCTCCTCTCCCAGAGGTAGGGTGTGGGATGGAAAGTCTCAACCCTCTAATCATATGGTTGGTTCTTCTGGCAACCAGCCCCCATTCTTAGGTGTAGCCAAAAAGTCAGCTCATTAACTAAACAAAAGACACCTTTGTAGCTCTCATCACTTAGGAAATTCTTAAGGTTTTAGGAGCTCTGTGCCAGAAAACTAGGGCTAAGACTAAATATACATTTCTTATAAATCACAGTATTACAGTTCCACCCCCTCGTCTTCGAACATGACTCCTTTCTAGCAAACAATGATACAAGTCAAAAGACACTGGTACAGTACTAGAATCCCATTCAGTCATTAATAACCATCCAGTCCATCATCACATCATATGAAAATGTCTTCCAGGGTGAGGCAGCTCAGGTTTTCAGGTGTCCATTTGATCTTGTCAGGTTCCAAAACTAGGAGTGGTGTCAGCTAGCCATGCCTTCACTGTTTCAAGCATTTCGTATAACCAAGCTAAGAGACAATATCATCTCTTGCTTGGGAGCCTCTTTCAAGGTGTTAATGTAATATTGAATTTCCCTCATTACATAACCCATTTATTCATTCCTTTATCCTCAGCTGCTATTTTTAATTCCCTCCATTTATACACAAACTTTTCCACCTATGGAAGGGACATGAGGTTGGTCACTGTGCCAGTCTAGGTCACAGGCAGCAGTTCTAGCCTAGCAAGTCCCTCCTCAGTCCACTCCAGTTCACCTAGAGTAAGATTACATAGGTCAAACTAGTGGCCTATCTTTACCACCAGATGATATAGCTGAATTCATTGTTAATCCCAATTTGGCAGATGGGGTGAAGGCACACCCTGTCCCGTCAGGCCCCTAGGAATTGTGATATAAAGGTTAAAAACAGTTATAGTTTTTCGCTTAGGAATTGTCTCTGCTTCCAACCTTTGTAGTTGCAGCCCTGGTCCTGTGAGTACTGCATCAAGTAGGGGAGAAAAAAAAGTTGTGGTGATGTGGGAAAGAAAGCATACCAGAACCTTACCCACCCTGTCTTCCCCAGATCCACCAAAAAAAACAGAGAAATCTATCCAGTGGAGACAATCCTTTAACCCCACTCATGTTCATGTTGAGTGTGAGTACACACTTGTGAAGGTGTGTAAGCCAGCCCTTCATGCTTTTAGCTCCCTTTGTTTTAGACAACCAATATATTAATTGCCCATTCCAATTTTCTATCAAACTAGTCGTCTAAGGAGGATATCTCTCTGGCCATTGTTGGATATTATGAGCTGTAAGGTGAGTTCCTTAATCTGAAGAAACTATGTTCAGAGGTCCAAATGGGTCAATATTTTCTGTTCCAGTTCATTTATGGCTCTCAGAGCATTTGCGTCTACCACCTGGTAACCAAGCTCAGTCTAGAGTCTGTGTCCATTCCCGTCAAGTTCCATTTCTAGCCCCTCACGGCTACCAGCGTCAGTCTGACTTGCCAGCTATACTCATGGCCTTCCCACCGAAGAATTTGCCACATAACCATCTGCAGTCTCTGTCTCTTTTGCTGGCAGACAGAACAGTTCTTATTGGCACTTTGTGCCTCAGAGGGTTCAAGAGGAATACGTCTAGGTTCAGCCCCTCTCTGCATTGCTGCAGACCCCCAGTACCCACTTATTTCATGGATCCAGGTAGCCAGCTTAAGCTAGCATAGGGGGATATCTGCTTGTCAATTCCAGTCATCTTCCAAACTTGCAAGGATGTTCTTCTGATAAGCATCAACATGTTCTATTTTAATGTACCCCTTAAATTCCCATAGGGCGGTGCGCCATATAGGCCTAGGAACCTAGGCCAGGTTCCCACAGCTTTCCTGCCTCACCATATGGCCAGGCCATTGGCTACTGCCCATGAGTTGCTAAAAACCCAAACATAGAGGCTTTTATCACTTTTCAAGTCTTCTGTCACTGCTAGGAAAACAGCATGCAATTCAGCTCACTGAGCTGATTTGTTTTTACCTTAGCCTGTCAGAGTGCTGGCTTTCCAAACAGGATAGTATCCATCCACCTTGGAACTGCTGTCTGTAAATGAAGCAACTCTTTGTCTGTTGAGAGCTGTTTATAGGAATATAATCTGGCAGATCCTCACGCAGTTCCAGAGTCAGGAGAAAAGAGGCTCCATGCTCATGAGTGTCTCCTCCTTGCGTTCCCCAGGCAACATGATCCTGTACAAGCCATTTCCATTTCATCATGGAGCTTCTCTGGGCACTGCCTGCACTGTTAGAGTGTTTCTCTGACATCACCCAAGACATTGTGGGTATTTTAGGTTTTAAGATCACTTTATGTCCTTCAGCCATAGGAGTAGCTTCAATGAATAATAGCCAATAGCAGAGTAGTAAATGCCTCTCAGATGAAAATTCTCTGGTCCAAAGTCCCAGTAGTAATCTTTGGGAGGTGCTCACAGGTTTTTGCCATAAGCTCCAGTCTATTGCACAGAGAATTTATCCCTACCAGCATCACCAGCACTCCTGCTTCTATTCTACACTGTGTGAGCTCAAGCAATCTTCCTGATTCTCTTTTAGCATGTCCATTTAACATTGCTTGAAGGCCAGATTTACATGCCTTCTGTTTTACAATGTTAGGTAGGGGAAACATTCTCCAGTCAGATACAATGTCCATCCTCATAACACAATCAGATAAAAAAGATGCCACTACTTAACATAAAGCCTGTTTAAACATACCAATTCTCCTACAAACTTTTGCCTTAATTCCATCAGCCCTTACATTCCTAACTGTAGCCTCCATTAGGACCTCATCAACAGGTTTTGGTACCACAGTTCGTGGGGCTCCTGTATCAAGGAGTCCTGGAAACTTCTCTTCTCTACCTCCTGACCATTTTATCTACTCCATGCAAAAGCTTTGGGTCCATAGTGAGGGTTTGAGCCGAGGGATCTTGGCTTTTTTTCAGTCTTTAACTTGATTAATCTGTCTAACCCCAAATGATTGCTGGTCAGATTTCTCATAGTAATCTCTACCTTCTGACTTTTTAAATTTCTCCAAACTGGAATAAATAGAGTAGACTTGTTTGGGGACCTTTAATGTTGGGGAATCTGCATGGGTTCCCTTTGGCCCACCCAACCTTTGGTGGTGCTGTATTAAAACCTTAGCTCTAACCCCATCAGTGTTCACTTTATTTATCCATTTCTTTATAGCATCTAAAGAATCCCTCCCTACTGGGACAGACTTGCGACTCTCCCCTTTCTGTTTTCTCTTTGTTTGGCCCTTATCAATGCTCTTTTTATTCATTTTATTTCTTAATAACCAAAAATTTACATCTTGATTCTCTCCCTTTGCCATTTCCCATTCTCTTGTTAATTAACGTAATGTTTTGATTAGCATGTGTAAGACCCAAGAGGGGAAATTGAGACAGCAAATTTGATAAGGCTTCTCAAACTGTTTTTCAGTTTTGCAACAATAAGTTTGTGTGGGATCCCCAAATGAAAGGGGCCCCCTTAATCATAGCATTTACCATGACTTGGGTAGTGAGCTGAGGGTTCTGAATCAACCCAAACATGTTCTTCCACTTTGCAGCACTCAAAATCAAAGACACAGCTCCTAAGTAAGTTACTCTTATAATCCATTTTGGTAAAAGTTCTTCAGGAAGTTGATGATACTGATCCACAAAATGAAACAATTCCTTCACCTTATACCCTCTGGTTTCAATAGTTTCTTGGTTTAGCCTTTCCCCCACCTTGATTTTTACCTTGTCGGGTGGCTTTGAGGCAAGCAGTCAAAGCTCAGACTCATTGAAATCTGAACTTGATCTAGCATCAAAGTTCAACCTAGTATTCTCTTTTACTTTTAGTTTAGCTATTACAGATAACAGTAACCAAGGATTGAATATTTTGCCTTTTTCTTAGTGTTTTGCATCTCCTTATGCATCCGGTGAACCAATTCACCGGGAGTTAGATCCATCTTTAGTAACTGATTGCAGCACAGTGTAGGGGAGTAAGAAATATTCCTCTACCCTCTAGGTTCTTCTGGCTGGTCTAAGAATTAAATTGACACAAGACAGAATAACAGGAAAAAAATCAAATAAATTTAATAACACATATACATGGGAAAAACCCAGGAAAACTGAATAACTCGTCAAAATGGCCAAAGCCAGCACCTTGAATACCATCTTCAGCCGAAGACAAAGGAGGATGTTGGGGGTAGTGGTTTGGGCTTCAAAAGGGAGGAAGGCAATTCACATGGAGATAGAAAAAAAGTTTGGTAAACAAATGCCTGCAGTACCTTGCAAAGACAATGGGACATGTAGAGGACTTTTATCAAACGGGCCTTGCTAGATTCCTAACTGTTAATCACACTTAGTTTATTATATTATAGTTATCTATGGTATTAGCTCCTTCCTGAAACAGGCCTTCTCCTTAAATTCTTTCAGGCAGCTAGAGGAAAGATCAAAGTTTCTTCTGGAGTCTTTTGTTCTTAAAGATAATCAAGCCAAAGAGATACATTTTAGGGTGGCAAATTCTGATCCTCCACAACAGCTACTGCTCCATACAATGGAGGATCATTTGGCCACCCAGGAATCAAAGGTGTCTCATCTCTCGCCCTTTCATTCTTTCTTTTCCAAAACCACATGTTTCTGTGAGCTAGGGTCTTTGTAGCAGTCCCACTTCTCTGACACCTATTACTTTGGGTTCCTGTATTAATTTCAATGTGTGTGTTGGGGGGCTTTCCACACAACACTAAGCATTTGTTGGGACACCAACTGGGTTTTCCACAATTCAACTCAATTCTGACACTATCAACTTGGAGATAACATCAGATTCTACAGGTCAAGGGCTCAGTCCTACATGACTGCCCATCCCCTCCATTTCAGATAGCACTTGGAAATCCACGTCGTGACCTGATTCAGAAGCACAGGATCTGTGCTTCTGACCAACAGGCTACAGATTGGAGGTTCTAATGACTCTCTCCTTGAGTTTGATTAATTTTTTAGAGTGGCTCACAGAATTGAAAGAAATATTTTACTTATGAGATTACCAGTTTATTAGAAAAGGATATAAATCGGGAACAGCCAGATGGATGAGACACATAGGGCAAGGTATGGGGAAAGGGTGCAAAGTTTCCATGCCCTCTCCAAGGCACCAATCTCCCAGCACCTCCACATGTTCACCAACCCAGAAGTTTCATAAATTCATTTTTATATCACTGAATATGCTACACGCTGTTTAGAACACACAATATGCACACTCACATATTTATTAGTGTGTATGTTTAGACTGAGTAAAAAAATAACAGATATGAAAGATAACATGAGTGGAGCCATATTAAAATAGAGCCAGAGTAGCCATTTCAGAGGAATTGCCTTGTAGGTCTTGTGTTTCTTTATCTTTCGAACTGGACCAAACTGCCAACATTCCAAGAAGTCAGTAAGGACGAGAATATCCTCTCTGTAAGAACTGATGGAACTAATGATCAGATTGCTAACCAATCAACAAAGTACAAGTCTAGCTTTTTGCCTGATGACTGAATCTCAAGCTAATCTATGAAGTACAAACCTAGCCTTACCTTATCTAGCACCAATGAACTCTTCTTTAATACAACTCACCTCATCCTCCCTTTTTCCCTTAAAAACCCTAAGCCCCTGTCCTGTAATTGGGACACAATTTGGATTTCTACCTGAATCTGTGCTCCCCGAATTGCAATTCTTTGATCCCAAATAAACACTTTGCCTCTTAAACTGGTTTCTGTTTTTGTAGGATGACATAGACAACAAGCAATTTCAGGTGACATATTAAAGAGACTTCTATGGTCCATGCTCTGAAGCTTCTTTTCAAATCAGCATGTATGAAATAGAAGAACTTAAAGGCAAGATCATGGCTACAGAATATAATACCAAATATCATACATTTTATATTGATTTGGGGAGTTATAGATAAAGACTAGAACTAGGTTTATCTTTGTACTTTCCAAAGGCAAATATATTAATATCTAGATCAAGAATCAGGCAGCCATTGACAGGAAAATGAGTACATCTAATTATCTGTATGAATTATAATTGGACCATTTTAAAAATAGACTTTATTTCATTGAATTTTAGTAAAGTCAAATAAGATTGTGGTTAATTACATTATACAACTGCATATAAAACTAGAAAAGCATAGTTTTTGTAGTCCAGAAAGCCTATCACAGGCCAATACATCTCAGTTTTCTGTAATACAGAATATTAAGGTGATTTTGCAATGGTGAAGAAAGATAAAAATAAATCATTTACTATGGCTGATTCTAGTTATTATATACTGTAATTTTTTTTGGCCATGAATCTAGCTGGAAATGTACATTTTTAATCTACAATGAAGATGTTTTATTTGTAGAACATTTATTTGGATGTTCTGAAAAACCTGGACTGTTTTCAGTTATTATCCCAAAGAGTCTCAACATTCAAAAATAGATTGTATGTATCTTTATACAGATAAAATATTTTTGTGTAAAACTTGAATTTTAATGGCTGTATCTGGAAAGTATTTCAGGAAGAAGGGGTGTTTTATTTTATTTTTGTTAAGATATATATCTTTAAAAGTATTACAAACTCTGGAAAATGCTCATGGTAAATGAAAAAGCCTAAATTATTATGTAAAATGAGTATCATAGTATAAAATAGTGTATTTAGACCAAGACTACAGAATGAAAAAAATATGCAAAAAACTGCCAGTGTTCATTGACTGCTTACACAATTTTAGACTATTCTAAGCACCTTACATGTATAATTTTGTTTAATCTTCATAACAAAACTATGATATATGTATTATTATTATTATCACCATTTTACAGATGAGAAACCCAAGTCACAGAGTGGCTAAATAACTTACCCAATGTCATGCAGCTGGATCCAAGATTAAAATCCAGTTTTGACTACAAAGCCCTCTTGCTTTGCCACTGCAATACAGGATCCTGAAAAAGAAAATTGGGAAACTATACCAAAATGTTAAGAGTTATCTTTCAGCTGATCTTCTTGGATAAAATATTCTAGTAAAATTTCTACATTGGGCATAAATTACAATCTTCATAAAAATAAACTTTATTTTAATAACACCATTGATGGAATTTAAAAATTAATAAGACTGTCAAAATGACCAATAGAATCTATCCTTATAAGTTGTTTCTAACAGATGAGATGGGAAGCTATTGAGATTTAGAGACACATTAAATTAAAGTAGAATGCTTTATTCTCATAGCTATACTGATTTGTGTTGTGATTCTAAATGATTAAAGGTAACTCATGACTTTGCAAAAATTATTCCGTTCTTTTCATTCTATATCTAAAACAAGATTGATAATATCTGATCAAAGAAATGAATAAACAGAGATTAAACAGTATCCGATAAATTTCTTTGTGCTTATATGAACGTGTACAATACTACCAATGCGTATTATACTTGCTTACGTGTTCTCTGTCAGCTTAAATCCATTACATGTCTCCAGAAAACACCAATCAGTTCACACTAGTCAGTAGCTACTATTGTTATGACTGATTAAATTACTGAGAAACTGCTTTAAACTACTTGAGGTCTAAGGATACAATCAGGCCAGGTTGAAGACTGACACAATGTATTTATTTATTAATAAATTGTTTTAGATTGTCCACAAGTGTCAGACATGATAGGTCAGGGAAGAAGGAGAGACTTGCTTTTTTCACATAAAATTGTTCTCAGCTGAAGAGAAGGATATGTAAAATTACTGTTACAATCCAATAACGTATCTGCTGAAATCAAGGAAATACAGACAAGGCAGAACGATGTCTGAAGTAGTGCTGAAATATGCCTAAGGAAGCCAGGACAGGTTTCTCAGAGGAAGTAGCGTCTGAATTAAATTTGAGGGAGAGTTTACCAGATGAACACTCAGCGAAAGAACTTCCAGCCAGAAATAACTATAAACGCAAAGGCTTAAGACAGGAGAAAGCATAGTGTGTTCAAAGAAATATAATTATTGTTCAAGTGTAAAGAGGGATGGAGCAAGTGGAGATGAGTCTGGATGAATCACACTGCATGTTATGCGTAGAAGTTTAAAACGTGTTCTGAGGACTGTGGGTGGGCAAATGAAGAATATTGATGAGGGCAATGAAAAATAAGATACATATTGAATAAAAATAACTCTTGGCAGGGGCCGGCCAGGTGGCGCAAGCGGTTAAGTGCGCGCGCTCCGCTGCGGCGGCCCGGGGTTCGCTGGTTCGGATCCCGGGCGCGCACCGACGCACTGCTTGGTAAGCCATGCTGTGGCGGCGTCCCATATAAAGTGGAGGAAGATAGGCACCGATGTTAGCCCAGGGCCGTCTTCCTCAGCAAAAAAAAAAGAGGAGGATTGGCGGATGTTAGCTCAGGGCTGATCTCCTCACAAAAAAAATAAATAAATAAAAATAAATAACTCTTGGCAGACTGAGGACTATAAAGGAGTAGGTGGGTCCAGACACACAGAACTTATGACCCTCGTCCAAAGAAAATGGTGAATAACTTGGACTTAGCTGATGTCTATTGTGATGGGCAAGAGTGAGTAGATTTTTTGTGATATTCCAAAGCTATAATTGAAGGATTTAGAGATTAATTCAAAGTGAATGGAAACTGAGTTGGGAAAATCTGGTAGAATCTCAATGTTTAATAAATATCGATGAATTAAAAAAAACAACAGAAACATGATTAATCCAAAGGCTTTGAGTAAATAGGGAGGATGTTTACATAAATAAGAAATAAATAGAAGGTGAGTAGATTTTAGGGGTAAAATTACGAACTCAATATTGGATCTATTAAATGAGAGGGGCTCTTAGAATATCCAGGTAGAGACTGTGGGTAGATGTTTGGAAGTATATATCTGAAAGTAGATGTGAGGTTGCTATGTAGGTAGAGAGTCATTTTTACAAAAGCAAGAGTAGAAATGTTGGAGCCAAATAAAAACAAGCCATGAAGAATGTGTAAAGTAAGAAGAAATATGGGATGAAGACAAAAAGCCTTGGAAATATCCAAAGAAAAACTAGCAAAAAAGACAGAAACAACTGAGAGACAAAACGAGAAAAAGGAGGTGATAGTGTCCCTGAAACTAAGAACAGAGGAAGTTTGAAGGAGGTATTAAATGTGGAAGAGAGGAATGAGAAATATTGAAGCCATTCCATTGGATTTATAATGAATGTCAGGAACAGTTTCATGAAGTAGTAACATTAGAAACTAAACTTCAGTGGGTTGGGAAGTGAAGGGAGGTATCAGGTGTAATTATCTGTACAATTCTGTAGAAATCTGGAACGAAGCGTAGCTGAGAGGTAAGTTAGTAACTAAAAGTAAATACAAGGCCAAGAGAAGGTCTCCTTGTATTTGTCATATATTCCACACTCACTCCTGACCAGACTGGCTGCGCTTAATAAATTGAATAAATTTGTTTCAATTTATTCAATAAATTGAGTAAATTTGTTTCAATAAATTGAAACAATGCAATTATTCCATAGAAAGGTCAATATTCTAAATGCCCAATTAGCTAAATAATGTTTTTTAAACTCTTTTCTTGATCCAAACCAGGACGCAAGCAAAGCCATAGCTTTTGAATCTCTTTAATCTAGAACAGTTTACTAGCCTGATTTATTTATTTATTTTGTATTTCTTTCATAGCATTGCTATATTTTTAAAGTCCTAGATCATTTGTTTTGCAGAATGTTCCTCAATTTGGCATCCTTGATTTTTTCCTCATAATTAGATTCACATTCTTAATTTCTTTTTTTACAAGAATATCTTATAAGTGATGTTGCATTATTCTCAGAGTATCACATCCTGAGGCATATGATGTCAATTTGTTTCATTATTGGTGAAGTTAAGTTTCATCGCTTAATTAAAGTGGTGTCCGCCTGATGGTTATATCGTCAAGATATACAATTTCCCTTTGTAATGAATGATTAATCTGTGATGTGATAATTTGAAGCTACGTAAATAACCTATTCAACAATCTTCAGCTCAATGTTTAGCATCAATTCATAATTCTTTCCTGAGTCAATTTTTACTATGGGTTTTGTGAAATGGTCGTTTTTCAAATTCTATTATCCCTTCTATACTTATTAGCTGGTATTTCATGTGAGAGAAATTGGAGTAGAATTTAAGCTAACTGACAGGCAAACTTCATATTGTAATCATTTGCAAAAAATACATATACATTAAAAACTTTGCCATAACATTCACTTGTACTTTATATAAATTTCAAACTATAATCCATCTTTATTCTAGAAAGAGCATTTTTTCTAAGTTTAAAACCTGTTTATGGCATACATTTCCTTTTCTAGCTCTACTTAAGTCACCAGTTGATTAAACTATTAAAAAAAAAAGGAAAAAAAAAGCAAAGATGGTTTTTGAAACACAGGAAATACCTACTTTCACTAGATGGTATAAGAATGAATTCATTTACTTTAGTGAAGTGTGTTATAAATGAGATATGACACAAGGGCTAAGAACTATTTCTATCACTTTTAGGCTGAAGAACAAAATTGGAAAGAAACTACGTTCTCCTACATACTTTCCTAGCCAATCCAAATATTTTTCCTATCTCCATGGTAACAATTATAAGGACCAAGTGGAACCAAATAATCAAAATGTGATAACATCACTGGACTAACAATATGTTGAAAAACACTCCTGTCGCCTATAACAACAAATGATTTTGTTATCACTCATTAGCTACAAAAGACTGCACGACACTGCCTAGAGAACTCCCAGAAAGAAGTTTAAAGTAAATTCATAAAATTACACTAAATTAAAACAACTTGAAAATGTAATTGGAGTCCTATGAAGAATTAAACATAGTAACAGCAGATAGATTCCTTTGTTGCTGCTGTGCAGATTTACGACTGGAGAATGTTTTTCTTTCTCCCCATATGTTGGAACACAACTTTTATTGAACAAGTTGACCTAAGCAAATATTTTCAAGAATAATTACAGTTTGTAAAAGTTTAAATGGAAAGATGGTCCTAAGGTTAGCAATACCTCAGCCTCAAAGCTATAGTGCTAATTCTGTCTCTCACTTTCCGTCACCTGGATTATATTAGAATTCTACTTCCAACTCCAATTTTTCTTTTTTTCTCTAATTATACCATATGATGATTAATATTTTTGGAATGGTAACTCTGCTCACTATTTGCTGCTTTAAAAAAAGCCTCATTCCTAAATGTTCTATAATCTGACCACATTTTATCCTTTGTTTCAATTGGTTTCAGTTCATTTCAGTGCAATTTATTAAAACCATTATTGCAACTATGTATTTTGCCAGACAATGTGTTAGATCTTGATCTCAGAGTACTCTCCAATAAAAGTTGTATATGTTTAAATAAGAATTACAATATACGATGAACATATACTTGTAATTAATTATATCACAAGATGGAGATGGAGTACTTATTTCCTTTGTGCAGACAGATAAGAAGTTAAACAGAAGACCACTTGTGATTTGTGTGTAGAAAGATTAAAAGACTTTTACCAAGCAAATGAGAAAGGAAGCAGAGATTGAAAATGGCCTTTCCTCTAAAGTTGGGGGGTTGGGAGGCAAACAGTGGTAGTGGGTTGAATAGAAAAGAATTGTGTTACAGCATTAGTTAACTACTGTCTTAGTCAATTTGAGCTGTTATAATAAAGTATCACAGACCGGGTGTCTTATAAATAACAGAAATTTATCTCTCACTGTTCTGGAGGCTGGAAATCCCAGATCAGGGTGCCAGCATGGTCGAGTTCTGGTATGGGCCCTCTTTCTGGTGGCAGACTGCTGATTTCTCTCTGTTAACCTCACATAGTGGAAAGAGAGCAAGAGACCTCTCCAGGGTCCCTTTTATAAGGGCACTAATCCCATCCATGAGGGATCCACCCACATGGCCTATTTCCCAAAGGCCCTATCTCCTAATACCATTACACTGGGTGTTAGGATTTCAACATATGAATTTTGGGGGACATGAACAATAGACAAATCCCATTGTAATGTTTACAATAGATAAATCCCACTCTAAGAGTTTATAAAGTTAAGGAATAAACAACATAAGATGTTAGAAAAGTAGGCAGCCTCCATGGTTATGATAGATTTTTCTTCTAGGATATACTTTTCAACAATTCTTAGACCATGCCCAAACTGGACTGCTTCTAAATATTCAAATATAGGAGGGTGTGTGTGTGTGTGTGTGTATTACTGTGCAAGTGTTGTTTGTAGGAGTCAAGTGCTGAGCTGTGTTTAGCACTTGTTAAATTTGAGAAGTGTGGGTGTGGGTTTATCTAAAGAAAGTTGTTTTTTGTCCCTGAGATTTGTACTTAAATTATCTAATATAAACTCCAGTTTACTATTGGACAAAGATGATCCGTTTTTAAAACTTGATCCTTGCCTCATCTTTCTGAGTACCACAGGCTGCAAGATATTTAGAGGATAGGGATAATGTTAGGTTCATTTGAGGTCTAGCATAATAACTGACACACAGTAGACTGTTAATTAGTTCTTTCAAAAGAGTCGTTGGGCAAAAAGTAAAGCACATATAAATGGCAATTTTTATTTTTGTAATGACATTTCATGCTTGTGATTTCTGGCATCTTTAGTCTATCTTCAGTTGTCAGCACCCCACATTTGTTCTGGGAGAGATATCTTCACCTTACTGAATAAAATCTGTTGTTACTGTCAGTCAGGGTGCTCTACTCTTACAGGAAAAATAATGTCCCCTCCCCAAAGATGCCCCTGTCCACAACCCCAGAACCCATAAATATGTCGCCTTGTATGGCAAATGCATCTTGCAGATATGATTAAGTTAAGGATCTGGTGATGGGAAAATCGTTCTATTTATCTGAGTGGACCAATCTAATCCCACAGACCTTATAAGAAAAGGTTAGGAGGGTCGGAATTGGAAAAGGAGATATGATGATGGAGGCAGAGTTTGCAGAGATGTGCTTTGAAGATGGAGGCAGGGTCCATCAGCCAAGGAATGCTGGTGGCCTGCAGAAGTTAGAAAAGACAAGGAAACAAATTCTCCCCTCTAGTCTACAGAAGGAATGCAGCCTTGCTGACACCTTGATTTTAATCCCTTTAGACTCATTTCAGACTTCTGACCTCTAGGACTATAAGATAATAAATTTGTCTTGTTTAAGTTTATGGTAATTTGTTACAGTAGCAATAGAAAACAAATACAGCCCTCTGTTAGTCAATCAGTGGACACATGACCCAAGCTAAAAGGAAAAGGACACTTGCTCCTTGAACAATTGAGATGGTGGCTCAAGGCCATCAATAATTGAATCTGTGATAATACTCAGAAGAAAACTTGCTACTTCTGTAGAAATTACCAGCACTTTCCTATTTCCTGTTATCTTAACTTGGGTTTCTCCAAAAGCAGAGCTTGAAACAAGAATTTGAATGCATGTAGCAGGGTTGAAGAAGCAGGGAGATTACTCTAGGTCTCTGAATTAGGCATAGGAGTGGGTGCTAGAGAAGCATGTAGAATGCCTTAGATGCTGCTGTGTCTGAGGCTGGGACATTTATTCACTGCAATTATTTCCTATTGGTTGAAGGCTGCCCTGGGGGCCATTAACTTCCCTGCACACTGAGGCTACACTTGCAGGCTGAGCAGGTTCCCATGGCTTCAGAGAAAGCCCTGATGCACAAAAGTGAAGCCGCTTGTGGAGTAGTAGCTTAAGGCAGGACACTGTCAGCGTGCACAGCTACCACAGAAATCACAGATTAGAGCAGGGGATGTAATGAGGGCACCCAAAGCTTCCCAGCTCCTGTCCTATATCAGCTTGGCTCTTGAGCTCTGTGTCCCTTCTGTGAACTGTCCCAAATTCCCTTTTTCTTAAGCAAGTCTGTCAGTTTTTTGGAGCTTGTAAACAAGAACCCTAGTCAATATATGTTTCTTAAGTGATTCTTCTGTGGTTCAATCTGTTCTTTTTCTAAATTATTTTACTCTTAATCATGTTAGGGATCATTTAGCTAAATGTCACCTTTGTTTCTTGAATATTTATCATGAATTCTCAATATATTCCTTTCCATTTTTTTGGCTCACTTATATAAGGCTTACATATACTGAAGATGTCAAAAACAATTTAAAATCTGTTTAAAATACAAAATCATAGATAAGTATGAAATTGATTTGTAAGATGTCTTCCATATATCACAATCATGTCAAAAAAATCACACCATATTTTCAATGCCAGATTGTAGTAATATACAAAATTTGAAGATAAATTAAAGAACACATAGTTTTAGAGTAATTTTTGTCACATAGATTCTTTTTTTTTTTCTGGGCTATAAAAAAATATTTTGTATTTTTTTTTAATTTTTTGTTTATTGCGATAACATTAGTTTATAACATTGTATAAATTTCAGGTATACATCATTATACTTCTATTTCTGCATGGATTACATCATGCTCTCATGTTCACCACCCAAATACCAATTACAATCCATCACCACACACATGTGCCTAATTATCCCTTCCCCCTCCTCCCTCCTCCCTTCCCCTCTGGTAACCACCAATCCAATCTCTGTCTCTATGTGTTTGTTTGTCGTTGTTATTATCTACTACTTAATGAGTGAGATCATACGGTATTTGACCTTCTCCCTCTGACTTATTTCACTTTGCATAATACCCTCAATGTCCATCCATGTTGTCACAAATGGCTGGATTTCATCGTTTCTTATGGCTGAGTAGTATTCCATTGTGTATATGTACCACATCTTCTTTATCCATTCGTCCCTTGATGGGCACTTAGATTGCTTCCAAGTCTTGGCTATTGTGAATAACACTGCAATGTCACATAGGTTCTTTTAATTATGTTCCTTTTTAAACTTGATTGACACTGATGAAAGAGAACACTAAGCTTTCAACTGTATGATCCACTTCATGAAGTTACAAAAATCTGTTTTGTGGAAATGCTGCACAGTCGAGTCTTGATGGCCGCCCTCTCCCCAGCCTTGCCCAGTGTCACTCTGCCACACCTCAGCAAGAACAATGGCAATTAAGCTGTCCCGGGCTAGCTGTGCAGTGTGATGCCATGTGTGGGAAGCTGTCAGATTGAATGATCCTTTCCCACATCGCCTGTCCTGGGCATCACACACATGCTGTGCACCACTTTTCTTCCGCTTCTCACTGCTCACAGTTCAGATAATTCCACTTCAGAAAATCCTTTATCATAAGTACTGCATACTAATTGACCCTCCTTCCCTCTTTGTTTCTTCCAGTTCTTGCCTAATTACCTGTGGAAAACAGCTCTTCTGTTTCGTTTATACTCTCTTGGGTTTCCGTGTCTACCATTGCCACTTTCCCTTCTCTCTTACTTTCCTCTTCCTTCCTAGCTTCTTTTCTTTCCTCTTTCCTTTGATCATCTTTTCTTTTTTTAATCACCATTTTTCTCTTTCTCCATCCTTCCATCTTTTCCTTTCTCCTTGCTCTCTTTATTAATTTTCTAGCTGAATAATTATCTCTACTGAACTCTTAATCATCAGAGAAGCACACTAGAGATAAATTTCTTCAAGAAAAACCAAGCTATAAGTATGGAAATTATTTAATAAACCACCACATCCATAAAGCCCTAAAAGCCTTTAAAGTGTCCAACTCTTACCCCTCTCCTTACCAAACCCACTCCCCAAAGAAAAACAACTTTTGAGTTTGCTACTTAATAGCTGGAAAGATTGAGGAATGGCATTCAATCCCTCATTTTTGAAAGCAGTAACATTTATAATTTAAATTAACTTAAATACTCAATCAATAGGATTACATGAAGCCATGAGGCTTTTGCAGATATTGTTCCCTTTGCAATGTGGATCCCTCTATATGGCTGTTGTTTACAGACTTTGGTCACTCTGCCTCATTCCTTCAAGCTTTTTGCTTGTGCTTCAGTGTCCTACTCTCCAATATTCCTCATGTTCTTACTCTTGGTGATTTCATTACCCACATAGATGATTCTTCAA
This sequence comes from Diceros bicornis minor, assembly GCF_020826845.1. Classification (NCBI taxonomy): domain Eukaryota; kingdom Metazoa; phylum Chordata; class Mammalia; order Perissodactyla; family Rhinocerotidae; genus Diceros; species Diceros bicornis. The sequence continues at coordinate 25,972,485 of NC_080747.1, read as the reverse complement.
CTATACTGGCTGTTCACTAACTTAAAGTCTTCTCCTCCTATGAGTTCATCCTCTACTCTACACCAGTCACCAATTTTCACAGTCAGATCTCAGTCTTTGACATTAATAATGATTGGAATCTCTTCATAATTTAATACTCAAGCATCATGATCTTAAGCCAACACCTCAAATATTTCCAGTTTAACATTTCCAGAATCCTAAATCCTACAATTCTTTTACCCATCAGCACCTACAGTATATGGATCCTATATCATTGTATCTCTCACTCAGTTTCATTTTGTCCTCGCTTCCTTATTCATCCACCTTAAAGGATTCCATGGCTTATTACTAAACTTATTACTATCTGCATCCATAAATTCTCTCTTTCTCCCATACCATGAAGGAATATATTCCATCTCCTCAAACCAAACTCTCCACCTGAGCATCAAATGGCAAAAGTGGTGTGTGTCTGTGATCTCATTGCAGGACAGTAGGATCAAGTCTACACTCTGATCAAGATCTTCTGATAATTTCCCACCTCAATCAAAATAAAGGCAAAGTGCCCCAATATTCCCAAGAAGCACTGACCAGATCTGGTCCCCAGCTGGCAGAGGTTCTTATTCATCTACGCTGTCAGCCACATTGATTTCTTTGCCATTCTTCGGACTTACCAAACATGTTCCAAATTCCAGCCATTTGTATTTGCTGTTCTCTCGGGTGCATTGTGGTTTCCTCCTTTGTGTACTTAGCATCTTTTCCCATATTTCTCCTTAGAAAGAATCTCTTTTCTGATTAACCATAAAACATTAAGTCCAACTACCCTAACTCTTCCTTAATTTGCTTTACTTTTCTATAAAGTATATCTATGTTACCTTTTAATTTATTATTTTCCCTCTCATGCCTACTGCCACTACATTCAACATAATAGAATATTCACTGCATCAAGGCTGATGTCTGCCTCACAGTTTAATCACCATATCCCCAATGACTAGAACCATACTAGAATTTTAATAAATGTTTGTTGAATGCCTGAATAAATGAATGGATAAATGAATTGTCATAAAACTTAAGCGAAGTTCTTCAAAATGTGTTATTAGATTACTTATTTCAAATTACTCAAGCTACTTAATTTAAAACATATTTCTGTTCATAATCTTAATTAAATCTTAATCACCAGAGTTGAGACTTAATGATCTCTATTTTTCTTTTTTTAAATTTTTATAGTTCTAGAAGATTTATAGGCAAATACATCTCGGGAAGTCTTAGTCTTCAGGATTAAATTCAAATCTCATAGTCTCATAAACTGTTCCTCATGATCTGATCCTTGCTTACTTCTTTGCCATCCAAATCTCCAATGATTTACCCTTATACACCATGTTCTTCAAGCGTACTGATAGGCTGGGTTGGGAATCGAATTGCCTTTATTATATATAATGGCTTTAATCTCCCTTTCTTACTTGCACAAATTCCTAATATGTACTTTACTCTTCCCCAATGATGTAACAGAGAAAAAGAGGTAAATGAGGAGGCCTTTCTGTATTATGAGTGGTGTCCTTTGATAATCAGTACAAAGGGAGCCAGATAGGGACTTTTGGATTGGATTAAGCATTGGTATAAAGCCTGTGTGTGGGATTTATGCTACAAGTCAATCAATTTGCACACCAAGCTGTGAGTATTTTGTGTCACCAGTCACACTGTGCTATACATGTATCAGTCATATTTTTAGGTATAAGTATTCATCTTTATTATGATAATTTTAAGAAATAAAGAAACTTATTGAAAGGTTTTGGGGTAGTTCACAGCATCAATAGGAGTAGTGGAGAATCAGGCTTGGGAAATTGGGCAGATGTAGAACATGGCTAGGAAGGTAACACCCCCGGACAATCAGCTTGGTAAGAACGACCATTGCCACTGCTGGATACCACATACAATAGCTTGCACTGTAGATGCTACCAGTACTTGACAGCACCATTTGCAAGGTACCTTTGGTAACTGAATATTGCTACCACTTTCACAGCTACCTCCACAATGAATTTTCCACCATCCTTATTCTTGTGTTGCTAATTATTGAATAAACACACTGGGTGGTTGTGTCTCATTGGCTGAATCAGGTCATGTGCTTGCTCCAAACATGAAGATTTGGAAGAGAGAGCTACCATGATGAGAGATGAATCCTGTACCCCAACAGGACTCATACAGTAGGGAGATTTCAAAACATGAGGGTACGGTATCTTTCAGATGCTGAGTGACCAATCACTTGGCAATTTCTCAATACAATTAAGAAAATTAAGTTTCCATTTATAGCTGAATTAAAAGGTTCTGATTTTCTTCCAAGGACTGAGTTGTAGCAGATATGCCAGTATCAGGCTACGAGAATTGTAAGACCTCATGTGCTCCTCTCTGAGCTTTATTAAGAAGGTAGTGCCTTAGTTTTGGTGAGCCTCTAACATAAACAACATGAAGTTTCTGTAACATAGCCAGTTGTCTGCCACCTGTGTGCATTTGCCCTTGCTGTCTCCTCTATCTGCCATTGTTCTTGAAGTACATCTGTTATTAACTTCCCATTCCTTTTTCTAATACCATCTTAGACTTTGTTTTCTTTCCAAAGCTATTCTTAATACCTAGAAGCAGACTAGCTACATACTCTAGAGGTGTTTTCTCCTAGAATGTCCAAAGCTTGAGAACAGTGATGTTCATCTCCTCTTTTGGTATCTTCAGCAACTCACAATGAGTCTGAAACCTAAGTAGGTGCTCTATAAATTCTTATGGCATAACTGAGCAGAATTTGGAAGGGAAACATATTCCATTGGGTTGTTCTAGGTCTATAGTTGGTACTGACTAAGAAGAAAACACAATTATACAGAGTGAGAGGGGGAATTTCCTAAACAAAATAATTGACAAGTTAATATTTTCCTTGGAAATAGGTCAAATATATTCCAAATTCTCTATTATCTGATTAAATTTCATTGCTCTGTCTCTTCTTTGTGTTTAAACTGAACCAAAATACCAGAGGAAAAAATATCAATGGAAATAATTCAAGTATAATTATTTGCCAGTGATTCTTCGCTCGGAATTATTTTTCTATTGATCCATTGTATGTTGTACTCAGAAGAGAAAGTTTGCCATGAGACAGTACATCATGCTGGTTATCGATCTGCTATGATGTACTGTTTCATTCACTCATAGTGCTTATTTATGAACAGTACATTTCTACCACCAGGGACACTTTTGTGCTAAATTCCTAAAGCTTCATGAATCTCCTAAAAATCTCTTCCTTCAATGAACGTATATTATGACTACACAGATGTGGCTCTTGATGGAATTTCCGGAAGCTGCACTTCAGATATATAGCTAGTACTCAAACAATAAGCACCTAAAGATTTGGGAATAAAGTTAAAGAATAATAAATTTTTCAGACTATTTATTCTCTCTAATGTACTCAGATCATGCTTGATCATCCCTTTGAAGCTAGGACAAATATCTCTTAAAATAAAATTAGTCTACATTTTGACTATGACTGATGCATGTCCAAAGCTTGTCTACAACTCATCTTAAATTTTAATTGAGTAAAAATAATGTAGTCCCCATATTGTGCCTTATAATTAGTAAGTGACTGTAAATATTGTGGTTTTCATGGTTTAAATTAAATATTAAATCAGAAATGGGGCAGATTACAAGATACTTATTTTTCTCTTCAGTTCAAAATTAACAATACCAACAAATTTAGATTAGGGATATTTGAAATAAAAATGTTTTCCAAAAAGGATATACACCAAAATTTAATATATACTTGCCTATTATATGTTTTGATATACTATACTTTATTAATTTATAGTAGCACCGTTTATTTGCTACAAACCATTTATATCCTTCTATTTTAAGTTCTTAGTGATATAAACATATAAAATGCCCAAGGGCAGTGAGGAGTCTGTTCTTCTTATGCATATGCTGCTGTATTACCTCTATAAAAAAATAACTTTTCCAAATAAATTACTTCTATTTTTGGTCTCAGAGTTTTTCCTCCAAAAGAGTATAGAAAACCTTATCAACAAGCATTGTCCTGACTGTGGCATTGATGCCATAACTCAAAGATCCAGGGCACGTAGGACAGACAAATCAGCTCTTTCTGTGGGATTTTTTTCTTATATACTAAAATAAAAAAAATGTTTAAAGTTTAAGGCAAGAGCTAATTATTTTATTACTTTTCCAACAACTTATATAAGCTCTTCTTATTATAAAGAAGATAAAGTTGACCATAATTTACTTTTTCAATTTAGGGTTCCAAATAGTATGTTACAGTGTATACAATTGTTGGGGGGAGGGTTGCAACAGGACATATAAGTGAAGATATTAAACAAATAACATTACCAGCTAGTTTTAAACCTAAGTTACCCACCTGAAAGCCAGCTAGTGACACCAAAAATACAGGATGCTGTGTATGCTATAAGACATGGTTAATAAAATACACTGAGGTATTAATGGTAATTGAATCTATTCACATGAGTCATTTTATGTAAACAGGTATATATCTTGATTTGAACACAGGAAATCTTAGTGGCTAATTTACATCCAGATTGTTTAAATAATGGAAGATTTGACTTTAAATTAATTTGTGATTCATGGAAAAATTAGAAAAATAAACTTTGTTAAATATTTTAGAATTGAATGCAAACCTTTTATATCATAAACCAAAATAAGTTGCAAATTCATAAAAATTAAAATGTAAAGCTGATATCATAAAATAATAATTTAACATCAAGCTTGTGAAGGCCTTTATAAACATTTATAAAAAGAATGGACTTTTAAGATTGAACCTATACCTAGTAAACTAATCTATTTTCAAAAGACTTCCCTAAAAATGACAATTTAAGGAAAAAGTTTTTAGCATAATGGAAAATAAATCAACATAAACTTCTTTAAAAAAGTAAAATTAAATATACACACAAACTAGAATATACAAGTCAGGATACTAAAATAACAACATTATCAGGAAGACTTAAACTTAAGTTGCATGACTGAAAGTCAATGAATACTACCAAAAATGGAATAAATTGTTTGCTGAGATAAATGAATGGCTAATAACATCTACTGAGATAAAACTGATTAACTGACTTGTTGGAATAAATGAGTGTATATGTACATACATAAATGCCTATGTTGGTGCATGCATACATATATACACTTACTGCATCTCTCTATATATGCACAGACACACGTATGTGTACCTATATGAGTGTTAATCCATGCATATATACAAATATATAAACATGAGGGTGTGTTTGCCTGTGATGTGTGTGCTTATACTTACACACAAACATTCCCTAAAAAGAAAATAGCTGATAAAAATGCTTAAAATTAGATTGTGGTGATGGTTGCACAACTCCATGAATATGCTAAGAACTATTGATTTGAGAAATGAGTGAACTATATGGTACATGAATTTTATTCAGGAAAGGTGTTTTAAAAAAGAAAGAAAGACAATAGAAACTTCTGGGCCTCCACTTTTTTTTTTTTTTTGAAATATACAGAGGTTTTAATTTTATTATTTTTTTGGAAGATTGGCCCTGTGCTAACATCTGTTGCCCATCTTCCCTCTTTTTTTTCTTTTTTCTCCCCAAAGCTCCAGTACATAGTTGCGTATCGTAGTTGTAGAGTTGTAGCTCTTCTCTGTGGGACGCCACCTCAGCATGGCTTGATGAGCGATGAGTAGGTCCGAGCCCAGGATCCGAACCAGTGAACCCCTCGCCGCCAAAGCAGAACGAGCAAACCCACCCACTACACCACCCGGCTGGCCCCTGGGCCTCCACTTCTTAAAATTCCACAAAAAGTGCAGGAAAGCATGGTAATCTGTTTTTCTATAAACCCTAAAGGCAAAGAAAAATGTGAGAGAATTTTACAATAAATTATTGGAATCTGGAAAGCAGGTGGGCAACAGCAAATTATTCAGCGGACCTAAGGATGTTGGATCTGAGCTAGCAGTAAGAAAACCCAAAAAGTAAACTGAGTTACCCACATAACCTTCAGGAAGTGAAAGAATTGGCATACCCTGAAATGTCAGGGAAGATTGCCTTAAAAGAAATGCTTTAGGGTTTAAGTCACAGTGGGATGCTCAGATCTCCTCCTCAATTCAGCACTGTTGGGAAACTGTTTCATCCGCATCCCAGGACATAATGGGAAACTTATTCTTTCAATATATTTAATAAAAGTTATCTGGACTAGTGGACAAAAGGTGTAGCTCAGGAGAATGTATTCAGATTTCCAAGCTGAATTTCTCATGCTCAATTTTCAGAACGGAGATGTCACAAATGCTGTCATTAAGCTTTTAAGGAAGACAAATAAATGCATTACATCCAAGAAAGAAGAAAAATATATATGTCTTTCAAAGAATAAAAACAGACTTTGTAGAATTAAAATTATAGCACAACTAAAAAATAAATCAATAGAAAAGGTAGAAAGTATAATTAAGGGAAAACTAACTGAAAATGGAGCACAAATACAAAAAGAAGTTCAAAATAAAAACAATATTTAAAACAAAGTTTAGAGGATTAATTCTGCAGTTCCAACACCCAAATATTAAGAATACACCCAAATCAAACCATGTTATGAAATATTAGAATGCTACAGACTAAAAGAAACTCTTCAAAGCTCCAGAGAAAAATAAAATGAAACAAGACAGAAACAAATTTCGGAATGATATCTGCATTATAATTAGCAACAGTGGCAATGGGGAAAGACAATGCTCTCATTCCTTAACACTTGCAATCTGTCATCCACGTGGCTGGTAAAATTGCGCTGCCCAGATGACTGGCATCTTGTACATGCTAAATATCTTTTTCGGGCCTCATCCTTCTAGAGTAGGCAGCATTTGATAATGTTGATGGTTTCCTTCTCACAGTTCTTATCTCTTATCTACCGCTTCCTGAGTACCTGTATCAGTTAGGACAGGCTAAGTTGTGCTGCAGTAACAACTCGAATATCTCACTGCATTACAGCACAGGTTTACTTCTATTCTTCCTACATGTCCATCTGGTTCAGATTTAGCTCTGTCTGATGTGAACCTCACTCAGGAAACTAGACTGATGGAGCATCCTTTACCTGAAACAGGGAATGTGGAGGAGCATGTGTTGGTTCTTAAAGCTTCCATCCAAGAATATTACATGTGACTTCTACACAAAATCCATAGCCTAAAGGAAGGTATGTCTGTGTTCAACAAGGCTGGGATATACAATTTTCTTCCTTGGAGGAGCTCTGAAACTTTATGAACAGTGAAAGTGTCTACCAGATCCACATTTCCACTTCTTCATGAAAAGCTCATTTTCTATATGATTACATCTTCTCAAACTTAGTGTATCAAAAATTTAACTTTTCAACTCCATCTTTAAAACAAGTTCCATCCTATCTTTATTATTTGTTAATGGCACACTCTTAATTACCCTCAGAGCCTTGATACCATTTTTTTCTCCTTTTTCTAAATTTCAGACCAACGTATTACTCCATTTTTCCACTCTTAAAATCACCATCATCTTTTTTATCACTATATCTATCAAAACAAGAAAAATAAATTTTAAAAATAAAGAAAAAAATCCATGTTGCATTTTCTATGAGCCAGGTATACAATTTTTTAAACATTCTCTAAAACATCTCATATCATCATCATAAAAACTAAAGTAGATACTATTATAATCCCCTTGTTACATGGGACGAACTGATGTACTTCTCCCTTCATTTATGGTCCAACCACAAATTTGAGTCCATCTTACAGGTTTCTCTTCTGGACTCTTGAAAGCTGCCTAACAGCTCTCACACTTTTTAGGCAAATAAACGGATCTTAAAAAACACTACCATATTAATTCTCCAAAATTATACTTTTTTTCTAATATTATACCCTAGGTCAAAATCCTTCATTGGCTCTCCATCTCCACCTGTATTAGATATAATTTTATCCATACCACATTTCAGATCCTCCAAAATATGGCCCTGACTTCCTTTCCACTCATATCTTACTACACTTCAATTTGCACAAACTGGCCTCATTGTTTTCTTCTAAACACATTCCTTGCATTCGGAATATTGCTTAAAATTTTTCCTCACATGGAACAACTTTTCTTTTTTTCCAAAGTCTCATTCATTAGAAATGATCATAAAATCTATGGTGATCAAAAAGAGAACAAAATAGTATATTCTGTATCATCCAAGATTTGTTTTTTACACATACATGATATAAACTGTTATGCATTTTTTATTCTCTTCTTTACAGTTTTTTCCCCCAGAATTTTACTACCAATGGTATGTTCCTTATAATTTCAAGAAAAAGGAACACATGATCAAAATGCTATTCATTTTAAAGTTCTTCTGTAATAAGTGTCTTTTAAACCTCTTGATTCACCATAATAATCTTAGGAAATAGATAATATCCTTCCTTGTTTTCTATTATTTAAATATTGGTCTAATTTCCTGTGAAGGATCTCAAGATCCGTGAAAAAAAGGAATGTCTATTTTCTATATAAGCCTTCTCTGTCTCATAACGTAAGGTCTTATGAGAAGATGTTGGTCACAAAAAATTTTTAGAATATAACTTTAATGAGTTGAATAAAATACAAGCAGTTAATGAGTATGAAATGGTGAAATGATTAATTCTGTAATAACAAAACAAAGAATGAATGTTTCTTCATGAAATAAGATTTTTACTAGAATGAAGATCAACTAGGGAGTAAAATTAAAAATGGTGCAATGTTATATGTTGAAATAACAAAAGATGTTAAAAGTGATAATTAGTCAATGTTAAAATTATTTAAGTAGAGACATAGAACTATTCAAATGAAAACTAGGACATTCTTTTAAGACCACTTCAAATAAATGAGATACCCAGTGTATCAGTATTTTTAATGTGAACTTTTCCCTATAATTGAGAAAGATTTGTTCATTTGAAGGAAATAAAAAAGAACAATAAGCAGAGTTGAAGGATTTTACAGAGCATCATGAAATAAATGTCAAAAACAGTGATTCACATACACTCCACATATGCTAATTTACATATGAGTAGTATGTGTTGCATATATTAAATTTTGTGACATTTATTTCAGAAAGCTTTGTAAAATTTTCAACTCTGTTATAGCACTCACTTTGAATTTTATCTCAACGATGGAGTCATTGCTGAATGGAGAAATAGCACAGAAATTGCTGCATATGTTTTCTGTTCCTATCGTATTACGATTACATGAAGTTGTATATTTCTGCGCAGTGACATTATCCCTTGTCAGTTGCATATCAAATATGATGACATTGAAACAAATGAAACATAAATACGTGTAATGGTTCTTGCTACTTCATCAAATCTCAAGGTACATCTGCAACAAAAAATAAAATTAGAATATTGATATGGGAGAAATTTCCCTCTGGACCGTAGTACACTAACTAGGGGGAAAAAACTGTACTCAAACCATATTCTGAAGAGTTTCTTTCAAAAATATTTAATAATATAAATATTTTATATATCTCTATGTATTAAAATATAAGCAGTTCCTAGTGAACTTTATAAAATAAGACCATTAAAATTTCATTTTTTTGCAGGGTTTCATTTAAAAAATGAATCCATTTTTGAGTTATAGGAAAGGGAAAACACTACAAGTTATTAAATCTTTAGTAATTTATTTTTATTAAATAGCCCCAAATTTAGTTTTAGGAATCAGTTCCCTCTCCCCTCAAAAAAGGAGTAGAAATTAATTATACATTTCTTAGTAGTTAAGTTCCTTTATGAAAATTTCTGCTTAGTTGAAAAAAAGTAGTTTTCAGGTTATATGCTGTAAGAAAATCAGACTTTATGACAAGTATCCTACACCTGGGCTAACTTCTGTTGTGGTGACATGACTAGAAATCTATAATTATCCCAATGCTTTATATTTATGGCTTCCAAGCTACATGCTCATTTTTGCTTTCTTTGAGTATAATACAGTATCCTGATTCAAAAGAAAAGATATTTGGTGCTATTCAGGGATTAGTAGAGGTTTAAATGTTAATACTTAGCAACACTACTTTTTCTGAAGAATTCTCATTTAAATTTCTACAGGGGCCCTCAGAGTATATGCTGTGCTTAAAAAGGGCATTTGTGGAAAAAATACAATCTTGGGAATGGAAAATGCAGCACACTGCAATAATCTTTGAACATTACAGCACTCTGCCTTTTAGTGTTCTCAATACAGCAGACTCAGTAAGTACAGCTTAATGGATATATTTTACTTAAGCAAATATTTACCAGAAGGTAAAATATGATTTTATTCCTTCCTTAATTATTTATATGCATAAAATAAAATATATTTTTAGTATTTCTAAAAGGAGAGATCAATTTTCTTCACACTAATATATGGGTAAAAAAATTTTAAGTGAGATTCATTTTAAGCAGATTGAATCTCTTTCTCTCTCCCTCTCTCCTTTCCTCCCACCTTCCTTCAAAGCTTCCCTCCTTTCCTACCTCCCTCCCTTCTTTCATCTGGCTCCTTTCTTCCTTCCTTCCTCCCTCCCTTCCTTCCCTTCTTCTCTCCTTCCTTCCTTCCTTCTTTCCTTCTTTTTTCTTCCATTCTGTTTTGCTTTCATGTTTAGTTATTATAAACAGAGGCATAGAACCTTAATTCAAGCAGAAACATTCTCTGTAAGAGGAATGATTATAGTACATCTATTTAAAAAAAAGGTCCACATCCTTAATTTTCATTTAACTCTTGTTTAGAGGTCTCTGAAAATGTATTATAATTTTCCATTTGTTCTGTGTGCCTTAGAAAATGAAAATTCACAGAGAAAAAAAGTTCTTTTCTCAGCTCTTCCATAGCTTATTTCAGAACCCAGTTTTTTCTCTACTCTGAGAATAACACACTGTGCTAATAGCATTCCAAGCAATGCTGGTTTGGGACTCTTGGGATTCTTGGATAAGTTAGGCTGGAGCCTTAGGACCATTGCCTGTGCCTTTAATGATACGTCAGATGGTGTGGACCAGTTCATTTCCAGATCGTAGGTCACAGGAGCTACTGTCTTTCTCTAAACCTCCAATTTCATTACATTGGTTGGTCCATCAATTCCAGTCCAGTCTACAACAGACGTGTCGTGTAATTTTAGATTTTAAAATTGTATTTTTTTTTTACTGTTTCTTTAGTTTATAAATAAAAACATTGATGTCCAGATGGTTAAAGTACACATCCAAGGTCACAGGGCTGGTTAATGAGAAAGTTTAGGTTAACATAAAATTTCCTGACACCTAATCCAGTGCAGCTCCTTGTCTATACCATTAAAGTCTTTTCCAGGACTCATGTTAGATATAGAAATGAAGATGGTCCATGAAAGTCAGCAGGTCTCAACTTCATACTGAAAACATTCTCTTTCTTGGAAAAGTATAAATTTTAATAACCCAAGTGACAGGTCTTTGAATGACTGCTCACCCACCACTGCAAGGCTCAGCAGATCCATGGACTGTCAAATAAAGTAACCACTTCTTCAGCCATCTGAAATGGCAGTTATGAGTCATGCAGCGATGTTTAGGATAAACTAGAATATGCCAATTTATTAAGAGAAACTTATGTGTAGCCCTTACCAATATAAAGAAGAGCTTTTGTTTTCTTCTACTCTTTTTCTGTGACTACTCAATATAAGCATAGTATAAGCATAGTATTATCTTTTGTTAATATGAAATCTCCTTGTCCTAATATCGCTGAGGCTCACGTTTCCACTGGGTCTAACAGACGTGCCTTTCAAATTAAGAGAAGACAAAGAGCTATACCTCTTGACTTATTCTACCTATATACGTGACCCATGAGAAAATAATTTAATCAGATATTCTGAGTGATAATGTGGCTATTGAGCAACATTGACAGAAACATGCAACATAGAAATGCACTTATCTGCTAATAAACTCAAATTTAAAAAATAAATAATTTGAGTTATCCTTGAATCCTCTTACCCAAAATGGAACAATGACTATACTCCCAATAGCATCTAAATTACTAGCAAGAAAGAAAAAGAGCAGAGTAAACCAAGGTTAAAATGTGAAAAAACTCTTTGCCTTTTCTCACTATTTAAGCTTTTTGACGCCTTATGAAAAGGTAGTCAACAAATTGAGACACTGGTACCAATCCCAAAACGTAAGACAACCTCGCTTTCAGAGTATTGCCTGGTGAACAATGTTCCAAAGTTCAGTGTAACAATGAAATATGACTGTTGTCACCAGAGAGCACGAAGACAATGAAGTTGACATTGATGAAGAGCAAATGTTATATGTCACTGAAACCTTGACCAAAGATTGTCTAAATAAAATACATGACCATCTTGAGTACTCTTTTATTTTTTCTATTGTCGTGTTTCTCACCCACCTTCATAAATCAAACCTAATCAGAACATGAGAGAGTAATGATCTAAAATACAGTAACGGTAATGAGTCTGATTCTTCCAAATCAAGGTAACTTTGCTGTGAATTACTGTGTGTTTTTAGGGAGTATGCAGAAAAAATACTTGCATTTCAAACACCTGATAGGTTTTATAAAATTCTCAACATAGGGTCTTGCACACAGCAGGTGCTCAAAACTGTAAATATTTAATGAACAAATAAATACCCATATTGACACAGTGCTCTGACCCTACCTATTCATCAAATTTATCAATTCTATAGTAACACTCCACTTCTGAAAAGCAATCTACTGACACTTTGCCAAAGCTTTTGCTTTTCTCCCGTATGTAATTTGGTTCTCTTCAAAGCAGCCAATTCTCTTCCATACTCTACCTAAATTACACCATTTTCTTCTTCAAAATTCAGCTCCTCTAAGTTATCCATTAAACTTTCCCTGTCTCTTCAAAACTGAGATTCTAGAATAGTACTGTCCTAACCAAGTTGTCATGGAATAAACTCATCTTATGAAATGCTTACCCTTCATATTTGCCTCACTGCTTATATTATTTGTTTTCTCTAATGATTTCTTTTTTATTGCTATGACCAGTGTATTGCATGTGTATAGTATGCACACAGTGAGCTGTGTTAGTACATACTACCCAGTCAATGCAGTTTGATTCCAAACACTCATGCTTTGGAATACTTTGTGCCAGGTGAACATGCAAGGAAGACAAGATCATTGCAGAGACTGCTTGTGGTGACCAAATAAGTAGAAAATTTACCTTGTCTAAGATAATGTCCTATTGGATATTCTGATTTTTGGACCTCTATAAGTAGGTCTGCTTTAAGAATCTTGATGTCAAGAGTTTTTAATTCAATTTAAAAAACACACAAAATAGAGACAAAGAGGAAATCAATACTAGTGCTATAAGTTATAAGCATCTGACACACCTGTCACAACTTATTTGATATTTGATCACATTCCCTTAGTAGTGTCTTCTTTGCTACATTTCTTGTCATCTCACAGATTTCTAGAATGTCAACTTTGGAAGAAAACTGAGAAGAAATCTTGGTTTATTGCCTTTCTTTCCAAACTGGTACAGTAGAACACTTTTGATTCATGATCTAGCAATCCCAAAATACACTGCCTGGACAACTAATTTTAAGAAATAGTGTACACTTCATCCCTGTGTTGGAGATTCATAACATATGTGTGGCCATCAAGGGTTCTGAGATGCACTTTTTTGCGTGTGTGAGGAAGATTGGCCCTGAGCTAACATCCGTGCCAATCTTCTATTGTATGTGGGTCGCCACCACAGCATGACTTGACGAGTGGTGTAGGTCCTCGCCCGGGATCCGAACCCATGAACTCAGGCCACCAAAGTGGAGAGCACTGAAGTTAATCAATATGCCATTGGGCCAGCCCCCTGAGATGCATTTTTATTTTACAAAGTCAGATACAGTCAGACATATGTTTGATCTAGACACTATTCCAACTCTTTAACAATATTAACCCATTTAAACTTAGAACAAAACTATGAGAGCTACTCTTATTAGCCCCATTGGGTATAAAAGGGAACAAGACATGAACTAAATTTTCCAAGATCACATATCTAGGCTGAGGTAGAACTAGGATTTGTACCCAGGCCCTCTGGCTCCAGAGTCCACGGTCTTTGCTTACCATCCATGCTACTTCTCGTCTAAACCAAAGTGCAATTTAATGCTAACTCCTTCCACAGATTTACAGCCTGAATGGTCCGTATCTTTTGTAAAGCAGTCTTTCCAATACTGGAAGCCAATTTTTATTACAGATTAGATTTTTTATGATAATAATTATTAGATTATTTCTTAACTGCAAAATAGAAAAAAAGAAACGTAGAGATGACTACCGTAGTGGCCTACAGATGAGATACAGCATGATTCTGGGTGTGCCATTTAAAAAAATCAGTGTTTGGTAGTACTGGCCCCACTCTATTATAGGGCGATAATTAGCCAGGGAAGAGGATACAAGTTTGGATTTTTTTCCATAGTGCCTTTATATCTTATACCTGGTTTGCTGTCTCCATTTTTATGCATGTATGTATGTGTATATATGTATGTATGCATGTAGTACACACACATAGTACACAATGTTTTAAAATTTTCAGTGAAAATTTACAAATCAAGAAATATATATATCCCACCCACAATCTTCATGCCAGATTTCATCTGTGAGTCACTAGTGGAACGTCTCTATTTTATCTTCTCCATCCATCACCTACCCTCTCTTTAAAGCTTTCCCTGATCAACTCAAAATAGACTGAACACTATGAGGTTATATAAATTAGTTTTATGTTTGTTTTTGGCAATTTCATATATATTTCTTTTCTGTGTCCAGATTTTCTGTTTAAGAAAGGTGAAAAGCATTATTCACCCTCTTGCTGTCACCTCCTTAGCAGCAAGTGCAATAGTGTGCTTAATTAAGTTAATTAAGTAAATGATTTTATTCCCTTAAAATGCATCTATCATAAACTACTTTGGGAAACGCTTAACTATATTGCAAAAAAGTACTCCCATTTTTCTTTTGGTTAATCAATTTATTCCACCATTTTAAAACACTGAGTAGCTCCTGTAATTGTAGAGCAAATAAATCTGTTATTGCAAGCTACGACAACTCTAGTGAGCATGGTTTTGCATGCACACCCCAAATAGAAACATTAAAGCATGAAACATTTATATTGTCAATTTTGATATCATTAATCCCTTATCCAAATTAGCTTGCTTACAATAAATTATTTTAACATCAGTTTTAATCATGTTCTCTGACTTAACTTCCCTAAAATATCATAACTAGATAAAACTTAGACTTGAAAGTACCTTTCTTCTGAGCTCAATGATATTTTTTCCCTCATAAAATAACTTTCAAAAGAAGGAGAGAGAGAGAAGAATGTGACTTAATATAGTACAAGCCAGCTTACCGCTGCCATGAATGACAGATTCCCGGAGCCATAAGACTCTCTGGGAATTATAGCCATGTCAAGGCTCTGGGTCGCAGAACATCAAATAAAATGGCCCTTCAAGGTGAATCACTCAGCAAGTCAGTGGGTAAGGTTTAGCATTCCAAGACTTTGCTCAGGAAAACCTACTATCATGCAATTGCCTGCCACCATCCGTGACTATTTTGGAGAAACAGAAAATTCTCAAATTTAAGGGGGGCATGTAGAGATAAACAGTACTGTGCTACCCACAGAACAGAGACAACACCGGTATCTCTTGTTTGTAATCAGCAAACATCCCCTCCTTATCAGGCACTCAATAGACTTTTGCTATTTTTAAAGTCAAATACAATCAGAGGCAGTAAAAATGAATTGCTTCTGAAAATGAACACACCAGTCTCCCTCGTTTTTAAATCAATTTATCTCCCAGGATTTTAAGTGTCTGTCTAAAACAACATGGAAAAAATTGACACATTTATGTCGTCAGCAGGGCTACGTTTACTGACTTATTGATTTATCAAGCATGTGTGTGATGAGGAAGAGCACTCTGCTTTCACCAGCAGCTCTGGCAAGATAATTCTAAATGAGTTAGACAGCCAACACATTTCTTACTAAGTCAATTATCATATGATTAATTGAAAAAATGGTAGATAGGGCGAGACCGCTGCCTCTACTTTCGGCTTGGAGGCAAAGGTCTGTTTAGGGAAACACAGTCCATATTGGGTCCTAGTTGCTACTTGGTGTTACCAGTCACTGAATTAATTGACCGTTTATTGCATCTGTTCAAAAATTCAGGATACAGGGTGTAGTAAAATGAGCATTTGTGTAATTACATTAGCTCTAAGACTCTTTTGCTTAGAAACAACTGCCATCCATCACATTGTCCTGTAATTCCGTAGTGTTTGTTTTGGTGATGCAGTTTTCCAAAACCAACGTGTGGGTGTTTCCTTTAAAAATTATATCTTGGGGTATTTGAAGTGGGAATGTGATAAAGTTGACATTTTTCACGTTACAGAAACAATATAAGTAGGGTAGAAAAAATCACAAAAATATCCTAGCACTAAATAAAATTGACTCTAAAGTGTTACTAGCGGCAAAACAAGAAAATAAGATCATTTTTTCCTACAACTCTGTTTAACAGATGAGACCCTCTGTAGTCTGGTGAATGAAAGTCGACACATGTAGACATAATTATATCCTAAGCTGCTTTACTGTGGTTAATTCCTAACTTAAACCATAAAGCATTGAAATGTGCCTTATTAAGAGACTTGCCCTTTAACTTTTGGGATCAAAGAGAAGAGGAAAGAATCCATTACCACTTGTTAGCTGTGTTACTTTTGGCTTGTTACTTAAAAATTCTGAGTTTCAATTTCTTTCCAGATTTGTTGTGTGGGTTACATTATATGTCATGTTACATGGCACATACATATGTATGCTATCAATTTTAAGAGGTATGGCAAAATTATACATTATATATACATATAATTTTTGTTATGATATTTTGTGTTATGAATTATTTCCCTTCCTCTGTCAAGAATAGGTGGTAGTACATTAGTGACAGGGTCTGGGTATATTTAATGGATAGAGTAATTATTACCCAAGTTTAGCAAGTAAATAAAGTTGACCTTTTTACTTCTTCCTTCACGTTTAAAACTTTAGTCTTAATGAAATAAGCCAGAGAAAGATAAATACTGTATGATCTCACTTATATGCAGAATCTAGAAAAAAAAAACAATCCAAAAACAACTCATAGATACAGAAAACTGATTGGTGGTTGCCAGAGGTGGGGGTTGGTGGGTGAGAGAAATAGGTGAAGGTGGGCAAAAGGTACTTGTTTTCAAACAAACAAGTCCTGGGGATGTAATATACAGCATGGTGACAAAAGTCAATAATATTGTATTGTATATTTGAAAGTTGCTAAGAGAGTAGATCCTAAAAATTCTCATCACAAGAAAAAAAAATTTTAACTGTGAGAGGTGATGGATGTTAACTAGACTTATTGTGGTGATCATCTCACAATATATACATATACCAAATCATTGTGTTGTACACCTGAAATTATTATAATGTTATATGTCTCAATGAAAAATCTCAATAAAAAAAGAACTTTACACTTACCTTTCACTATTCTCCTGGTCCATCCATCCATCCATCCATCTCTCTATCCATTTATGCCACAAATTAGTTTTAAGTAACTTCCAGGTATTAGGAATTTTTAGAGTGTGTCAGTTGGGTCTTCAGATGCTAAGATGCAACTAGAAGTTGCAAGAGATTTATTGAGGGAAATACCCATGAAAGACAGGAGAGGGGCAAGTCTTCACCAGGGTGCGGTATGACACCTGCGTAAAGAGAGGAGGCAGAAAGGAAGATTGACAGGAAGAGCCTCATTCTGTGAAGTTGCTCTGAGAGATGCTTGACAAGTCCAAAGGGGAGCTTCAGCAAAAAGATTTCCTGCGAAGGAATCATAGAGGGCAGAAATGACCAGATCCCAGTGTCCCCATTGTGCTCAGTCATTGCCTGGAGGCTACCTATGAAAGTACAAATGGCCTCAGCTCAAACACTTTGGTAGGTCTTGAAAGCCAGCAGCTGTGTAGTGTCAGCTAACTGCACTCCTTAGAGCTGACTAGCAAGTTATTTCTTGAAAGGAGATCGAGCTGCATACCTTCATGACTACCACAGAGAAGCACTGGAGAGAAAACAGATCTGGATCTACTAAGGCTTAAGAAATAATCCTTTCTCCATTGAGGAAGTGGCAGCTGAAATGAATAACTGAGTTTGAGTAAGATGAGTATTAATACAAGAATGGTACTGAAATGCATCCAAGTGTCTAACGGTACCTAGCGAAATGGGCAACTCTTCATGCTTTCAAGTCCAAACCACAAAGTAAATTTAATGGGAATAGAGGATGGAGCAGGAGTGTTATGAATTGACCAAGTAGAACAGTAACATCAGTATCATCTATTGATTCTTGAGGAAAAAGATTCCAAGGTCTAAATTTAAGTGATCCGTATTTCCTTTGTTCCTCCTCTGACTCTTGCTCTTCTCTTTATCATGGACACAGTACAGAATTCATGAATTTTCTCATTCGTTATACCTATAAAATATATTTCCTGGGGCCAGCCCAGTGGCCGAGTGGTTAAAGTTCCACGCACTCTGCTTAGGTGGCCCGGGTTCACTGGTTTGGATCCGGGGTACAGACCCACATCACTCACTAGCTGTGCTGTGGCAGCATCCCACATACAAAACGGAGGAAGATTGTCACAAATGTTAGCTCAGGACTAATCCTCCTCAAGCAAAAAAAGAGGAAGATTAGCAACATATGTTGGTGCAGGGCAAGTCTTCCTCAGCAAAACAAAAAAATATATATATATATATCCCATCTATGCTGAGATTCTTGAATATCTCTAGTAAAGCAAATGATGAGTATTATATTTTGCTATATGATTACCTTTGATTTTTCCAAATGTTTGTCAAATTACTCAATAGAAAAATAAAAAACTTCCTCTAAAGTAGTTTGAATAAATTCTTATGTTTTTTGAGTCTCAAACCATTTCTAAAGACATATAAGTCCCCTTTATATCCAACCATGCAAATTTATAAGCTATTCCCTACCCAGGACTTGCTAGATTCTCTCTTGACCCTTTGAACATGATATTATTTCAAATCTAATTTTGTACTCTTTATATGAAATAGGCCATAATTCTTTATCTTATTCAAAATTCCATTTGAACAGCTTTCTCCTAGAATAATCTTCTAATGGTGGTCATTCTCTGAAGCTAAATGTAAATAGAAATCCTTCAGGGCACAGCTCAAATGCGTCTTCTCCATGGAGCATTTACTTTTCTTCTTTGATGGGAAAGTGTTTGCATCTTTGACAATCTCTACATTGCATTTTTACTGTCTCTTTTAAAACATGTCTTACTTTCTAATGTCATTATTCATGTCAAGAACGATAATAGGTCTTAAACACACAGAATGCCTCAGTTTATAAGAGCCTTTTATATGCATCTCTCTCTAAATCTACAACAACCCCATAAGGAGGGGATTATTATACTAATTTTATCGGCTCTAGCTCAGAGGATTGACCAATTTGCTTAGATCCCAGAATTAGTCAGTAGCAAAACCAAGAATCAAACACTGACCTTTTAGTACCAAATTAAATGATCTTTCTATGATTCTTTGATGTAAACCCTTTGAGGGAAAAATTGATGTTTGTGTGTACTACACAAACTTTCGTATAATCACTATTCAACAAAAAAGTTAAATGAGTAAAAGAATAAATAGGATTCAACCTACACATACCACTTGAGTATATCTCTCACAAATAGAAGGTAGCTGGATGTATTTCCTCCATTTGATCATACACTACTTGGCATTTGCCCTTTATTTGCTTCTGTTAGTGGTTTACGCAATTTATGCCTGTATACTTTTTTCCTGCAAAGTCCTACTATGTTTATCAAGGGCAAGAAGTAGTTTTTTATTGTTGTTTGTTGGGTGTTTTTGCCGTGTATTCTGTTATTTCACAACACAAGAGTGAGAGTGTCTGTATATTGTTAGCCTCCTTTGGGCAATGGAAGAATAGCCCTCGAAAGCTGAAAAATTATATATATGTTCTAGAGGAAATTTATCTCCAGAATTATAAATTCTGTCATAAATTTCTAAAATTTTCTAAAAACAGCAAATCCTTATACCATCATAGAATATTAGTGAAATACTGAGTCAATTTTTAATGAAACGCATTTTTATGTTAAATTGAGAAATTCATTGTGAATTTTCATGGCTATTTATTGTTTACTAGTAATACTTTCCAGTACTTACAAATCCACTTACTAAATTTATTTTTAGTAAAAAATTTTTTAAATTAAGTGCATAGGATACCAAGAATAATTTATTTTGTTTATAACAAACGATCATTGCTTATAATTTATACACATAAATTAATATACTTTATCTTATAATCTTTTTTTCATTTTAAGTGAGGATGTTGACAATCAAAGCAAAGTACATTTATTTTATAAGGGAATTTCCAAAATAGTGTGAAACTTGATTGCTCTGCACATATACCCTTTATATTCTTTATATAGGTCAACGAAAGATGTTTAAAAGTGAAAATGTGTGGTTTAACATTTTATTCCAGTACAGATGTGTTCTGATGATCTTTGAACAGTGTATCTTACAGGAAATTTCCAGATCTTTAAGTGGCATGCACCTAGAATTTTGTTCACTTCCTAAATAAAAGCCTTTTTTCCTAGTGGTTTAAAAGGTTTTAGATGGGGAGGTACCAGATGTCAGCAGTTCCAATCTTTTTAGTGCGACTATAATGGAGAACAGCTTAGTGAGTACCGCTGTGGAATTTAACCTTCAGGTCACCGATTCAATCCCTTAGTGCTGCTGGCCTTTTGATAATAATAGGTCTCCTACTCTTAGACACAACACGCAGACACACCACATACACACACAAAAGGGACAAGCAGTCAAGGCAATGTATTAATAGAACATAAAAAGTTATCATCTTGAAATGAGTTACAAAGAAGCAAAGTAAATGCCATTTAATATTCCTCATATAAAAAAGTTAATGAGTACAATAATGTAAGGTTTAATTGCTCAAAAATATTTTGTGACATTACAGAATATTATTCTGGATTTTAAATTTCCTTAATACTCTTTCATTAGGACTTAAAGGAGCTTTTGTCCACTGATTTATTGCCAAGTCACTTTTGTTATGTCCTAATCTGCAAAATAGTATGGAAGGTGATAGTTAACCAAACCCTGGAGTGCTCCAGGAAATGACGTGGAGAATCAGTAGATGGTGTCCTCTTTGAATCAACATAAACTATGAGTATTTTAAAGCAGTTTTTGATTGTGAGTGGGTTGGGTTCTACTTCAGCAAGAAGCCAGACTATATGTATATCCACACAAAACTAATGTATCAAGAATACCATGGTTATTAAAGAGCTACCTTAGGTTGCAGAGTAAATTACAAGTCCCTCAGTAATGATATTTCTGCATGGAAGACCTAATCAGAAAGGCCTTTGCATATGTTTCAAAAAAACTTTTGAGCTAGAAAAAGGAAGGAATAAAAATAAAAATAGCTAACAGCAATAACCATGATTGCAATTTAGTGACAACTTAACCTGTACTAACAGCGGCTCTGCTAAAGAAGTTAATTTTGTTTAAAACGTATTTCAAATCAAAGACACAAATATTCAAGTCTTCATTTTTTGGTAGAAACAGAGATTTCCAGTGGTCAAATAACTTGCAAGGGCATACAGCCAGTAAATAGAAGAGTCCAAGATGAGGTTCCAATCCAGGTACATCTGATGCTGATAGTCGTAACCACATTGCTATATTGAAGATATTCATGAAAGATGAGCTGAAGAAAAGTGACTTTCAGTGCATATCTAATGAGGATGTTGTGATGTTTCAGAAATGTTATTTGCATAAAGAAAGGAAACGAAAGGCTACAGGTCTGGGTAGATTCCTCCTAACCTGAATGAATCAGGATATAAGCATCATTTAGCCTTTAGTTTAATTTATCATTCAGTTTTTCAAAGCATTGCTTTTAGTTGAGTGACTTATCTTCATGATTATGCTGGGAGCACACACCACACTATTTCCTCCCTGATGATGCATAACTTTGGGATATTCGGTAGCTAATTTATGTATCTATACCTTGTCTCTCCAGCTTCATTGTACAGATTCTATGATCTCTTCCTTTCTCTCTTTCTCTCTTTTTTCTTATATATGTTTGATATAAGTATTAAACAAAAAAATTATTTTTAAATGAACTATTATCTTTAGAAGAGGAATAATAAATATTTTAAAACAATCATTTTGTGTCTTTCTTTACTCTGTGGGGGAGGGGAACAACTATTCCTCTACTCTCTAGACTCTTCTGGCTGGTCTAAGAATTAAATTGACATGAGACAGAATAACAGGAGAAAATCAAAGTTTAATAACATTTGTATATGGGAGAAACCCAGGAAAACTGAGTAACTTGCCTAAATGGCAGAAGCCACTACCTTAAATACCATCTTCAGCTAAGGACAAAGGAGGATGTTGGGGGTAGTGGTTTGGGACTTCAAAGGGGAGGAAGGCAATCCACATGGAGATGGAAAAGCAAATGTTGGGTAAACAAATGTTTGCTGGGCCATGTAACTTTGATAAAAATTGGCCTTGCCAGGTGCCTTTCTGTCTACCACATCCAGAGTTATCTATGGTGATAGCTCCTTCCTAGAGCCTTCTATCTTAAATTCTTTTAGGCAGTTAAGGGGAAGGTCAAAGTTTCTTTCTGAGTTTTTGTTCTTAAAAATAATCAAGCCTGGGCCAGCCCGGTCATGTAGTGGTTAAGTTCGCATGCTCTGCTTTGGCAGCCCTGGGTTCGCAGGTTTGGACCCCAGGCACGGACCTCCTCAGTGCTTATTAAGCCACACTGTAGAGGCATCCTACATATAAAGTAGAGGAAGATGGGCACAGATGTCAGCCCAGGGCCAATTTTCCTCAGCAGAAAGAGGAGAATTGGCAACAGATGTTAGCTCAGGGCTAAGCTTCCTCACCAAAAATAATAATAATAATAATCAAGCTGAAGAGACACAATTTGAGGCAGCAAATTCTGATCCCCCATAACTCAAATATCTAATCTGTGTCATTTGTGTATCTACCACTCTACTCTACAACAAACATGATTTATTTTTTTCACTTGAACCCCCTACTCTTGTCATCTTGAAATTATATTCCCTTAGTAACTAACCTAGGTTCTCAATAAACCCTCAAGTTTATTCCTAACAGTGAGCCACTTGGAATTATTAAGCCATTTGGAATTCTTAGAATTAATGGGAGTCAGGCCCATGAAACTGTATACCTCCAACTCTGAGCAATGTTAAGCCTTATCTTTCCTGTCAGCATTGACTCCCACAAGGCTCTGTGCATGTGTACTTTAAAATATATACATATACATGATTTACATGTTGATTCTGACAGCACTGAAGTAAAACTGTTGCTATAGCTAGCAATCCAGAGTACAATCTTTTAGGGTAGATTTCACTTCTTACTGAAAAAAAAAAAAAAGAAATAAAATTAAGATAGAGTAACCTGGTGTTTTTTGCCTAGGAAATTCCAAAAACTGCCCCATATATTTAGTAAAATCCATTGAGAATCACCGGGTCTTCATTCAATAATATTAGTTTCAGTAAAAGAATTTATATAGACAGGAAAGCATACTTTTGTTAAATCTCAGAGAACATTCTTTTTTGCGTTTACCGTGTGGTTCATTATATAACACTGCATTTTTTGCCTCATCTGATGGAGAATGGAGCCACATTTCAAATGTGAAACAGGAATAACTACAAAACCTCTGGCAATTTTCACAAAAACAAACACAAAAATGATATAAAGCCATTAAATCCTAGTGTTTTGGTCATATACCAGTTTGGGTAATATGTTGTTCTTGAAGTTTTAGCCAGCTAGAATGTTGGGTGTTTTTACAATATTCTATCAATTCATGTTGGATTGCTTTCTGCTCTGCTAAGCAAACTACAAATTTTATTCTGCAACAGAAGCAGTGTGTCCCAGCATAAAAAATAGGATGCACGCTATATATTATGTTCAAAATTTCAAGTTTATTACTGTCCATTCTTCTCTTCCCTGTATTTTAAAAATCACTAATTTTAATAGTATTTACTATTAAAATTGCTGTGCATAGAGGGAAAATATGAGCCTGCTGATGAGATTTTACATTCTGGAAAATTTTGACACGACACTAATGATAATTGGCTCAAAGTCCGTTAAAGAACTGTGTGGAACCCATGAGATCCTGGACTCCTGCCTTATCACAACACACTGCAGCTTGAAATTCAGTATAACACGAGTCAATTTGAGACCTGAAAGATGAGAGAGAATTTGTGACTGGCCCTATAATGTAAATATTCTCTTTCAATATTTTCCTTTAGCATAGATCAATGATATCTAAAAATATCTTATCAGAATTTTTTAAAAGAAAAACTTGATTTTTCCTTACTGTATATACATATATTTTTCTTTTCTGTAAAGAGTTTCTGATGTAGTTATCTAATTTAACAAGCATGTATTCGACACCTTTTACATGCCAGGCTTTGTAGTGGTTTAGAGATACAAAGATAAGCGAGACGTGATCTTTAACCCACCAATATTTTACTCTAGTGAAAAGACAGATTATTAAAAAAAAGAGCTATAATACAAGTTAGATTAAAGTGTTGGGTACATAAGCAAACTTTATAAAAATTCTAAATAATGGTTCATTCAGTGGGATAATAACATAGATAATAGCCAAACATACACGATCATTGAACATATCAACTTAATTACCTCATGGATCAATGAGGTATGCCACACAGGAAATAAATTATCGACAATTAATGATTAAAAACAAAGAGAGTGGTCCACAAGCTAAAGCACTGGATGATATCACCTCCAAGGGTCGTACTCAGTCTGATATCTGGTAATATTAAAAATGTTCAGGGGCCGGCCCGGTGGCGCAAGCGGTTAAGTGCGCGCGCTCCGCTGCGGCGGCCCGGGGTTCGCTGGTTCGGATCCCGGGCGTGCACCGACGCACTGCTTGGTAAGCCATGCTGTGGCGGCGTCCCATATAAAGTGGAGGAAGATAGGCACCGATGTTAGCCCAGGGCCGTCTTCCTCAGCTAAAAATGAGGAGGATTGGCGGATGTTAGCTCAGGGCTGATCTCCTCACAAAAAAAAAAAAAAAAAATGTTCAGTGTATAATTGTATGGAATACAGTTCTGCAAAAAGTATCCCAGTTAAATTTCATATTTCTGTATGGCAGGAATAATTCTTGTCATTTTATTAATAATGAAACTGAGACCCATGAATATTGCCCAGATCAAATAACTAGAAAGAGTCTGACCTATATTTTTCTTTTGCTTTGGTTTGGCCCTAAATCTCATCTCTCGGATCTGTTATTTGCCTAGAAATTTTAAGAAACAGAGAGTTCTTTCTATTCTTTTCAAATGGACATAGAAAGAAATTCTATCACAATTTTTTCACATATTTAGAATTGTTCTTCCATATTAAGTTAGTATTTCTCAAGACTTTCATTTATTTCTTCCATGTATTTAAAAAAAAATGATTATACAACCTCTTGTAAGAAAGAATGACTGGAAAATAGTTATATTGCAATAACATTAGTTATTATGCAATAGCATTGCATTTACAAAATATTTGTCTTGTTTTCTCCCTAAGTTAGAGGCCATTAGGACTCAAATAATGCAATGCAGCATCATTAATAAATATGAAAAATCAAATTTTTTAAGTGGAAATGAGTCATCATTTATAAGACACTTCAGAAATTTTCACAATATTGTTGCTTGGCTATATAGTTTTAAATAACTTTGTCTTCTCAGAAGATCCATTCATGATGATAAAAATGCTGGCTGCAAATTTGGAAACTTTGAAAATATAAACTGTTATCAGTTCATAGCTATGCAAGAAAGACATATTAAGTTGAAATTAGAGAAAGAAGGGAGAGATAATTTCTAGTATCATTTATTTACTAAATTTTCCGTTAATGTCTCTGTTGCTTAGTCAGTAACACAAGGAGTTTGTGTTAGATATAGTTAAGTGCATTTCATTTCTAATGTCCTATCTGGACTGAGTTAAATTTTCTTTAGATAATGGATCATCTTTCAAGTGTCAATTAATACCTCCAAAAAGCCTGCTCAATATAGCTCAGTAGTTTAGTACATGTAAAATTAAGACTAAAAAGTTTCTCAGCAGATTGGGTACCACTCTGGAAAGAGGATGAATAAAATTACTAGTCACTAAAAGATGAAATTGTGGAAATATTCAATTATTCATTAAAAGGCTTGAATTTAACCACGGTCAAGAAATTTTGAGCAGACTTGAGTTATGCAACTGTTCTAGACCTTCTCCCCAAATACCCTAAACCCAAAGCCTGAATAAATAAATAATGCCTCCTTGCTGCTAATACTGTGAAAATGTATTAATATAAATCCATAAATACTGTTACAGTAGTA
Organism: Diceros bicornis minor; assembly: GCF_020826845.1. NCBI lineage: Eukaryota > Metazoa > Chordata > Mammalia > Perissodactyla > Rhinocerotidae > Diceros > Diceros bicornis. The sequence continues at coordinate 25,946,140 of NC_080747.1, read as the reverse complement.
ACTAATAGCACATGTATGATATAACGAGTTAGTTCCCTGAGTTGAAGTTTTGTTTTCTACTTTAAGCTCAGGTTAATGTGATTTTGAAAAACATCTATTATGAAATTTCAGCAATCACACAGCCCTCCCTGTGGTATCTAGAACACTTACGGTCCATTGAGATGATAACTGATACCCACAAAGTATATTTTTGAAAATCTAACACTTACTTATAAAGATGGAAACTCTTTAAATGTGAAAAAAGACCACATGGTTAAGGTGAGATGCCAGCTTGCATCTCGACTAACGCCTCTACCACAGGCTCCAGGCGAGGATAAGGAGACGGAAAGGGGCATGTTTAGAACGCATTCAGAATGTAAGCATAATGATATCTCTCTTTAAAAAAATAATATCCTTAGAATTTCAGTGTAGACGTAAGTGATTTCTATATAATCTCATTAAATATTTAGCAACATTTTGATGTAAAACCAATAAAAATATCTCAAACCAAACTTATACTTTTATTATAAAAAAATTAGAGCAAACACTATGTTTTACCCTGCAGCAAGATAGTGAAGGAAGGAAAGGGATGGAAATGAGTTTGCAAGTTCCCTAGTGGAATTTTGCATCAGCCTACATTGGCAATATGAAAAGAACTCCAGACTTATCTGGTTGGACTAATAGTAAAGAAGGGAAGAAAACGAGGAAAATGAGGTAGCATTAGAACCAACCTTGATGTATTTTTCTCTTAATCCTCACGATATCTGAAGGGCCATAAATTCATGTTTCCTTTGATGATCTACTTCTGCAGTGTTTCTTTAACATTGCACAAATTCACATGCTCTGCGAAGTGGAATGCAAGGGCAATGAATAAATAAGAGTGTCAGTAAGAATAAAAGCATTATTTTTTATTAAACTGTGATTATTGAGCAGAACTATAATATTAATGTTGTTGGTTATTTAGCCGTATGCATTTTCGATTACAGCATGACAGACAGTGTATCATTGTTTTGTTTTTCTTCCCAACAAACAAGCCATTTCACTTTGCAACAAGGATCTAGGCAGCTCTTCATCCTTGTTTTCTAAAAAAGGCTTCACATGAAGGAATTTATCCATCTTCCTTCTAACTGTGTATGACATTTTCCGAGTGAAAATGTTTTGTCATGTGTAAGTATGGAATGAAGCCCATAATATGATATTCATTACATTGACACTATCTTACTGAGGAAACCATGCTTTGGAATTTCCAGACTTTAGTGTAATCTGACTCTGACATTCAGCATTACCTTCTCAAATTATTTAAATCTATCTAGTCTGACTTACACAGAGATGTTTCTTCCTATGTCAACAATCATGTTAGACTAGTATGAATGGGATAGAATCAAGAAAAACAAATAATACGATCATTATGTAAGAAATTTCCATTGATGATATTTGTTGGAGAAATCCTGGAATACTTAAATATATATATACGTAATATATATATTTACAACTACATTTTATATCAAAGTACAAGCTTTAATATATTGGGAAAACCTATTTAAGGAAATATCCACATACAAATATCATTAAAGATCAAAAGAATTGATCTAGTATCCTCTAGCCTTTTCAAAATGTTGGCATTTAATATCTGTCTTGGAATTCAGAGGATGTTATTACTTTAAGAAAGGGAAGTCTTTGTTTAAAGCAGTAGGGTATATCTTAAGCCAAAGAATCAAACCTACCACTGAGGCTAGAATAAGTTAAGAAAATTTCTACTTATGGTGGAACAAACTGAGTCAATGGGCCTCAAAAGCAAAATCAAACCAGTGGATTGAAAATATTTTCATTCAAAATGAAAAGGCTAAAAACATCAACCGAACACAAGGAAAGCACGTCTCAAATTCTATTTTGTGAAGTAGTAGTCCCACGTTATAAATATTAGTGTCATTTGAGGAACAAAAAAGGTTTTCTTGACGAAATAAGTTTAAGTATTGTTGTATTAAATGAAGTTTAACATTTTTTTTCACTGCAGGACTTATCAGAACACACCAACGTGCTGTGGAATCCAAGAAAAGAGCATATCTACCATTTTTTTAGATTTAGATCACCAACCTTTGTACCGCGAGGTTTGTGTGATCATCAGTCTACAAAAGTCACTTTGAAACCCATGTTTATAATCAATATAATATGCAGATATAAATTTAATTATCCTAAATAAAATAATTATAACATGCAGCTATGTTAGTGCATATGAGTCATCCATGATATACAAGTAGATTTTCTCTCACAGTTGCCCTCTTTATAGCTGTAAATAAAATACTTCTTTTTACAGCTTTCAAGAATGTTGATAACTGCTTTTTCTTTGATGTTTAACTGTTATACAAAAAAAGTGTTAATGTTGTCAATGTATGTGACATTTTTTGTGACACACTGATGTTCTACGTATAGAGTAAAAATTCAAAAATAAATGTTGGATTACAATTCCTTAGCTATATATCTGTTATTTGATAACTTTACATTTAATTTTCATCCTGTGTTATGAATGCAATTCTATAATTTATCCAGTAACAGTGTTCTGAAAAAGCAAATCAAATAATGATGATGATACTAATAATGATACATTTTAAAACATGACATTACAAAAGCAAATTTTGATGCATGTAGATAAAAACAGTATTGACAGGATAGAAAAGTAAGATACTTTTAAACATACTTGACTTTAGCAGTAAGTTCTGTAATTCTAAATTCCTCTTCAAGACACGGCACTCTTGAAAGTCCAGGTGCAAACATTTATTGAATATTTTTTATTTACACCTAGAAACTACAGCATTTCTCTGCAGTCATTAACCTTTTCCTACATAAGACATTGAATTAATAAAATTTTGTCATTAAGGGACTTGTTTTTTACTTCAGTATCACTCTTCTACTTTATAATTACCTCCCTACAACAATTAACACAAAGAAACACACACAGACACACACATTCTCCTGTTGGCCTTATATTTCTCCTTAGCTACTTAGAATTTTAGTCCACAATAGTATCCCGACTCCGGCCCCCCACACACTGTTTTAAATATTTTTGGATCCACTTTTCCTTATGAAAATTTGCCTCATTATTTCTCTTTTTCCTTACGAACTTCCTTAAAATTAAAGTAGCATTTACATATCAGCAAGGCATACAGAATTTTAATCCAACAAAATTATAAAATGGAAAGTCTATGTGTCTTTAAAGAGGGGATACAAATTGTTCTCATGGGGTTTAATTACATTGGCAGATGCTTATTATTCTTGAAAATAAAGATAAAACTTATTCCAAAGTCATTTAGATTGTAATTTCAATATTAGATATATGCTTTTAGTTGATATGCAACTCTATTTAAAGGCTACTCATATTGTATATCCTACGTCTTTGTGTCAGGATATCTTTAGTTTTAAGTAACGTAAAACATCACTAAATTGACTTAAGCAATACAAAGGATTGGTAGGCTCACTTTAAAATCTGAGCACAGGTGGGCTTTAGGTAACAGACAATCAGCTTCCGGTTTAGTTTATCTGCAGTGTCTTCTCTACTCTCTTCATCTGTTGGCTCCATTCTTAAGCTGCCTTCTCTTGGGTATTCACCAAATGGCGATATGCTTCTTCATTCACGTTGATAGGAAGAGAAGGTGTTCTCAGTCACATGCAATGACAAGTACCTTGAGATTTTCATTGATTGAACAATTCTTCAGGAATATCTACCTTCAGATAATGTCACATACAGGTAAGATTAAATCTAGATTACCCGAACCTATGGCTGTGGACAGGGGAACATGATTGCCTTCTTTGCTCCACCCAAACCATAGGGCTACTCCCCCAGTGGTAGAAATGTAGAATAGATGCTGCGTTGAAAAGCAAATGCCGAATACAGGATCAGAAAAGTATGGGCTAATGATTCTGATTATGTGAAATTTCATTTTCTTTAAAAGAAGAGTTGCATGGAGTATAAATCATGCTGATCATAAAATCTCTATTCCAATAGCGACGTTAGATTTTTTCACACTTCAAATTTGAACTCAATATGTATGTTTTAGGCTAGAAAGTTATACGTAGTCTAGATTCTGGATATTTTAATAATACCTTTTTCCTGCTCGAGTCATATCTCTCTGTATATCACCTCGAAATTTTAGCCAATGACATAAAAATTAAGTATTTTCCATGAAGAGACAGCATTTATGTACTCCTTCACACACCATAAAAGAACAATTACAGTATGCTATTAGAAAATCTTCCTCTCTGAGTTTTAAAGGCATTAAAAATTAACACTCAACTGTAACTCTAGAAAATATATAAATGAATAAAAATATATTGTTCTTTCATTAGAAGATAGTAACTGCAGGTATACAAGTCTTAGATTTAAGCACTTTCCAACAGAGAATCTTTTTAAATAAGCTGAACTTAGTGTTAAATTAAATAGCAGTAGTGAGGAAAATAAATGAGCACATGTATAGGTGCTATATATTTGTGTGTATGTGTGTATGTGTGTGTAGGTGTGTGTGTATTTATAAATGGTAAGTTTATTTTATTCTGCGTTCACTAAACACAAAGAGACTCAAAAATACTCACTGCACTCTGTTTTGGCAAACTCTTATGCATCAATCAGAATTAACTCAGACATCACTTCTCCCTAATTTCTTTCCTGAACAACTCAGCCAGAATCAATCATGCACTACCCTAATGCCTCTGCACTTTATCCTCATTTCTATTGTTAAGTTTGTTTCACTCTACTGTAAAACTTGTTTTCACACCTCTGACCCACTAGACCAGGCCCAGCAAACTTTCTCTGTAAAAAGCCAGAGAGTAAATATTTTAGGCTTGAGGACCAAACAGCCTAAATTGCAGCTACTGGAATCTGCTATTATGACACAAAAGCAGCCATAGATGATCCATAAGAAAGGGTGTGGCTCTGTTCCAGCAAAGCTGTATTTACCCAACCAGGTGGTAGGCTGGATGTGGCCACTGGCTAAGTCCACAAGAAGAAGGAATCCCTTAAAGATAGAGTCTGAAGTTTTCAATACTTTGCATCTTTATTTTGCAGCTGTTAGCACAATGCTGAGCGCACAAAGGAGGGTTGATAAATGTATTTTTAATTTTAGTTTAGTTTAATCAAATTACAGAAACTCAAGTTCCAGCGATTTCTGTTAGAAGTCTGGCGTTTAAAAGTTGAAATGCGTGCTGTCCAATATATTACCACTAGTGATGTGTGGCTGTTTAATCTTTAGTTAAAATAAAATCAAATAAAAAATTCAGGTCCTCAGTCACATTAACCACATTCTGAGGGCTCAGTAGCCATATGTAGTTAACAGCTACCATATTTAAACACAGATATAGAACATAACCATCATTACAGAAGGTTCTATTGGGCAGTCCTGGTTTAGAGGATGCAAATATTAAGACAAGGAGTTAGCCTCAAGAAGAATCTTGGTAGTGCATAAAATATGGTTCATTATGGCTCAAATACACTATCTGGACAGAATTTTCAAAAACTGAAGTTTACAATGTGCACAACAAATAAAAGAGTGTGAATTTATTTAATAAACTAGGTAATTAGACATATGTATTCTACTATTGGAATCAGAATAATTCAGTAGACCTTTGTGTATATGTGTATATGTACGTGTATGTATAACTAAAGTTCAAGATTCTTAGAAGATGTCATGCAATTAAAAACTAATGGTGTCTGTTATCAAGGAGTTTTCACCTTATTGGTAAAGTATTGGAAGAATATAGACTATCTCTGTGTTACTTCTTAAGTATATATATATATGCATATATACATATGTATACATACATATACATATATATATATGCATATATATATATATGCATGTGTATATGTACATATATAATGTAGTTTGAAGAATAAGGTGAGATGCCAGCCTGATGGCATAGTGGTTAGGTTTGTGCGCTCTGCTTCGGCAGCCTGGGGTTCTCGGGTTCGGATCCTGGGCTCAGACCTGCATACAACTCACTAAGCCATGCTGTGGTGGCGTCCCACATACAAAATGGAGGAAGATGGGCACAGATGTTAGCTGGAGGCTAATCTTCCTTGAGCAAAAAAAGAAAAGAATTGGCAGTGGATGTTAACTCAGGGCCAATCTTTCTCACCAAAAAAATAAATAAATAAATAAGATGAGATAAACAATTGCCTTTTAACATTTTAACCTTTAATCTCCTATTCTTCAAATCTGTTCTTTCCTCTCCAACCTGCTTTTTTCATGCTCTAATCATCTCTCACCTGATTGCATCAATAATATTCTAATCTGTCTTCCCACAGGATTGTCACCCTTAATCTATCTTTCACCCAGTCATTTGTGATAGATTTAAAAGGAAAGAGCGGTATGTCATGTTGATGTTTACAAACTTTCAGTGGCTCCTTACCAACTACAAGATTAAATAGAGACATGAATGATCTTTTTTATTGTGAGCTCACTTCTTCAGCATTTTTAAATACCCTTTGACCTTTATGTTTTATACTCTCAATTAATGAACTACGTTAGTATCCCAAGTATACTGTATTTGTGATTTTAATGTTTTTCTCTTTTTCTGTATACATACTTCTTCTTACCTTTTATTTTGCTTATAACTTACTCATCCTTTAAGATTCATTCACTTCGTTTATGATATTGCTCAATTTGCTTATTTCTGTTAAGGGACAGTAAGTAAAAATGCAATTTAAATAACAATGATAAGTGATTTATTAGGGATAAGCATATAGGACAATCTTCTAACCATGTTTAGTAAAAAATGGTAAGAGAAGGCTCCCCACCAAAGACAAAATCTAAATTGTGACCACAAGAATGAATAGAAATCAGTCAGGTTAAAAGCAGGAAAAGAATGTTCTCGTCAATCCAGGGAATAGCATGTTCAAAGCTGTGGCCTGCAGACAGAAGAAAGAAACAAATGTTAACAGATCTGCAAGTATTTTAGTAAACTGGGGGCAGAATTTCTGAGTGTTGAGAAATGTCTAATGATGAGACTGGAGACCTAAGCAGGTCTCTACTCTTGAAAGATCTTTAAATTTCATTCCAAGGAGTTTGTGTTTCACCCTGAAATCAAAGAAAGAGTATTGAAGAGTTTTAGAAGAAAAAGTCAGAACAATTAAAAATATGCTTCTGGAACCAACCTAGAGAGAAAAAGTTCATTTGGAAGATTTTTGTCTAATCAGCTAAAATATTTGGCAGTTCAGAGCAGATAGACCAGAGAGGTATTAAAGATGTGAAGGTTAAAGTGTTTCATGACTGATTGGCATGCTGGGCAAGTAGGAAAAGGGCAAACACAGAGTATAGCCAACTTCTAGCATGGGCTCCTATTTGAATGGTGTTTTTATTTTGTTCACTAAAAACACTAATCTCTGAAGAAGAGATTGTGTGTGTGCGTGTGTGTGTGTGTGTGTTAAACAGATATAGAGAATCAAAAAATGTTAGTTTTCCTAGACGATTTGGAGTCTAAAGAGTGCCGAGGTACCAAAAAAAAAAAAAATCCTGAGTTCCAAGAACAGATACATGAGGAACATGAGTTCCTTCTATTGCTCAATTAATAGAAAATAAACTAATACATTAAATATTTTTAATTTGGGCTACATATCCAAACATCCTCAGAGACTTATTACATAAACTTCTTCATGATGTTTGTTTTTTCCTCTTTCAAAATCAGGAGGGACAGGGGGGTAGGGGTGGGAAATCTCTGCAGTATATACTTCCTTAGAATTATTTTCAGATATGCCAAAGTCTCTGTCTTTTTCTTTAACTTTAGATGGCACCTGCAACCTCTTCCAGTCCTGGCAGTAAAACTGCACAGCCTCACAGAAACGCGCTTACCAGGGAAGGCTGGAGGCTTGTGACACGCGCTTTACACCTGTTTAGATGTCTTGTCACTTCAGAGTTGCTTGTGGTTTCCACTTCATGTAAATTTTGAGTTCAAACTGCTGACTAGCATTCTTGAGCAGAGAGTGTACTTTTCTCTGATTTGGGAACTTGATTGTCTTTTCTAACTTAGCTGCACCTTCCACAAGTTAAAAAGAAATGTTGGTGCCAGTTTCTATAACTGCTTTCTTATGACAGAAGAACTCCCACTATGTGGCCATGTAATCAGTCAGCTATGTTCCCTACTGTGTCTTAGTTATAATTGAGAATAGCTTTTGACATGCAATCTTAATCACTTTTACAGGATCAAGGACTCCCTTAATAATCTTTGGTATGGCTCATGCAGTAGAAGCTGTTTGTTCTACATGCAAATGCTGGAATGATCCGGGCACTGTTCTCAATTTCTGAAACTATTGCTTCTCTCAGGATTCATCAAAAAAATAATAAAAATAAAATTAAATTGTGGGGTATTTTGCTTCTCTTTTTTCTGTGTACCGATTGGAACATCACGGTAACAAACTCATAATAAAGATTCCAAATTGGGCCCATTATAATAATAATGTCTTAAATGTATTGGGGAATAGCCTGGCTTTTGATGTTTATATAATGCAAAATGCAGAGTGACGATTTATATATATATTTTTTGCACATGACTTTCCAATTGTTTTAGCAAAATTTTTTGACGACTATTCTTTCTCCATTCAATTGCTTTTGCACTTTTGTCAAAAATCAATTAACCGTATATGTGTGAATCTGTTTTTGGACTCTCTACTTTGGTTTATTTATTTGTCTGTCATTATGCCCCAATACCGTAGTTTTATAATAAGTGTTAAAATTGGATAATGTAAGTCCTCCACCTTTGATCCTCTTTTTCAAAGTTGTTGGGCTATTCCAAATCATTTGCATTTCTACGCCTTTCAGAATCTGCTTGTCGATTTTTACAAAAAACCTTGTACCGTTTTGTTTGCGATCACATTTAATGTATAAATCAATTCAGGAATTGTTTTAATAGTAAAAATAAGATTTTAAACTTTCATTTAAAGTCACGTTCATGAGTCATAAACTAAAATTTTTAAGAACCTATGTTAGACTTAATTGGAGCAGGTTCTGTTGATTAATAATAATCACTGATTCTTACTAAACATGCACTATGCACCAGACATTGTAACGTTGTATATAGTATAATTGAACATTTATTAACTGATAATTATCTAAATTGTTTCCAATTTTTTGATCTAATATACAAGGTAGAGATAAACACCTATGTATAAACATTTCTAGGCATAAATACTAATATTTTGGTAGGATTGCTTCTTAGAAATAAAATTGTTGGATTGAAGGTATATGCATTTAAAATATAAACAGATACTCCAAATTTCCCTAAAATTAATATTTTCCAATCAGATAGATATTCCCATCTCTCTTGATCTTTGCCAACACTTATTTTCATTTTGTTTTATTTTTGCCATTCTGAGGGACAAAAAAAATATTTTATTTTTGTTTTATAATACAAATATTTATTACTATGAGATGAGAAAATTTAATATATTTTCTCTGCTAATAATTGTGTACATTTGTTGTTAATATTTTTGGCAATTTTTCCTTTACTGTCATAATTCTCTTTGAATACAGGAGTTCTTTGAATTTTATATCAATTCATTGCTATATATGTTACATAGTTTTTTGCATAGCTTATTTCACATTTTGACTTAATATTTATTTCTTTGATACTTTATATCTGTATGAAGGCAAATATTTGCTTTTTTATCTCTGTTTTTATTTTTTGACTTCGAAAACCATTCTTTATCCTGTAAGTAAAGCAAACACATGCAAACACACACATATTCTTCAATATTTTCTATAATGTATGCATTCACTATTACAATAATAAATCTCTGTTACAAACAACTTCAAAATCTCAGGCACTTTAAACAACACACATTTATTTTTCATGGGGATGTGAGTCAGCAGGAACCCTGCTAGGCTAAGCTATGATTCATTGGTTTTGTTCCAGGTTGTAGATTGAGTTCAAAAATATTCTAAACATTTCTTTATTCTAGGGCCAAATTTCCCTTGGATATATTCTTGCCATGGTAGATGGAGAAGCATGAAAGCAAGTCAAGTTGCAGAACCACGTGTAAAGCCACTGCTCATATGTTGCAAACTAATTTTCCATTGTTCAAATTAAGTCACATGTTCAAGTCCAAATAAAATGGGACAGGTAAGTGCACACTGTTAACACTAAAGGCAGGGTAAAGGCTGGCAGGGAAGGAAGAATTGCAAGTATATAACCCAGTGTGCCCACAACAATTTCATATTTTCATTTAAGTCTACTTTCACTTTGCAATTTATAACTTTATTTTATATTTGATATTATGTAAAGACCCTAGTTTATCAATAGCATTTCTTCATATATAATTTAATATATTATATCTAATATATCAATAAAATATATTAATTTAATAATTATTATTTAATATTAATATAGTATATTTCTATAATATATTAAATTATTCCAAGATTTATTGAATAGTTCCTCTCTTATCCACTGTTTTGAAATGATCCCTCTATTATGTATTAAAACATCATATATTCTTAATTCTGATCTTTCACTAAGTTACTTATCTATTCCTACCCAAGACAACAGTGTTATATTCAAAGAAAATTGAAACTAGATGAAAAAGGTGCCTTGTCTCTATGCTTTCCTCCAAATATTTATGGCTATCTGGATCCTTTGCTCTTTACAAGATGTGATAATTAATTTTATGCATCAATGTACCTAGGCTATAGTACCCAGTTATTTAATCAAACACTAATTTAGATGTTGCTCTAAAGCTATTTTGTAGATGTGGTTAACATCTATAATTAATTGTCTTTAAGTAAAGGAGATTATCCTTGATAGTGTGATGGGCCTCATTCAAGCAGTTAAAGTCCTTACCAGCATAAACTGAGGATTTCCAGAGAAGAATAAATACTGCTTTAAGATTTCAGCTTCAACTGCTGCCTGAGTTTCTAGCCTAAGAACTTTCGCTCATCTGCTAGATAGGTAGACAAATTTGTCAAGTTTCACATGACAAACCTATTGGAAATAGCTTGAGAATTACATTTAAATGTAGACTAATTTGGAGATAATTGACATCTTTACAATATTGAATTTTGTTATAAAAGAAAATGGGATGATATCATTTAGGTCATTTTATATTCTTTTAATACAATTTTATATATTTCTGGCCCAAACTTGTCAGTTCATTACTAGATATTTTACAGTTTTTGTGCTATTATGAATAGGCCGTTTTATTTCTACTACATTTTTAAGCTGTGGCTAATGGCAAGTTAAGATTCTTTTTTTTTCCGTATCTATTACTTGTACCTGTCCATATTATCAATGTTTTTTACTATTTCCAGTGAATATTTTGGATTTTTAAAAATAGGTAAACTACTTTTAGCGAGAATGTCTTCTTTTCTCTGAGTATATGTCCTTCCATTTATAAGGAGCTCTCCCAGAATAACACTCCTGGACTTCCTCTGGTCTCTCATTCACTCATTTACAGGGGAGAAATAACTTAATCTGTATGATAAGTTTAGAAAAGGAAAATGTGTGTCATATGTAAGCCATTTTTCTCCTGGGAGAAAAAAAATTATAGGAAGTATTTCCCTTAATTGCACTTAACCACTTGGTAAACTTAGAGTACGGGCCCTGCCAGGTGGTGGCACATTACGACTTTTGACAAAGTGTGTAATTCTATGTCTGAGTTTCCATAAAAACAAAGACGTGCTACAATTATAACCCCCTTTCTCCAGTTTCAGCTTTATTAGTAGTGAAGGGGTTGTATTTCTCTCTGCTCTGTTACACTTTTGTTTCTTTTTCAATGTTTTCAGCAGTCAGGAGGGGAAGATGAGTTATTAATTGAATTCCCTAGGTATCCACTGAAATAGAAACAATCTGTAATTAATAATTATATTCTCGTATTTTATTTCTTGTCTTATTGCACTGAATATTATTACTAGTAAAATTATGAAGAGTAGTCACACTAGGAAGCCTTCTTATCTTGTTCCTGGGATGATTCTGATGTTAAAAAAATATTATGTTTGCTATAAGTTTCCGGTAGATAATATTTATCAATTTTAGAATATTTCCTTTTAAATCTTGCTTGTGAGAGTGTGATCATATTGCAATAAACATAAGTTAATTTTCTTTATTATATTAACATGATGATTTTCTTTAATATAGTGAGATTCTGTAAATATTTAGATAGCCTATGTTGTGTATATACACATACATGTGCATGCATAAAAGCAAATCATTATGGCGAGCTCTCTGAATCAGACAAATTAGTAAATATGCATGGCTAGTTTGGCCAACACTTCATTAACTAATTATCTTTGTAGGTAGAGTTTAATGATGCAGAGGTAATAAAATAGTAATTTTAAAAATTCTTTCCTAGTTACCATATCTCACCTCCACGTTCCTCCTTCCTATTTACATGAGTTCTTGAAAAATGAATACTGTTTGGAATGCAAGTTCTTTTTAATTCACATAAATGTTACAGTAATTTTCTATTTTGCATTCATTCAGTATTATTATTAAAAATATACATCCATGTTGCTACATATACATCTAATTTGTTGCTTCTAATTTGGGCATGTTATTGCAGGATATGCAGCCAGTGGTGGATACATAAGATAGGTGACTTACCAAATATTACTGCAATAAACATCTTTCTATCTGTCCTTGTATGAAGCATGGCAAAATTACTTTAGAATATAAATCTGTGATTGAAATTGCTATAATAAACTTTATATGAATATTGAACGTGAGTAGATGTATTGAGTTATTCAAAATTTCTTCATGATTCTACATCCCCACCGAGCATTTCTAGTATACACTCCCCCACCAACACTTGATCCTATCCAGTTTTCTAATTTTTGCTAGTCTAATAGGCCTTTTACATCATAAAGTAAATTTCATAACTCTGATTTCTAAGGATTTTAAGCACGTCTTCAAAATTACGTTAACATTTTATTTCTTCTTCCACAGGTTGCTTTACTTACAATTAATTATAATGTTCTTATTTCTTGTACATTTTTGTGTTAGGATTGATGTCTCTTCTTATTGTTGATATATTGTATGTAGCAGCACCTTGAAGGTTTTTTAAATTGTAAATGTCTTCTCTCATGTCGTCATCTTCTTTTACTTTAGGGATTTCTGTTAGGGATTTGTTTGGAAAACAGAAATCCTTTATTTTGATATAATCAAATTTATCATTTTGTTCCCTATAATCCATCTTTGAAAATTGGTTTAAGAAGTTTTCCCCTACCCTAAACTACATATATATAAAATAAATAATGTGAAAATACAATAATAAGATAATATTATATATTTTAACTAAGTTGATGGTAAACTTTGAGTATTTGGTTAGGTGATTTTTTTAAAAACTCTATCTCTTTAACATACCATATTTAGTGTGTATCTCTGTCTGTCTTTACAAGGTATACAGAAGCAAGTGAAAAAATTTAATAACATATTTACAACAAAGTAGCTTAAATATGTAAGAAACATGAATCATAGTTTTCTAAGGAAGAGTAAGGTTCTATAACCACTCACTCTGGGCTCCCTGTTGTTTCACTGACTCATCTCCTGCTCATTTCCTTCTTATACGCTAGTTTCCAGTAACATTGGCCTCCTGTTTTCTCAAACACACCATTAGCCCCTGTCTCAGGGCCTGTATCTTTGCAGGACTCTGGCTAGAAGGTTCTTCCTTCAGATGGAAGCACAATTTACTCCCTCACTTCCTTCGAGCCGTTTCTCATTGGCGTCCTTTCCCGAAATTTCCCCCAATGCAATTTTTCTTCTTTCTTGCTTATTTTTCTCTTCATCACTCTATTATTATATTACTATTATTATATTATACACTATTATATTATACATTACTCTATAGCTGGTAATTACTTTAATTATATACGTCATGTATAATATATAAAATGACATAATATATAACACATTATATATGTTATATATATCACATACTATTTGACATGTAATTATTGGGTGACTAAACCAATCAATCATTCAATAAATCTAGGTTAGTAAAAAATCAATTATCCCTTTTTTATTTATTTATTTTTTGGTGAGGAAGATTAGCCCTGAGCTAACATCTGTTGCCAATGGCAAGATGGGGCATAGGTCTACACCCGGGATCCAAAACTGCAAACCCCAGGCCACTAAAACAGAGCACGTGAACCCCACCACTACTCCACCAGGCCAGCCCACAATTATCCCTTTTTAATCTAGGAGTTATCAGGTGTGATTGAAAGCTGTTGGTACCCTTGTAGCACTCCACAGGGAAAACAAAACAAAAAAAAAAAACAAACAACAAAACTCATGGTCACCTTGACCAGCTCTTTCATAATTTAGCAGTGATTCTAAATATTTCTAAATATGGTATCTTGACATTGAAAAAGAAGTCATCAGAAATTGCTAATAATGGAAACAAATACATAATTTATTTCCCTGGGACCTCTAAAAGCATGGGAGATCAGAGACAGAGATCAAAATGTATATTTCAATTTAATAGGACTTCCAAGTTCATATTTAAAATTTTTCCATTTACAAACTATTGTCTACCTATACAATATATACTTAAATACATATCTCTGCATAACATGTACAATGTGTGTGAAATGAGGCAAATTTGTTGTTGTGAACGTTATTTTCTAGTACGGGATATAGACAATAAGCAATAAAAATGACTAAACTAATATGAGATCTATTTTTCTGGACTAAAAGTAATACAAAACATATTAAATCATAGATTTATATTTTTCTCCAAAACTGGGACAAATTTAGCAAACATTTTTTCTCCTAAGATTTCATAAAATATGGCAATGTGTTTATTAGCATACTGTGAAACATTACCATAGATGATTATAATTAAACTACACTTATCAAAATAATGAATAAAGTACATTTTGTGGTACAGCAGTGTTGATGTTTTTCACATTTATTTGTTCAATAACTAATCTGCCAAATTCAGTAATGTCTAGTGAGTCTCTCAGTTATTAGTGTAAATTACTGAGGTCTACCCTGATAATAAATAATAATAGCAATTCTGGGAAACAAAGCACTAGCAGTTTAATGTCTAAACATTTTTTTTGTGGATAATATAAATTAAGAACACAATGAAACATTTTTCATTCAATTAGAATATTTTTTCAAATGGTTATAATGCAGTATAAAAGGCTGCTTATAATGGATATATCAAAGCACCTGAACTTTGATTGTATCAAAAAGCGTTCAAGATGTTCTAAAGAAGAGGATGAGTTACATAATGTATCATCCAAAGGGAGCCCACAGCATGAAAACATCTCTAAATCTAAGATTTTTAAAATGTCTTTGATTAGTCCATCCGTTTCCTTAGACTCTGAAACCGGAAGCTGCTATTCGTAAATTCTAGTGTGCAGGGACCAAGAATATCAGCAAAACCCAGACAGTGTATTAATTAATTTATTGAATATCAATTGAGTAACTACTATGTATATGGTACTCTTCTAGACACTGGAGGTATACTATTGAGCAAAACAGAACAAATTCTTTTCCTGTGTGGAGTTCTCAATCAAATTTAGAGACAGAGAAAAATAAAATAAGATAAATAAGTAAAAGGATATAGCACACAATCTACAGAATACTAGTCAGGTTCCTAAATCCACCCTCCTTCTTCCCGAACATATGTTTACTCTGCATTTTCAAGCTTCCCTCACAGTTAGGTGTAGCCATGTGACACATTTCTCAAGAATTACGGTAAGCTGAAGAGACTTGTCTCCCTTTCAGGCCTGGTCAGAAAAACCTGGAAATGGGTGTACTTGTGACTGAATTGGTCAAATTGGCACACATCAATGTGTCCTAGGGTTATACTCTAGGGTGTACACTAGAATTACCCAATGACTGCAGAGTTTGCCCTAGACCCAGACTGCCATCAAGAATTATTTCTGGGGTGAAAGATAAATTTCTATGTTGTTTAAGACACTTGATTACTCATAGGTCACCTTGTGTCAGCATCACGGGCTTACCCTAACTGACTCAGTATGTTAGATGGTGTGAAAAATTAAGGAGGTAAAGCATGTAAGATGATGGAGAGAATAAGGTAGAACATTTGCTTCTCTGCCATGTTTGGCTGCTGCCTCATGATCCAATATGGCTGCACAGTCTCTAGCCTTCATGTCTGCGTTCTAGTCAACAAGAAAGATAAAGATACTAAGAGGGCCCTGTCTAAATTCAAAGGTTTGTGCTAGGAATTAAATTGAAGGAAACCGTGAATAACTCACATGGGACATGTCTGCTTGCATATTTTTAACTCGAATATCATCACATGACCTCCCCTGACTTGAAAGGAGATTGAGAAATGCACTTGTTATTCCAAGAGGCATTTGCACACAGAAAATTCTGGACTTTTATTAGTGAGGATCAAGGGGAAATATTGCGGGACCACTAGAGGTCTTGACACGGAGAGTTAGGTATCAGAGAATTCCTAGTGGTACACACTCTTTTAAAGTTGAAAATAACTTGAAATTAGCCAGGCAAACAAGAGTTGAAGAGAAGGGTGGTTGAGGCAAAGGAAAAGACAAGTAGGCAAGAGCACGCTTGGTGCTATTAGGAAATTTTCAGACCTGCTCTGCATTACAGATGCTAAACAAAACTAAAAAAATAAGTGAATAAATTTGGGCTCAGAAAATGTATAAGAGCTGGAGAAATAAATTTGAGAATTATCACAATATGGGTAACTTTGAAATCAGGAATCTCTGTGAAATCACAAGCTGGAATGTATAGAGAAAGATGGGGGTTATTTTTAAGTGTGGCCTGAAGAGGAGTGGTGAGTGGAAAGAGAAAGAGGAATCTGAGGGGGAAAAAGAATACTTATTGTAAGGATACTTAGTATTAGCATACTTAACATTAGCAAAATCATCAGCAGCACACAATACCAAGAAAGAAAACCTTGATCAAGAATACAGAAAGTTGAGCTAGCATGCATAGTGGGAAAATGTCACTGAATTTGTGTTTGAAGCATTTACTGGTAAAAGGTAGCAGATTCTGTCACCCAAAATATGACTGGAGGAGTTCAGGACACACCACTTGAAAATATTCTGCTTTGGTGTATTGATTATTTTGAGCTGTAGGCAATTGAAAACCGGCAAATGCAGAGAAAGCTCTTCTCTGAACTCTTCTTATCTCCCTAAAGATATCCAACAAAAGGAACTCAATTGTCATAACCCCCTCCTTGCAAGTTTCATCAACCAGGGAAGATTAACTTTTATCATAGAGGAGACTAGAAGTTGACATCACACCCAGACCAACTTTGTCACAAACTATCATACGTCCCATTAGTTCTTCTAAGGCCCATTCATCTTTCCTAAAAATCATTTACTCTCAACTAAGAGGCCTATAGGCCCCGTACCCTTTCCTTATGAAGACGGTATTTAATTCTGAATTTTAAGCCACCTCAGGGAGCTGGCTCAGGGAAAATTTCCCTGAATTTTCCCCTAGGTATCCTCCATGTATACGTGAGGTATACTTGTTAATAACCTTGTATGTTTTTCTCTTGTTCCCCTGTCATATATTATAGGGGTCTCAGCTAAGAACTCAAGAAGGTAGAAAGAAAATTATTTTTCTTCCTCTACACTGAGATTTTTGAAACTTTACTTTATATAGAGTGTTTACAAAAACAAATTAAAAGGCATTAACCGTAGGGTGTGCAGTGAAACTTAATGTGGATATTGGTCCATAGCTCAGCCTCTAGAATCACACTGGTTAGAATCCCAACAGCAGCACCAAGTAAATGTGAAATTGTTAAGTATTACTTACCTTCTCTGTACCTCAGTTTCCAACATGTAGATTAGCTGTAACAGTATCAATTTAAAAGGTTTGCAATGAGGATTAAATTGAATGACACATGTACAAGTTCTTAGGATAATCCCAAGTTCATAAGAAATATTCAATAAATATCAGCCATTAGCTTATTGATGCACATTTTTATTAGAAACGTTGACAATGAAAGAAGGAAGAGAAATAGAAAAGTAATTCAAGAGGGCAACAGAGATGATGGAAGTTTTTTGTTCCCTAAAGTGGGGCAAGTGAAAGTATGTTTAAAAGTTGTAGGACAAATGTAACAGAGTTGGTAAATGAGTGAGAAAAAATGATGAAAACTGACATGGATATAAGTCTTTAAAGGAAGAACAGGTCTAGAGATTTTGAAAAATATCTGGAAAATACATATTACGGATAGGAGGTGAAATAAAGTGCATCAAAGAGTGGCAGAAACCTGCTAACGGGATAGAGTGGATTTACAATGGACACAGATAGTGTGGTTTAATAATCTTCTTCAGGCTTTTGTCTAATAGAAAGCCAAAAATTTCTCTCTCTTTTTACAGACAGAAACATTCAAATCAAGTTAGTGGATAAAAAGAGAGTGATACACGGAGAGGTAGAGTAAGGAACTTGACCCCAGACTTCATAGTTTATTCCAATGCCCCTGTCCTTCCTCTCAGTTCCTCATATTTCATTTTGGAAGCTCTTTCGATCTGGAGAATAATGAAGACACTGGCTAACATTTGGTCTGAGAAAGGCCTTTGGGTATTTTAAGAATATGCTATTCTACTTCATTAGAATGATGGCTTTTTCTAAGAGCACCAGGGCCTTGACTGTATAATTTTCCTTGTCTTGTTTTTGGGTGACCTCCTGTTCAGACCAAGTCAGCTCATCTCACATTATACTCAATTATGACGGGGAAACTCTTCTAGCTGGAGGTGGGTGGGGTTGTTCATTAATTACAGATAGCATATTGTTCTTTAAAAACTTGCAGTCAATTTTTAGATGGAGCTCTAATATTTTTCTAATTTTCTTAGACCCTTGGTTTTTTACACATAAAGAAATGTGATTCCACAGATCACCGTCATTTTAAAGTGTCTTTAAAAATATCCATTTATCATACTCCAATCTAGATTTCCCCTCCTCTTGATACTACAGGCCAATAAGATGAATATGACTCAAAGCATGAATACAGATGACCCATCATTTAGCATTGAATGATGAAAATATCAAGCTTCAAAATTTTAGAAGACCAGGTAATAATGTTCTCTGCTAAGCAAGAATTAAGATTCCTATATTTTACATATATAATATATTATTATATAGTGTTATATAATATATAAAGTATATGTATGCTTTTAGGAGGAATGAATTTTTTTACATGTCTAAAAAATAAATAAAAATATCGAACAACAACAAAGAAAACCACACCAGTGTCCACAGTGTAAGCATAAATTAACGGAGAGTAATTAAAGACTGATAAAGCACTAGAAATAGTGTTATTGAGGGTCTTACATGATACACTAAAAACCTTATGAATTAGTACACATATGAACATTTCTTTCTTCACGTTATTTCTCATATTCCTCCTTTCTTTCAGTCACAATGTCAATTCTTTCTGTTAAGTCCTTCTTACCTTGTGCCTGAATTGCTTAAACAACCTTCTTATTTGGTCTCTAGGATTTCGATCTCTTCCCATCAACTGGGTATTGAACATAATCACCAGATTTATATTCTTGATACAGTACAATTTTTATATTATGTCACTACCCCAGGTAGTGTTTTTCAACAATTTGTTCATTAGTTTAATCTTCCATCCAGCCTGCTGTTTATGAGGCAGAACTAAGTTCTGGTGGTTGATGTTAAGAGTAAAATTGCATGCGATTTCCTTCAAGGAATTCACAAGTTAGTAGTTCTTTGCTCCTCTAGGATCAAGTTCAAATTGTTTCACTTACATTGAAGAAAGCCCTCTTTCCCTGAATTTTAGCACCAATATGTTTACTTACATTGATCATCTGCACTCCAGAAATTCTGTTCCATAGTCTTCCTCCTAGTTCATCCTGCCATTTCTTTTGCTTTAAATTTCTCTTCTCTTCATTTACTGAAATATTGACCTTTAAGAACAAGCTCAAGTGCCACTTTTGCTTTCGAACTTCCCTTGAACATAAAACTCTGACTCACTTTAAAATAATATCAATATCAATAACTAGCTCATGATTATAAAAGATTACTGTATATACAACACTATGATAAGAGCTTTATACAGATTATCTTTTTAATACTTGAAAAACTCATTTATTCATTCAACAAATATTTATTGAGCACTTATTATGTGCTGTAAACTGACTTGAAGCTAGGATGCAGTGTAGACGTTGTAGTGAATTAGACAAATAATGCCGCTATGCTTATGGAGCTATTCCAGACTGGGGACACAAATGAATAAATAAACAAGCAACATAATTCCAGATAGTGACAAAACTCTAAGGAAAATAAAAAGAGCAAGCTATAGGAATAATTAATGTAATTGTTATGCTAATCCTCCTCTAAACAACTAAGGTGTGTGTGGGTGTGTATAAATTTTTTTACATAAAAATAGTTTGTCTTTACTTACACTCCTTGACTCCTTATCTTCTAGATTTAAATTCCTTGAGATGAGGATTCGCATGCTCTATGTTAATCACTTTGTTTCCTTCAAGTGTCCTAGACTAGTATCTTGTCCTAAATAAAGCTAAAGAGAAAATTAGTAGATAATTTTATTTTTTTTATTTATAATTAATACCAAGACAAAATACTGGAAGGTACATGGAAACCACAAATGAGAAGAACACTCAAATGCCAATCTTTGTCATATTTAAAACTTATCTTTGCTCTCATTTCCGTTTACAGCATGTTTCTTTGCTTAAAAATATATTGTAAATATTTTCCTATGTCCTTATGGTGATCATGACTGAAATATATTCCATGACATAGATAAACGAGATGTTTATCCAATTTCTGTTTGTCTTAGGTTCTGTTAATTTGTAGCAAAAACTAAAATAGCTGTAACTCTTCCAATGCACACTAAATTTAGTCAATATAAGTGCTGAAACTGTAAAAGGTAAGTGAAGATTTCAAACAATTACATCATCAATTGATCAAGAGAAAAATTGTTAGAGTTCAATACACATAAACTAAAATGGGTTGTCACCTTTTGAATGTGCTTACATGCAGCTAAATTTTTACCTTAGTTTACAATTTATATTTCCTCTCCATCTTCAGTAATGCAGAATTATAATTTAGCCCTTTATAAAAATTATATATGCTTAGCCTTTTGTTACTTCATGATTATTAAGGTTTGCTTTGAAAGCGCAGATTATAAACAAACTTTTATTTATTAAATCTTAAATATTTTTCAAAGGAATTGAAGTTTTTTCTTCTCTCTCTTACTATTCTTTTTCTCTCTCCTTTAGTTTAACTAATTGGCATTTTCCTGAATGTGGGTTATCTCAATGTTTGAACGGTTATCCACATAGTTTCTTTATAACTTGTAACTATGTAGTGACAACATATCGACGTTGGAAACGCCAAAGTTGTGTTCTTAAATTTAAATACCAATTATATAGAGTTAAACTAAGACCCAGGGCTCTTCTTTTGTGGTGTTTAAAAGAGTATAACTGTTGGGCAGTGAGTTCAACGTTTTAATATTATTTTAATGATAATCATACAGACATAGGGGCAATTTCTTGCAACACTGAAATAAGTCATAATTGTATTCTTGTAAATTGCTGTGTGGATTATCATTTCTTGTTTGTTACTGTTAGTCTTTGTGACTTATTTTAAACTTTCTATCTGACCCTTCTAAATGATTTTATGAAGACGTACACAGAAGAATTTCATAAAACTTACCATCTTGCTTTTTCATCCCTAATAGATAAGATGGATATACAGTTATGGTATCTTTTGATCTCCTAGTTATTTAATATTAAAGTTGCCAGAGCAAATAAATCTCCATGTCTGCAGGATCTGGCAAGAGCTTTGAGTTCTCTGTGGTGATCCTAGGAAGACTCTGAAGCACGTTATTGGTTTTGCTGTGGTGCTTCCTATCTCCTTGACCTTGGAAATGGTGAGGGAAGAAGATGATGAAATAAAATAATTTTGTTAAAAAAAAATCAGAAACAGAAAAATGGTCCTATATCCCTGCCAAATGTTGAAGAAACAATTCAAATGCATTCAGTACATTCAAGACCCTCCACTTGAAAATTTAACTGATATTTACAACAATTAAGTGAATAATTTGTAAAACCAGCAACAACAACCATATGAACTACCATTTATTCACCATTGACTCTGTATTTGGCACTATGCTAAGTATTTTAAAATCATGTATTAATTAATTCTTACAACATCTCAATAAAGAAGAATCTATGATTTTCTTTATTCTACAGAAGAGAAGATAAAACCTCAAGAAAAGTTGGCTATCTTGCCAAGTTTCACACAGCTAAGAGGTAGATACACATCAAATGCTTAAGTCTGTACCTTTAAAAATTGAACACACTCATTTATGTATACTTTCAGCAACTGCGTCCTTCTTTCCAATTTCCAGTTGCCTTATACTTTTCCCAGGTATGGACCTTCTGGTTTAAACTCTCAACTACATCTCTAGTATCTTCTCCAGTCTTTTAACTGTATATTCTACTTTAGTGAAACCACTTCTCTCAACTCAATCTATTGCTTCTTTAGGTTTTGCAGATCCTGACCCTGCTTACCGTTGGTCAGACTGGCCCCCTCACCAGGGCACTACCTCTGCATCGCTGAGCCCTGACTCCCACTTTTCCTCAGAACATCCTGTTGCTCCAGAATCAGCCCTCCTTTAAAGCACAATTTGACTTCTAATATGAGATGGTTCCTGCTTTGATTACCAATACTTCCATACAATCCACCTCTTCCTCCCAGTCAATGTGGCTATTCTGCACCATCTTCCCTTTCAAGTATAAACACAAAGAAGGACAAGCTCTTATTCCTGAACTTTCCTTTATATGTTCAAACTATTTGAAAATGTTTGTTTGGTGTTCTACTACCAAGCATTTATGGTCTGTAGGATGTCCACCATTTAGTTGGTAACTTTTCCCTCAAATTTCTATAGTTATAAAGAACATTATCTTTCTTGATATCCTCTGTAGTACAAAATCTTGTTCCTTTTCTATTTGGTCTCCAAGGAAATCCCATTTTGGATAAAAGAATATTCATTCAATGTATTCATTTGGTACATTAAAAGACATATTCCATAACTGCAGGTTGTTGAGAGTTTAAATTGTATGGTAGACACAACACATAGATACAACAAGGAGGTTACTAGATATATATTCTAAACACTGTGGGAAATCCATAGGTGAAAGAGGGTGGCATGGAAGTTAGATTTATGAAATGTCTAAGAAAGATAAGATGATTAAGAACATGGATTCTGTCACATAGAAGTTCTTTAACTTTGGAAATTTATTTAATCTTTCTGTGCCTAAATTTCCTTAGCTATAAAGTAGAGCTGACGATAGCGCCTACCTTATAATACTGTTTTTAAGACAAATGCATTAATCAATGTAAAGAGCTTAGAACATTATAAGCCATTGATAAATGTTGGCTATAATGATGAGGACTATTATGCAAGAAAGAGAAAGATTTTCTATGCAGGAGAAACATCACAGAGAAAGTACAGATTATAATACACTCAGGGAAACAGAAATTACTTTGGCTGGCAGGAGTTTTAGGAGGAATAAAGAATGGAAAGAATGGAACTAGAAAGATAAGGAGGGACTAAAAGTGAAGGACTATTTACTGAGCATAATAATTTTATGATGTAAGTTATGGGATGAAGTTATTGATGGATTTCATGCAGCAGAATGATATGGCCAAATATACATTTTAGAAACACAAATCTAGTAAAACTGTATAAAATGGATTTAAGAGAAAAGTTTGAAGGAAGAGCTAATGGCAGAAACTAATAGTAACAGAGATTATTAGTTGGTAACCTAGGAGCTAGGTGTTTTTAGGATGTGAAAAAATAAAACTTGGTATGGATAATGTGTAACTCCCAGGACCACTGTGGGTATCGAACCCAATATTTAGTCCAGAGTTAATACTCAATTTATGTTAGCTATAATTATTATTGTTAATATGGTATGTTTAAACAAGA
Source organism: Diceros bicornis minor (assembly GCF_020826845.1). Lineage (NCBI taxonomy): Eukaryota > Metazoa > Chordata > Mammalia > Perissodactyla > Rhinocerotidae > Diceros > Diceros bicornis. The sequence goes on along the minus strand of NC_080747.1, from coordinate 25,922,253 downwards.
ATTATTAAATGTTATGACTTAAATGACTCCATCATTAAATGATAAATTGATAAAATGAAAGAGTGCTTGGATCAAGAGACAATGACAATTTTAGACACATTGTGTATGAGATTTCCATGGGATCTACAAGCACATATGTGCAGAATTCAAATGGAAAAAGAGATTAAGAGTTCAAGTGAGAGGCTTGAGTATGTGGAATGGGAAGTGAGGGAGTTGTAGACACGGCAACTGACAATATATGGGGTACAGGAGAAGCATTGGGAATAAACAAGTTCATAAGGGAGACAGATATAAACAAGAATAAAACAAAAACAGAACATAACCTAAGTGTTCCCTATGTTTGGTTGTTGTTGTTGTATGGATGACGATCAGCCAGACAGTGAATGGTCAAGGAGATATGAGAAAAACCAACAATTAGTGTTTTCGTTGGAAATCACTAATCAATAACACTTATGGAGTGATGACTAATATGTCATGTGGTGTAAGTACTGTATAAGCATTAATTCCTTTAATAATTGAAAAACAACTTTCATGTAGGTCTTATTATTTAATCTTTTTGTACAGAGAAGAAAACCCCATGCACAGATAGGATAAATAAAGTTCCTGAGACAGGAGAGATCAAAGCAGAGGGACAGTCATCACGGCATGCAAATTCTATTAGATCCATACAGAAAATGGCCCATTGGCTTTAGCAATTAGAAGGTATAGCCGTCCCACCACAGAGTAGTTGCAGCGGTGAGGTAGGGATGGAAATCAAATGGCAATATATTAGGAAGTGGTAGGTCAAAATCAATAAAGGAGAAAGTACAAGTACTTTTCCTAAAATTCATCAATTCTCTTTCTTTAAGCAAAGGTGAGCCCACTTAGCCATTATCAGAATAAACCACATTTGCTTCTTTGATCATTTGAGGATGTGCATTTTACCTATGAGATTACTTCCCACAAAGATAATTTTACCTTTCAGTCTCTTCTCATTTCTTTTTCTCCAGACCAGCTGACTGCAGCATCTGGAGATTAGCCTTCAATATACTTCATATTCCTAAATTATACTTTACATTTCCTAAAGTATTTCAATATTTGAGTTTGATGACCCCCAAATAATTGTTATTTATTGAGTTTAATATGGGCCCAGCACTGTGCCAAAATCTTCATAGAGAATATTTCATTAATCCTCACAATAACTATAATTTAATATTATCAATTTGTCAGATGAAGAATCTGAGACCTAGGAGATGCCCAAGGTCACAAGACTAGAAAATGATGAAGCTAATTAATCCAAGGGCAAACTCATTCCAGGGCCTGTGTGCTACTTCCCCCTAACCGAAATCTCAAAAGACACAGAGTCTATTTTTCCTCATGTAATGATTCCGATTGGTAACAGAATCATAGGAATAGTGAGTTTTAATAGGTTCATATTTATGAACTAATTTTAATGAGTCAATGATAAATTTTGCATCTATTTGTAATTCTATTTTATCTTAAGTTCTTGTATTTAAAAAGTTTTAGGAGGATGATTATATTGCATACACGTTTAGGTCCCTTTATGTTTTGATTACATATTCAATAAATATATTTCCAAAATAAAACCATGACACTTGGTCTTGAAAAGAAAAACAGATCTGAAAGAAATTCTAAGATTATTTTGTCATAACAGGTTTTTAAATAAACTTTTAAATTGCACGTTCCACCTTGTAAAGATTATTAAACTTGTTAAACGTTTTCTGTATGCTTTCACTAGATTTGACTAGATTAACACATCAAATGTGTTAATGACACATTGAGCTTTAAGCAACCTTCTAAAGAAATAAATAATATGACAACTTTTCTTTTTTACTAGTATTCATCTTTTACTTAAAAGTATTTTCAATTTTAAAAAGACAAAAATAATCAATAATTTGAAATTACCACTTAGGAAGAAAATGATTTGACTTTTAGACTCATTAAATCCATTTTCAATAGCTATGATAAAAATATGCTATAAAAATTAATTTCCACTACAATCTGTATCTCTTTTTAAATTTATCAATAGATACATCTTTGGAAAAGGAAACGTTTCTCCTTTGTGGTGTCCCAATTACTTATTGAAAATTGCAATAGATTGGGATTTGTGAAACATGCTTTGAGGGCATATCATGTGACCAATTACTTAAGAACTTTGCCCCAGTCCAATAACCTCAATCTGTCTGCATTTAACATCCATACGTTAGGGGAAGTTTAGTTCAAGGTCTATTCCAAGTTAATATTCCAAGGTTCTATGATATTAATGTACTCAGTTAAAATGCCATTTACATTTTTATCATTTGGTTTTGAACTTGGAACAAGTAGTTGAAAGCACCTATAATTGATATTTTCCTCCTCTGATAGAAAATTCAATTAGACTGATTACCAGTCATAAAAATAAACTATAGTAAATTGATATTGGAGATGATATATCCATTGAAATCAATGATCATTGTGCAATTGCTATAGAAAATGACTCTTGCTATCACTTTAACTTGCTCGAATATTTTATCCTGGAAATCTTTTTCAGAGCATGCCTTATTTTAAAAGTAGCATACAACTTTTTTTTTTTTTAATCCCTGAGACAGAGGACAGAACAATTCTGCTTCTGCAGAACAGAAACAAAACAATTCCTGTTCTGCTTGTTTGAAACTTTGCAAGGTTTTTTCTTTAATTGTTCCTCAATCTTCAGTAGAAATAAGGGTTACCTCCTCAAGAAAGACTTTAACCCTTCAACTTGAAATCACCTCATTCAAACTGTGCTAAACTTTCATAAGGGATTTTTCTCATTAGACCTTGAATAATAGCTGTGTGTGAGAAAGAGAGAATAAAAAATTTCTTATGAGATTAGGGATACTAAATGAAAAAGATTAATTTTATCCTCATAATACAATACATAGTAGGCTTACAAATATCTGGTAAATGAACAATATTTTAATGAATTCAAATACATTTTCTAAATATTATCTGTCCACATTTACAGTGGAGATTTCTAATAAAATTCTCTATTGAACTAAACAAAAAAAAAGCTAATATAGTTGCCTGAATTTTTTTTTTTTTTAATAAAACTGATGCTCTATGTCCTGTATCTTTTCTTGACTAGATTCTATACCTTGAAAACACAGCCCACTGCTAAGACACTAACTAAATCTTAGCTAGCAGGAAGTAATGACCATCCCAACAAGTGCCAAAATTACAGAGGGGTTGTGTATTTTCTATGTGGCATATTCGCAGCATCTTTAAGAACTGAATTTTGGCATAATAAGAACTTAGAAATTAAAACTTTCAGCACATTTCCTATTAGGCTTCAGTAAGGTGTGTTGTAATGTATCACAAGGGACCTGGGATCATAAGCTGATTTTCACCACGTGTAGTCCTTTTTCCCTTTGTCCTTCACTGAGACTTATGCTTCTTTTTTCTACCTCTGAAGCACTCCTGAGGGGCTAGTTAAACCAAGATAGAACATTCACCTCCTGACTGCTTCAGTCCTTCAGAAGAAGCTAACAGAGTTAGGAAAATAAAAAGTGGAAAAGGAAAGAATTACAAAAATCCAAATTTGAAAAAGAAAATCACAGGCAATTATCAATAATTTAAAGTTACCAATAAACTTTGGCATAAATGATTCCAAACTCAAGTCTAAAAATTAGACATCCATAGGCAAGCATGTTACACTTATCATTTAAATTTTTAATAACATTAATTCTTCACAGTGTATATTATAAATATGCTTTTATATTCCTTTACTTTCAGCAAAAACTCTCTGAGTTGCTGTCATCAAAATCCCTATGTTAGAGATATGTTTTCAGTAAAGCAAAGAGATTCAGAAGGTTGCTGGTGGTCATATATAAAGATAAAACACATACTCTTTGCCAATTTAATCAAAAAGATAGTAGTTACATTTAGAATTTGTCCTATGTCCTATGTAACATCTACACAAAGAGAAAGAATTAAGACAAAATTTCTCAAGAGAATTCTCCAAGATTATTCCACTGCCTTCCCTGCTTTTGCCTGTTCTGGGAAGCAGAATCTTGATCAGAGTGCCATGTGAGGTCCAACACATTCAGGTTTAAATAGACAGAAAGGGTTATAGTTGTAATCCTAAATTAGTAGGCTTATTTTTTTCTTTCTCTATTAAGAGCGTTTCAAAGACCAAAGGATTGACTTAACTGACATTTATAAGAGGAACTATGTCAATTGTAGTTCACCTACTTTTATACACAAAATATAAAGGATGTACACAGGATTCTCATTTCAGACACTAGTTTTCCTCTAAGTATCTACTAATAACTGGCATAGTCAAGGAAATGGTTCTCACCTTAATAATGTTTTTCTTATTTTCCAAACACTGTGGTCTGAATTTTCCCCTAGGGCTATTGCTTCAATACTCAAATTACCCAGTTTTAGTTTTGTTTATACACTTGCTCAAATAACAGCTTTTAATAAAAGAGTTTTTATTGACTCCTAAGAAATGCTTAATTCCCTCCAATTTGCTATAGTCTCACGTGAGTCACCTGTACTATCTAATTAGTGAACTCAGTGTCTGAATTTGTGTTTTCTTTGGTGGTTCTAGTTTTTAACCATCAGCAATTTTTTGTACAGTTGACAGACAATTTCAAACCTCTCTGATGTTGAGATAAAACTTTATTTAGGCAACCAAGGGTTATTGTTTAAGTTTTGATGGAGCTATTATAGGGAAACTTACATGATCACATGTTTGAGTTGCTTTCTCCAGAAAATAAAATGAGAAAATGTGAAAGGAGGGACTTGGACAAAAGCAGAAATTCCACTTCCCTCAGATTTTTGACCTCTATATCCTCGACAAAAATAGGGTAGAGAGTGGGGCTGGCCCAGTGGTGTAGTGCTTAAGTTTGCGTGCTCCACTTTAGCAGCCTGGGGTTCACAGGTTCAGATCCTGGGCACGCACCTACACACTGCTTATCAAGCTGTGCTGTGGCGACGTCCCATATAAAGTAGAGGAAGATGGGCACGGATGTTAGCTCAGGGCTAATCTTCCTCAAAAAAAAAAAAAAAAAAGGATAGAGATCTGACTTCAGAGTCCACTAACTGCAATAAGCTTCTTGTCTGTAGCTCCATCTGTAGAAAAATAACTTAAAAGTTTTGACATTAAGAGATGAGCTTCTGAATTCTAAATTCCAGTTTTGTCACTTTTTACCGCCTGTGAGCTTGGACAAATTATCTAATATCTCTAAGTCTGGTAGAAATCTACTTGAACCGGAAGAAAAGAAAACACATATCAAGAAGTATGAAAAAGTCATGTAGTTGAGAATATGTAGAGAATGAAGCAAACTAAGAAATGAAGAAAAGTGCTAAAATAATATTTCTCTGATTTGATGAGAAAACTGAAGTTTCAGATATAAATAACCCCCTGTGCTCTAAGAAGACCATATTATAAATGACGTAATGATTTTACAAATTACAAAATGAAAAAAGCTTCCAAAGAAAGGGTAAGGCCTATATATAAAGAATAAACATCCCAAGGCTGGCCCGGTGGTGTAGTGGTTAAGTTTTCAGGCTCTGCTTTGGCGACCCAGGGTTTGCAGTTTCAGATCCTGGGCACGGACCTACACACTGCTCATCAAGCCATGATGTGGTGGTGTCCCACAAAGAAAATAGAGGAAGGTGGGCACAGATGTTAGCTCAGGGCCAATCTTCCTCAGCAAAAAGAGGAAGATTGGCAACAAATGTTAGCTAATAGCCAACCTTCCTTGCACACATAAAAAAAGAATAAACATCCCAAGGGAATTTTCAACTGGAACACTAGCTGCTCAAAAATAATAGGTAAATGCCTTTAAATTTAGGATAAAAAAGACAAAACTGAAAAACTTTAAATTTTATACCCAGCCCACTATTTTGAGTTATTAATGATGAATTTTAAAGTTAAAATTGTAATTCTAGTACAAATATAAATTTAATTTAACATTTCAAAGATTTATTTAATTAAATAATGAAGAAACCAGTAAGATGTAAATATTGGTTCAAGCTGAGTCCAAAAAGCAGATACATTTATAGGCAATCAGGAATCTGAAATAAATTTGCTTCATAAATGAAAAACAAGATTTTCTTTTTGTGGAGAGGGGGCGATCAATTGCACCTTGAACAGAAAAATTTATTTGTATTTCTACGGAAAAAAATAATTTGCATTGCTATTCATTTTCTACACCTTACAGAGTAGTAAAATAACTCAAAGAAAATGAAAGGTACAGACTCCATACATTAGTATAACTCATCTAGGTTATAGATTTTCAATGAAAAGATACTTTTTTATCTATTTCAAAGTCTTTCACAAGAGTTTAAATTAAATGACATTTTGTCAAACACGGAAAAGATTCTGAATATTTGCTATTCACACACATTTTTTTAAAATATAGCAATCACAATGGTGCAATACACAAAATCAAAGTGGAATTTTGTAAGTAACTCTGATATATGGCTAGCTCAAGAGAGTGTTTTAATGAGACAAAAGAAAGCATTATATATGCTGTTTTTTCCTGCTCAATTTTTTTCCACTCCCATTTCTAGTAATAGTACTTCTACTTGCCCTTAGGGGAAAAATACCTCAAATTTAGGCCACGCTTTGATTATGGAATTAATACATTTAGGCTTTGATATAGTGTGTTAATTAGAGGAAGGCAGTAAATAAATATAGTAAATAAACACATTAAGTAAACTTAGAAAAATATAGTGCACAGTTAGCAGAGGGGAAAAAAAGGAGAAACCTTAGTTGATTGAATATAAGTCATAAAAGGAAAGAAAACAAGCAAAGAATAGCATGTAAAACATAAATAAGTCCAAATATATTAGAAACTAAAATATATGTAATTAGATTATACTCTTCTCTTAAAAGAGTGGTTATAGATTTGACTAAAAAAAAAAAAGGAAAATAGTATACCCTGTTACAAGAAACACAAAATATAATGGCACAGGAAGTTTTGGAAATAATGAAGGTAGGTTACGTAAATCATGATTCAGTGATTTAATAAATTATTATACAATTAAAGAAAGTAATTTGTGGCAAATCCACCCTTCCAGTAGTGCAGGCATAAAAAACTTGGAGACATCATTGATACACATATCCAATACAACAGAAAATGCTATTAGCACTATTTCATTGTGTGTACATATTTTAATATATATCAAATATATATTTATTTATATTATAGATACATATATTTCATTTTATTTATATATATTTTATATGTATAATATATATTTTTATTTTATAAAATATATGTATGTATGCCATATACCGTGTGTACATATTTTCAGCACAGAAGTAGAGCTGGAGTTTTGAAATTCATCTTCTAACATCTCTCTCAATTTCTGAATGTACACAATATTTCAAAAGATCTATTTACTTGATGCAAATTCATAAAGCAAATTTAGATTGACACGTGATTTACATGGGTCAAAACGTTAAGAGAAGGAGAGGAGTGGGGTTATGAAAGAACAGGGAAATCTCTGAAATGGGAATGGGGCACATAATCAGCTTTTTCTGAGAAGCAAGAGAAGATCTCCCAGAGAAATTAGTCCTCTGTGGTAAATGTCTAAGGGCAGAGTGAACAAGCAGTGCAATTATAGAGTGCATTGTCTGACTTTTACAAACAAAAGGCAAGAGGCCCCTAAGCTGGGTTGTGTTGAATGGAAGGATGCTGGTCAGATGGCTTCTCTCCTTGGCTTTCTAAATACTTTATGACAATTGACTCTGTGTGCTTTGTAATTGGATCTGATAGCTCTGTAATTACTTTGTCTCAACAAACACTGAAATTGTGAATAGGTTTTATTTTTTCATTTGTGTTTTTCTTGCCAGTTCCTCCTTTGGGACCCTGTGGCAGTAGCAACTTGATGAGGATGTGTTTGTGGGGGACGAATATGCCCAGTGATTGTTTCTCTTTCTTATTTTTGTTATACTTAGCTTCGCTGCATAGGCATTGTAGCTCACCCTCCAATTCCCCAGGAAGACAGTAATGCCTTTACTGAATTTACCTGTTACCTAGCTACTGGAGATTAATGTTGGAGGGAAGTCTGATGCCAACTCTGCCTGGGAAGAGTGGGGTTCAACCAAAAGGCAGAGCAAGTCTTTAGAGACAAGACAAGGGCCTGGCATTCAGTTGTTTGAAGCTTGTTAGATCAACATGATTTATGTACCTGCTCATGCTACACAGTTTGTTCTGTGTCTATATTTTTATGCCTCTGTGCAAACTAACCTATAATGGTGCCATGCATTCCTATCCTATCTTTTCTGAATCCTCCGATAAGATACTGCCCTCACATCACAGTTTTGCCTATAGCTGGAAAGACTTAATGCTCACAGACAGGGTCAGCTCTATCCTAGGCTTCAAGACATGCATTTATGTATGATTTTGAAATTAAGAAAAAGAAATCACAGGGTAAGATTGACCGCTCATGGCAGTCATTTTCCAATGGATATGATTATTTGAACTTTGATGATCCCGGAAAGTTCTATGCCACGACCCAAGGCAGAACTAATTGTTTTCATTTCCTTTTCACAGCATCTTACAAAAATTTCCTGTTTTATGTGATTGACATAATAAAACAAAATAACTGTTCTGAATGAAGTAGAATTTCCTGAAAATTCAGAATATCCTTAATTATTATAATTTGTAGCTTATATTTTTTTCTATAATATCTAGTACCAACTTAATTGACTTGCAGTCAGATAGAACCATATGTTTGGATTGTTTCAACATTTTATTACAGGACTGTTGAATTTTTGCCAACATAGTCCTAGATAGTAGAGAAATCACCTGCTGAACTAACCACACTCAATATCTAATTCAGTGTGAATGCAATGGGACCTGAGCATTTGCATTAAAAAAATTAATAAACACCTTTGGTGTTTATTACCTAGGTAAACATCATAGGTGTTTATTTCCACAAGTAGTCTGTGGACAATATTTTGAGAAATAGAGGCAAGAATCTCTGTGCCTACATAGGGATCCTCTTGATTTTAATATAAACCACACAGATAGCCAATGCTTTAGTCATAGCTCTAGGGCAAAACGACCAGTACTGAAAATATAATCTATGCAATATTCTAGTCTACTTTAACAGAATTCAATGATATGTTCTCACTGATTATGTTGAAAACTTTATTTCATAGCCCCCCAATAAGTAAACAAAGAAAAATATTTTAGTGTTTCACCATTGGACTAGAATAATGCAGATTATAGTTTTATCTGCTCTTATGTCAGTATTGCTTCTCTCTGTTTTAATAGTGTGCAGTTAGGCCACATTTATTACCACTTCTCCAAAGATGGGCATAGCCTGTATAAAATCTATGGGACTTAAGAGCCTAGCAGGGCTGAAAGATAAAAGAGAATCATCCACTGGAATAGGGCAAGGTGTTTGCTAAAATAGATTGGAGAAATCTAATCCAGACCTGAGAAACCAACACCCTGAAAAATATAAACTGACTGAAGATAGAAAAAAGGTACCCTAACAGGGGAAAAGGATTTAGCAACTGGAGATGCAAGAGCAGTTATTATTTATTCATGTTTTTATTATTAAATCTGTAGATACTGGGAATCAACATTAAGGTGAACTATCAACAGGCAACAAATTCCTAGCTCCTAGGACAGCTGACCAGCGAATCAAGTCAGGGCTCTGGTGTTCTAATAGAGAGAGTAAAGCCTGTATGTGGAACTTGGATGCAGCAGCATTAAACCCATAGGGTTTCTGAGTGCAAATCTCATGCTCTTTAAACTGCCTCAGGTTATAACCACAGTAGGGAACATGAGCCACAGAGAATAAAGCAAAACGTTAGTAGAGAGGGGAGATTGTTTTCCTTGAAGGTAGCTGATATCCAGATACTAAAAAAGTGCACATGTTTTGGCCAGAGCAGCAGCTGGTTTTATAAATTTGGTAAAGAGATGATTATGAAAGGAACACAGGAAACATAGATAGTAACTCTAGTAGTTCATGTTATGGAAATGCATTTTTTTATATGGTCAAAATGATGAGTCTGTTGAATTAATTTTGGCTTCCATAATTGGATCAATTTGAATCTACAAGTGGGGGTATATCTTATTCAGGAGTGATTATATAAATTCAATTTCACATAAACTGACTGTTATCACTAAAAGTAGTCTTTTTTTTTTTTCCAATTTTTGGAGATGGATGTACTGTATCTCAATAAGTCCAATAGCCAGTTTTCCAACACTACTATAAAAGAGCATTGTTTCTCCAGATATAGTAGATGAAGCAGCTGACTTGGTAACGTTTGGGTGTTAAATTGTACCAAAAGTCTGTATCCTTAACTCTAGAATTTTAGAGCCACAAGATACTACCCTCACGGGAGGCCAGGGTCATGGGAACTAAAATACCTGGAGAGAACAAGGAACACATTTATCTCATCTCATGCTTGTTTAAAAGCATAGGCTCACTCTGAAACATTTGTTCACACCTCCTCTTCTCCAGCCTGTCTAGATATTCTTGTAACTTAATGAAAATAGCTAACATATTGAGGAGTTAATACAGTAATAACTCCTCACAACAACAGTATTGTACCAATCTTACAAATAATGAGACTGAGGAAAAAATAAATCAAGTAACTTTCTCCATATCATATGACTAGAAATCAGCAGAACCAAGATGTAAAGACCAGTCCTTAGGCCCCAAAGTCCTGTGCTTAATCCCTGTCATAGGCAGAATCTAAAACGGTCGCCTGCACAACCTGGGGGACTGTGAACTTGATGGATTTTACTCCGGTGATTAGGTTATGTTAAATAGCACAGTTGATCTTCAAATAAGAAGGTTATCTGGATGAGCTTGACCTATTCACATAAACCCTTAAAAGCAGAGCTCTCTTCAGCTGGTCACAGAGAAGTCAGAAAGATGCACTTTGCCTAGACTGGAAGAAAGCAGACACCTTGCTTCTGAGTTGGGGATGGAGAGGCAGTTTCTAGAGCTAAGAGCAGTCCTCATCCAACAGCTGTCAGAGAAATGGGGACCTCTGTCCTACAACTACAATAAACTGATTTCTGTTAACCACAAGAATGAACTCGGAAGTGGATTTTTCCCCAGAAGGCCCAGACAAGAATTCAGCCTGGATGGCATCTTGGGTTCAGGCTTCTGATACCCTGAGCAGAAAACTAAGCCATGTCATGCCAGACTTCTGACCTACAGAGTTGTGAGCTAATAAACGGCCGTTATTAAGTTTGTGGTCATTTGCTGTGCAACAATCGGAAACTAATACATCTCTTGTTTGTTGCTTCTACCTGAGGGAACTCTACCTACTTTGTGTTTCTACATGCTGGTCCCCATGTGCTAGGCTGTAAGGATATAAAAATCACTTTGAGTTGTTTAACTGTCAGTGTGAATCAATTCACAGATGGTGTCAAAGACAGTCAAGAGTAGCATAATATGATTATTTTACTAAATATATTCATTGAAAAAGAATGTTAATCCAAGTATCAAGTGCTTTTCAACATTTCCTGACTCTGCCTTTATCTATACAGTATTCCTCCCTTATCCATGGTTTCCCTTTCTGAGATTTCAGTTACCCATGGTAAACTGTGGTCCGAAAATTTTACACAAAAAATTCCAGAAATAAACCATCTATAAGTTTTAAATTGCAAATTATTCTGAGTAGTGTGATAAAATCTCCAGCTGTCCCGCTCCATCCCACCCGGGCCTGAATCATCCCATTGTCCGATGGATTGACTCTGTATATGCTACCACCCATTAGTTACTTAGTAGCCCTCTTGGTTATCGGATTGACTGTCATGATGTAACACAGGGCTTGTGTTCAAGTATCCCTTATTTTACTTAATAATGGCCTCAAAGCACAGGAGTAGTGATGCTGACGATTCAGATATGCCAAAGAGAAGCCGTGAAGTGCTTCCTTTAACTGAAAAGGTGAAAGTTCTAGACTTAATAAGGAAAGAAAAAAATTGTATGCTGAGGTTGCTAAGATCTACAGTAACTTTTGTTACAGTATTGTTATAATTGTTCTATTTTGTTATTAGTTGTTGTTAATCTTTTACTGTACCTAATTCATAAATTAAACTTTATCATAGGTATGTTTGCATAGGAAAAAACATAGCATATGTCGGTGCTATCCACGGTTTCAGGCGTCCACTGAGAGTCTTGAAATGTACCCCCCATAGATAAGGGGGGGCTACTGTATCTGAGTAATCCTATGGTAAGAATATAACTACGTCAATGTTGGCACCAATACCATAGAAAAATCTCATTTTGTCTGTCGTTTATCCCAGAAAACTGTGCTATCCTTAGGTAATGATCTAAATTTACCTTTGTCTACAAATTTGGGGTTTTTCAGTCTTCTTTCCATATCATCTGCTTATATTTGTTCTTTATTAAATGATAAGAAAATTATGAAATATATCCAATTCTTTATTATAGGTTAATAGGACATCATCTTGGCACAGTCTGGTCAAATTTTATTTTCAAATAAATAGGTAGGAATGGCTTTGTCTAAGTAATATTTTTGTTACGATGTATGCTAATGTCAGTCTTTACTATTTTCCTTTTTATTTTTACTTTGCATGCAGATTATATCTAATCAGCTAATATCCACTGAAGTACAACAGATTAACCAATCTTTAAGAATTAAGAAATAAGTTTAAATGTCATACTCACTGATAACAATTAGATGAAAATTATTATCAATAATATGAAAGCATAGATAGATTTGTACAAAAATAATATTACATTGAAGTTTCCTATGATAAAATATATAAGTTACCAGCAAATCTGTTTTCCAGCAGGAAAAACAGCAGTATCACCACTTTTAGCAATATTCATATTGTAATTATGGCAAAAATTTGAAGCATCTCAATTGGGAAGATGCCCTGGAGCAAGTTTACTTATAGGCAACATAAATGAAGAAAACAATAAACCTAACTAGTTGAAATTCTTTCTTAAGGATCTTGAAATCTTCATGAAGCCCATATAAATTCCAAAAGGGAAAACACAATAAGTATTAATTAAACATTCTGTTATGGTTTATTGTGGTAGAAATATAAATATAAGCTCAATTATGACATTTTATTTGACGTATGACCACATTTAAATTGAACTAAGTCTCACGAGGAAATGAATAATCTTACAGCTGTACAGAACCTGAAGGCCTTCTAGTTGACTTCTCTCAGTCTCAAGACAGAAAAATAAGTTCATAGCATCAAATAACTAGTCAAAAATGTCAATATATGTTGGGCAAAATCAGGATAAACATGTGGGCATCCTATTGTTTGATGTCTGTCCAGTGGACTTTCATTGGCTCCCATTTCAGGGAAATCAAAGCCCTCTCTCCACGCTCTTCCTCAGAGTCTGTCCACTGCAATGACTTCAAAAGAGATCTCTTGCCCATGACAATCAAATCAGTATTTTTCACCCTGTCCTCACATACAGCTTCCAGATCAATATTTTCTAATATTCCTACACTATCTTCAGCTATTTACTTTTCCCGCATCTCAAACTTATGATGTTTAGAATTGAAGTCTTCAAAACTATATATGCACATTTTATGGAACTTTGTGTACCATTGTGTATGAATAAGCACTTTGCAGTTGTATGCTTGTTTGCATAGAAACATACTACATATCTTTGATTTCTTTAAAGAAGAAATTTTGGTCAGAAATTCAACTCCAGAATCAGGTTCTGAGGAAGTACAATTTTCTTTACAGCATAACTACCAGCAATATTTTGGGGAAATATAAGAACTTCCTCCATTTTTACAACTGTATCTATGCTTTTTTTATAAAATGAATTTAGAAAGTGAAGTAAAAAGCAGCGGTTATTTCAAATTCTTTTTTTTTTTTTTTAAGTAGGAGACCAATTTTCTATAATCACAAAGGCTAAGTGTTCTGATCTTCAGGAAATTCCTTAGATCTGGAGCACATCTGTTTGGAACTCAGGAGAAGTACTCCATACTTTGCTATGTTACAATAGATCTGTGCTCACCACTTAATTAACTCATTAGGACACTGTCTTTCTACACAGCTCTATTGTGTGCTCCTTGTGGAAAAGGACTTTGAATTCTCACTAACACAGTGAATACACTATAAATTATTATTAAATTGATTTTTTGGTTGTGGTATAATTTCTGAACAGGAAAAATAGCTTAAAAAGGCAATATTGGTGATTTTTTCCCACTTCTGACTTCTTTTTCCTGCATCATTTTCCTCTCTTTCACTTTCTCTACTCCCCACCACGTATACAACTGACTGTCCCAACTTTACACTGTAGTCACAGGTCTGTCCTTTCACTAATTCAATAATGAATGTGCGAGTTACTGGGACAGACACGGTGTGGTAAAGAAGATGAACAAGGTTGTCTCAGGAAGCTTACAATCTACTATGGAGGTCAGCCAACTACCCCTTTGGGCCAAATCTAGTCCACCAGCTATTTTTGTAAATTAACTTTTTATTGAAAGACAGCCATAGTCCTTAAGTTACACATTGTTTGCGGCTGCTTATGGACACCACAATGACAGAGTTGAATAGTAATAACAGAGATTGAATGACCTGCAAAGCCAAATATGTTTACCATTTGGTCCATTACAGAAAAAAATTTGCCAATCCCTGGTTTAGTAGATACTACAGACACTGAAATATAAGAACAAACAAAATGTTAAAATTCAGCTTGAAAATGTTATGGAAGGTAGGGTTTAATTAAAACTATGGATAATGGAGGAAAATTACATGAGCACAATTTTTGTGGACTCTGAAAAACAAGTAAGCTTTCAACTGAAAGATGAGATGAAGAGAGAGCACTGGTTGCTGACAATTTTGAAGTGCAGTTAAAGATAAAGCACATATCTCTATCAAATGCACACCTAGTTATGGCATCGTAGTAGGGGAAGATTTTTCTAGGCAATAATAAAAGGAGTTTGCAGCATCTTTTAAGTTATATTACAGGTGCCAGTTACTTCTAGATGTTGTTGATGTGATTATACAAATCTCTTCTTGGAGCCACATCAAATATATGCTAGATCTTATTTATTATTAGAGCTTAGATCAACCATTAAAAACAGCATTCACGGGGGCCGGCCCCGTGGCGCAAGCGGTTGGGTGCGCGCGCTCCGCTGCGGCGGCCTGGGGTTCGCTGGTTCGGATCCCGGGCGCGCACCGACGCACTGCTTGGTAAGCCATGCTGTGGCGGCGTCCCATATAAAGTGGAGGAAGATAGGCACAGATGTTAGCCCAGGGCCGTCTTCCTCAGCAAAAAAAGAGGAGGATTGGCGGATGTTAGCACAGGGCTGATCTCCTCACAAAAAAAAAAAAAAAAAAAAAGAAAAAAAAAACAGCATTCACATTTTTGTTTACAAAAATAAGAGTTTATGTTAACAAATAAAACTCTTTATAAAGTACATGCCTTTGGACTTTCTAAATATGAATTTTATAAATGTAAATGAAGTGTTTAATAAATTTGCAGGAAATATCAAAGCACAATTATTGGGGAGAAAAGAAGAAAAAAAACAAGATTATTGAGATGTTTTGGGTTCATAGACATTTTAAGGGTGATGACAGGTAAATATTCATATTAATTCAAGGGTCCAAAAATATTTGCTGGATTCGTATATTGGAATGAGTATTCTCATTTTTGCTTAATTACTTAATGTCATTATTCTTTTCCTTAGCATATCTCCTCCATTTTATAATCTAACATGATATCCTTCAGATTAAGATTAAATATTTTAATTTAGAGTGTCTCCTAACTTGTCTCCTGTCACTGTATTTCTAGTTTTGTGTTCATTTGTTTCCCAGTAATTAAGGCAGAAATTCCATGAATTATGGTTTATTTATGGATTGTACACTAATTAACAATTTGCATAACATATTTTAATCAGTAGTTTAAGAGCAAGAATAACATACAATAATAGGCTACTTGTAGTACTGAGAACATATTATCTCAAAAATACAATTGAAAACCATAATAGAGAGTGTAACAAATCCTTGCCATAAAAATGTTATAATACATTTTGAAAATGAAAGCTATATGATATTAGAGAGACTATAATTTCCAGGTAAAAGTATTCTAAAATGTTAAAATATTTATATGATCTTGAGAGAATGTTAAACGTGTAGGTCTCATATATAAATCATAGTTCTCATGCTTTTAGGGCCTGGAATATTTAAATTTTTTGCTCCAATCCAAAGAATAATATGAAAACAAACCTTTGATAAGAATGAAGCTATTATCCTGGCATTGAGCTCATTTAGGTTCATTGGGGACAACAAATAATGCTATCTAATTAATTAGAATGACAGGAAACTGCATGACACATTTCTTATGGCTGGCTGGTTTAACATTCTAAAACCCTCCTGTTGATTAGAACTTGCATGTTTTAAATAGAAAAGGATGTTAGACACCCCATCTGTTGTGTAGCAGAGCTTCAGGAAAAAAATTAAAAAGGTACACTCAAGTCTTGATAAGTTCAAGTCTGCAGAACAGGACAAATGTAACATGTTATCTGACACACAATATAACAGGCTAACTAATTGTTTCCAAAATTCTTTTGTTTTCCATCAAGCTATAATTATGGAAAATGACTATTTGAAATCTTGGCAGTTTGACTTTATTTATCATATTGCAGAACACCTAGCTTAATTCAAAATTTTTTCTCCTTGTGTGTATGTGTGTACAGTAGGCACAGTCGAAGAAGTATAACTTGTTTTACACTCAGCACATTATGCTATAGTATAGACTATTACTCAGAACTTCATTCTAAATTATGCACATGTTCTTTTTCAAATTTTTTATTGATGTAACATTGGTTTATAACATTATATAAATTTTAGGTGTACATCATTATATTTTGATTTCAGACTACATCATGTTCACTACCCAAAGACTAATCACCATCTGTCACCAAACATATGTGTCCTATTACTCTTTTCATCCTCTTCCTTCCCTCCCTCCCTTCTCACAACTGCCAATTTAGTTTCTGTAATCTATATATGTTTGTTTGTTGGTGGTGTTTTTATCTTCCACTTATGAGAGAAATCATACGGTATTCGACTTTCTCTGTCTGACTTATTTATCTTAGCATAATACCCTCAAAGAAGATGTGGTATATATACACAGTGGAATAATACTCAGCCATAAAAAAAGACAAAATCCTGCCATGTGTGACAACATGAATGGACCTTGAGGGTATGCACATATTCTGAAAGAAATTTGTTAGAATGCATGCATTAAAAAAAATACAGTTCTATTTCAAGGCTGAAAACACTAACAGAAAAACCATGTACTTTTTGTAATATTTCACATATATTTGACAAATATATGGATGGAAAATGAATGGACATATTTAGGTCCATCTGAATTAGGCTGAAATCAGATTTGCTGTACATTTGTGTGACATCATTTGCAGTCTTCTATAAAAGATGAATGTGTAATTATGCTATTTGCTATTTTTGGCCAAAAACATAACTGAACCAAAATCCACAATTATTTACCAAAGCAAGATTAGCTGGTGCTGGGGGGGACCATCTATAATGTCTATAAAACTCTCATAGAACTAGTCACGAAAAATAGCTATAAGCAAACTCTAAAAGTGAAATAAAAAAAACACAACACCTTTATACTTTTTCAGTTTAATTCTATTGGAAATACCTTCCTTTAGTTTGAAAATGGAAAGCATCAGCTATTCAATATTAGATTTTTCAATCCATGACTAATTTCTAACTCATATGCAAAGGAGAAACTAGGACCACTAGATAGATCAAGGACAGAAGCTGAGAAGGAATTTATCTTGGTATATAATGAAAGAGAAATAATGGCAAGTAATTGCTACTAGCAAAATTTCAGCTCATCAAGGCAAATCTGCCAAATGCTATACTCATCTAGATGTGAGATGAAAATGAGATATCATCAGCCAGGAAATGGAACTAGATTAGAAGGCCAAGATGTAAGTCATAGGTGTTCAAAAAAAGGAGATCTTTTTGAAAGTATAAACATCAGAGGCAGCAAAAAAACTCAACAAGGGTGATCTAGAAAATAAATTAAGGTGCTAGTGAGGAAACCAAGGAGATATATATATATAGTTATTAACGCAAGATATATATAGATATCAACTATATATATATAGTTATTAACACAAGATAGTTACTTCATGCGCACTACACCAGCAAGAGATGGATTCTTTATAAAGAGAGAACCAGAAGGAAACTGACACTGGTGAAGTTAATTGTCTCTGACTTGAATCTGTATTCCCCTAGCTCTATTCTCTGTTCCCACCAGTTCTTCTATCTGGTAATTTTTTCCTGCTAAATATTTCTCAGATTTGTCTATGTTTTCTTTTCCAGTTCCACCGAGGAAACATCCCTGACTCTCACTATACTGATCTCTTCAGATATAGTCATACTTCTCCATAAACTGCTCTTTATTCTACACATAGAATAAGATCTTTTAAACCGAATTATCAGATCGATTAGTTCTCTATTTCAAATCTTGTCAATGGTTTCTTTGTTTTCTTAGGATAAAGACCAAAATTATGAATATAATCTACAGCCCCCTGCCTGCATTTCTCTGATATCGTACACAAACATTGGAGAATAAAACAGCAGGAAAGATGGTTCAAATTTCAGTTCTGTCACTTTGTACCTACGTAATCCTGAGCATGTTTCTCAACTCTCTGAGTCTTAGTTCAATTATCTCTAAAATGGGAAATTATACTTAGTTGGCTTGAAGGATAACTGTGAGGATTAGAGATTATAAGTGTAAAATACTGAGTTTATAATAAAAATAGCCAATCTCCATTTAGCAGTTTCCAAACTAAGGTTAGTTTTGGCATTTTTAATAACTTGATCAAAGTCACATAACTTATAGGTGATAGAGTTGAGAATATCTCACACATGCACTTTTTTTCCCTAGCATGCACTGAGTCCACCAACAATACACTTTTCTGGAGATAGGGAAGGGTAGTAATTTAGTAATTGATAGCTACTAGCATTGGATTAATCTTCCTACTTTTCCCTTCCTCGCACATCCTTCCTCTTTCTACACTCACTATCTAACTGCGGAACAAGCTTTCAACATGGGCCTTCTGACTATGAAGGTGCCTTTGTTGACGCTTAGAATGGAAAGAGAGTTGGCTGCTGCAGCCTTACAATGGAGCAAAGGAAAGATGTGTCTGCCTAGAAGTCAGCACCTTCGTGACTTTTGATCACAGAGAGCTCAGTAAACCGCATCTTGTTGCCCATGTGAGAAATGTAGGAGATTTGAGAGAACATTTGCATTGGTGAAAACATAAATTAACTAAGCCAGTTCCCACTAACTATTTATATAACCAATCTCAAACACACACACTCACGCCACACTTCGTCCACAAAGCTTTGTTAATGGAGTGCAAACTAGAGATAACTAAATCAAATATTAACTTCTACATCTTTGACATTACAGAAGGAGGTGTGTGTGCGTGTGTGTGTGTATGTGTAGTCGTAAATCCAGTGGGGTTTCTCTTTTTTGTAATGCAAGTGCCTGACTGAAGTTTTGATTGCTCAGGCATCTACTTCAAAGAAACATACACTTTAAAGAGGGCTATCTTGAATAAACACATTGCCAGCCACACACTAGTTAAAGAGCCAGGCCATGCCTCTCCCCAAACTGAGACTCCTTTGTTTAGAGATTTTGGTTGATTTCAATCGTTGACCATTTGGGCTATTGTTTTTTTCCTCTTTCAGCACTTTAAATTTCCACTTTTATGTTTTAAATTCATCAATAAAGAGTGAGCCCCTGAAATCCTAAGACCCTACCCTCAACCTCAATAAAAGCAGAACTCCAGGCCCACATTCTCTCTCGCTCTCTACCTGTGACCTCGCTGTGTGGCCCCAGGTGTGCTGTGTAATTTCCAGGTCTTGTAAGCAATAAATCTTATTTTTTCAGTTTCCTGATGGTTATTACTGAAGGGTAGCTTGCAATCATAATAAGAAACTACAAGGCTCGTTCAACCACACGTTGGTTATTGATAGTCTGAGACTGGCACAAAACCGTGTGTGTGTATATGTGTTTGCTTTTAAGTAATCTACAGATAAAACCTAAAAGGTGACCTTAAATCAATAAGAAAGTGATGGATATGTCACACCCACTAAAGCTATTTCTAAGTGTTTTAGATTTGAGGAGTTGTAGGAATTCTATTTTAGTTTTTTAGGTTTCATATGGAATCTATTTTGGATCCAAATGTTTCACGGGATGCTATTTTTGTTTAAATAAAAAAAAAAGAGCTTTACTTAGCTATTTAAAAAGACACTAATTGAGCAAAGTAGGTGGATGTAAATTCAACCATGTTATCATGCATAGCACAGATCAAGACACTGCATATGCAAAATACAGTGTCTATGCTTAGAATATGAACACAGATGTGTTTATATGTCTAGGATGAAAGGGCATTGTAAAACATTTGCCTAAAAAATTTTTCTTGCTTTTATTCTTTCTGCTACTTACATTATATTATACTAAACTCTTAAATGATATTCTTACATAAAAAACATTTGTTTCATTAATCAACTCCACCAAGAAAATATAATGTACATTCAAGTCAACTCTCCCCTATTTTAAAGAGCTAAAATTCAATTCTATTGAATTGCATAGAAAAGGCATAATTAGAATGTATCTAGCTTGGCTGCATTAAAATTCTACCCTCCCTGTAGCCTATACACAGGGAATAGCCTAGAATTACCCAGCAATTGAGAACAAAGGCTTTAAATCATCCTATCTAAACTACTCCTACCTCACTCTGAGTTATTCTCAGGATCTTTTCTCAATCCTTAGACCTTCTCCTTCCTGTTCCGTGCTTGAGGCAGCCATGGAGCGGGGCTGTAGACCACATCATTCAGTTTTTCTAGCCAGTTGGCTTCTGGTTGGTCGAGGCCAAGGAGCAGACCATTTAATAGGAGAAGAGAGAGGTTTCTTACCCCTTCCTTTCAGCATTGACTTCATACTTTTGGCAATAGTTGAATTCCTTTAGAGCACCACCAGGCTACCTCTTCTTCATGACTCTCAATATCATTAATTTCTGGTAACACTATTTCCTTCCCTGGGTACTTCAATCCCAGTGGAAGTAATGTTCCCTAATCTCGATAATCTCAGTGGTCCTTGCCATTCCTTGTTGGTTCTTTTAACTTTGCCCATGCCTCTGTTTGTAGTTCCTAACATTTGAACCATCTGGAGTGAATTCTGTTTCCTTCTGGGATGCTGACTGATACACTCAGTATGTCCAGTTGACAAGATTAATTTCTGACCTGCTCTTTGCTATAATTATACCATAAACTGAAGAAGACTTAATCCTACAAGAACAAATATTCCATGCTGGATTTCACACCATTTTCCTAGATAATATATTGTTTAACACAGTCTAAGGACAGGCACTCTCCTTGCCAACAATCACACTTCACACATATAAACTCAGGTTTTATGAACATAGATCACCATTTTATTCTAAGGTGAGACACTTGTCTTCAAAATGCCATGTTTGACTCATGCTTTCTTTAGTTACCTTTTCTCCAAATAGTAATGTGGCACTGTGATTACCCAGATGGATCTTATTCAATTTCAAAGTTACTAGGAAGTGTATATATGTGCTCATGAACAACTTCTCTCCATGTCCAATAGTATTGTCTCATCTATCCTAGTCACCTTCAATGATGAAATCTTGAAGAGCTAAACAGCATAATGTGTGGGATAAATCTATTCTGCCTCACTAAAGAGACTGACTCTCCCCCTCATTTTGCATCCACTTTCTTACCTAACCATAAAAGCAATATTGCTCAGACCCCCAATTTCTCACTAGAGTCTTAGTAAATCTAATTCTTTCAGATTGCCCATCTCATTTGCCTGGAGTTTCAGTAAGAATCAAGCAACTCAATCCAAGGGCCAAATATACCAGATATATACTACTGGTTGTAAGAAAACTTTTTTTTTTTTTTGGTTCCTTATGTGTGAGCCCTTCACTATACCCTTTGTGACAAACCCTCACGCAAATTTTGTCTCTGCTACCCTAGTTGGCAAGACATACTTAGACCTATCTGAACCCAAGGGATCCAACTGAAATCACTTGACCTATACAAATTGATGTCCAGTCATGTGTCTTTTAATGATGGGGATACATTCTAGGAAATGTGTCATTAGGCGATTTTGTCAATGTGTGAACATCATAGAGTATATTTTCACAAACCTAGATGGTATGGCCTACTACACACCTAAGCTATACGGTACTAATTTTATGGGACCACCATTGTACATGTGGTCCTTCATTGATCAAAACATCATTATGTGGCACATGAATATATAGGGCATCAGATTTGTGGAACTGTCTTTGCAGGTGTTTTCTTCCTGTTGTTGGAAACATAAAAATCCTATTGTGGAACACGCTTAGAATTAGTGATGACTTAATTACACTAAGTCTGACATCAAGTGGTCCATCAATCTCCTGCTCATAATCATGTAGGTTGCTGGTTTAAAAAAATATTTTGGGGGGCAATAACTCACAATAACTAAATCTAAAACTATTTGAGATGGGAGATGGAATATTTTAGGAGGCAGCTTAGGTGACTTCAATTCCTTCCAAAGTTCAAGTAGTTGCTTTAAGGTACAAACTATTTTGCATTAGTCTTTGTACTGCCAACATCTACTGCAGTGACTAGAACAAAAAAATAAATCAATAGATATTTATTAAATAAATAATGGAATTGATTGATTTCTCTGGATGCCATTTTCTTCTCAATGTGGCTTTTATCCTACTTGACATACTTGTTTTATTCTCTAACAATGGAGATGTAACATCAATCCTCTTCTCCCTTTGCTCTCATGACCTGTGACACTTGGTTCTTATCCTACCTCTTAGCCCACTTCTTTTTATTTTTATTTACTTGCTTTTCTTCTTATAAGGTTACAATTATTATTCCCACTTTCAGAGGACACACATGAATCAAAAAGATTAAGTAAATTGTTCAAATATTAAATATTATGTTGCACAGCGAGGATAGTGTCTCATTTTTTTTTGGTTTTGTTATGTTATGGTATGTTTTCTTTGTGAGGAAGATTAGCCCTGAGCTAACAGCTGTTGCCAATCCTCCTCCTTTTTCTCAGCAAGATTGGCCCTGGACTAACATCTCTGACCATCTTCTTCCACTTTACATGGGATGCCACCACAGTATGGCTCGATAAGTGGTGAGTAAGTCCATGCCCGGGATCCAAACCTGCAAACCCCAGGCCGCCGAAGTGGAGCACATGAACTTAACTGCTATGCCACCGGGCAAGCCCCAGTGACACACTTTTCTACTCTTTTTTTTCATTTTGAACTCATCTTTAGTACTTACCTAGCACCATTTTAGTCACTTAGAAAAACTTTATTCTATTTATTGAATGAACAAATGAACACCTGAATGAGTGTGTAATGGGGTCTCTGTGTTGAGAGAACATTAGAAGTTGTCTAATCTAATCTCTAAATAGTTAAAATCATAAGTTTGGTGTGTATATATGGGGGCCTTTAGATTGAACATTGAAAGTGTCTATGACTATAATTGTCCAAGTGCAGAGAAATTTAAAAGTTTCTCCATTAGTATTCTATCCATATGGGGTTTAATGAACCCCTAAGATGTTTCAAACTCAATTCCTCAAAAGAGGGGGTCTGTTCTCTGACTTGACCTAAGGAAAGTCTTAGGCCATCAGTGTGCTTTTTTCTAGAATTGGTCTCCCTGGCCAGCCTTCCGTGGACTCCACTGTGGGCATAGATATCAATAAAGCACCTTCACCCAGCTTTGCAGACCTCAGAGACCCTAGAAGCACATTTAGCCAAAGAGGGACACAACTGTTAGTGAGGTACAATAAGAAAGCCACATGGCAGCTGAAAGATTTGCTCATGAAACAAGGTGAATTCTCTGAAGCCTTCTAGAATAATTGAAAGAAAAGTAATTTGTGGAACAAAGATTTGGAGGGCTCTTAATAGTAAGTGAAGACAATATTCAGGAAATGGATAATTATTTTAGTAATTATTCCATTTTTTCAGTATCAAAAGAACAATGGTAATAAAACAATTACACATTTTCAAGCCACAAATTTAAACACCACCACAATATTCCTCGGTTTCCTTTGAGAGATACAAGCATCTCAAATTCCAGATTTGAGTCTTTTGTTTGTACGTTAATTCATTCATCATGTAATAAGCATTTTCTGAATACAAACAATGGGTCAAGCACTGTGCAAGATTTTTCAATACAGAATTGAATAAAACATAATAGTTATTATTATGTGACTCATAGTCTAGTGGATGATACAGATATATAAACACATAATTATATTGAGATAAGTTTTAAAACAGTATTACAAAAATTAATTGTGACAACACAGAGGAGGGAGCAATAAATTTGCTATTTCATGAGAAAATTACAAATATCTTCACTCTTATTTCTCAGAGCCTACTTTTCCTCTCAATGTTCAGTTCACAAATCCATTTTCAAGATGATACATCTCAGTAAAAGAGCATTCATTTCAACACCTGGGACTACACTATTTAAAATTTAATTTAACAAACACAAACTGAATGATTATTATGAGGAATTACTAGTTATTATTTCTACAATAATCCACCAAAGAGGTCACTAGCAGTTTAAACTGTATCTGGAGAGATAGATTGCTGTCAATTAACTTAAATATGAGAATGATATTCCTGTAAAAATTATTCTAATAGCTTGCAAAAAGAAAACAGGAGTGGACAGTTTTAACTCAAGCTAGGGAATCTGGAAAAAAAAAGGTCACATAATAGTAAAAACTGAAAATAACCTGTAGAGACAGATTAAACTTTGACAAATAGCTTAGGAGAGTGCTTTCTAGGTGAAAGAATTTGTGCAAGCAAAGATAGACTAAGGAAGTGCAGGTCATGCTTAATTGATCAGTTCTGGATAACTGAAGAAGGGGTTGCACGAGTGCAAGAGAGTTTAGCGCAACCTAAGTGTCATTCAACAGACAAATGGATAAAGAAGATGTTATTGTACACATACATATACACACACACACACATATACAATGGAATACTATTCAGCTATGAGAAAGAAGGAAATTCTGCCATTTGCAACAACATGGATGGACCTCAAGGGCATTATGCTAAGTGAGATGAGTCAGGCAGAGAATACTGTATGATATCACTTACATGTGGAATCTAAAAAAGCCAAATTCGTAGAAACAAGGAGTACAATAGTGGTTCCCAGGGGCTGAGGAGGGGGGGAATTTGGGAGATATTGTTCAAAGGGTACCAACTTGCAGTTAGAAAATGAATAAGTTCTGGCGATCTAGTGCACAGCATTGTAATTATAGTCAACAATACTGTAGTAAATACTTAATTGCTAACAGACTAGATCTTAAATGTTTTTACCACGAAATGAAATGATAATTATGTGACATGATGAAAGTGTTAACTAGCACTATGGTGGTAATCATATTGCAACATATAAATGGATCAAATCAACACATTGCGCACCTTAAACTTATACAAGGTTATATGTCAAGAACATTACAATTAAAAAAAGAAAAGTTTGGCAAATCTGATTGTGCTTGGATTATGGAACACTTTGAAGGAATTTGCATTTTGTTCAGTGTGTAAACGGAAGTCATTACAGTTTTTAATAAAATAAGTGAAATATTTTTTGTGCTTTAAAATGCCTTGAGAGGCACTGTATATAATAGCTTAGAGAAGGAGAAAAGATAGAGCATATGGTTTAAAAGTGCAGAGGGTCCAAAAAAACAAAAACAAGAACAAAAAAAACCCTTGGGAAACATCTAATTGAAGGAACTAGAGCAGGGAAACAAGCCACAAATGAAATAGAGCACCCAGAGAGAAAATAAACAGAACCAGAAAATTTATGGCAATGTCCATATATCCAAGATTATGCCTAAACTCATCTATTAAAGTATCATCATTGGCAAATGCCAACTAATATCCTTAGACCAATTAAACAGCTTGCGATCTGCATTATATTTAAATTCTTGGACATAATCTAATTAATCTTATTGAGATCAAACGTTCCAAACTGTTGGGCAACAAAATGGATGGCATGTGTCATTCCATTTGCACTATATTAAAGAAAAAATAGACAACATAAAAAAATTTTAATGGGTTCACATAAAAAGAAACCTGGAGTTCTGTCTTCTCAAAAAATATGAAAATAATACAATATGATCTCAAAACATTTGGCTTATGTTTGTCTGCATTTCCGCATTTACTGTTGCCATTGAACAATACAGTATGCTAAAATCCTTATCATCCTCTATGGATTTCCTGACACCAGTACAGGATCGTTTATCATCAGGCTTACTATTGTTATATTCATAGAAAGAAAATATTTCTTTGTAATCATGGCTCTCTCAAGTGAGTAAACACTAAATATAGAACAAGGGGGATATGGGTCTCAAGAAAATTGGTACAAAATCAATTTCAATACCTAGAACAGTGCTTGGCATAAAGTAGGCTTTCAATAAATATTCATTCAATGAATGAATAAATTTTTACTGCCTATCTACTTCTAATTTTCTGCCTAGACCACAGTAGACATTTGAATGTCTGTCATTGTCAAGAATGTACTATATAGGGGCTGGCCGGGTGGCACAAGCAGTTTAGTGTGCGCAATCCGCTGTGGCAGCGGGGGGATCGCGTGTTCTGATTCCGGGTGCGCACCGACGCACGGCTTGTCAAGTCATGCTGTGGCGACGTCCCATATAAAGTAGAGGAAGATAGGCACAGATGTTAGCTGAAGGCCAATCTTCCTCAGCAAAAAAGAGGAAGATTGGCATCGGATGTTAGCTCAGGGCTGATCTTCCTCACACACACACAAAAAATGTATTATATAGGTTCTTTGTAACTCACTTTATTTATCACCAATAAGAAGAAAAGAACTGATGACTTCATGAGTCATTGCAAGAAAAATAGAATTCAAGAACGAGTAAAATATCATAACTGTTTTCTGCCTTTCACATTCAATAATGCTAATGATTTCTTCTTTTTGCACCAGCCCAAAACAATTTACAACGATAGAGTGATTATTGACCTAATGTTGCCAGTAACAACAGTAAACATTTACTTTAAAATAATTGCAATGTGAAAAATAAAAAAGCTGTATTGAAGATATGTATGATCATTTATATACTTGTAAAAAAGATACTGGCAGAAATGTTTTTAAATACTATGTCTGAAACAATTTAATGGAAGCAAGAAAAATGTGCTTATGGTGTGACATCCATCAGTTTGATCAATTTCTCTTCCTCTTCCTCTCCCAGTTTCCAATGAAAATGCGTTAACTTTTAAACTATGCTTTTGTTTGCTGTTTCATTTGCTTTTTCTCTGCTGTTAGAGCAGGACAAAACTTTCTGCCAAGATAAGTCCTCTCTATTATTTTGTTATTCATATGCAGAAATCTTGATTTTAGTCCTTCATGAGACTAGAGAATGTTTATAGACGTGCTATCAACACTTTGATATGGAAATGGGATAGAACAGTGTTAGAAACTGAGAACAAAGAAGAGGGAATTACAATCAGAGTACCAGGGTAAAAAATAGTGTATTGTTGATGAGAGACTGAATATACAAATGGACCAGGGCCAGACCATATATAAAAATAGAACTTGGATCCACAACCTGCAGCAATCTGCCCAGGAAACCAACCCTTTATCTATAATAAATAACCCAGGAAGCCAGCCTGCTATAAATCAGATTTGCGGGAAGCCAGATTTCTATCTCTAGTGATAACACAGAAAGTTAAACAATAATTCTCCAACAACTGGCCTCGAATGGCCAGGACTTGATTAATAACTGACAGCTTTCCTAATTTTTGTCCCCACTTCCAACTTAGGACCAACTAGAGAAAGCAAAATATGCTTCCCTAACCAATCACATAAGATGCCCCACTTCTAGTTAGCCTACCTACAGCTTCCCCATACCAAGTTTACCATCAGGGCATACCTGAAGGCTTTCCTTCTTTCCACTATAAAGCTTTCCCATTCCTCTGCCTGCCTTTGAGTCTTTGCCAAAATGCCAGTGATAGTGGCTGACCCCCTTGCTATAGCAAACTCAGAATAAATAGGCTGTGCTTTTCTTATTTGGTTGGTCTTCATTTTTTTCCACATTGAAGATATTAAGGAAGGTGTCTAATTCGATGAGCAATAGACACAGAAAGCAAGAAGTACATTATAAACGATGTAATGTATGTGTGAGAACACCCTTCCTTCTTTATTTTTGATCTCTCACAATCAATTTTAGACATATTATTTTTGAAGCTGATGTCAGCATGGTTTGTTTGTTTATTTATTTATTTACTTATTGGTTCATTGAGTTCTTAGTTTTCCATCTGCAGATGAAAACTACAAGTAAACCACTCATCTTTCTTCCTCTCTCTTCCACTTACTATCAAAATTCCTTTTCTCCCAGATCCCTCACTTTGCCTCTCTTTCTCACTTCTTACCTTGTATCTTCTTCTATCCATCACCATTTTTCTTTTTTTCTCCAAGAAGATATTATTCAAAAGGCTATAATACTACCAGCATATCAGTGAAACTCCTGCTATATCAGGATTTAACAACAACAACAATGCCCCAAAATAGATCATAGAATTTTCCTCTGTGCTAGAATATTTTCAGGGAAAATAATAGGAAATTTCTAGTGATTTGTTATCACGTTCACTAACTCTCAACCAATGACCTATAATAATAATGTGGTTAACAATCGTACCCATGATAAGCCAGGCACTGCTTAATATGTGCTCTAATTCTCTATTGCTGAGTAACAAATCACCCCAAAAACTTAGTGGATCAAAACCATGAACTTTCATTCACTCAAAATTTTCATGGGTCAGGAATATGGGAAAGGCTTAGCTGTCAGGTTCTGACTTTGAATCTCTGATGAGGTGGCAGACAAAATAAAGACCAGCATTGCAGTCATGTGAACACTTGACTGGAGAAGGAGGATCTGCTTCCAAAAACGCTTATTCACAGAGCTGGTGTTAGGAGGCCTTAATTTCTCACTGGTTGTTGGCAAGGTTCTCAGTTCCTCATCATGTGGACCTCTCGAAAGGGCTTTTTGAATCCTCTCCATAAGATAGCTGGCTTCCTCCACAATCAGCAATGCAAGAGGAAGAACCAATAGGAAGCCACTTTGGTGATCTTATCTCCGAAGTCACACCTGTCATTTCTGCCTTATTCTATTTGTTAGAAGTGAGTCAGTATGTCTAGCCCACACTAAAGAAAAGGGGACTTAAACTCCACTTTTTGCAGGCCATGGCAAAGATTATGTGGATATATTGTAAACCACAACAAAGTGTTTTATGTCATTATTAACTCAAACTTTCCTAACACTCTATGAAACAGATATTACCATCCCCATTTCACTGATGAAGAAGGAGACTCAAAGAGCCTAAATAATTTATTCTTACAGCTGTACATTGCAGAGCTAGGATGTGGATTTAGACAATCTAGTTTGCGAGTCTGTGCCTTTAACTTCCATGCTAAACTGTCTTTCTGTCTACAATCTACATATCTCACTTGACAACAGATTTTTTTTAGTTCTGAAAATATCTTCTGCTAGATCCACATCATCTGTGATTCCTGGTTCCCACACTTCCTCTCTTCTAGTTCTTTCTCCCATCTGCTGGAGCAGTACTCTTCTTTTGAACGTTAGCAGGAAGGATTCCCCACATGCGTTTCAAAGTTTCCATCTCCTTGCTTACCAGGGAAATTACCTTGCCCAACAATACAAGCTTCTTTTGAGCTCACTCCTCTGAGAGGCATGGCTGGATTATTATATTTCGAGATCCAAGACACTGAAGAGATTATTGGCTAAAGAACATGATGGGAGAAGCAGGAGCACTGGTAATTCAAAATAAAAACAATAATCAGTTGTAAGATATGGTAATGAGAGGAAATGCCTAGTGCTTTTTTTTTTCCATTTTGACTTCGTCAATGCTTCTTTTTGAAATATCCCATAAAAAATATTTTTATTTTGTTTTCATGGCTCTGTTTTGTTTAAGCACCCATTTGATCTGACTCTTAAATAAATAATCTTAGCACTGAAAAGAGGCTTATGTCTCAAAGGAACACAGGCCTAGAATTCTGCCATCCTAATTTTTAGGACACACACCAGCAATGTGTACTATATCAGTGGTATTGTGGGTTCATGAGGCAGTTACTGACAATGTTCCCTAAATGGGGGAAATGTATCTTATAATCTAGAGAGCTGACATAAAACAGTTAAGAACAAAATGGATATTAATAGTATTCCAATATAGAAATCCTCCTATAATTAGGAAAAATATTTCAATCTGTGCAGAGATCCAATATTTTAACATTGTTAGATTCAGCAAGCATCATTCTTTTCTTTCTAAAATATTTCTGAAATACTTTGATATAAGATGTTAAGAATTTCAAGAAAACTATTAAAGAAGCTGATCTAACAACATAGGGGCAAATCAGTGTTGAGAATCAACCCTATAGATTTATGTAAAGTTTAGGATGAAATAAAAATTACTAGAGAAAAGTTTTAAATGGTACTGATTTTAATATATTTTCTGTCCCCATGTATTAAAAGATGCACACATCTTTCAAAAATAACTACACTAAGACAAATGCATAATTTAAATGTTTGTTTGCCTTCTTAATTGCTGGTCATTTTTAACAGTTTGCCAATGTCTACACAGTGTTCGTTTGGTAACAAGATTTCTCTTCCATTTAGTGATTTCAATGAAACTTTCATATAGGCGTCGTCAGACTTAGTCTTTAAGAGTCTCAGATGAACTGATGGATTAGTCACTATCACACTCTCATAATTTCGACCAGTTTGTCCTATTTTAGTTGCATTTGTTCCTCTTTTTCTAGTGCATGGAATAATTTGGACAGTGTGGATGATCTCTTAGGAAAGGTTAAGGCAAGCGCCCTGAGGCAGCTCATGTTAATGTTAATATAAATGACACACATGGCCCTGTAGGGACTGCGTAAACAAAAACCATCCCATACAGGTGAAACTAGATGAGATTTTCTTTTTTCTTTGAATACACATTCATGTGTAATGTGGGAAGAAAAAAATTTTTAACCTAATATTAAACCAAGTATTTATAGTCTCTGTCTTCTAGAAACCCTAAGAATCACAAACCTCACCTGTTTAAATTTGTGCTGGCCATCCTAGTAGAGAAGGCACAGCCTGGGGTTAAGTGTAGTGGGATTATTTATTTGAACACCTGAACTCCATAACCTCCCATTGTCCTGGGAGTTTATTACTAAAGAAGACCTGACTTTGAGTTAAAGAAAGACCACAGCAAGACTGGTTCAAGATTGCAGGCCAAGCGTGTATACCATCTCCCTTCCTATCTTAACTCCTTTGAAATGGCAGAGAACACTTTTCTTTGAAAAAATATATCAAGAACAGTGCCAGAAAATGAGAACTATTACCATGAGTGGGCTAACATTTTTTGAGAAATTCCTAGAAGATAGAAAGCAGATGGGATCAGATAAATGGAGTAGAAAATCCATCAAGTATTTGCAGGAAACAAGTAGGTAGGCATGCTGGGAAGAAGGGAGGGGTCAGGGGAAGGCCTGGGGCAATGGACTGAATTGAATGGACTGACTGCCCTAGGCTCCGCTGGGTTTCTAGCCACAGGCTCTCCACTTTTCCTTGAATTCACTGATTAACTGACTGTGCCACGTCTGCCTCCCTGACAATCAAGTGGATGCGGGTGCTGGGGTTCAAGAGCCACAAGGAGGTCCCAGATGGCCAGCATTCCCAGGGAAGAGAGAAGCATCACAGAGGAAAATCAGCCGTAGAATCCCCGAGCGTAGAACATTTCATTCTTGTCCCATATCGCTAGGGGCAATCCTCATAATCAGGCTTTACTGTGTACTTTTTTGAAGTTTGGATAGCACAGAATGAGACTATGTTCCTTTGTGACTTCTGGAATTAAAAATGCTCCAATTCTTAGAGCCCAAGCTGGTGTGTTCTAATCCCAGCTCACTTTCTTCCCCCTTCCACTCCCTAGGTCTCATTTACCAGTCAGGGTTCCGCCCCCTCCCACAAATGTATACCTTCTTGAACTGGACCTTGCTAAACCAGCGAGAGTTGACCATACTACGGGATCCTAATCTGTGCAAAAATAGATCCTTACCTTTCCTGCTCAAATATTTTAAGTTACTTTCTACTTCAAGAAGGTAGACCTGTGAAGGGAGATTAAGAACATCAGACCAGGCTATCTAAGTGTTAGAGACAGCACAAGGCCAGAAGTGGTTACAGCTACAGCTTGCAAACAATTTGGATCTGGCCCTAGGTCTCTAAGTCCTGAACTTTCTATTTCTTTTTCATATTCCCAGGTGGTACCTTGTACATTCCATGTTTAAAACTTGGATCTCACAGTGTTCATTTCAGGCTCTTTACCTCCACCGCAGAGGCTCTGCTTAATCTGGTAACTGATTGAACTGCTTATGTGTCATGAAGGTCTGAATCGAAACAGAGTAACAAGTGGAATGACTGCAGCCATTTCCAGACGTTTCAGCGTAGTGGGGCACCGCATCTTCAGACACCGCTACGGCCTGACAGTGCACAGATGCCCCTCTGATCATACGAATGCCCCTGTTGTTGCGTTGTACGCTCTGCATGTGCAGCTCTGTTTTCCTTTTGAACTCACGTTTTATCCTCCGTTCCTTTGTCTCGTTTTGACAAATTTCAGAATCAGTGTCTTTAGCATATTGATGATGTCTAAAAACAATATTAGCAGCAGAAAATTCTCTTTGAATGAAATTTGGTATGAACGTCCACTATGGGAAATACTTAGAAGCCCACTGCACAGTCTCTTCACTCACTCCCACCACCCCGCCACTCTGGGCAACTTCATGGAGCCCTCACACTCAGAGACACTTTGATTGACATCCTCTGATCTCCCCATCCCCAGTAAAGGCAACCCAATGAAGTTCATTGAGGGAACACTAGTTCTTTTTTTGAGGTGGTAAAGGTAAAGCTTTTCATTGTGAATGTCATTAATTTAAGTGAATATTTTACATTTAAAAAACTTCAAGTATATGTTACCACTTAAGAATTAATAAAAGTAAGGTCATGCTGCATTTCTTGATTTCTTTAATATTTCAATAATCTATTAAACAAATGTTTTCAAGTACCTACTTTTGTCAGACATGGCTCCAGGCACTGGGCACTGAAGAAAAGCTAGAGTTGTCTGCACTTGAAGCGCTGGTATCTATTATGCTGTGCCTACCATGGACTGACATTGAGCAGAGAGTTTACCTTCTGAACCCTGCTTTGTCCACACCCTTTAAGAAACGAGTATAAACAGAGCTTCCCCCACCTCTACACTCTTTACCTAAGACTTAACATTTATATCCTCTAAAATCATGATGCTGAGTTATTTTTCATCCACTTAATGGTAGGATGTTGTACACCCTTGTACCTGAGGGTGCTCCTGTCTGGAGCAGAGAGCAGAAGTTATTAGCATGAAGACATACTCTGTTTAGCAAAGGAAGTCTCAACTCAGGAAGACTGAGAGCCAAGTAGCAAACTGTAATGCATTCTAACTCTAAAACAATGGACCACGCTCCTAACTCTTTGTTGTAGCCCAAGGAAAGGAGATCGGATTTCAGTCAACTCTGCTTTCCTATCAGATGCAACCTGAATGGGTAGAGTTTGGATCTCTGATGCAACTCTTTAGTGAGACTAGGACAAATTTTTTGTGTCAAATAGGTACTTTTTGTTTGGTTCTAAGCTCAGCAATACCATGTCCCTTGAATTATGAATGCGTATGTATTTACCAATTTATTTCCTTTATTTTCTTGAATCTTAAGGTAGAATTGAACTGATTCTTTACTTTGTTTCCTTTAAAGTAGTGAAAACACATCTTTGGTATTTCAACAATGAATTTTGTTGCAGATTGAGAATAGGAAAAATAAAGTCAAATTACTTCTTGCTAATTTTAGGTCATGAAATTTTTTCATCTCACAATAGAAATATATGGGATCAAAGGAGCTACGCAAAGGCGTGGTTAGACTTTTCCTATTTCTGAATGTGTGAATGTGTTTCTTCCATCTGACTCTGTCTTATGCTCAACTTTGCGATGACATTGTTGCATTTATCATTCTGCTCCCTCACTAACTTGTAAAATGCAGAATCATGGATTTGTCTTCGACTATATGCACAGCATCACGCTATTGTTAGGTCAAACTTCATCTAATGCAGATAAAATCCCAAGTATGTGAGAGGCTCCAGTGGTGTTCCTTGGGTTTAATAGAGTACATGTGAAGTGAAATGGGAGAGGGGCTCTGGAATTCAGATGGGAACTATGAATTTGAAATGTTTGCTTCTAGCTGCTTTTTGAAAACTAATGCGCACTCTTCCAACTAAAAATATTTTGTATAATAAGCCTTAAATTCACAAGAAAAGCAGAGCCAGTGATAAGGTAGACAAAACACCAATAAAACATTATTAATAAGGAATTATCAGTTTACAGTGTTACATTTCCTTGGTGAGATTAAAGCACATACTGTGAATTTATATTAAAGACATCGTTGGGAATATTTCAGTCAGAATGCTTTAACCTTGGGATCAGGTTTGAAGGAGTATCAGATGTAAGGTGACATAAGCAACAATAACTAACTCCACGTAGGCCTACTTTGAAAGCTCAATAGAACCATAAACAAAAGCACAGCTGGTGTGGTGGTATTATAAAATCACAAAGAAAAATATCCGTCTTCCTGACTCCTTGCTCCACTCATCCTCTAGCCTTCCTCATCTCCTGTTATAAAGATTAAGCACACACCTCCCACTTCCTCATATTTCCCTTCTTGTTTTCTGACCATTCAAATAACCCTGCCATCAGTCTGACTTATTTCAAAATACCTGACTACAAAATTAAATCCACTCCATTTCCATCCCCTCATTAACTCCTATTTCTTCGGCACAGCTGGATCTCATGCAATCCTTTGAGAAATATTAACAAATGAACTGGCTTTAAAATTTTCATACAGAAAAACTAGCTTTAACAATTTCATTCCTTACAAAGGACAATTTTTAGTTCTCTATATCTCAAGATGTGTAGAACAAGGTTCTTGCAATTGAGGGGTTAATATCGTAATTTCACGTATTATTTTTGTTTGTATTTTATAAAAGAACATATGTACCTATAAGTGGTGGAATTGCTCCCAATATTAGCAGATTAAAGAAACTGATTCAGGGCCGACCCCGTGGCTTAGCGGTTAAGTGCGCGCGCTCCGCTGCTGGCGGCCTGGGTTCGGATCCCGGGGCGCGCACCGACAAGCTGCTTCTCCGGCCATGCTGAGGCCGCATCCCACGTACAGCAGCTGGAGGGAAGTGAAACTATGATGTACAACTATCTACTGGGGTTTTGGGGGAAAAAAAATAAATAAATAAAATTATTAAAAAAAAAAAAGAAACTGATTCAGTTTCTAGAAGGATATCTTTCAAACATTAGTAAAATTACAGCTGAGAACAAGTAGTTGTGACTGGGATGGGTGAGGTGGAAGGACATAAACCATATTCTGGAGTGAGAGAAAAATCACTTCCATTTATTTATTCGTATCCAGAAATATGTTTTCTTGCAAGGAGTTTTGAGACTTATATACTTTTATTTTCACATATTTATAGAGCATTTTATATGAACAATCTCAATACCAGTCACTAGGTGGGAAACACAGATAACTATGACTTCAATACAAAAGAAAAAACCGAGTAAAAGGAGTAGAGAGTTCCAGAAACAATCTTTTCTGGCTTCCCAACACTATGTGGATAGGGCATCTGACAGCTAGAGGCAATGGATTCAAAAAACCCTGTCCCCTCTGTCCTCCTGGTTAGCAGAGCTGGCTGACTTAGACCTCTCTCCCCAGTGCAATCTTTGTCTCGTGCCCTGGGGATTCCTGGGATGCTCTCAGTAACAGAGCTGCATTCTTCATTCTAGCCCAGGCCTGGTGCTCTCTCTTTCAAGGGCTCTCTGACTCACTGACACAGTATGGCTCCAGTTGCTCTAGATCTTCTCTCATCAAACATTTTTGGATATAAAATTAACAATAGTGGTTTGGAGAGGATAAGTTAGGAAAGAAGTGTTAGGTATTGGCCTCTGGGTCCTAAAGTACGAACTAAATTGAATTCTGCTCTTCAAGAAACTATGCTCAGGCTCTCTAGTTTGTCGTGTAACATTTCACAAAACAATGCCAACTGCTCAAAACTTGACAGGAAAAAGGAAATGAGAGAGAGAGAGAGAGAGAGAGAAGTACTGGCACTCATAAAAATACAGTTTTTGCCCACATGTTTAATAACACCAAAGAATTTAAACTTATTCCAGAAGAAATGTTAATTTTTTGATTAATGAAATGACCTATTTGAATAGACTTACTTGATAGTCTTTCAGGTCTTCTGGGGTAACTAATTTAGCGAGGTTGCATGCATCTGTCAGCCTAGTTATATGGGAAGGAAGAGAGGAGATGGCAAATTAAGGGAGGCTACTGCATAGGAAATGTTGATACAAGTTCATACAAACTGTTTTGGGAAATAATTTGCAAGGCTCAAATTGCAAATGCTCAAATACATATGGTCAGAATTATGTAAAAGCCATCTGTACTTTAGTTACTCTACCTAATTAAATTTTGTTAGACTTACTGGTGACCTAGATGCTGGTATACTGTCATGTGTAACTTACAATTTTTATAAATATATTCCTGCATCCAAAAAAATTGCTGCCTTTACTGAAACTATGAGAGAGATTTAAGGACAGACAGAAAAATTGTCTTCCTTACCTTTGGTTTCATAGATCCAGGGATGGTAGGCGTCAGCTTGTGTGAATCATCACGATTTCAAGAAATTGCCTGCAATCTCCCAACATTTCTTCTGCCTAATTTTAATACCATTGCTTACCTATTTCAAAAATGAAGCAACGAGTAGGAATTCTAATCCTGAACTCTCTCTGTTTTCCTGCATAATAGATTCAGCTTTTTTGAGAAAATCATACCTTTATTTCAGTGAGTGAAAAGGCCTTTACAGACAGACATTTCATTAAATCACAAAACAACCTGTGGCAAAACTACAGGGTAGTATTATTATCTTCAATTTCTAGATGGAAAAGTGAGGGACAGTAAGAGTTGAGTTATTTTCTTGGGAGTACCTAGCTGCTGACTACCAATCTGGCTTTTCAGGCTGTATCCTCTACTCTTTGCCCATACACCAGGCCTGCTTGAGTCTGCCAGTCTAATATGCTACGCACCTTCATGTTGGAAGCATCCACATTGTTTATATATTGCTGGCCAAGTATTTATTCATCAAGTAAATTACAATTTGAAACGACTACTTAGCTTATAATGTTTCCTCCAGTGACTATTCTTGTCCAGTCTCCTAGAGATGAGTAACTGAAAAACTCCTAGACTAAATTAAACCAATTAGATGCTATACCCTTTAGTAATTTGAAACATGAACATAAAGAAATATGCATCAAAATTATGTTGACACTGACTCATAAAATGAGAATGCCCTAGAGCAAAAGAAGGTAGACATACTTGTACAGTGGAATACCTGGGGGATCCCTAGTCTGTAGCCTTCCTGCAGTTTTTTGTTCAACTCTTCTATTGATCTATGATCTACCATAATTTCCACCCACCATTTTTCCTTGAGAGGCATATAACCCAAAGAAAGTTAAAATTCAATATAGTTTGTGGCTCTCTTTTTATAAAACCATTCTATTTATTGACGTCTTAAGTAAAATTTTAAAAAATCTTCTTATCAAATAATTACTAATATTGCCAAATGATGTTGCCTCTATCATCACCAAACTTTGTTGATTGCTTATTCTTGGGTGTTCTCACATCGTTAAATCTTCTTCCTCTAAGTCATAAATATGCTACTTTTCATCTAAAGAAATAGTCACTCAACAGCATGTGCTGTACAATGTCCATTGTAACTTGAACTTGTTTTCCTATTTATTGATTTGTTAGAAAAATTAAACTAAAAATAGATAAACATCTTATACCTACAAAATTTAAGTACAATACAATTTTGATGAAAAAATTTCAACACTAGAAATGTACAACTGTTAACAATTAATAAATTAATCTCCTAAATGTAAAAGAAAGTAGGACAAAATAAATATATTTTTCTCAAAATGCTTAGAAAGAGCAGAGTAATACAAAAAGGACAATGAGTTAAGTAGCCTTGATTCAGTATCTGAGTCTGTCACTATGTCCCTTTACTGTCACTTCTTTAGAGCACAAGTTCCTGTCAAACAGTGAGGATGAGATACTATAATCATTATGTATCATTGTTGCTATTTTCAAAGGCAATTTGTTTTGAGGAAAAGTATATATATAATTACCAATCATTAAAAGTGATTAATCAGAAAAGATGTAATTGATATGATAAATATATGTTTAGAAAAGCACATACAGGAGAGAAGTCAAGATGGCGGCATAGGCAGACTCTGAACTCACCTTCTCCCACAGACACAGCCAATTTACAACTACTCGTGGCAAAATTACCTCTGAGAGAAAACTGAAAATTAGATAAGAGGAAGTCCTGCAACAAACGAAAATCCTAATTGAGGTGGAAGAAGCAGAAATTTCCTTCTGGAGAGAAAAATGCCGGCTCCACAAGCCACCAGCTTCACGGCCGCCCGGGAACAGCCGAAAGGTACACAGCCCTCCCTGGAGGCGTGGGGCCCTGAGCCAGGGGAGTGCTCCTGCTATAGGATTTTTTGGACCCAGCACAATTGAGACAAGTGGCATAATATCTGACTTTGCTTACTACTAAAATGTTGGGGAGTACCCCCAGAAAAGCTGGTTCACACAGAAATTAAAACTGGCTTTTAAAGGACCTGCACACAAATTCACCCATTTCAGACAACAACCTAAAATCACCAGAAAGAAAAGTGCACAGTGCTTTGGTGAAAAGAGACTCACCTGATAGGCTCTGAGTGCATCTCGGTGAGAGGTGAGACCTCTCCAGGGACTGGGACATTGGCGGCGGCCATTGTTGGAGACTGGCGTGGGCATGCTGACACAGACGCCATTGGAGTTCTCCCTGCGGCCTGCTAGCCCAGGTCTGTCCCACCTGCTAAAGCACCGATTTAATCCAGCTCAGTCAGGGCAGGCAGCCCACCCTAGAGACTGGCCCCACCCAACAACAAGCCCTCAGGCAACTTGTGGGCCTGCTAAGTGAGCTGCCTGGATTCTCCACAGACTGGCAAGTGGATCCAAGGAGTGGGTGGAGACTGTGGGGCGGTAGTGGAGTGTGTGTGACTCCTGCCTTGGAGATATTGGGTCCATATCAGGCGGTTAGAGCACACACACAGGGTAGGAGTGTGTTGACTGTGTGTGTGGACCTGTTGGTAGCGGGGCTTTTCAGCTGCAGAAGACTTGTGCTTCTCAAAGACCCACATAGGGGGTTTGCCCCTCCTTCCAAAGCCTGAAACAATTGGGTGCTCCCTTGCCTGAGGCAGGCCCCACTCAGCTGCAATCCTCAGAGAACTGACAAGAGACCTAAAGGCTGGAGGCTTATAGCAATTGTAAGCCCCCGAGCCTAACAACCTGCCATGCTGGGGGCCCACTCACTTAAAAGAAATACTACAACACAAATGTGCTATTAGAACTTGCAGCCAACAGTGCTGGGGTTCCCCACACCCGATAAAGAGACTGAAGGGCCCACAACAACTACAAGCAGCTGAGCATTACAACAGCTGGCCAGGGGTATAGCTCAGCCTCCCTGGACACCTACAGGGAGAGCAACCACACCACAACAAAAGGACACAAGTAGCCCACATAGGGCTCACTCCTGGAACATTCAGAACTGAGGGAAGCACACTGCAGGGCCTCATAAGGCATCACTAGTATAAGGTCACCTCTCCAAGAGCAAGAGATGTAGCTGACCTACCTAATATATAGACACAAGCACAGGGAAAGAAGCAAAATGAGGAGGCAAAGGAATATGTTCCAAGTGAGAGAACAGGACAAAACCCCAGAAAAAGAACTAAGTGAAGCAGAAATGAGCAACCTACCTGACAGAGAGTTCAAACAAAGAGTGTTAAGGATACTCACTGATCTTGGGAGGAGAATGGATGAACTCAGTGAGAACGTCAACAAAGAAATGGAAGATATAAAAAAGAACCAACCAGAAATGAAGAATACAATACTGGAAATGAAAAATTCACTAGAGGGACTCAAAAGCAGAGTAGAGGATACAGAAGAACAGATCTGCAAGCTGAGTGAACGACTAGAAGAAATCACCCAAGCTGAACAGGTAAAAGAAAAAAGAATTAAAAAGAGTAAGGACAGTCTAAGGGACGTCTGGGACAACATCAAGTGCACTAACATACGTGTTATAAGTGTCCCCAAAGAAGAAGAGTGAGACAAAGGGGCAGAGAATCTATTTGAAGAAATAATAGGTGAAAACTTCTTTAACCTAAGGAAGGAAACGGACATCCAGGAACAGGAAGCACAGAGAGTACCAAACGAGATAAACCCAAAGAGGTCCAAAACAAGACACATGATAATTAAAATGTCCAGAATTAAAGATAAAAAGAGAATCCTAAAAGCCGCAAGAGAAAGACAAGTTCCATACAAAAGAAACCCCATAAGGCTATCAGCTGATTTCTCAGAAGAAACCTTACAAGCTAGAAGAGAGTGGCACAATATATTTAAAATGCTAAAAGGGAAAAACCTACAGCCGAGAATACTATACCTGGCAAGGTTATCATTCAAAATGGAAGGAGAGATAAGAAGTTTCCCAGACAAGCAAAAATTAAAGGAGTTTGTCACCAAGAAACCAGTACTACAAGAAATGCTAAAGGGACATATTTAAGGGGAAAAGAGAAGACCACAAATAAGAAAAATTATCTATTTCCATGATAAGATGGTAATGGATACAAATGCACAAAAAAGGTTAGATATGATATCAAAAACATAAAATGTGGGGGGAGGAGAGTTACAAAGTAGGGCTTTCAGACAGAGGTAAAACTAAAGAGACCTTCAACTTAATATAGATTCTTATATACGTAGGTTACTGTGTGTGGACCTCATGGTAATCACAAACCAGAGACCTATAATAAATACACAAAAAAAATTAGAGAAAGGAACCTAAACATAATACTAAAGAAAACCATCAAACCACAAAGGAAGAGAACAAGAGAATCAGAAAGGAACAGCGAAGGCCTACTAAAACATCAAGAAAAAGAAGTTAAAAAATAGTAGTAAGTACATACTTATCAATAGCTACTTTAAACATCAACGGACTAAATGCTCCCATTAAAAGGCAGAGAGTGGCTGATTGGATAAAAAAACAAGACCCATATATATGCTGCATACAAGAGACACACTTCAGACCTAAGGACACTCACAAACTGAAAGTAAAGGGATGGAAAAAGATACTCCACGCAAATGGCAATGAAAAGAAAACTGGGCTAGCAATACTCATATCAGACAAAATAGACTTTAAAACAAAAACTGTAAAAAGAGACAAAGAAGGGCATTACATAATGATCAAGGGAACAACCTAACAAGAGGGTATAACACTGGTAAATATCTATGCACCCAACATAGGAGCTCCTAAATATATAAAACAATTATTAACTGACATAAAAAGAGAAATAGACAGTAACACAATAATAGTAGGGGACTTGAACACTCCACTTACACCAACGGATAGATCATCCAAACAGAAGATCAGTAAGGAATCATTGGCCTTAAATGACACACTAGAACACACGGACCTAGTAGATATATACAGAACATTCCATCCAAAAACTGAAGAATACATGTTCTTTTCAAATGCACATGGAACATTCTCCAGGATTGATCACATATTAGGCCACAAAAAAAATCTCCTTGAATTTAAGAAGATTGAAATCATACCACGCACCTTTTCTGACCACAACGGTGTGAAACTAGAAATCAACTATAGGAAGAAAATCAGAAAAGCCACAAATATGTGGAGATTAAACAAAATGCTACCGAACAACGATTGGGTCAAAGAAGAAATCAAAGGAGAAATCAAAAAATACCTGGAGACAAATGAATACAAAAATACGACATGCCAGAATTTATGGGACACAGCAGAAGCGGTTCTAGGAGCAAAGTTTATAGCAATACAGGCCTATCTCAACAAACAAGAAAAATCTCAAATAAACAATCTAACAATGAACCTAAAGGAACTGGAAAAAGAAGAACAAACAAAGCCCACAATCAGTAGAAGAATGGAAATAATAAAAATCAGAGCAGAAATAAATGAAACAGAGACTAAAAAAAAAACAATAGAAAAAATTAATACAACCAAGAGCTGGTTCTTTGAAAAGATAAACAAAATTGACAAACCTATACCTAGACTCACCAAGAAAAAAAGAGAGAAGGCTCAAATTATTAAAATCAGAAATGAAAGAGGAAAAATCACAACGGACACTTCAGAAATGCAAAAATTTATAAGAGAATGCTATGAAAAGTTATATGCCAACAAATTTGACAATCTGGATGAAATGGATAAATTCTTAGAATCATTCATACAACCTTCCAAAACTGGATCAAGAAGAAATAGAGAATTTGACTAGACCAATCACCAGTGAGGAGACCAAAACAGTAATCAAAAACCTCCCCCAAAATAAAAGTCCAGGACCAGATGGCTT
Source organism: Diceros bicornis minor (assembly GCF_020826845.1). Taxonomy (NCBI): domain Eukaryota; kingdom Metazoa; phylum Chordata; class Mammalia; order Perissodactyla; family Rhinocerotidae; genus Diceros; species Diceros bicornis. Next base: position 25,879,616 of record NC_080747.1, on the reverse strand, counting down.
GCCTGGTGAATTCTACCAAACATTCAAAGAAGACTTAATACCTATCCTCTCAAACTCTTGCAAAAAAAAGAGGAGGGAGGGAAGCTCCCTAACTCATTCTACTAGGCCAACATTACCCTGATACCAAAACCAGATAAGGACAACACAAAAAAAGAAAATTACAGGGCAATATCACTGATGAACATCAATGCGAATTTCCTCAACAAAATACTAGCAAATCACATACAATACGTTAAAAAGATTATACACCATGATCAGGTGGGATTTATTCCAGGGATACAGGGATGGTTCAACATTTGCAAATCAATCAACATGATACACCACATTAATAAAATGAAGAATAAAAATCACATGATCATCTCAATAGATGCAGAGAAAGCATTTGACAAGATACAGCATCCATTTATGATAGAAACTCTGAATAAAATGGGTATAGAAGGAAAGTACCTCAACATAATAAAGGCCATATATGACAAACCTACCGCTAATATCATTCTCAATGGTGAAAAACTGAAAGCTATCCCTCTAAGAAAAGGACCCAGACAAGGATGCCCACTCTCAGCAGTCCTATTTAACATGGTATTGGAAGTCCTAGCCAGAGCAATCAGGCAAGAAAAAGAAATAAAATTGATGCAAACTGGAAAAGAAGAAGTGAAACTATCACTATTTGCAGATGATATAATTTTATACATAGAAAACCATAAGGAATCCACCAAAAAACTTTTAGAATTAATAAGCAAATACAGTAAAGTTGCAGGATACAAAGTCAACATACAAAAATCAGTTGCATTTCTATACACTAACAACAAAGTAGCAGAAAGAGAAATTAAGAATACAATTTCATTTATAATGGGAACAAAAAGAATAAAATATCTAGGAATAAACTTAACCAAAGAGGTGAATGATCTGTACACTGAAAACTATAAAATATTGCTGAAAGAAATTGATGAAGACAGAAAGAAATGGAAAGATATTCTGTGCTCTTGGATTGGAAGAATTAACATAGTTAAGATGTCCATACTTCCTAAAGTAATCTATAGATTAAATGGAATCCCTATCAAAGTTCCAACAACATTTTTCACAGAAATAGGACCAAGAATCCTAAAATTTATATGGAACAACAAAAGACCTCAAATAGCCAAAGCAACCCTGAGAAAAAAGAACAAAGCTGGAGGTATCACACTCCCTGATTTCAAAATATACTATGAAGCTATAGTAATCAAAACAGCATGGTACTGGCACAAAAACAGACACACAGATCAATGGAATAGAATCGAAAGCCCAGAAATAAACCTACACATCTATGGACAGGTAATGTTCGACAAAGGAGTCAAGAGCATACAATGGAGAAAGGAAAGTCTCTTCAACAAATGATGTTGGGAATCCTGGACAGCCACATGCAAACAAAATGAAAGTAGACCATTACCGTACACCATGCACAGAAATTAACTCAAAATGGATTAAAGACTTGAATGTAAGACCTGAAACTATGAAACTTCTAGAAGAAAACATAGGCAGTACACTCTTCGACATCGGTCTTAGCAACGTATTTTCAAGCACTATGTCTAACGGGGCAAGAGAAACAATAGAAATAGTAAACAAATGGGACTACATCAAACTAAAAATCTTCTGCACTGCAAAGGAAACCATCAACAAAACAGAAAGACAACCTAACAATTGGGAGAAGATATTTGCAAACCATATATCTGATCAGGGGTTACTCTCCAAAGTATACAAAGAACTCATGCATCTCAACAACAAAAAAACTAACAATCAAATTAAAAATGGGCCAAAGTCCGAAACAGACATTTCTCCAAAGAAGATATACAGATGGCCAACAGGAACATGAAAAGATGTTCAACATCATTAACTATCAGGGAAATGCAAATCAAAACTACAATGAGATATCACCTCACGCCCGTCAGAATGGCTATAATTAACAAGACAGGAAACAACAAGTGTTGGAGAGGATGTGGAGAGAAGGGAACTCTCATACACTGCTGGTGGGAGTGCAAACTGGTGCAGCCACTATGGAAAGCAGTATGGAGATTCCTCAAAAAATTAAGGATAGAGGTACCATACGATCCAGCTATTCCACTGCTAAGTATCTACCCAAAGAACAAGAAAACACCAATGTGTAAAGGTACATGCACCCCTGTGTTCACTGCAGCGTTATTCACAATAGCTAAGACTTGGAAGCAACCTAAGTGCCCATCAAGGGACAAATGGATGAAGAAGATGTGGTATATATACACAATGGAATACTACTCAACTATAAGAAATGATGAACTCCAGCCATTTGTGACAACATGGATGGACGTTGTGGGTATTATGCAAAGGAAAATATGTCAGAGGGAGAAGGTCAAATATCATATTGTCTCACTCATTAAGTAGTAGATAATAACAACCACAAAGAAACACATAGAGACAGAGAGTGGATTGGTGGTTACCAGAGGGGAAAGGGGGAGGGAGGAGGGTAAAAGGGATAATTAGGCTCATGGGTGTGGTGATGGATTGTAATTAGTATTTGTGTGGTGAACATGAGAACATGATGTTATCCATGCAAAAATAGAAGTATAATGATGTACACCTGAAATTTATACAATGTTATAAACTAATGTTACCACACACACACAAAAAAAGCCCATACAGATATACATATACATAAGTAAATAACACATAGATGAATTTGCAGGATACATTATGATCATGAACATTTTTTAAAGATGTTTCCCCGTTGCTGTTATTTGTCTATTCTATTTGCATTGGAAGGAGTAAATTAGTGGATATGCTGCAGTGAATTTTTTTGTGATGCAGAGATACGGAGGGTTTTGGTATAGCCTTTGCAATCAGTCAGGTGGAGCTCAAATGCAGGCTCTGCTGCCTACTAATGTCCTCATTCTCAATTTCTTTATTTGTAAAAGGGAGATAATAGCCGTGTCAAAGGGTTGTTGCATGGATGAAATAAAATAAGTACATAATGGGAGTAGCACAGTTTAAGTCTTATTTATTATCATTACTGATCACTTGGAAAATTGGCCTACAACAACCAGTTTGGGAAGGAAGAGGGTTGGAGTTTTAGCATATCAGAGGAGTGACAGGTATTCCAGGCAGGGATAACTACACATACCATCCTATATGTCCTTATATTTAACATATGGTTTTAAGGAGACTAATGTGTGCATAATGTGTTGATCTGAGTCAGTGAGAAGAATCTCCCCAGAAACTTTGACTGAAATACAATGAAATATTATATATGTAAAATGCTACTTCATTGAAGTATGAACTGTCACAAATGACTTAAGTTGCCTAAGAATATCCATGATTATCTTGTTTATTAAGCAGCAATATTATTGCTTTACACAATAAAATATTCATGTGACAAAGAATTCATTGTCATAATTGGTGGGAAAAATATACAATATTCATTTTGTTTTCATTGTCCTTTTGAAAGGAGAAGGAAACATTATACGGGGAAGAATACTCGATTAATACTTAAATGTGAAATATATTCTTTTTGTTGAAATCAATTTACACTAAAGAACTGGGATAAATGTAATTTTTAGCCTTTAGTAATTTTTAAAATATTCTAGCTGGTTTTTGGTCATTTTGTCTTTTTGTATCTCCTTTCTACTTGAGTGCATATTTGTCATGCAAGGTGTTAATGCTGCAATCAAAATAAAAAAGAGAGAAAGAGAAGATTCCTACTTCTCAATGCTTGTGAATATGAGATTGACCTGCTATAACTTCTGGTTTCCAATATACAGTTACGTGGGTCAGACTATGGACTGACACGTGAACTCACTGTTCCCATAGAATATATAAAAATAGATGAAATGTCAATTTATCTGTGCATATATTGACCAATGTTTCTCGTAAATGTTAGTGTCAGTATACATTCCAATAATAATAAAAAAAGCAAGTTTGGGTTTTTTTTTTAAATAATAAACTACATTTCAATACTTTCCTCCTAATGCAATAAAGAGAAAAAGTCAACAATTGCTACTAAACTGGTTGATATAGATTCAAAATTATAATAAAATTGTGAATTTCTAACAATTAGCAGGCCTTTGTTGAATGCACGTTGTGTATAGGTAGTAAGGTATCATGAACGATACGAAATATCATGAGGGGAACAAACAAAATAGAAAATTGCTTCACAGTTTTAAGTTTAATTTTCAAGTCCAAATTTTATTTGATATTTGGTAATGCCATTGGATTTTAAATTATGTACATATATTTTTATCCTAATATGTTCTATTTATTTGTTGTGTGACCTTAAATAAATTAATCTCTCTAAATATAAGATTCTTCGTCTATAAAATGACAATGATGATGAAGATAGACATACATACCTTGTGTTTTTGTGATGAGAGGTTAGTGAAATAATTTATGTACAGTGTTTAGAACACTGCCTCATGCACAGTAAGTATTAAGTCAAAAGTAGGTGTTTTTTATTACAAAATCTTAGCAGTTATTTGGTGGTATATATTTTAATAAATAGGCACTATTTAAATGACACTATTTAAATAAATAGGCACTATTTTTTGCTGATATGCTGAACTTGAAATATGCACAAAATGAAAGAGCATCACCACATATTTAATCACATATTATTCTTTATTCTAAGAGAAACTTTCTTTCTCTAATTTTGTGAAAACTGTTATAAATATTCTATAAAGACTTAAACCCGTCAAAGTATCTTTACTTTCTTTTCCCTTGTTGTCAATTAAATTCCTTACATGGTCTTACTTAACACAGTCTTAAGGTTTATACTTCTAGGGAGTATTTGCATGGAAAAAACCTCATAGGTTCCATCAGGAATATAGTAGCAAATCAAATCCAATAATATGTAAAAACAATTATACACTCTGAGTAGTTTATCCCACATATGCAAGGATGGTTCAACATTCAAAAATCAATTAATGTAATCCATCACATAAACAGGCTAAGTAAGGATTATCACATGATCATATTAATAGAGGCAGAAAAAGCATTTGACAAAATCCAACACTCGTTCATGGTAAAAACTCTCAGAAAACCAAATATAGACAGGAACTTCCTCAACTTGATAAAGAATATCTACAGCTAACATCGTACTTAGTGAAAAACTTGAAGCTTTCTCACTAAGATCAAGTACAAGGCAAAGATGTCCCATCTCACCACTCCTTTTCAACATTGTGCTGGAAGTTTTAAATAAAGTAATAAGACAGGAAAAGGAAACGAGAGGCATACAGATTGGGAAGGATGAATAAAAACTGTCTGCTTTCAGATGACATGATCATCCATGTAGAAAATCCAAAAGTATTAACCAAAAAAAAACCCCTCCCAGAACTAATAGGTGATTATAGCAAGGTTGCAGGATACAAGATTAATATACAAGAGTCAATCACTTTTCTTATAAACCAGCAATGAACAAATGGAATTTGATTAAAAACAAAATTTACATTAGCACCCCCCCAAAAACATAATACTTAAGTATAAATCTAAAAAAAATATACAAGATCTTTATGAGGAAAACTACAAAACTCTGATGAATGAAATCATAGAAGAACTAAATAAATGGAGAGATATTCTATGTTCATGGATAGGAAGGCTTGCTATTGTAAAGATGTTAGTTCTTACCAACTTGATCTATAGATTCAATACAATCCCAGTCAAATCCCAGAAAGTTATTTTGTGAACAACGACAAACTGATTCTAAAGTTTGTACGGTGAGACCAAAGGCTCAGAATAGACAATACGATATTTAAGGTGAAGAACAAATTTGGAGGATTGACACTACCCAACATTAAGACTTACTATAAAGCTACAGTAATCAAGACAGTGTGGTATGGGTGAAAGAACAGACAAATAGAACAATGGTACAGAATAGAAGCCCAGAAATAGAACCTCATTAATATAGTCAACTGATCTTTGACAAAGGAGCCAAGGAACTACAACAGAGCAAAGATCGTCTTTTCAACAAATAAGACTGGAACAATTGGATATCTACATGTGAAAAAAAATAATGAATCTAGACACAGACCTTACATCCTTCAGAAAAATTAACTCAAAATGGATCATAGATCTAAATGAAAAATGCAAAATTACACAACTCCTAGAAGATAACGTAGGAGAAGCTCTAGATGACCTTCAGTATGAAAATGACTTTTTGATACAACACAAAAGACATGATCCATGAAAGAAATAATTGATAAGCTGCACCTCATTAATGTCAAAAACTTCTGGTTTGTGAAAGACAATGTCAAGAGAATGGCAAAAGCAAGCCACAGACTGGGAGAAAATATTTGCAAAAGATACATTTGTACAGAACTGTTACCCATGATATACAAAGAACTCTTAAAATTCAACATTAAGAAAACAATCAACTAAATTTAAAAAGGGGCCAATATTTTAACAGATGCTTTAAAAACTTTAACCTCAGTTAAGAAGATTTACAGGTGGAAAATAAACATATGAAAAGATGCTCCACATCATGTCAGTTGGGAAATGCAAATTGAAACAACAATGAGATACCACTACATACCTACTAGAAATCTGACCAAACTCTGGAACACTGGCATCATCAAATGCTGGCAAGGATGTGGAGCAACAGAAGCTCTCAATAACTGCTGGTTGGAATACAAAATGGTACAGCGACTTTGGAGGACAGGTTGGTAGTTTCTTACAAAACTAAACATACTCTTACCATATGGTCCAGTAGTTGTGCTGCCTGGCATTTACCCAAAGGAGTTAAAAACTTATATCTACACAAAAACCTGCTCATGATTGTTTATAACAGCTTTATTCATAATTGTCAAAATTTGGAAGTAACTGAGGCGTCCTTCAGTAGATAAATGTATAAACCGTAGTACATCCAAACAATGAAATATTATTCAGTGCTAAAAAGAAATGAGTTATTAGGCCATGAAAAGACATGGAAGAAGCTTAAATGTATATTACTAAGTGAAAGAAGCCAATCTGAAAATGCTAATACTGTGTGATTCCAACTATATAATGTTATGGAAAAGGCAAAACTATGGAGAAAGTAAAAAGATTAGTGGTTGCCAGGGACTGGGATTGAAAAGGGATGAATAGTTGAACACAGAATTTTTAGGGCAGTGAAAATATTCTGTATGATACCATAGTGATGGATACACGTTATTATACATTTATCCAAGCCCATAGAATGTACAACACCAAGAGTGAACTGTAAAGTCAACCATGGACTTTGGGTGATTACAATGTGTCAATGTAGGTTTATTAATTGTAACCAACATCCCATTCTGGTGGGTAATGCAATAATAAGGTTGGCTATACATATGTGGGGGCAAGGAGTATATGGGAAATATCCGTACCTTCCTCTCAATTTTTCTGTGAACCTAAAACTGCTCTAAAAATATAAAGTCTTAAAATGTGTTTTATTTTAAGAAAACTCATTACTTAAATGAACGGCAGATACTTTTGTTCTATAAACATTGCTCAATAGCGGTCAAAATATGTAGCAGAGAAAGTTGCCCACTCTGGGTTTTTTTAAAACTTGGTTGGACTGGGACAGAAACCTATAGTTATTTTGCCATCATCCCTTTCACAAGCCCAACAGAAATGAAGCTATCATATTCAGTCATGCCAGCGAACACAGAAGAAACTGTAGAGTGACGTTATCTTTGTTGGTGGTCAGTTTCATAAATCTTGTGTCTACTTGATGTCAAGTTTTTGGCATTAAAGTTAACAAAATTGTGGCCCAATGAAGATGTACTTGCAGCTTTTAGAATAAAGCTATGGCTTTTTTCCTTACTTTGGAAGAACTCTGAGGTTTAAGAGAAAAAAAAATAACCTTTGATTTACTTCATAATTCAAAGAATGTAAATTCAACTCTAAATCAGGTACATAGACACTTTCCCTCTCCCCGACATATACCTATATACACATACCACATTTATTGTAGTGGTTACAACTGAGTTATTTTTGCCCCTTGTGTAATGCAACAAGGATTTCTTTATTTCGCTAACTTTGTTAATTTGTGATTAATGCATTCCAAGGTGTGTCAACTGAAAAATATCAATCTGGGGTTTGAGATTATTTTAACATAATTCCTCATTTAATAATTCCTATAAGAAAATTGAATTGACATGCAGTTCAAAAGTACCATACTCACCATATTTAAATGACTCTGTGATGAACTATCAACATTCACTAATTATTCTTCTAAATGTTTTCAATCAATTAATTTTCCAGCAGTTGAAAAGAAGGGAACTACATAGCCAGTACATTCCCCTTTTGAGCGTGTGTGTTTTATCCATGTACTGTGAGAGTAAATTACTGTATATTGAAATATTTACCCCTTTTGTTCATAAGTTTTTCAGTGTAATCATATTCTTTTCATTAGAGATTAGTAGATTAAACCTTGGTATATTGTAATGTGAGAAAGGCTGGATGTTTCATGTTTTTTAATTCCAAGTAATATATAGACGTGACTTTTGTTCAAAATCTTCAAAAGACACAACATGAAAAAAGACTATAAACAGTCAATTTTAGTACATATCTTTTTCCATTAACTTTTTTTGTTTTTGAAAGTTATATCAGAATATTTCACTATTTAGAGTAGATATGCTATTCTCATTATATGTAGTTATTAAAAATAACGGTTAATAGCATCAAATGTTTTAATGTGTTTCTTTGTGGAGAAATTAATCTCATTTTAAGTTAAAAAGAGTATTTTTTGCTTTGATGTATCTTTTATGTGTAGAACATTCCACAAGTTTCTTGGTCACAATTGGGTGCTTATGTCTGAGTATGTAAAAAGAAGTTTAATTTAGAGTTAAAAATAATAGTACAACCAGTGGCAAAAATTAAAAAGAATGCAATAGTAAAATATAAGGATGGATGAACATAAAAAGAAAATGAACTCAAAGTGAGATTACTTATTTACAAGGATTTCCTCTCACTAACTAGTCACATGACTATGATATGAGTTGCCATTTTATGGTTTTGTTTTGTTAAAACAAAAACCACTTTATGGGGCCGGCCCGGTGGCGCAAGCGGTTAAGTGCGCGCGCTCCGCTGCGGCGGCCCGGGGTTCGCTGGTTCGGATCCCGGGCGCGCACGGACGCACTGCTTGGTAAGCCATGCTGTGGCGGCGTCCCATATAAAGTGGAGGAAGATGGGCACCGATGTTAGCCCAGGGCTGTCTTCCTCAGCAAAAAAAAAAGAGGAGGATTGGCGGATGTTAGCTCAGGGCTGATCTCCTCACAAAAAAAAAAAAAAATAAAAACAAATAAAACAAAAACCACTTTATTTTTTTCCAGGAATAATGCTTCCAATTAAGATAAACTTCCACTGAGTACATAGAGACCATAACAATGTAAGCAACCACAACAATGATAAGACATTTATTTAGTGCTTATTCTCTCTCAAGTGCTCATATCTCACATAAACCTAATTACAAGCCAATGAGTTAGGTCTTATTATTAAATTCACTTTACACATGAAGAAACTGAGGCATAGAGGATTCCTAAATTGATCAAGACCACAGGAGTTTAGCTTAGGGTTATCTGATTCTAGAGCCCATGCACTTAACCAGTCACTATATATTACTTATGTTACTGTCAAAGAGTCCAGTTTTTCTAAGTGAATAATTAACTATGGATATAGATCAGAGCATTATTCCTTCAATTGTACTTTTTGATATCAACATTAAATATCTTTAACTTATGTACTCAAAGAAAATTAAACATTAAACTATTAAAGGAATTAACATAATATTTTCTTATACATTATAATTTGGAGCAAAATTTAAAGAAATACAAATACTAGTTACAGCCCAACCATGCAATCCCTCATTAGTAAATATTCCAGTATTTCTATGGCAGTGTTTTGGTGTTGATTACATCTAACTTCTCCCAAACACTGTGGTTTTAAGATCTTAGAGGGAATCTGTGAAGTTCTTACACAACTACTATTTTTACTAGAAATTTTAAGGCCAGCAGTTTATCTTCTCTGTAGCTATACATAACTCAGAAACAATAGCTGTTTTAATAAAGAGAAAAGTTTTCTGCCAAATCAATAAATTCTTTGTAAGTATATTTTCTTTCATTAGAGGAAAATCAAGTGATGTGGTGGCATGTTGGCTAGATAGAGTCTTCTTTTTGAAGTCAGAACAATTTTTTAAAATTCCAATACAGTTTTTTAGCAAGCATCAGTTGCTCTAACATTTAACAGTTTGGTCATCCTAATCTCTTATAATTAGATAACTAAATTTTAAATATATATTAATTATTTTTATTAAATGATTGTTGAGTCTATAGTTTCTCAGCCTTCCTTTTTGACTTAAAAATGTGTGTAATAAAAAGACTTCTTCAAAGTAATTTGTAATGTCATATACTCTTTGTTTCAAAAGCTGTAAAATGGAAATATCTTCAACATAGAACTGTTGGTTATAAGAATAAAAATATATGTAAAAATACTTATTAAAATATTGATCACATTTATAAATGCATTATATTAGAGGCTGGTGAACTTTTTTCTATTATGAGCCAGAGTGTAAATATTTTAGGTTTTGCAGGCCAGACGGTCTTTGTCACAACTATGTAACTCTGTCATTGTATTATGAAAACAATCATAGCACGTAAATAAATGTGACTATGTTCTAATAAAATTTTATTTAGAAAAATAGGCAGTGGATCCTGAATTATATTTTATACAGTAATTTTAACTTATTTTTATGATTAGTCACTCAATACTATGCTACACAATATGAGCATATAAGAAAATCTATAGAGGGTTCCAGACATAAGAAGGGCAAAAATTAAATTTTCTTATACCCATGTACAAACCAACATTGTTAGTAATTGCATTGTAAATTATGTGATGTAGATACTTTAGTGGTCAAGAGGGGAGAATGATGAGTGAGGATTTAAATATTGGAGACGGTCAGCCAGGATAGAAAATTTATTCAGATATTGAACAAAGAGAATGACTAGCCTCTATGTAATTTTATGCTTCTTTTCTGGTCCCAGTGCTTCCTTATATTTGCTGCTGTCTACAGCCCAGCTAACCTACTTACTATTCCCTCAACTTCTGGAATGACTCTTTGCCCCCTTGCCAGTGGTTCCCTTCCACATATTTAGACTCATCTCTGTGCATTGACTTCATATCCATTTCTCAATTTCAGTATCAAAATATACATCCTGCAGAAAGCACTTTCTTGTTTTTTCAAAGTATTCTTCTATGTTGAATACCTAGGCCATTTTGTACCATTCGTGTTGTATACATTAATATCACTTGTATTTCATCCTCATTCCCATACTAGTCTTTGAATTACTTGAGGGTCTAATTTATTTGTATAGTTTGATGTTGTCTGGCCACCAGACCAAAAATATTGAGACACAGAATAGTATATCTATCGAATTGAATTAAATGCCTTCCGTATAAATTGAAACAAAGGAGTACACTCTTATGCCCAGGGAATCAATAAGTGTTTGAAGGATAGTTCTACCAAGAGCTGAATAACCAATCACTTACAGCTGTATCCAGTCTTTAAATTAACCATTTTAACCGGTATTTCCATTAGCCTGGACCAACATCACGATGGTAGTATCTGTCGTGACCAACACCCTAAAGCATTTTTGCCTAATCTTTTCAATAGAGTTGTTAAAGTGTTAATTCTGTGGAAAAGATTGCTATTCAGTTACGTGAAGGTTTTCTGAGCTATCTAAATGTGAAAATACCTTAATCTATTAGAGCACTGACTTTTACCTCCACAGGAAACTTTTTACTTGTCGTCTAACTGCAAATGTTTTACAAATTTGGTAACTATGTTATTCTCTACTTTCCCAGTTTATGCTTTCTCGGTTGGAGAACTTTCAGCTTCAAACAAATGTTTGCATATGGTATCTATGCTTCCCATATTTCGCTGATATTTTTAAAACCCTATATGTGATCTTTGCATCCATGACCATCACAGAACACACATATATATAGTCAATATTAGTGCTGCTCGCTAAATGTTTTCAGTTGTCTGGCTTTCTTGAAAATAAGAATTCACTTCCTGCCCCGTTTGAGGGTGAGTGGGGTTTGTGACTGATTCTAGCCAAAGATTTGTGAACATAAGTGAAACATGGCACTTCTGGGCAAAATCATTTAATTTCCAGTGTGAGACTCCCCAAAGCCCTATTTTCACCTTGGCACAATCACTAGCCATAGTCAGTGTTTGTTCTTCTGTCTGTCTTGGTTTCTGAGTGACACAATTAGCAGAATTGTTGACCTATGATGGACATGTAGAATGGGAAATATATAAATATTTCTTTCTTGAGCCACCAAGATTTTGGAATCGATTGTTACAGCATAACCTAATCTATCCTGAATAACACAGAAATCAGAACCAGAAGAGGGATGTTGCAAACCTAAACACATGGCAGTGTCTTAAGGATGGGTCATTTGAAGGTCAGGAAACTGAAAAATGGAAATCCATATTATGTAGTGGCAAAACATTTGGTTAAACAGTCACCTGAGATAGTTGGAAAGTCAGAATGTAAGTTAATGATGTTGTAGTGTTCAGAAAATAGATAGGAGACCAGAATGATAGTAGCCAATGTTGGATGTGTTATCTACATTTGACAAGATATTACAATTAAGAAATGACTTCACTAAATAATTAGGCCATTTGAAAGCAGGGGTAAAAGAGTATACAAAGATAGTTCAGAAATAGGGAAAATTTTAAGTTGAAAGTAGCTACTGCTTCTTAGACCTAAGAAGAGAAAAATCAAAATGAGGAATATTGTCAGCAAAAACATCAATTAAAGTCTACCTTGCAGGAGGATCAAATCAAATGGACAACCATTACACTGAATGTTAAAACCTCTGAAAGAATTAACGGTATTCTCAGAAAATCTTTTTTGTTGAAGAAACTGTTTAGGAAAAAGTCTAGAATGGTATAACATGTCCACTAAAGCTGATAAGCTCAAGTCATTTGTGATTAAGTCAAGATAAAGAGGGATGTCCCAAAAAGAGCTGTGATTGTAGTTATTGGCCCATGGAACTGACTGAAATCCAACTGTTAATAAGTTAAGTTATTGAGAGAGTTGTACCAGAAGAACCAAAACCAAAAGAACCATAAACTAGACTAAAAGAGATTATGACTATCCAAGTCTTAAAATGCCATTTCTCCGGAAGGGAATCAGGCTGAGAATGCTACTCAGCCCTCACTCAGGAGAATATATTTTTCCAATTTGAACTTCAGATGTGGGCAAGCATGATAACAAAGGGTAAAAATCTCTGAAAGAGGAGCGAAGAGCCGCAGAAAATACTAGACTACGGGATGCATTGAATCAGGGAATATTCAAAGAACATTCCTCACCATTAGGGTAAGGATACCTCAGAAAGTTTGCCCAGTGATGATTTCAGAATTGCTATAGATTACTACATGCTGCTTCTCACAACTTCCTCTTTCTAAATGTGAGTATTGATTGCAGTTTATCAGAATTTGTTGTACCATTATAAATTGGGTTGTGGGGCAGATAACATTTATCTGGATCAAGACGAAACATTTCTGATTCTGAGGTAGAGAATTTCACACATCCCCTCCTTCAAAGATTGACATGCATCACCCAAAGATCCTCATCTTTTAGATTGATATTGTGATTAGTTAGTGCTTATGAGATGTTTACTTTGAGAAGCGAGTAAGTATATATTATATGCAGAAAGGCGAGTGAATCAGAGATATGGTGATCACAGGGTAAATTATGGTCATTATAAGTGCTGTTTAACAAATGTTTCTGGTTCTTCCCCTTTAAGGCACCTTGTAGGATGCACTTTTTGCCCCTTTTCTAGGTAAATACAGCCAAGTGACTGTATATGCTTTTGAGTTGTAAGTGGAAGGGCTTATGTGTAACCTCCTTTGACTCTGGAATAGTGACCAATAAAATTTGAGATGGGGACCATAAGTCATAGTCGACTACGAGGAGTGTGAGGAGCAGAGTAGCTCGCCAAACCTCAGTAGGGATGAATGACAAGAAATACAATTTTGTGGTTTTCAAGTCACTGAGATTTTTGGAGGCTATTACTACAGTGTAATTTGATGTATGTTGACTGATATAGCTTTTCCAAATAAAAAGTATAAACTCTTTCTTTCATAAATATACTTTTCTAGAAAGAACTAAAAATAGATTCTATACATAACTATAAACTATTTTAAGGACCTGACATTAAGAAAGAAAAAGCATGTTTTTATCAAGCTGATACAAAACTCTCTGTAATATAAAATGTCAATAGCACATACAAATTTAGTTTAAATATGAGTATATCTATTATTAATACCTCCTCAGTATAGGCTGTAAATAATGGCACACAAAGAACAAAGGTGTCACATTGCACTTAGAAAGGAAGTCAGAGCACCGTAAGAATGAAGCTTATGATTGTTTCCACTCTGCTTGAATTTTTGGAACTAACCTAAGTCAGTCTGAAAATTGAACCAGTGTATTTTTAAAAATACATATCTGAAGCATCATCGCTGTTTTTTCCAGTGCTAGGCTGACAAAGAATGTTACCTCTGGAAGACTGTTATTTAACAGATTTCTCTTTGAAAGGGAGGAATATACAAACTGGCCAATATTTCTCCAGTGTCTCAGTAGAGCTAATAGCTCTACCATTAATAGTGCTGATTGTCAAACGAAAATCTTCATATCAAGATAAATTCTTTAACATTGAAACTTCCTCAAGATAATTGAATTCATGGCCTTCAAACTCAGAGATATTTCACAACAGCAATTTTTGTTCCCAGTTTTTGCTTTTGCTTTTTCCGCTATTTTCCTATAGCCAAGAGAACATAATGAAGGTAGGATTTTGACAGATTTTTACACCTATTCAACTAGATGTGTGGCAGCAAAATCAGTCTAGCAAGCGTCTTAAGGAGAATTGGTGGAAAAGAGAAACAGAGATATTCTGTAAAAAAACAAAAACATAATAAATTGGTTATGCACATATGTGGCGTCATGAGGACAAAGGTCATTGACTGGATGCATTTTGCTGTGTAGTCCCATTTTGCTGTGTCTTTATCTTTTCTTTCTCCTTCATTCCGATTAAGGATACAAAAATGAGGTTTCAGTCTCTTCATATGAAAATAAAATATCTCATCTGTCTCAGAAATGGCCTTCTTACCTCTTCTGGAATGGCAGTCCACTGTACCTCTAAAATTTAGATAAAGTTCAAGAATGTTAATAATTCTTAACCTAAAGGGTGAGTCTTAGTTATGGCAGAAAACCAGGAAGATACGAATGAGATCAGTTCATTAGTGGCTCATTTTCCGGCTGATCTGCTACTATCATCGCCACCATAACTAGTGTCAGCAACACAGTAATAAAGAGAAAATAAAGGAGAAGAAACTTGAGAGTCCTTCTGGCCCTGGTCTACATCCACATTTCTGTTCCATCACCTGTGCTGCCCCATCCTTGGCCTCTCCAGGTGTTCTCCAGGTAAATCCTTATTTTTCTCCATAGTTCTTCCATTTTTTATCCCAAATTCCAATCTGCATAGGCCCCTTTATTTTCAAAAGCTGACCTATTGGTATGATGTTGGCACATCTGAATTGAGGAAATTTTCTGTAATATTACTCTATACTACTCTTCCTTTTTTCCCATTTCCATACTGAAAAAAACTACGTATATTAGAAATCATGTATATCAGGTTCTTAAAGGAGCGTCTCGGCCTTTCCTTGCCTGTATCTCACTCTTCTTAACATAGGAAATAAACATGAATACAATAAGTTCACATTTTTATAAAAACTTCCTTCTAATCCTATTTCCCTACCGCTCATATTTGGAAAATAAAAACTCCTATGGAAACATATAAATTTACGGAAATAACTTCATTTCCAGAATTATAGCTGACTATAACCAGCTATAATAATTGGTTAACTCTTCTGAAACAGCTAAAAATGCTGGATTATTATACATTTTTTAAATCTTTAATTTTATCAATTGCCAGGAAATTGAAATTTCAAGGCCAAAATCTAAGTGAATTCACAGAGGTAAGTAAACCGTAAAGCCAGCTTTCACTTTGAGGCTATTTGTCCAATTGTGTTCTTTAGCTTTAGTTTCCACATCCTTTTGAGAGAAAGATACAGGTGATAAAACTGAGGTTTCTCCTCAGCTAGAACCCCCTAAGGTGCTATATTATTGGCCTAAGAGTAAATAGAAAGAAACCCATCACTCACCAACTCCCTCATCCCTACCCCTGTGGGCAAGAGGAGGGAAATTTGACTGTCTGAGGCCCTCGTGCTAGTGATAGAGGGGAAAAAACTCTTTCTGTGAGATGTCACAACCATAAGCCAAGTTTGAAATCAAATTCACACTGAGGGGATGATGTGAAAGGGAAAAAAAAAAAATCAAGGCAAAATTCTGTTCAAAATTATCCTGGGTTGTCAATGTCCCCAAGCCTGGAAGTAGGAAATATAAATCATCTTGAGTAGTAGAGGAAACTACTTCACGATCAGGTCTGAAATAATTCTCACTGGAAAAATTCCAGCGACTATGAGTTCATAACACGTGCAAGGACTGTTAATCCAGAACTTTGTAACTAGCAAAAAAAAAAAAAAAACAATAACACTTTCAATATCAGGAAGAAATGAGAGTAATGTAGGACGTTTTCAGAAGGCAAAGCCAAGAGTCGGCAAGAACAGACTTCATCAACAGGAAATTCTATAGTGTATAATTCAGGAAAAATTACATTAATTTCAATGAATGGTCTAAAAAATAAAATGATGAATAAGGATACTGGTAAGTATAAGGATATTTCAATTAACTCTATAAAATGATAATAATGCTTTGAGAGTTTATAAAACACAATAGAAATAACTCATGACAATAAAATTGTATATATTAGAGGTAGGGTGATTAAATTGTTCAAATATTCTTGAAACACCTGGAAGGAGGACAGTTGTTATAACTTTAGAGTTAATATAATAAACTGTCAGATTAAAATTTCTATAGTAACAGGTAAAAGAAAAGGAGTAAAATAAAGGGAGAAAAATGGAATAAGAGAGAAAAAAATCAAAAAACTCTTAATCTATCAAAACCAAAAAAAAAAAAAATACAAGGAAGGGTAAAAGAAAAAAGATGAGGTGAGTCAAATGATCAATGACATTAAATAATTCAAATGAGCACGATTTCACAAACACTAAATTGACAAAAATTAAAAACTACAATAATAGCATGCTATGGAGGATGTGAAGCAATGAGACCACTTACTGATTACATGCAGATGTGAGTATCAGTTGGTGTAACTCCTTTGGGAAACAATGTAGCATTAACTTATAAAATTGAAGTTCGCAAATACTCTTTAAATTAATAAGTCACAGTTTGAGTAGCTCTTACATGTATGCACCACAAAACGTGTATAAGAACATGCAATCCCACTATTTAGATGGAAATAACCTAGAAATAACCATCAAGAGTATAATGGGTAAGTAAAGAGTGATATAGTTAATCAAAAGAGTTTTATACATCTGTAAAATGAATTAATCAGTGCTGCATTCAGCTACATGAATGAACAACAGAAACAGCATTGAGAGAAAAAGGCAAATTATTCCATTCCTTTGAAGTCCCCCAAACTTCCCAAATTAGATATACTTTCTAGTGATACAAACCTAAGTTGTAAAACTCTAAAAAATAAGTAAAAATGATAAATCTAAAATTCAGTTAATGATTAATACTGAAGTAGAAAAAGATTGGGATGTGTATACAAGGTGATTTTGATGATACTATTCTCTTTTCTTTAAAATGAATTATATATTTTTATCTTTAAAATTTACTCCTACTTTATTAATATTTTTATATCTAATATTGAAGAAAAATGAAAAGTAAAAATTCATGTATAAATTAGAAGTTAGAGGTAAAGTTGATCTTAGGGAAAAGTTGTCTTTACTAGTAAAATCTGGGCCCCTGTTTATCCAGCCTGCCTCCAAAATGCTGTAAACATTTTTATATTAATCCAATCCTTCCGCCTGTGGCTTGCCAATCTTCCTTTTTTTTTTTTTTTTGGTGAGGAAGATCAGCCCTGAGCTAACATCCATGCTAATCCTCCTCTTTTTGCTGAGGAAGACCGGCTCTGATCTAACATCTATTGCCAATCCTCCTCCTTTTTTTTCCCCAAAGCCCCAATGATAGTTGCATGTCATAGCTGCACATCCTTCTAGTTGCTGTATGTGGGATGCGGCCTCAGCATGACCGGAGAAGCGGTGTGTCAGTGTGCGCCCGGGATCCGAATCCGGGCCGCCAGTAGCGGAGCACGCGCACTTAATCGCTAAGCCATGGGGCCAGCCCGCCAACCTTCCTTTCTTTCTCTTTTTGGTTATTGTGTCTTTTACTCATTTAGCTACCTAAGTATTTATTGATGGTGGCAAATATTCTAAGCACTCTAAGGCATATGCTGAAATGCTTTTTGATTTTTTTAAAATACATTAACAAAGGAATGATGATTTTTTCCCATGTAATGCCAAAAGTGTAGTCACATCACAATTTTTCTGTAGTTTTATTTTCACATTGATTGTTTATGTTTCACATCTTGATTTCCTCTACAAAGATTTGATTCAGTCCTAGTTTTGGAATTAAAACCCAAGAATAGTCTACTGGCTTTCACTTATTTTTGCAGAAATGTTTTTCTCCCCACACTATAAATTTTGAGAGTTGAAGGATCAGGACTCCACATGCACTAAAATGCGCTGTAAACTTTTAAAGTGTTGTCTGTTTAGAGATTTTTTTTTTTTTAAATGTATGCTGTGGCTGTTCAATACGCCTCACATCTTTCAACTTTTGTCTTTGTCTTGAAAAATGAAAGATTAGCATTTATACTGTATCATCCAGTATGTAGCTGTTTTCATTTATCTTTATTATTTTCTGACAGGCAAAAAACTCTGCGAGCATTTCACAAGAGACTCGCAGGCTTTATTCTTTTTGGCACGTGAAGAAATTGAAAGGAAACCACAGCACATCCCAAACTGTACCCTTAGGTCAGTGTGGAGCAAGTATAAAATGATTAATATCTGAATGTAGATGGTTTTAAAGCCAGACACTCTTGTTTTGTTGGTCTTTAGTCTAAGCAAAAATAAAACATTCAAACAATATAATCCATATACTTTGGACGTCGTGCTTTGTTGATAGAGTTGTTCTTCTTCATTTCCTGGCTATTTTATAAAATCTGCAAGTCAATTTTAAATGTTGGTTTTATATCTTACAAAAACCATTTGCACCTCACAAGCAGTTTTAAAATCCATTTGTGGAGATACTGTGAGAGATATTCGAGTATTATGGTGCTACGGTCGATTAGTCTCCCTCAGAATATTAAGGAAGACACGTCTGCTTACAATAAAACTGAAGTGATTGAAACTCAATATTAAGCTGAATTTAGCCCAATTTTGGAACACTGAGGCTATCCACATGACAGGAAACCACCAGATTCTCAAATACATATGTAAGAATATGTTGCAGAAGAGAAGAGCACAGTCTAGCATGACAAACACTAGAGGAAGATCAACAATGAAAGAGAAGAGAAAACACATTCAACAAATGGAAAAACTTAAACTCAAAAAAAAGCTTAATATAATAATCTGGACAGTTTTTTCAAACAAAGACTCAGAAAGACAAAGAAGGAATTACCTCCCTGAAATAATAAATGCAGATTGTGACACAAGAAAACTATGACAAAAGAAAAAAAAAACAATAATAAGGTAAATTATAAAGAGTTCTTAAAAATAAAGTATCACTTTTGAAATAATTAAAAAATACGATTCAAATTAGCTCAACGGACACTATTAATGAGAGAATTGGTGACTATATGATCAGGCTGAGGAATCCTCCCAGAATGTAGTGCAAATACATGTACAGATAAAATCAAGAAACATCCAACACGCCAGAGTTGCAATCTTTATCTACTAAGATTTTCAAAAGAAGAGTCAAGCACATGGGAAGAAAGATCAATAATTAAGAATTTTGTAGCACTGAAAAAGTCAAGATTTATCGTGCAAGAAAACTCAAAATTCTAATAGCTACAAGAGTTAAAGACAAATTACCAACAATAGAATGAAAATGAGGCTACAGTATCATATTTTTATCAGAAATATTTGATGCAGGAGAAAGGAGAAAATATTTTCAAAGTGCTACAAAAAATTCTTTACACACAAAATTCCATATCTAGATAAATTATCACTCAAGAACAAAGAGATAATACAGACAGTTTTAGACTAATAAGAATATGTATAAGTAAATCATCGTTAAAAAAACCTATTTGAGAAAAGCTATCACAGCAAAAAGAAAAATGAAACACAGTATAGTAAAAGTGAAAATAAATAGTTAAAATACATTTTAAGTCCAAATGTTAATAATAAATTGTATATATGAATTATATATGTATGAATTTATAACTGATATCAATACATATACTGATAGATGACAGAAAGAGATATAAAATTATTCAAAGTCTGTTGACTTTCTAAGAGACAAGAAACCAAATCTGATTAATTCCAGAATATTTAAAAAAATAAAAGTTTGTGTGTATTAAAAATATGAGCAAACTCCTAGAAGAATAGAGCTGGAATCTATAATTTTCAAATCAAACAAAAAGAAAAGGTAAAAAGGAAAGATAACATGGTAAATATCCATTTTTATGGAAAGCTACCAATAAAAGAATGATTCATTCAAGAAGTGATGAGGACTGGTGTTCTTTGGTATCTTAGAACAATTCTAATCACAAGCAGAGAACAATTCTATTTTTTTAAAAAATCAGAGACTGTTAGACTTGAATCACTGTTAGTGACTCAAGGTTATGAAGAACCTGCTTCACTGATTATTTTACTGATTCACAATTGAGGGAAATTCTACACTCTATTATAACACTTAAGAACCTCGTTTTTTTTTTCACTTGACAAATTAAAAGCAAAAAAGCTAAAACAACCTTGAAAATGGTCATTAGTCTCCACAGCAGAAGCACTATAGTTTTTTAAAACAAATATTTAGAAACAAATAGCTGGAAGCTAGAAATTTAAAAATTGTTCTTTATTTGTAAACTAGACTTAATGTTGTTCAAAAACTACACACGTGCAGCCAGTTTACATTCTTACAACGATATTGCCCGTGATTTGTGTTTACGTAAAATCGCAAGGTATGGGTTTTCTGTATGAAAAATTGGAATCACCTCAATAGAGGCAAACACACCCATTGAACTACAATTTCTCAGGACATGGAGAGCTTCACAAGAATAAGATGATCGGTTTTAAAATCTGCGCTACTTCATTCAGTCTGAAATACTGCTTTGAACTTGGCATTTCTTATTCCGCTTATGATTAAACTAACTGGGCTACTGCAGAGCCATTTTAATCTTATTGTTCCTATTTAGAGCGACACGATCATTGGCTATTTAGGAATTACCATTTTCTGCCATGTTATGTGAAAATTGTAAAGCTTCATATATCAAATCCGATGAGATATAATTATTGTTGGATGTAATTTCTTTCATTCATGCAAACACAATTTTTAACAACTTTATTAAGATATAATTCACATATCATATATCTTACCCATTTAAAGTGCACCATTCAATGGTTTTAGTACATTCACAGAGTTGTGCATCCATTAGCACAATCAATTTAGAACATTTTCTTCACTCTCTCCAAAAACCCAGCTCTGCTAGCTGTCATTCCCGAACCTCCCCTCTTTCTCAGTTTTAGACAGCCACTAATCTACTTTCTGTCTCTATAGATTTTCCTACTGTGGACATTTCATATAAATGGAATTATACAATACATGGTTCTCTGTGACTGGCTTTTTTTCACTAAGAATAATATTTTCAAGGTTCATCTATGTTGTAGCACATATCAGTACTTCATTTCTTTTTATTGCCAAATAGTAGTCCATTGTATGAATATATCATATTTTATTTATCGTTTCATTGGTTGATAGAACTTGATTTGTTTTCACTTTTTGGCTTATGAATAACACTGCTATGAATATCTATGTGCGAGTTTTTGCTGGAACATATGTTTTGATTTCTCTTGAGTATATGCCTAGCAGTGGAATTCTTGGGTCATATAGTTTAACCATTTGAAGAATTGCCAGAATGTGTTTCAACATGGCTGCCACATTTTACATTCCTACCAGTAATGTATAAGGGATCCAGTTTCTCTACATACTTGCCAACACATGTAATTATCAGTTTTTTTTTCAAAAATTTTTTCCCAGTACTTTTATTGAGATCATATTGGTTTATAACATTGTGTACTTTTGGGTGTACATTATTATTTATCAATTTATGAATATATTTCATCTCGCTAACCACCAGTAGTCTAATTTTTGTCCATCACCATACATATGTGCCCCTTTACCCCTTTCATCCACCTCCAACCCCCTTCCCCTCTGGTAACCACTAATCTATTCTCTTTATGCATGTATTTGTTATCTTCCACATATGAGTGAAATCATGCAGTATTTGTCTTTCTCTGTCTGACTTATTTCACTTTTAATATCATACCCTCAAAGTCCATCCATGTTGTGGCAAATGGGATGATTCTCTCATTTTTTATGGCTGAGTAGTATTCTATTGTATATATATACAACATCTTCTTTATCCATTCATCTGTAGAAAGGCACTTGGGTTGCTCCCATGTCTTGGTTATTGTGAGTAATGCTGCAATGAACATAGGGGTGCACAAATTTCTTTGGATCATTGATTTCAAGTTCTTTGGATAAATACCCAGTAGTGGAATAGCTGGATCATATGGTATTTCTATTTTTAATTTTTTGAGAAATCTCCATACTGTGTCCCTAGTGGCTGCACCAGTCTGCATTCCCACCAGTAGTGCATGAGGGTTCCCTTTTCTCCACACCCTCTCCAACATTAGTTGTTTTTCTTGGTAATTATAGCCATTCTGACCAGTGTAAGGTGGTATCTCACTGTCGTTTTCATTCGCATTTCCCTAATAATTAGTGATGTTGAACATCGTTTCATGTGCCTGTTGGCCATCTGTATATTTTCTTTTGGGAAATGTCTGTTCATATCCTCTGCCCAGTTTTTGATCAGGTTGTTTGTTTTTTTGTTGTTGAGCTGTATGAGTTCTTTATATATCTTGGAGATCAACGCCTTGTCAGATACATGATTTGCAAATATTTTCTCCTAGTTGGTGGGTTATCTTTTCATTTTGTTCATGGTTTCCTTTGCTTTGCAGAAGCTTTTTAGTCTGATGTAGTCCCATTTGTTAACTTTTTCTTTTGTTTCCCTTGCCCGAGTAGACATGGTATTTGAAAAGATGCTGTTAAGACCAAAGTCAAATAGTGTACTGCCTATATTTTCTTCTAAGGGTTTTATGGTTTCAGGTCTTACATTCAAGTCTTTAATCCATTTTGAGTTAATATCTGTGCATGGTGTACGGTAATGGTCTACTTTCATTCTTTTGCATGTGGCTGTCCAGGATTCCCAACATCATTTGTTGAAGAGACTTTCCTTTCTCCATTGTATGCTCTTGACTCCTTTGTCGAACATTACCTGTCCATAGATGTGTAGGTTTATTTCTGGGCTTTCGATTCTATTCCATTGATCTGTGTGTCTGTTTTTGTGCCAGTACCATGCTGTTTTGATTACTATAGCTTCATAGTATATTTTGAAATCAGGGAGTGTGATACCTCCAGCTTTGTTCTTTTTTCTCAGGGTTGCTTTGGCTATTTGGGGTCTTTGGTTGTTCCATACAAATTTTAGGATTCTTTGTTCTATTTCTGTGAAGAATATCATTGGGATTCTGACTGGGATTGCATTGAATCTGTAGATTGCTTTAGGTAGCATGGACATTTTAACTATGTTGATTCTTCTGACCTCTGAACACGGAATATCTTTCCAATTCTCTATGTCTTCTTCAATTTCTTTCAATAATGTCTTTTAGTTTTCAGTGTATAGGTGTTTCACCTCTTTGATTAATTTTGTTCCTAGATACTTTATTTCTTTTTGTTGCAATTGTCAATGGGATTGTATTCTTGATTTCTCTTTATGCTAGTTTGTTGTTAGTGTATAGAAATGCAACTGATTTTTGCAGTGTTTTTGATTACAGCCATCATATTAGCCATGAAGTACAATTTCATTGTGGTTTTGATTTGCATTTCCTTATGGCTGATGATATTGAGCATCTTTTAATTAGCTTCTTAGTCATTTGTATGTCTTCTTTAGATAAACATCTATTCAGTTATTTTGTTCACTTTTAATTGGGATATTTCTTTTTTTAATTATTGAGTTTTAGTATGTCTTTATGTATTCTAGGTATAGGCACACACATTTTAAAACTATCCCCAAATTCTTAAATCTTAAGAATTCATTTAAAATTGAAACTTAGATAGGTAAAATCTTTACTTTTTTGACAGCGTGGCACAAACTTCTCCTATAATCTGCATTCTGACACATACATATTTCAATCAATACATGTTGACTGACTAATCTTTCCCAGAATATGTAGTGAAACTGTTTGCGTTACTTTTATCATTTGTTTCATTATTAACAACTGCTTCTATTTCCATTATTCATACATGGCTGTCTCAAAGTTAATCAGGAATGCTTTCTTAGTTAGAGGGTCCAATAGAGTTAATATTTCATAATAAATTTATAATATGTGGTCACCTCTTCAAAAGTTGAACACCAATAATTTTTAATAATCTATCTTATGATTCTACATCACTTAAATTAATCAAAGCTATACCTTCACAGAGTTCACTATATTATACAAAGTATTATAAATTAGGAACACCTATCTTCTTTTATTTTAATTCAGAGTAGTATTCTTTAACCATTTTGATTATCTTTTTACTTTATTGGTATTTTCAATCTTTGGGACTCTACACTCCTTACCTACTTGCCCAATTCCATTTGTTCACCTCTGTCTCATCTCTTTCTGTTAATTTTGTAATTTCAAACTCTATTGTTTCCATCTAAGAGAGATATTCTTTTTGCAACTTGTTCAGGCCTCCATCTCACAAATATCACGTTTATCATTCTCTGAGTATCTTAATTAATCCAAATTAAACTGAGTTGTACACTCTGCATTTCCAGTGACTACACTCATATCCTAACAGAGAATCAGGCCATGCTTTCCTTTTTAAAGTGAAATTCTTCCTTTGCATAATGGACTCCTCTGGGAACCATCATTTTAAATATGGAAGTTTCACAAATTTAACTCCACAGAAGCTAATCTTTTTGGAAATGTCAACACCACTATTACCTGAAATGTTGTAGTTCTGAAAGTCTTTTTAGTTTCTCAGTAAATTAAAACAGAAATATATGTATTTTTATTTTCATAATATAAGCAAAGTATAAATGAGTATTTATTAAGCGCTTATCATGTACTCTGAACTGTGCCTGGATGCCATAAGTGACATAAAAGTTTTTATAGACCTCAGCTCAAAAGCCGGGGCCGGGGGGTAAAAAAAAACTCAGAGCCTTAAGAAAGGTTTATCTAGTCCTTAAGGTTAGTTTATATGTTCATGTTCTAAGCCATCATACTACTCTGTCCTTTTAATTTATGTTTCTAAATATGATTTATAATGTTTTTATTATATCTTGATTTTACATATATAATATTATGTATTATTATATGTATATATATACATATATATACACAATTTATATATTCAGTAGAATATATAATCTGCAGAAGCCATGTTAGGTTTACTATTATTATATACTGAGGACTTACATTATGTTAAATAAATCCTCAAAAATACATGATGAATCAATGAATAGGAGATAAAAATGAATGGGGGCTTGAATAGTCAGAATGTTTTTACAGAGATGGTGAGGCTTGGGAAAACCTAGAAAGACGTTGAAATTTAAAGAGTTGGAGAAAAAAGTGGAGGTGAAAGGAATTTCAGAGTGAGTGACAAATTAAGCAAAAGAAAGCATGAAATTCTATGGCAATCTCGTGGGATAATGGGAAAATTGGCAAGACTAGAATAATGGTTGTTGTGTGGGAAATTAAGTTAGATATATGCTATGAAATAGAATTATAAAAGAAAGAGTCTTTAAATCAGGTAATTTTGACTCCTATGGTAGGATAAGAGAGTCATTGAAAATTTCTACCCTGGGAAGCAGCATAATGAAAGCAGTAGTTTAAAGAAATATTACTTACAACATGTCTGGTGGTTTTCTGTCCTGAAGCTATGTGCAGAGTGAATTGGAAGATTTTTCAGTCTGAGAGATAACTCAAAGCTAAACGTTGTTCTCAGATCTCAAAGTTTCACTTAGCCTAGATTTTCTGAAATATATATATATGTATCACCCCAAACTATTAATTATTTCACAGTTGTCCTTACGTATATCTTGCAGGTTTATTTTATCTGAGACATAAAATAATATACATTGTTTTTTTAAATTAGCAATGTATAAATAAATGGAAGCTATAAATAGATGAGAACAGAATGAATGATGGTTGCTCACCGGAAAGTGTTGCCACATATAAACATGAGTCCATGAAACCCTGGACAACACTAGTGACAAAGAAACTCTGCAAGAATATATTAAAGACATTTCAAAAGATAAATCAGAAATATTTAGTGAGTAAAGAATATGTATTAAGTATAATCAGATGCAGAGTTAAAGATGGCTTTATGGTTTGCATTACCTACTGGGAGTTTAACCGTTATTTGGAAAGAGAAAAAAAAAAGTTGGAATGAAGAAGTGATGAAGTGGTTGGGTTTTAGGGTTTCATGTGATGATGAAATATACAAGAGAACATATCCAGGAAGCAATTTCAAGTTATCAGAGAAGAATTCCAGTGAGAGACTTGGGAGTTATCAGCAGAGTGTAAAAGGTGATGCGTGTGAAACCATTAAAATAGATCAGATCTCCAAAAGAGAAAAGGAAAGGGCAGAGGATTATGATCTATTACTATATTACTTCATAATGCTCATAATGACTGTGTAGGAGTAAGTGAAATATTTCATTCTGCAGACAAGAAAAATTTCAGAGAATGTTTATGGTATGTCTAAGGTAACACAATTAATAATAGTGGCACAATGAGGGTGCATCGAAAGAGACCCCACAGATAGTACTGGTGGGAATATAAACTCTAATACACTTTCTGTTGAAATTTGGCAATATATATCGAGTCTTATAAATGTTCATATCTTTTGACACAGTGATAACATTCCTGTCAATTTTCCCCAGAATTGAACCCACACACAAACACACACACACAAATTTATGTGCACCAATATTCATTGTAGCATTATTTATGAGTAAAAATTAAAAGCAGTATAAATGTCCAACAATATAAGACAATATGTATGCATGTTTTCTCATATCTACATAATAAAGTAAAATGCAGCCTTTATGATCATGTTTTTTAACGAATATGAGAACATGGAAATGCTGGAAATATATAGAATGAAAAAGGCAATACAAAGAGAAAATAAACTGTTTAGCCAAAGTGCCATTTCAGGAAAAGTAAAAAGGTTTACAGACTACTTGTTTTTAATTTAAAAAGAAAATTATTATATCCCATGGAAAACATTTTTATTAATATAGCTTAGATTAGTTTATTAGATACATAAATGTCAATAAGCAAATGAAACTACTTCCTAGTTACTATCATAACGTTAAAAACTGGAAATATTTATTAAGTAGCACTCAGAGGCTTTTTCTAACTGTATAATGTGTTCAATGTTTTAGAGTTCACTAATTTCATTCACCTATCTGTGAAATAAGCCAACAAGAAATATATGGAGGAAGAAACAAAAGGTCAGAGAGATGAAATCCGTTGCCCCAAATCAGACAGGGATTTAGCAGTAGATCTAACTAGCTCCCGAATTATCATTCTTCTTTGAATCCTAGGGATTGTAGGATATATTATTTTTAAAAAATAATATTCTTATTTTGTGTAAGTAGTTATTCAAATTTCAATGGAAACATTATATGTAATATACCTAACTTTATCAAAAATTTCCCAAATAACAATCGGATATCTTTATTCTTACATAAAACTGTTCTTTTTTAGTATCAGAATAAAATCAAGTCTCAGTTTATTCAAACTCTTAAGTTTAAAGAATCTTTCACCAACTTGTATCATATTCTATAAATGACCCATATCATGCTTTATTGTTCATTAAAAATCATATCCACTGGAAAAAAAAAATCTTTTGAATTACTTAGGCTTCACAGTGACATGGTTTATTTCCCACACCATGTTCAGGGCCTTGAATTCTTTAAAATTCATAGCATATTTTCAAAGCACATGAGCAATTCTAAGATTTTTCCTCCACCAAAGACGTTTCCTCTTTGGTGAAACACAGTTTCCCTTTACTCCATTAAATGAACTACATATTGTTAAAAGTGAAACAACTCTGTTGAGAGTCATCCAGAAGCTTTTCTTTTTTTTTTTTTTTTTTTGAAACATAAGCTTTTATTACTCGGAGAAAACTTGGACTTCACCAATGCCTAGCTTCTTGAGGCGTGTAGTGTGACTCATGATTGTGGACCCAAAATCATCGTAAGCCTACACTAGAGCCCTGGGCTACATTCAAAGACACTCAGTTACGGGAAACCTGCCTTGTAAAAATGTGCGTTCCATTTTCTTTTTCCTGAAAATGATAAAAAGAAAGGAATGAAGGAGGAAAGGAAGAAGGAACAGATGGAGGGAGGGAGGAAGATAGGTTGGCCAGAAACATCTCAGCTTCAGTGCAGTTCTAAGGAACATTCAGCAAGGCCACTGGGGAGTCCTTGAGCCAAAGTTGCCCATCACAGGGGTTGTGATCCCCAGGGACTGGCCTGTCTTATTATCTCTGCCATGCTTATTCATCAGCTGAGGGCAACCAGGGGGAAGCACAGCCTCAGCCCCAATCAGTTGATGAACTTAAGAACACAGATGTTGGGCTGTGTGGTGAATTTTCTCCCTGCAGGTGCAAATCTGAAAAACGCATTCTCACGACCACTACAGAAGGTAAAAGAACCTAAAGGTCTTTCTTCTCTCTCATACAGATGATTCCAGATAATACGTGTGTGTGTGGGGGGCCGTGTTTGAAGGAGGTGTGTACTCACCTTTACGCATGCACACACAGACACACACATCTTAATACAAATATAACTTTTACAAAAAAACATGCATCAAATACAATGAAATGAAGATTAGAAAATGACCAAATGCATGTTAAAATGGTTATCTTAGGGTGGTGGAATTGATAGTAATTTTTATTTTCTACTTTCTTCTGTCCTCTATTTTTCAAGTTTTCTTCAAAAAATATAGTCTCCTATTACAAACAGGGTAAGAGTGATTTTAAAAGAATAAGAAACAAAGTGATAAATAAATATATGAGTAAAGTGAGTGTTTTTTTCCTTCAAGTCCATATTATAAAATCACTGAATTTTGAGGTTAGAAAGGTCCTAAAAGACTGTGTTTTATATCCAGACAGTATGGAGCTATATGAATTTAAAAACTGAATATAGGAAGTTTATTTGAATTTTGTCTATGGAATTAAAAAAAAAGTAATTGTAAATGTAGAATCTAAGTAAATACAGAACACTGAATTCTCCCCTACATGAAAAGCTTATTAGAATCTAGAGAAAGGACTATAAACATTAACATTAACGAAAATGATTTAATAGCTATTGCACTTACCCAGTCCTTTGTAAGTATTGTCTTCACTATATTCAATGACAACTTTTCATAATTAGGATTGCCAAATCTTGTTAATAAAATATACTAACATATACTGTATTTGTTTGTTAGGGCTGCCAAAACAAAGTACCACAGACTGGGTGGCTTAAACAACAGAAATTTATTTTCTCAACAGTTCTGGAGCTACATGTCTGAGACAAGGTGTGGGCAGGGTTGGTTTCTTCTGAGGCCTTTTCTCTTTGGCTTGTAGATGGTCATCTTCTCCCTGTGTTTTCACATGGCCTTTCTTCTGTACACATCTGTGTCCAAATTTTTTCTTCTTATAAGAACACCAGATATATTGGCCCACCCTGATAACCTCATTTTAACTTAATTACAGTTTTAAAGGCCCTATCTCCAAATACAGTCACATTATGAGGTACTAGGAGTTAAGACTTCGCTGTATAAATTGTGGGGGGACACAATTGAGTCCACAACGTGTACTAAGCAATTATCCATTGTTTATCTAAAGCTCAAATTTAACTGAATGTCTTGTATTTTATCTGGCCACCCTATTAGAATTCTGAAATTGTTCATCTAATTCATGGTTTCATATATTTTCATTTATTTTTGTATTTTTAAGATCCGTGTTTTTTAGTAGATGGTTTTAAAAGCCACAGAAGAAATCATTTTATTTGAAATACATAGTGCCTTCATATTGCTAACAAAGAAATTCCTTTGATTTAAAAATGAATGTCCATTAATTTGAAAACAAATACTTGAGCCAGTATCTTCTTCTCCTTTAAAGGTTAATCATATGTAAACTAGGTAAAATAATACCATACTTAATTCATCTTTTGCATGCTAGTCCATGATTAAAACAAGAGAATCTTTCAGAATACTTTAATATCTAATCACTGAAGAACTCAGTCTATTGGTGTTAGCATCACCTACTTTAATTATCTGAGTTTGTAAAATCTAGAATTTTTGACATTTTATTTAAATAATCATTGGAAAAGAAGAAAATTTCTGCTAAAGATGCTTTTTCTATCTTTAGTAACTTAACAGCTCTGAGTTTTATTTATAATTCTGATTTGCCTGCATAATCTCAGCTAAGGTTCACTTATACTGAGGTATAACACGTAATTCCAGATATTAGAAATATTAGCTTTATCTGAGCTGCAGACCCTAACACTACTGTATTACCCAGACCTATTTTCTTAAAAATAAAATTTCTCAGTAATAATGTATATTTGAAATACTCATGTATAACAAATTATGTTGATATTAATACACTAGAATTTTGCAGTCACTATCCTAAGAGCTAACATTACTAAATTTTGCTTCCATTCCAGACATATTATCAATTGAAACTGTTTATAGGCAATCCAACGTCTGTTATAACAAATGGAATCAAAGCAATACAAAAGCACATATTGAAAAAAAAGAATTGTGTGTGAAAAATAATTCATCAAATATACATTTTTAGCAGCAGTAAAAAGAACAAGGACATTGGAATGAGATAGTCTGGAGTTCTCCTCTCAACCTTGACATTTAGTGTTAAAAATAAGACAACAGGCCCCAAATGAAACCACTTATGCTAAAGCTCCGCTTCACCAAACCAAGACTTAATTTAATCACAGTTTCAGCTCTCCTGGAAATGGAATCTTAAACCAGTCAATCAGGACTGGCCTAGTTAGCACTGTTTAGTTAATCTGTCTGATGAACTCCCGCCACACCCTAAAGGAAAGTAACTTTGCAACAACCAACTCCCTTTTTTGCCTAGTGTAACTTCCTTGTTCCTGCTCCCTTCTGCCTATAAAGTCATGTAGAGCTCCTCGGAGCTCCTTTCTATCTGCTAGATTGGAGGCTGCCCACTTGGAATCGATTTTTGCTCAAATCCACTCTTAAAATTTTTAATATGCCTCAGTTTATCTTTTAACAATAGCAACCTTGGGCAAAGACTTAAACTCTTTTAATTTGGGTCCCTCAGTTTTTAAATGGAGGTAATAGTTCCCATTATAAATTTGATCTAAGAACACGGTGAGATAAAGTATTAAATATTTTAAAGCTCTTATGGTTGTAGTTATTAACACTATCTGTGGGGAGAAACATTCATCAATGCCGTACTGATATAATTATTTGTTTATAACTTTAATTGTCCAAAATCTTCAGCTGAGTCTAAGATTTTAATATAATATGAAGATAATTATATTTCATTATATTATCTCAGGAACTGGTAATTATTGGTTATAGGATTTGGCAAGATAAGGTTCAATGCTGTTGTTTTTTGAGTAGTACATTTAAAACATGTAAATACTCCTTGGGATTTCAGTGTTTTAACTTTTTTCTAAATGTACCAATAATTTATTTTCCAAAGGAGTGCTTTGCTTAATGTCACATGGGAAAATTTGAATTAAGTAAAATTCTTCTTATAAAAGAATAACAGAATGAAAGGAGGTATAATCATAATGGAGGAAAACATAGTAATGTGTCTCTACATACCTCAAAATGAATATTGCTGTACATTTCTCTTAATGATTCATATCCATCATTTGTGGACTTTAAGATTCTATGTGTTACAAAGGTATCTGTAGAGGGCTGCCAAAGATATTGCCATTGAAGACCATCAAGTGTGTGAGGTAAGTTTTTCTCATTCCTATATCCTACAAAATGCCTAATTACCATTTGTATTACACTCCTAGGGCTACCATGGTAGAATACCACAGAGTGGGTGGCTTAAAGAACAGAAATTTGTTTTCTCACAGTTCTGGAGGCTGGAAGTCCAAGATCAAGGTGCCAATGTGGTTGGTTACTGATGGGACTCTCTTCCTGGCTTGCAGATGGCTACCTTCTCACATGGTCTTCCCTCTGTGCACAGGGAGAAAGATAGAGAACTCTCCTCTCTCTTCTTCCTCTTGTAAGGACAGTAGTCCTATGAGATTAGGGGCCCATCCTTGTGACCTCATTTAACCTTAATTACCTCTAAAAGTCTCTATCTCCAAATACAGTCACATCGGGGATTAGAGCTTCAACATATAAATTTGGGTGGGAGGGAACACATTTCAGTCCATAACAACATTGAATTGTAATCTCCCGTTTACCATGTAGCATTTATTCATTCCTGTTGTTTCAGTCTTTAGAAAGAGGAGAATAGCACTCTCATTGGAAATAACTGACTCATTAACAGGGGTTGAGGTATGGAAGGGAGCACAGGGAGAAGCAAATGATGATTGCAATTGCTCAAACTGGCTCTTGGTATACATGAAAATGCTCTTGAATAGAAATACATGCCAAACTAGAAAGATGAAGAGTAATCTTGACTTTTGATATGGCATTTAGAGGTTATCCATGGAAAAAGAAAAACAGTTATTACAATGTCAAAATATGCAGAGAACGTCTAAGCTGATGTGTTCTGCTGACAATAAAATAAACTTACATTCTCTTTAACTATTCAACAACAGAGGTAACTAATCCTTCATTCAGTAGCTCATTATGCATTGTCATGAAATAGATAATACAATTTCCACAAATCTCTTTTGATTTCATGTCAAACAAATTCTCTGAAAGCCATTTAATAAACAAATAGACAGAAAAAGCAAACCTGAAACCTCAAACAATTTGTGTAATCGATTACTTTGAGCCATCAATTACTCTACCCTCAAAACAGATATACATTCTGCCCTAATTGAGGAAATTTTCCAAATTGAGGTTTAGATAAAGTGCATATTAAGAAAGAAATTAAGACAGCAGTCTTCTTTAATATTTAAAATAAAAATTAAGAGTATATTAAATTATTCCCCATATTGAGAATCAACAAGCAATTAAACTAAATTAAATTAAATTAATTAAAACTCTGCCATTGCTTGCAAAGACCAGCTCTCTAGCTCCCTATATATATATTTTTTTTTTTCAGAAAAAAATGTTCTAATAATGCAGTCTACCATTCAGTTATATAAGGCTCCTTATGAATCCTCAATTTTATTTTATGATATTTATTACTTCTCCTGCCTGCTCTATCCTTTCACACACAGCTAATTTCTAGAGGGCAAACTCTGACTTTTCTTCCAGACTGAGCTTAAGGGTGCCTCTTCTGTGAAGACTTTTTTAACCCTCCAACCAGCACTGATTTGGCAGCCCTGCTTTTCCTCTGTCTTAGGAAATTATTGCACTCCTTTACTTCTACGTCTATCTACTATACCAGGCTGCAGTCAAGACTCACATCAAATTCATCTTTATCTGTCTGTTGTCTAAAATAACCTCTAGTCCAAGATAAGCATTTAATAAATGTTTGTCAAAGCACAACCCACCAACTAGAAGTATAGGCTTTTTATCAGAGAAAATTGCACTTGAGTTTCAGTCTATGCCACTTACTGAATTTGTTGTCCTGAGCAAATTACTTAAAGTCTCGAAGTTTTAGTTTGCCTGTTTGAATGGGAGAAATTATACTACTTACATATTGTGTTATTGTTTGAATTAAATGAGATTATGGAGAGATAAAGAGATGGAGAGAGGAAGAGGGAGAGAGGGAAAGAGAGCGAGAAAGAAAAAGTGAGAATGAAGACAAGCTTAACATAATACTGACACATACTCTTTCCTTCTATTACCATTATTATTCCTATGAAAAAACAAGTTATATGACTTACTATCCATTTACTACTCACTATTGCTTCAATGAAAAACAGCAACATTAATACATATACTGTGACTAACTAGCTAAGTCTATTTCTCATTATGTTTGCTTATATTTGTGTTATCATAGACCATATGTTTTAGAAAGGCAAGAGATGAAAATCAAATAAAACTATGCTTTTCATTAACTTCATTTAATGCAATTGAATACCAAAATTCTTTTCTATTAAGACTTTTGAAATAAATTAACTTACATAGTTGTGAAGCTCTCCAAATATTTTATAAACACATATGTGACTAATATTACCATGTGTGACCCTTCAGGCTAGAATA
Source organism: Diceros bicornis minor (assembly GCF_020826845.1). NCBI lineage: Eukaryota > Metazoa > Chordata > Mammalia > Perissodactyla > Rhinocerotidae > Diceros > Diceros bicornis. The sequence continues at coordinate 25,845,061 of NC_080747.1, read as the reverse complement.
GATCTCCCCCTACTATACCTGTCTCATTAGTTATCACAATTGTAATTATCAATTATGTGCTTTTCTGTTCAACGTCTACTTTTCCCACCAAACTGTAAGTTCTGTAATGGCAGAGACCATATCTATCTTGTTCATTAGAGTTCTCTTGGTACCTCTCGAGTTCCAGAGACATAGTTATTCAAAAAATGTTTTAAGAATGAGAAAAAAAGAGAAAATAAAACTTGAAGTACTTATAAACAATATTTAGCATACCACAAAGTCTTCTCAGAAATATTATTTATTTTTTCATAGCATTTCTCACCATACAATTGAAAATTCTACCTAATCTTATATTCAGACCAAAGGATTTACTATTACAAGGAAAAACATCAAAATCAAAATCTCTATAGTAGTAAGAGTAGTGGAAGGAAATGATTTTTAAATTTTGATAAAGGATGAGGTAAAGAAAAGAAAAAGAAAGAACCAACTGATCAACCAATAAGCCATTCTTACATAGTGTAAAGGTAGAGTTAGAAATGGTAGAAGCAGATGGATGAAGAGCTAATTATGAGAAGAGTCAATGATGTAAGCGGCATCTGAACCTAACCACCATAATGGTTAGACAATTGGCAAAAGTTAGAATGATGAGCAGCAGCTGTAGTAACAAAAAAAAAATTGATTTCAGTTCACTTGTAACAATCAGAGTTGTTCAAAAATGAAATGAGCTTTCTCACAAGGAAATGAGCTTTCCGTCACTAAAGTTGTTCACATAGTTGAGCATCTATTGACAAGAGCGCATTTTTGGGAGAACTCAAGCATCAGGCTCCTTTTAGTCAGGAACTTCTTTAACACAGACTTCTTTTCATTCTTGAGAGAGCAAATCTTCTTTCTCAAGAAACTTCTAAATATACAGTAGAGTAATGAAAGAAATATTGATGACTTCTCTGACTATTCATTTGTGTTAATTAAAGACAATAGAAGTAACAGCAGATTCCAGAGGTTGAAAGAATAAAGAGATTTTAATGCATGTCCTAATGGTGTGCTATTCAGCGAAAAGACATCATTAATTCATTAGTGATTTATTATAGGCAGTTATCTAAAAAGAACTATATTTTACTGTTTTTTATTAAATTGTTTATTTTAGGATTTTTTTCATTTCGTAAATATTAAAAATCAGTTCTGATTGTTGTTTTTAAGTCTTATCATTACATTTATGACCTCATATGCTAAGTTTAATTACTGATCTGTTACCTCAAGCTTTAGCAAAAATGGGAGTCAACTACAAAAATTGTAGTCACAGGAAACTTAGAAAAAAATAAGTATCTGCTAAAATTTTAAACTGTGGTAGATTTACTTTTTCATGAAAAGTCTCCAGATAACTGTAAATAATCTGTAAGATAATGGGATCTAACAAGATAAAATTATTTTAGTATGCTACGCAAAATTTGACAGAACATTAATCTGTAGTTAGATGAAGTTGAATATCATTGGAATATAAATAGACATTTTGGAAGATTTGGGTTTTCTATTTTTGACTCAGTCCAGGTTTAAACAACTTTTAAGTTTTTTAAATTTTAGTAGTGGTTAATCCGTTGCAGAGATTTGGTTTCTCTTATTTTCCACAGAAGAACAAAGAAGTTTGTTATAGGAGGCAGCTCAACTACTGGCTGGTGATCTTGAACTTGTGTAGGCTTGCTTTTATATTTTGTTAAAGGAGATATGTGGAAAGCCCAATGCACTTATCAGCGCTCTAATTTGGCAGGACTCAGAATGCAAACTCTATTTTCCCTTTGTTCAGGGTAGCTTTTAGATGCGCTTAGAATAGGTCTAGAGTAGGCCTTATTTTAGAGCACAGACATTCCTCCAAAGGTTTGGTCTTTCTGGTGTGCCAACTGGATTCCTTGGTACTAATGAGGTCCCTCCATTCTGACTGGGTCAGAATTCTAATATCTTCAGGAACTGCTTAATCTTTAATACATGTGTTCTATTCTTACCTCTATAAGAACAGCTTTCTGGTAAACCTCATATTGTCTTACCTTGAATCTATGCAGCTCAGTCCTTATCCAAGTTCTTACAGAAGACCCTCAATGAGAGTTCAATATTGACCTACTTCCTCCTCTCCATGCTATGCTCTAGAGATTCTACTAGCAGTCCCAACCTCTGAGCTTTGTCTCTTCTGTTTAGCAGGACCCCTGTGGGATATCTCCCGTGTCACAGCCGTGAAATAATCCACAGATAGAGATCTGGAACTAATACAAAGCTCAGAATGTAAGTTTCCCTTTCCTCTAATGCCTGGAGACAGTTGCCTCATACATTTTGTTCAGTTCAACAGTTTTTAATGGCAGGGGGACTAGTAGAGAACCAGTCACACTTCACTGCAGGAAATTTTTAATACTGTTTTTTTAGGACCCTTTTCGAGACTGAGAGACCTTATGAAACCAAAGTGTGTGCAACGAAGCTTTATATTAACATATGTAGATAAATTTAGCATACCTCACAATTCAAGTCAGTCCCTTTCTTCAAGGTCAATTTACATGACTCATCAAATTTTTTGAAAACCAAATATACCAATGAGTAACTCTCAAAAGGCTGAACCATGCTATATTCCTTGTATCTTTTAGTCACATTTGATTTCTGAAAAGTAACACCTATTTTCTTCAAAATAAAATAATCACACATTTACATTTCAACTGGTATTTGTTGATGTTGAAATAATTAAATGATAATTCTATTTGAGCATTAAATTTAATTGAACTGTAATTAGTTCTGTTTAGTACTACGATGTAATTCAAGATAATTACTTTGCCCGGAGAGTTTTCCTCCCTTCACTCAAACTACTTACAAATAGACAAAAGAAGGATATGACTCATATCTGTCATCAGGCAGAAGGATTAGCCAAGAAACAAGTTCCCAAAATGGGTTTGGATGGGGTAGTGATAATTCCTAATGACACATGGGGACAGGAGAGTCCTGGTGGGTAATTTTCTACCAAGTAGACAATTTATTACATCTATGAATGTTTGAATGCAAGCAGGAGTCATATTGGGAAACTCCAAAGAGCAACTGATTCCAAAGGTTTGAAACTATGAAGGATATACCAGATAACTATAGTCATCATAAAAATGATCTATTATGCAAAATCTTGCTCATCCCATCCATCCCTTTCTGGTCACCCAGGGGACCATCCTGTTAATGTGGAAGGGGTGATGTTTGAGCCATAATATGGACCAGTCCATATTGTCTATTCGTGTATCTGTTTAGAAAATATTTCTGACGACCCACTCTGTTCTAGCAGAGAAATTCCTGGGGAAGCGGCTCAGAGACGTAATTCCTGTCTATGCTGACAGGAAGGATAGCTCAGATAAGAACATAGACTGAAACCAAAATCCTGTGGAGTTGGGAAAGTCAGAGTAGATCTCAGATAAAATGGCACTATACCCCTAGACAAAGTATTTCAGAAACATGTCGGGAAACCACAATTCCTTAAACTGTTGATGTGTTGTGATTGTGGGGATCAGAAGTAAACTGATTATGTTTTTTTCCCTACAGGCTGTTTATAAATGGAGAGAGAGTTTTGTCAAAATATTATAATTTTTGGCTAGAGTTTTATTTATTTGGAATTTTAAAACATATTATACTGAAAGAGACTCCAACTTTCAGAACAGCTGGGCCCTTGGAGCCAAAGGGTGAGAGGCATGAAGAGAAAGAGAGAGAGAGAGTGAGAGACCAAGAAAGAGAATTAACAAATATACTTTTAATTCTGTGGCATAAATTGTGTCCAGTTGACTTGTAGCCCTCTCTAAAGTTCAAAAGAATCAATCATTTGAAAAAATGCGTGTTACAATAATTCAATTTAGATGAACACGTATTTACATTCTCACAACTGCAGTTTCTGAAAATAATGGTAATCTAATTAATTAATTGGTAAACTAATTTATTTAGTAAATAAAAGATAAAAAAGTTTTCCATAAAAGTTTTAAACACAATATGAGACTTACATGATAGTTCTAAAATTTATCAAATTAGATACTCATGAGGTGAACTTCTTAGGCAACAAAGTTCAATCTTCTCCGGTAACAATCTTGATGGGATCTTCAGAAAACTGTCAAAGAAAAACTTATGGACAACATTTGATTGCTGAAGGACGTTTTACTGGCAGTAATAAAACCCAGTGCAAAGAAATCCTGCTTTAAATAACAGTGAATTCCCAAAGTTAAGAGAGAATGTGTGTATATATAATGTGAATTATTATATAATGGTCAAAATTCTGATTGGATAACTTTGGGGTCAATTTTACAAAGAGCATTAAAAAAAGTTCACACTCTTTGATAACTTGAAAGATAAAGAGGGGGAAAGAGGAAGGAAGAAGAGAAGGAAGGAAGGAAGGAGTTGAGGAAAAAAAGAGATAAATGACAATGAAACAAAGACAATAAAACAGACACATAAGCAAAAAATAAACAAGAGCACAGCTTATCTCAGGATTTAAAGCTTTCAGAAGCTTTATTGCCTTTTACTGTTTGGAATGTAAGGCTTTTAGAAATGCAGATGGTCTGGGAAAAACGGTGCTTAATATGTTCCAGGTCCAATGGGGCTAAGACTAATTCAAGGGAATATAAAACACGAATTTTACTTTTTCAGTTTTAGTTTGAAAATTAAAGAATGAGAGTTGTGTATAAGCTCAGAGACATGAAATGCCAGTGTAAGCAATCAAGACTGTTTCTTTAAAATTAGGATGACAGTGTTTGAAATAATTTTCATACCAATTGATGAGTGGGAACAAAAAAGATACCTTTGTGATTATATTTACTAAATTTTGTGCTTAATTATATATCATCATTTATTAATGAATATAAAGTAATATTGTTAAAAATTAAGCTTACTTGTTGCATGCGTATGTCCAAACTCATTAAATTGCATATATTAAACATGTGCAAGTTTAATATATCAATTATACCTCAATAAAGTGTGAAAAAAATATTAATTGTTTCAATAAAAACACTATACTTTTTTTTCAAAGAAATCGCTGAGTGGGAAAGCATGCAAATTCTGATTCTCAGTTTAACCTGGCACAAAGGGAAAACAAAGCAGTTTGGACGGTGGGGCCATAACCAAAGCTTACTACAGGTTACGCCAATGCAGAAAAAGCCTTCAGAAGGAATAAATGCCTCCTTCAATGTTGATGCTATAAACTCTACAAAAGTAAGTGATGTCAGTCATCAAACAGACAGGACAGCGAAAGTCAAATCTGGTTTGTGAGTTTGCCCACTTAATGCTCTTGGGAAATTAAAGGCTTTACATCTCATATGAGATCCAATAACATTTTAGAAGCATTTTTGTAACTTTCCAGGTGAGAAAAATTATTTTAAATACTCAAGGACAAGCAGCTATGATCATTTTTTAGGATCATTAACTTTTTCTTCCTATAGAATTAAACGTACTTTATTCTTTCTTTATGTATCCTTAGTGCTACTGCCAAGGGAAGCAACTTGATAGATAAGCTCCAGCCTAAGAATTTGACACTGTCATTTAATATTTTGCTTGAATTGAAGCACTTCTAACCATTCACATAGTAAATCCTTATCCTCTACAGAACATTTCAAGTTTAATCCTTATTCCATTTTCTCTGGATTTTAAAGCATTCCATGAATGCCCTGCTAGATTTTGCATATTTGTCTTAGGGTTATAATAATTTGAAACAAATCATTTATTTTCTATTTCAGTTCATGTATTTTGAATATTTGGCAGTATTAATAATCATACACAAATACACAGAAGCAGAAAAAGATGCATTGAAAAGAAAGTTGAATGTGCTATGTATATATTACAATTATGCACTATATGTGATCAAACTTACACATATATACACATACATAAATGTTTAATATATATCACAAAGGGAACCATGTGTCACGTCCACGTTTTTTATTTGAGTTCTTTAAGTTAACAGACCATATTTACCAATTTATATTTCTTTATGTGGGGCTACTTGTTCTCAAGTTGTAGGAAGTATGTCCATGATTTCATGTCTTGGGTTCCAGGTGTGATGTCCCTGCCCATCTTCTAATGATGGGAAAGACCACATGGGGGAGAGGTGCCATATGTTAAATATATAGGTTCTATTTAGCATTCACCATCACTGTACATAAGGGTGCAAGTAAAGTGCTTAATGAAGACTCGATTATAGGATTGAAATTTGTTTAATTTTCCTGGCGTTACATAAATATGGTAGAGTTTTTTATATTTTATCTTTTTAATAGCATTTAATGTTTGGTGTAACTCACTGGGAAACTGGTGGGCCAGCAAATTTGGCAGGTGTTGGCTGGGGGAGCTTTTTTTAATAGGTAGCTTTTTATCGAAGTACAGTATGAATACAGGTAAGTGCACACCTCTTAAGAGCACAGCTTGATGAATTGTCAGAAACTGAAAACAGCTGTGTAACCAGCACACAGCTCAAGACACAGAACCTTACTAGTACCCCAGAAGCCCTCACCTTCTGCCTTCTGCTCTTTATCCCAATCAAATGTAATCCCTTTCCTGACTTCTAAAACCATAGACTGATATTGCCTGTTTCTGAGCTTTAGTAATGAAAACATACAGCAAAAACTATTTTTTGTCTGACTTCTTTTGCTTAATATTGTTTTTATGAGATTTATCCAGGAAGTTGCTTGTAGTTGTGATTCACTCATTCACGTTGCTATGTAGAATTTGTGCTGTATGCCTATAGCAAACTTCATTTCTTTATTCCATTGTTGATGAACATTGGGTAGTCCTCAGTTTTCAGTGCTTACAAATTGTATTGTTATAAATATTCTAATACAGAACCTTTAGGGCACATCTGTACTCATTTTTTGTAAGTCCATTTCTAGGACTGGAATCGCTAATTCATAGGGTAAGCGTTTGTTTAGTTTTAGGACTGCCACATAATTTTCCAAAGTGGTTTTACAAATTTACAACCTTCTGGGAGTGAGATCAGAGTTCCAGTTGCTCCCCATGCTGGCTCATGCCTTTTGGTGTTTGTTTTTTCTCATTTCATCATTCTGGTAGGTGTCCAGTGGTATTGCATTGTGTTTATTGCATTTATTTCTTTGATTAATGAAGCTCATATTTAATAACTTTTCATATGTTCATGTATGTGTAGCGGTTAAACAAGCCTTTTGCCCATTTATAAATTCTTTCTTTTTCTTCTTCATTTTTAGGACTCTCGTAAATATTCTGAGTCCTTTATTGATGATATGTAGTATAATCTATCCCAAACAGTGGCTTTCTTTTGTGCTCTATTAATAGTGTTTTTTGATAAATGTAAATTCTTTTAACATAGCCCAGTTCATCTTCTTTTTTCCTTCAGGTTTGTGGGATTTTTTTAACATTAAAGTTAAGGGAAGCTTTCCTCTGTGAATATTATAACTCTATTCTTCTGTTTCCTTCTAAACATGATTATTTCATGTCTCAGTATAATCTCTCTATATCAAGGTCCTTACCCTTAATCACATTTGCAATGTACCTTGTGGCTTGTATGTAAATCTATTAGGACATAGACCTATTTGGGGGGGTGACCATTATTGCTACCACAGTGCGTAATATACATAAATGTAAGTATAACTTATAAATGTCAAAAATAATTATCTATAATGTAATATATATATATATATATCAAGGAATATAAATAACAAGAAGAACTACTAAATGAGTTAAAAGAGATTCTCTTGGGGAACAGGACAGGACAGAGAGCTATGATTCTGAGCTTTTATAGTAAAAGCCCTTTGGAACTATTTTCCTTCTATGCACAATAAAAATTTTAAGCATTAAATGAGTCCCAAGAACCAGTTTTTATTGTTGAAGTGCAGTCCAGTTAAAAATGTCAAGAATTTTTATTCACTAAATTGCATACCATTGAGACATATAAATAAAACCTGGTGAAAATATCAAGCAAATGTAATGTACTCTTCTCATTCTTTAACAAATTAAGCACGCACACACACTCTCACACTCACCCACTCATCCACATATTCACAATACTTATATGTCAAAGCTCAGATCTTTTAAAAAATGAAACACTAAAATCTCATAGATACTTGCTTACATTTCCCATTTATTAGGATACAAATAAAAACTCAATCATATCTTAAGTAGAAAATTAAAAATAGTATTGGTGACTTCAAATTAAGGATGATGGATTCAATATAATTTTTATCTATATTCCCTCTAGAAAACAAAAAGAAGAATTTTACAAAAATTTAAATTTATAGGGATAACAAAAGATAGAATAGATCAATTAAGCAACCAGATATGTTAATACATTCTTGGAAAAACAAGAGTAAACAGAAGGACAGTAAGTGTCTTATCATAAGACGATACTAAAGTGCCTTAAAAGAGAAATGGCATAAAATAAGAGTATTTGTGCTATGTTATCCTGGAAAGACGTAGGGATGGATTAATCAGTTACCTGAGAAGACAAAGGTGAGGTGCAAGGCTGAAAAGGGAGGATTACCTGAGCAGGTAAATTCACAAATCCTCTCTCATCCAGTAAGCACGAGACCTACTTCCCACATGCCCAGCAGGAGAATGCATGATCCCTCTGAAGTTGAAACAGAGTTTACTGTACACCAAAGCACAAGGCAACAGGGATAATGGCCAAGAGGAACTGCACCAAATATGGAGATTAAGGGTCAGCAAATATTTCCTGTAAAGGGTCAGATAGTTTAATACTTTAACCTTTGCAGTTCATATAGTTTATGTTGCAATGAGTTAACTGTGCAGTTGTAGCGCGAAGGAAGTCATAAACAATATGCAAATGAATAGGTGTTGCTGCGTTTTAATAAAATTCTATTTATAATAACAGGTTAGATTTGGCCTCCAGGCAGTAATTTGCAGACTTCTGGATTAAAGTCTACACGTTGAAGAGTAAGGTCACTAGCAATCTTTCCCAACTTAGTAACTGAATGTATGTTAATCAGGCATAGAGATACTGACTATCCAAAGGAGAAGGACTACTTATAACTGCTGCGTGGGAGACCCCAGACAAACCATTCCATCTCCACCTGAGCAAGCTAAAGTGAAGTCCTACCATGAATAAGTGCACATAGAGCCTCTACTAGAGCTTTTTAGTACCTCATTATTAACTACTAATAGAAAGTATTTCATCAGATACTTGAGAAATTTCTAATATGAAAGACAAATCAGAAGAAAACAAGAATAAGGAATTTAGAGGTGAAAAATAGCTGAAATTTTAAACTATATCATTATTATATATTAATATTTATATTAATGTCCTCTGAAATAGAAGTGAAAAATTGCACTCACGAACCAAGAAGATATACAATTTGAATCATTCATCCTTTTATTAAACAAATGTTTGGTATCTCCCATATGCAAGACTCAGTTTAGGTATTGGAGATACAGCAATAAATAAAAGTTAAAATTCTTGCCTTCATAGAGCTGTTATTTTAATATTTAATAAAACAATAAATATTATAATAAATATGACACTAGAATGTAGTAAATTCTGTGAAGAAAATATGGAACAGGAGAAGTTAAATTGGGTTCTTATATTTGCAGTCTCAAATAGCGTGATCAGGGTAGGCCTCATTGGTAAGGAAATGTTTGAGTAATGGCTGAGTTAACTGTAAGCCATTGGGGAGTTAGACTTTTGGATATCTTGAAAGACTGATCTAGGCAGAGGGAGCAGCCAGTGCTAAAGGCAAAGGTATGCCTCGAGTATTTGAAGAACAGCAATCAGGTTAATGTGGCTGAAGTGGAGTTACAGGAGAATAGGAGATGATGACAGATAGGAAACAGCAGGCCAAGTAAGATAGGATTTTGTAGACCAGTGATTCTCACAGTGTAATCCACAGACCCTTGGAGGTCCTCAAGACCCTTTTTGGGGGTCTGTGAGATCAAAAAATATTCTCATAAAAAGATGTTTTTTCCATGTTTAGTTTTTATATTTATACTGAAGGGGCAAAGTGATGGTGGATAATACTGCTGATGTCTTGGCACAGATTGAGGCAGTGTACCAAACTGTATTGGTGGTTATTGTATTTTCTCACCATATACTCACATTAGGGGGAAAAAGCCAGTTTTATTTAAGACTATCCTTAATGAAGCAGTAAAAATTATTAATTTGATTAAAGCTCAACCCTTTTTATATAACCTTTTTCAAACTTTTTTTTCATATTGTGTGTGACAAAATGGAAAGTATGCATAAAGCAATTCTGTTTTATATGGAAGTTCAAGAGGAAAAGCATCTGCAAGATTTGATTTCTGAGCTGAACCAGCTGCTTTTATTATGAAACATCATGTTATGTAAAAGAGCAACTGACAGGTGAACCATGTTTAGACTATGTTTAGACTTTGGGGAAGATAATTTCTCAAAAATAATCCTATAACTTCAATGACAACAACTAATAGTATTTGTTATCAATGGTAAAATTTGAGTTTTCAAGAAAAAATTTGCATTTTGAGGAATTTATAGCAATCACCATGTCCATCACTGCTTCCTAATACTTAAAGACTTTTTTGGTGATATTAATGAATTTGATATTTTGATAATGTATAATGTAATGTGTTAACATTCTGAAAGACACATAAATAAGTGAACCAACATTGAACATTGCATGATGTTAAAAAATCCTGCATTCAAAATGAAAGATCAATTAATTTTAATGTTACAGCATGAATATTCATGGACATGGTTTCAGATTCCACACAGTAACTTGCCTTTAAGTAACTACCATTTCACAGGTTTTGGTGTAGATTTAAAAATGGATATTTACAAATATCAAATATTAAAACATACCTCCCTTTTCCATGGAGGTATGTCTGTATGAGACAAGATTTTCTTCATATATGAACCCAACCAAACAAAATGGAACAACAAAGCAAATACAGAAGCGGATATGAGAATCTTGATGTCATTTATTAAACCAGATATTTAAGAGATTTGAAAACTATAAAGCAAAGTGACTCTTCTCAATATTTCAATATTTGTTTGGCAAAACAATTATTTTATCATAATATGATATTTGTTACATTTAATAGATATTTTATTGCTATTTTAAATAAATATTTTAGAACTTAATCAGTTTTTATCTAATATAGTGATACTGGGAGATATAACCCAAATACACAAAAGCTCATTAGGGTTCTCCAGAGTTATTAATAAAGGTGTCCTGAGATTAATATTTTCCTCTATCATTTTATAACCTGTGAGATCTTTCTTATTCTTTATTTCTCCATTGACCAAGAGTCAAGAGTAAGCCCTGTTCACCCAGTGCTAACCAATAATTAGTTTATATGAAGGAATTTCTTGCCCATTAACCAGCTCAGAAATTGGCAATATCCACTTTAATGGTTAACGTAACCTTTTGCCAGATGCCAAAAGACAATATTTATGGAGGAAATGCCTTAAGCTATCCTGAGGGCTATATCTGAAATCCTGAAGCCAATTATTAATAAAATTGAAACTTGTATCTACTGTTAACACCTTATTTTGAGCATCACTAGCAAGGTAGACACAAGCATTTCATCTTGCCAAGGAAATCATTACCATAGTTTTGCACAGGGTTTAAAAGACATCTGAGAAGTAAACAATATTCTAGATTTTATACTTTCAATATGTTTGGCAATAGTTATAGGTCTTGTTTTATTTCACAGCAAATGGAGCTTCTGGGTTATCTTTTTTCCCCATTTACTTATCTTTCATTTTTCCACATTAGTCAAGACCTATCCTTACTGTGGAGAACTCAATTGTTCTTTCCTTTTGGCCAATATAATCATATATGGTGCCTGTGTCAGAAATCTGGACAACATCTGATGTACACTAACCTCTACACTAACCTAAGCTAGTTTATTAGTCAAGGTCCTCCATCAGTTTTCAATAGAAGTTTTTGCTGACTACACAAGCATAGGTTAGGGGTGCTTCTTATGAGCTTACACAGCACCCAGCGTTACTCTCATCTTAGCACTTAGCATACTGTTGGATTTTTTTTTTTTTTAAGAAACTAGTTTAGATCCCAATTTGACTGTAACTTCTATAAATGCAAGGGCATGTCTGCCTTGTTCATCACTGTATCTCCAGTACTGAACTAGTATGGTATAGGGGATTTTAACCTGTGTTTTTTTTAAAGCCGCACATTTCAATGATATAGTGACATTCATTGCCTCAAGAGGAAAGAAGGTAAATTATGAAAAAAAAGGTATCATTTAGCTCTGATTTACAAATGTATATATTTTAAATTATTGTAAAACAGTAATGTGAAATCCAATGTGCTTTTGATTCTCAAGAGCTAGGCAATTTAGAAAGAAAGACCTTTTGTTTGTTTATTTTTAAAATGGAAGTCTAAATATCAGCATTTTCTTATCATGAGCTAGACCAGGGAAACCGAAGTGCTAGAGTTTGTATCCACGTACTACTGGATCAGGAATAACGTGACAATTAAATTAGAGCTGTTTTTCTGAAAGCAGGGAAGAGAGAAATCTTTGTTGAGATTAGAAGCTTGGAGAGGATTAGAAAAACAGACCATAGAGTTTAGATGCTAGTGCAGGCTCTGATCTTGTATTATCAACAACCATTAGGACCAAAACCCAGGCACGCTAGAGGGGATGGCATCTCTTGAAGTCAACTGTTAGGTTTGGAATCTGAAAGAGTAGAAGACTTTCGGGCTACCGATCATGTGAAATTCTCGAAATGGATACACAAATGCAGAATGTCCCTAGGCCAACATAGCTGCAGTAGAGAAGTGGCAATATGGTCTGTTTAGTCAATGCGAGTCTGCTATGCACTCCCTGCTTTCCAAATCTCCCTCAGCTTGCATGGAACATGGATAATATCCAAAAATTTCCAGGATCCAAGTCTCTGAGAGAAATAAACACTAACCCAGCTGCCATGAAATTGTTGTGGGGATTATGGATTCCATGGCAGGAGCTACAAAGCCATCAGGAGCCAAGTTTGGGGCAGAGTCATCCAGAGAGATAATTGTGTTATTTCCAGAAGAATCACATGCTTTGCCTGTTCTACAAGATTGGATAAAACACTAGCCAGTTATGCTCATTGTGAAGACAAAAGCCAATTCTCAATATCACATAGAAAAACTAGACCCTAGCAGAGGCCAGTGAAGACATAAGAAAGTCCTCAAACCACAAGCGTTGCTCACTTCCAGGACTATAAATAGTGGTGTCCTGGAGCTGGATCAAACCAGCTCATTAGAGCTGAGTGTGGGTATCTCTTTCCAACTCCTCCTTCAATGATGTCAGGTTGGAAGCTCGAAATTGGCCACTGTGAGAGAATTTACACCATGAACTTGAAAACTCTACAAATGAGGGCTTTTCCCCTTCTTCACCTCCAGAGAGCTGGTTGTTAACCTTTACCAGCACACCACGGATGACATGAAAGCTTACTGTGTATTTAGATTACCCTGGGAAGAAAGAAAACTGGGGGGGGGGGGGGGGGCTAGAAATCATCAGAATGAGTTCCCAACTCTGCAAAAATGATTCCTAAGAGCTAAATAAACTTCAGTTATAAAGAAAAATAAGAACATTGCCTTAATTTGTAAGTTAATTTTGACTGTAAAATTGAAAACAATATGTTCGTTAGTTGAATGAATAAATAACATGATGGTATCCTAAATATTAACTTACCAGAATTTCAGGCAAATATGATGCCCTATTGCTATTCAACTTATCCTTAGTTACCCATGTCTGTTTTTCCTGCTGAGAAAGCTTTCTGCAGCACAGATAGTTTTTTTTTTAAATATGTTGGGTTAGCCATCCAGATGGGGAAATGCAGCCTTCCAGATGGTTAATGCGTGGCTTGTTGCCCATTGTACCAGAGTACTGTGCTTCCAAAGATATCAATGTTGTCAATACTGAAGTATTGTGCTTCCAAAGATATCAATGCTGTCAATGCAGCAAGATTTTTTAAAAACGCAATTTACAGATTGGTGCCAGAATGGCTTACATATTGGCATCAATTACTAGCTTGTCATAGTGGTTTCTAGGGAAAGCAAGACCAAAGCCTTTGGTAAAGTCTGGAGTTACCTAGACGATAATTTTGCCCTGGTAGCTGCCATGTGTATCTGTTTTCCCTGGACTGTCAGAGAGAAACTTAAGTTAGTCATTGAAACCTGTAGGGAGGGAGATACCTTAGTTTGGTGTTGACCAGTCACTTGGGAATGCTCTCTGCTTAAAAATCCACCTGTTGGCTCATTCTAAGCATCATTTCTCTGAAAGGACTTTTCTGATTCACCCAGTCTAAGTATTATGTTTTCAAAGGACTGCAATATTTTGCATCAAAACATATATCTTATTCATAAGTTTGCATTCATTTTCTGTGATTATCTAATAAATAACCACACCCAGCCTGTAAGATCAATGAGAGTGGGACCTTGTTAGCTTTTCCTACTTATTGTTTTGTGTCACTAGAACAGTGTGTAGCTTTAGTGAATGCTAACACGTGTTTGTGGAATAAATAGATGAATGGTGATTAGAAAAAAGTAGTTGCAACAAAATTGATATTTTATATGTTTCCAAAGAAATCTTACAAATAAGATTCAAACAACTATTAGGAAAATAAAATTCAGCAAACTGGTAATCAAGAAAGAAATAGAAATGAGAAACAAATATACAAAAAAGAAAAATTTAGCATCACTATTACTCAACAAATTTGAAATTAAACCAGCCTTTCAATAAGTCAAAAAGATAGATGATAATACCAAGTGGTAGTGAGGTTTTGATAAGCAGATACTCAAATTCCCAAATGGAAGGAATAGAACTTTGTGTAAATTTTCTGCTGAGTAGTTGGTCAATATTAATAAAAATGCACACTTTAACCCAACAACTCCATTTTGTTGAGAATTGTCTTCAGGAAACATATACAAAGATATATAAAACAAGGTGTTCATTAAAACATTATTTATAACAAAAAACACTCAAAAATACAGGATTAGTACAATAATTTAGTTACAAAAAGTACTAGGTACCATTAAAATGATGTAACACATATCAACTCATTGACTTAGCTATTCATTAACAATATATTGAAGTGAGATTGGATGATGAGAAAATTTAAATTTTCATATGTCACATTCCAGAATGATATGCACAGAAATGTTTATAGTGCTTATCCTTGATGTTATGAATCTTCAGGTATTTCCATTTTTTTCTCTTTTTGGATTTCTACATATTAGATTGTTTTCTACCTTGATAATGCATTACTTGAATAAATTATTAAGAGAAGTGGTGGTAAAGCATGAAATAGTTCCCGTAGCCCACGGAAATTGGCTGAAAGATAAATGTTTCAAAAGAGAAGATTTGGGTTTGAATATCGAAGGATTTGAAACTGAAAGTTTTATGAATAGGAGCTTAAAACTTGCTCCTGCATCAAAGCTGTTATTTTCAACTTTAACCTTCTCAAGTCCCAGAAATATTACCATAGTGTATTCTCAAGAAAGAGACTTGGTTAGATGGTCAAATGTTAAGGTCTAAGTTTAAAGTAAATTACTTATGTTATTTTTTGCGTTGGATAATGTAAAGAACAAACCGTTTTTTCCCTCAGGTGGTAAGCAGCAGCAAATGATTTTTGCTTTTTACAGGTCTGTCTTTTCCCTTTTTTAAACTGTCAGGGCAGAAACATGTTAAGTTCACATAAATGGAGAGCACCTGCTGTGAAAAACATCTCTTTTGACTTAAAAAGGAGCATTAAAGCCTCTGTAACTTCACAGTGAAATGACGATTAAAACAGCAAATGTGAAGTTCTTATTTATCCAGGTTATATAACTTACAAGTAAGAAAAGTTCCAGTTTTGCTGTTGTATTTTGTGGGGCAGTGGTTATTTGTGACCAGCCGCATTTGCTCTTAGTTGTTGTTTTAATACGATGAGGCAGAATAACGCGGTGGTAATAAGCAGCCTTGGGGTAGGAAGATCTCAGTTCTAGTCCCAACTCCGCAACTTTCCAGCTCTGTGACTTTGAACTAGATGATAACCTAGCTGCTAAAACAGATAATAACAATAATGATACTTATTCTTAGTGTCATTGTGGAAATTAAATTAGGTAATAAGTGTAATATTAAAGGTTTAATCAGTGTTAATTGTTAACATATCCCATTTTAGTAACTCAGAGCCTTAATAATTCCCATTTCTAGTTTCCATCTTAAAAGGCACTGATATTTATAAATATTCTTGTCAGGATAAAGTCAGTTCCTGAGCTTTGACTTCCCGTAATTAGCCATCAAACAAACTATGAACATCAAAATTCTTCCTTCATTAGGTCAGCTTTCAGGAAGCTTTCATGGAAAAATGATGAGGGCCATCTTTTAGCCTTTCTTTGCTGAAGAGCAAACTTCTAGGGCTCATCATTAGCACGCTGCTAGATAGAATTTCACTACCTCTTCTTAATACACAATTCTGATGTCAACATTTTAAGAAAATGCTTATCCAAGTTCTATCTGTCTTGAATATTTTAAGTCATGGCTATCTGTCAACGATTGTTAAATTCTCAAATGTTCATCCTTCTTCTCTTTAACTCACCATATACAACAGCTAAAAGAAGATAGCAGTATATTTATGATATAGTATTGGTTTTGATGATCTGAATACATCTAGAGAAAGGTTTCTCAACTTAGAACCATTGGTATTTTGGGTCATCAAATTTTTTGTTCTAGGAGGCTGTTCTGTGCATTATAGGATGGTTTGTAAAACTCCTGGCTACTGTAATCTACCCACCTCATTTTGTGTGTGTTTACCAGATTATGGTAGACCCCCTTCTGAGTTGTGACAAACAAAAATGTCTCTCAACATTGCCCAAAGTCCCCTGAAGGGCAAAATATCCCCTGGTTGTAAACTGTTGATCTAGAAAAATTAAACAAAGAGAAGTGTAACCACAATAATTAGTATACTGTGCATTTAAAAAAATATTTTATAGTGTTACAGGTAAGTTTCTGTCATAGTTAAAGCAAATTTTTTTGTTTGAAGAAACAAGTTCAAAATCAGGAATCAACCCATTAAATCTTCACGTAGATATCAATTATAAAAGGTTGGTTTTATAACTAAATACATGGTAAACAAGGACAGAAAGAAATCTTGTAGTTAGTTTTAAGCAAGTCACTCCATCACAAATCTTAGTTTTTGTTCTTACATGTAGTATATTGTTGTGATACAAAACCAGCCGTAGGCATATGTGCCATGAGAAAGGCTCCCCGGGATGGGATTGAGCCAAATCGGAGGCCTCTTATATGCCCTGTGTTCTCCAAAGTGTGTTTTAGTTTGCCTTCAACACAAACAAAAAGTCCAAATTTCACTTAACATATGAAGGAATCTGGCAGAATTAAAAATTAAGAATGAAAAGACTTAACATTTAACAAACATTAGAGGCATGCTAAGAATAACATTTGTGGTGATATAGAAAGAACATAGATTTCAGGGTAAGAAATATTTGGGTTAAATTCTTTTGAACACTTACTAGTTATATAATATGAGGCAACTTTTTTGTTTAGTGTTCATGCTTCCATTTGTTATTTTTTCATCGATACAATAGGCATAATAATAGTTTATAGGATTGTTGTGAGAACTAAATTTAAAAAGTCAAAATATCTAGCATAATGCCTTGAGCATAATATGTTTAATACGGTCATGTGTTGCTTAACTACAGGGATGCATTCTGAGGAATGCATCATTAGGTGATTTCATGTTGTGCAGACATCATAGAGTGTTCACAACCCTAGCTGGTATAGCCTACTATGAACCCAGGCTCTATGGTACTAATCTTATGGGACTACTATTGTATATACAGTCTGTCGTTGACCAAAACGTCATCATGCAGCACATGGCTGCAAGTATTTCTCAAGTGATTGAGTAAATACATGATTCAAGTGACCCCCAAGGACCTAGAAATTTATCAACACTCAATGTATATTAGTTCTTCCCTAACCTTCTATCCTAAAAAATTCGTATCAGAAAGAAAAGCAAGGAGATAAAGTAAAAGAGGAAAAGAAAAAAAAAAAATACAGTGTTTTTTTTTTGGCTTAAGATGTTAGTAAGAACAGTATTTTAGTGCAGCCAGTATTTTATGTACCGTGGAACTTCAAAGATCATTCAGAAGAAAGCCATCTATATTTATGTCATGTTCAAAATATTAAACAGATTCCTAGTTGGCAAGGATAAAAATAAAACTTTCAGTATGCTTTAGTCCATTGCCTCCTAAACACTTGACTGAATTTCTTAAATTTTGTGCTTTTAACACCCTCTAACTACCAATAGTGTACACATGAGAACTTTCATTTTCCCACTCACTGTTTTGTGTTGCAGCATGCATTTTAAGGTTTTCAACATGTGATTGGGAGGAGTTTGAATTATCTTGAATAAAAAATTTTCTAGTCAGAGGAGAAAAAAAGAATTCACCTTCCTTTAACATAATCTGATAGATGTAACAATTTATTATTTGATAAACAGTCAACTACAAGAATACAAAACTCAGCTGGTCTTTACAATCTGTAGATCAAATATTCACAACGTACCTTCTAAATAAACACTGTAATAGATGCTCGAGTTAGTTACAGATATAAAGAGTGCAACTTCCAGGTGCTACTAGTTTAGTGTAAGGGAGAGAGAAACAACTAATTGGAATGTGGTGTGATAAATGCTACGCACAGATAAGCAAAGGATTCTGTGGAAGGACAGAAAAATGACTTCATCTTGTATGCATCCTAATCAACTAAGAGAAGCTGTTTCTCTGCAGTATGAAATACGTCAACATTTATTAATTCATAAAATGTTTGACAGGATTTGATATAAAAACTGTATAGAATATCAACCGAGGTTCTCAACTTTGTCTGTACTTTAAGAATCACCTGGAGATTTTAAACTCCTGACATCCCTGCCAAAACTTTAGATCCATTAAATCAGAATCTCTGGGGCTGGAACCTAGGAAGCAGAAGTTGTAAAGCTCCTCAGATGATTTCAGTGGGCAGCCAAGTTTGAGAAGCACTGATCTAAAAAGAGCAGAGGACATCCACGTTACTTAGTGTCTGACATGAGCTCTGTTTCAACTAACCGCTGAATTTGGCTATTAATTTTGTAACAGACAAAACTAGGTGAAAGGTAGATTTTTTCGTTGCTGTGTTACAAAAGCAAGCACGTGCATTTGCCAGGAAAAAAAAGAAAACTGTGAGATTTTTTTTCTTCACATGCAACCAAATAATAGTACAGTATTTTATTTGCAATTATGGTTAAATAAAATTGACTGTATTGCACCCTTGTTGTTTTTGTTATTTCAGATGACCACAGTGACGGTTCAGTAGCAGACTCGTCATCTGATTCAGGTTAATGAGAAGCTTTCCCAAGACTTTGGCTGTGATTAGATTTTTTTTTTTTTTTAATTTTTTGTTTATTGCAGTAACGTTGGTTTATAACATTGTATAAATTTCAGGTGTACATCATTGTACTTCTATTTCTGCATAGATTACATCATGTTCACCACCCAAATACTAATTACAACCCATCACCACACACACATGCCGAATTATCCCTTTCACCCTCCTCCCTACCCCCTTCTCCTCTGGTAACCACCAATCCAATCTCTGTCTCTATGTGTTTGTTTATTGTTGTTATTATCTACTACTTAATGAAGGAAATCATACGGTATTTGACCTTCTCCCTCTGACTTATTTCACTTTGCATAATGCCCTCAATGTCCATCCATGTTGTCACAAATGGCTGGATTTCATCGTTTCTTATGGCTGAGTAGTATTCCATTGTCTGTATATACCACATCTTCTTTATCCATTCTTTAGTAGGGTTCCAAGAGTCTTGACCAGCTGCTAAATTGCAGGTTTTAAACGTCTGGTGAGCATGTCTGTTTCCTTATGAGAAAAGCCTATCTGCAAGCGAGGAAAGCAGAGCAGAAATCCGGAGGAGGGAGATGCTGGCTTTTGTTGAGCACCTGGATCCAGCAGGATTTATCCCAAGAAACTTTCTGGTAATATACAAAAAGAAAGTCCCTTTTTGGCCTAAGTCCTAGTTGAGATGAGTTTCTGACTCATAACTAAAAAGCATCCCAATAATGTAGACAAGGATATCTTATTTATACTGTTTAAAAGCATGACAATTGTATTGTTTCTTTCTGTAATTGATTAGGTTACAAAGTTAAATAAACTCAATGAAGATAATCTGAGTGAGGGGAGATTGTGGTGAGAGAAGAACCTGAGATAATTATAATCCAGGTATTTTACTATCTTATGCCACTAATGTATGCCACGGAAAATGAATAAATAGAAAATGGGAAGTATTAGTTATGGATGTCATTTTTTATTGGCAGAGGAGTATTTGTTTTTGGAGGGAGTATAGAAATGAGGATAAAAACAGTGGTACTTAATGACAATTTAGTATTCCATATAGGATACTAAGGTATGACAAAGAAGATAAGTCCACACACTATAGGACTAAGACTGGTACAAGAGCAAAAACACTATACAATTCAGTTAATATCTAAGGAAAAGAGAAACTCTAGAGCTATGGGCTATTACTTTTATCTCCTTTTGACGGGTAAGAAAATATTTCACATAATGCTGTTAATCTATCTCAAGGAATGCTTTTATGTATACCAAAAATAAAATGAGGCTTAATGAACATAGTTGTCAAAAATGTCCTATAAGATAAATGAGATTATGTCCAAAATCATATAGGTAGAGGTATGACAATCTATACTTCTGATGAAAGTGTCACGGTGGTTTTTAATATTTTCTTGATTTCACTAAATTTCAATTACAAAGGGCATTGGCCCTTACTAAATTAATGTAACTTGGAGAGAGAGAAATTCTGTTATAAACCAAATAAGTTACTCTAATAATAGTGCACTCACTCACTATGATCTCTCAAATCCTTGAAGAAGAGGATGAGCTTAAATTTATTCCTAGGTTTATTTATTGTTTTGGGACCAAAATATGATACATATTTCATGTTATGAGAAAGTTATCTTTCATGATGGATTATTCACAGAAAGGATCCCTACAAGATGAATTTGAGTTAATAGCTACAATAAAAGAAAAAAACATATTTTTCATTTACATATATAACAAAACATTTTTTTTTTTAATTTCGTTCCTCTCGCCACAAAGAAGCAGTCTCAAAACCTAAACTTTTTCCTCTTCATGTTACGTAACATTTCACTTTTTTCCTTTTTCAGCTGGTGGAAGGGCTTCAATTTAACGTTGCCAATGACAGAACTTTCCACTTTGGGAGATTACATAAAGAGTTGGAACCTCAATTTCCTCATCTGTAACATAGTGATAATAACGGCAGGTCTTCAATAAATGGCAAATATTTTTATTTGCTTAGGTTGAATCTTATATTAAGTTGTCTCATAATACAATAGACCATAAAATTACTAGGCTATCGTAGATTATCATTCTCTTCTAGCATAGTTATGTATAATAAAATCTTTTCTACTTTAACCAGTAAATCTACCCTCAGATCTTAACTCTTTCTTTCTAGCCACTTGTAGAGAAGTCACCTTCCGATTGACATCCATGTTTCTTACTCTCAAACTTAACGTGTCCCAAATTAGCTCATCAAATGGACTTACCACTTTTCCCTTCTTCTAAAGTTTCCCATTTCTTTCTGTGGCAGTGAGTTTTTGTGTTGTTTTTTTTTTTAACTTTCTCAGACCAGATCATCAGCTATTTTTATTCTCCACATATCATAGCTCATCTGTCACCAACGTTGCCTTGTCTTTTTTTTCTCTAAAAACATGCCTGTAATTTTGTCTTCATGTCATTTCCACTGTCATTTCAGTCCAGATCCTCATCAGCTACTTCCCTTTCTCTTTATATCCATGATGAAGCTTAATTAATGAAACAAAGATATACATATATAAATAAATATGGAGACTATATATAACACATTCTGAGTTTTAAAAGTCTAATTAGAAGCAATAGTTTAAAATAGCAACAGTTTCAAATCTGACTAGTTTTCTTTCATATTAATTTAAATCATCTTTAAATTGATTTGGTTTGATCAGATGAAAGAATAATTTTTTTAACCCTTTACTCAATTTTTTATCAACTAGGGGGTTTTATTTTTACCAGTCTATGCACTTGATAATAGTTGAGCTATCATCCTTGAAGCTTGTATGTACCTTGTCTCTTGGCGCACTCTTCATGTTTTCCTAGGATAGCAACTTTCACCACTTGTTTTGTTTTTTCTATGTTCTTCAAATGTAGACAAGTCCCAAGTTTCTATCTTAGACTTTCTAATCTCTCTCTCTCTCTCTCATTCTAGACTCTGTTCCAGGAAATCTATACTGCCCCCATTACATCAACTACCATCTCTTTGGGTATGAATCTTTGTTTCATCAGTTCTAATATCATTATCCTGATACACAGCACTATTGAACACAGTACTCACAGAATTTCCCCTCAACCTTTCTTTTGACAGAAATTCACAAATTCTATACTCAGATGTAAAAACTTTAAGGTACTTTATATTGGTTTCAGTAAGAATTAATTTAGCACAGCCTCACCATTTAGACAGTTTAATATATAACTTTATATTTGTATAGACAGGTAGATTTAAAAAAAAAATGCTTCCACTGGAAGCATTTTTGTTTGTCACAACACTGGTAAGAAGAGCAAATATTTTGATTCCCATTTTATAAACGAAGAGGCTATGAAAATCTTTAGGAAACTTGCCCAGCCGTTTGAATTGCGTGATAATGAGTTTTCTACTATTTTATTCTGCCTTTCTTATCCTGAAATAAGCTATTCAAATTAACTAATAATTATTCTATAGTTTTGGTTTTTATCATTGTTGACAGTGCTGTGTTTTTAAATTAGTAAAATAAAAATACTCATAAGCAAGTGTAGACATAATCATGACTTGAACAAAGGTCATATTTTGTTTGAATTAAACAGTTTATTTTTTAAATTTTTGATTTCTTATTACACAGGACAGTGAGTTTAATCATTTGTAATCATTCTTATTTCCCCTATCTCTTCCCCCAATAATTCATATATTCCTTGAACACAGGGACAAGAGTTTTGAAAATATTATTCTGATTCCTCACTTGGTCTACATAATACTATTTACTGAACTCGATATTGTGGACACATTGTGGACTGAATGTGTCTCCCCCAAACTCATATGTTGAGACTCTAATCCCCAATGTGACTATGTTTGGAAATAGGTACTGCGAAGACGTGATAAGGGCCCCACCTATGACTTCATTTAACTTTTATCTGATAGAGCTGGTGTCCTTATATGAAGAAGAGAAGATAGGGCTCTCTCACTCCTCGGTGTGGGACACAGTGAGAGGACAGACAATCCTCTGCAAACAAGGAAGAGAGCTCTCACCAGGAACTGAATCCGTTAGTACCTTCATCTTGGACTTCCCAGCCTCCAAAACTGTGGGAAAACCAATTTCTGGTTTTTATGTTATGGTATTTTGTTATCGCAGCCCAGAAGACTAAGATACTTAACAAACTGACAGTCTCCTTTGCTAATTAGAGAATTAACTACAATTGCCCTATCAATGTGGAACATGGAAGGGAAAGATTGTAGAGTCAACAAAACATTCTCATCTTATGCTGTTAAAGTCTATACCAGAATAGAACTGATAGCTTAAATTAAATGCTATTCTGTAGTTACAGCTTCAAAAAAATTTTTTTTTGCCCACTGGATCAACGGAATTTATCATAAATGTGAAGATTATAAAGATAAGGCTATGTTTTATATATGGCACGGTGGAAAACCTAAAAATGTGGATTGTTATAAGAGTTGCACCTATAAAAGTGTTGAGAAAGAAGAAAACTATTTGTTACTATAGCGTTCCTTTGTAATATATTTAAGAACTAACATAGATTCCAAGAAGGATAAAACCATAGATGACATATTATTAGCTACATGTATTGAAAAAATAGAGTTAATAAGAAAATGAATCACAAAGAATTAAGTTGTACGTAGTAGATTCCAAGATCTACAAAATGGACAACAAAGAGAGTTGGGGTTGAGGGGTGGTACATAAAGAAATGCCTTTTTCACCATCTAATCCTGGTTAAATCAGAGTGCAAAACCATTACCTTAATCATATATAAATCAGAGAATCTACGTTATCTGCTTCTAACTTCAAATGTATTCATTCTCATATCATCTTTCCTAAATAGTCTTTAAAAATATGTTTATAGAGATTAATTATATATTTAAGAGAATTAATAATATTTTATTTTTCAAATGAAAGAAACAAGAATAAAATAAATATTTTTATATACAACAAGGAAACTGAATTTTGATAACATAACTTTTTGCTTAGTCCTGGTTTTTTTTTTTTTTTTTGGTATATATCAATCTTCCCCCAAACAAATGTTGCCTAATGAACATCTCAATCTAGCTAGCTAATGAGCCCCTCTGATCTTATTTGGGGAAACTGCAAATTCTCTGTCCTTTACTATTTAGGACTTAAGGCAAAAATTAAATCTCAAAACTGCCAATGCAAGAACATGTATATTTGTAGCCTCAAATGCTTTATATGCAAATTATGAAAAGGGACTAAAATTCTCAGACTAGAACAAAAATATCATATCAAAGTTCTCTGACATTTAGAGACTTCAATTGCCTTTAATACCAGAAGCATCCTTTTAAATTTTTAGAAAGCCCCTCTTTCTGGAATTTCATTTACCTAAAACTTCACTTTTTAAGTTTTGATCTTTTAGGAAAATGTTTACCATGTTAATAGCTAGTAATAAAAAAAAATTAAAGAAAATCAAATATGGCTTAAAATGTTGTCATAGAGAATCAAAATTGAACGTTTATTTTTTAAATCTAACTTTTTGTATGAGGAAGATTTTTTCCTAGGTACAGTGGATTGAATGGTGGCCCCGAAAAAGATATGTCCATGTTCCGGAATTTGTGAATGTGACCTTAATTGGAAAAAGGGTCTTTGCAGAGGTAGGTAGGTTAAGGATCTCCAGATGATAACATCCTGGATTATCATGGTGGACCCTATAATGGTCCCTATATATGGACCCTATATATGACAGATGCCCTTACAAGAGACACAGAGTAGAGAAACATATACAAGAGAAGGCCGTGTGAAGACACAGGCAGAGATTGGAGTGATACAGCCACAAGCCGAAGAATGTCTAGAGCTGCTAGAATTTGGAAGAGGCTGTTGGGGGAAAAGGAAGAATTCCCTCCCACTTTTCCCTAAGGGCTGGTCAAATAATTAAAAAGGCAGGTTAGCAGGAGAAAATCAAACAAGGTTTAATAACATGTATACATGGGAGAAACTCAGGAAAAACTGAGCAACTTGGCCATCTGGCTGAAGCTGCTAGCTTAACTATCTTCAGCTCAAGACAGGGAGGATGTTAGGGGTAGTGATTTGGGATTTCGGAGAAGGGGAGACAATTTACATGGAGATGGAAATGCAAATGTTTGTTAAACAAGTTTTACTGGGCCAAAAATGGGTTTGTTAGTGTCTTTCTAGCACACCTATTTTACGTTATACTACAGGTATCCTGTGTTGTTGACTCCTTCCTGGAAGAGGCCTTCTATGTTCAACTCTTTTAGGCGGGTTGGGGGAAGGTCGAATGTTCTTCCTGAGGCTTATGAGCCTTTATTGTCTTCAGCTTGAAATGATCCATATACCAGAGTGGTGCATCTTGGGGTGGTCTGCCCTGAACCCCATCAAGGCAAAGAATGATTCTCCTTTAGATCCATCAGAGGGAACACGGTTGTGCCAAAACCTTGGTTTTGGACTTCTGACGTCCAAACTTTATGAAAATAAATTGCTGTTTTTTTTTTTTTTTTTCCTGAGGAAGATCAGCCCTGAGCTAACATCCATGTTGATTCTCCTCTTTTTGCTGAGGAAGACCGGCTCTGAGCTAACATCTATTGCCAATCTTCCTCCATTTTTCCCCCCCAAAGCCCCAGTAGATAGTTGTATGTCATAGTTGCACATCCTTCTAGTTGCTGTGTGTGGGACGCGGCCTCAGCATGGCCGGAGAAGCAGTGCGTCAGTGCACGCCCGGGATCCGAACCCGGGCCGCCAGTAGCGGAGCGCGCGCACTTAACCGCTAAGCCACGGGGCCGGCCCAAATTGCTCTTGTTTTAAACCATGTTTGTGGTAATTTTTATAGCAGCCCTAGGAAAGAAATACACTTGGTGAGTTCTCAAATTTAATGGTCTGCTTTTTTATGTTACTGGTCTAAAACAAAGCTAGAAAATATGTTACAATGAGACTTGCAAATCCAACTGACTTCCCATTTCAAATCTATTCTTTTGGTCAAAGTCTTGTTTAAAGGGCAGAAAAAATAAGTTAAAATAAGTGTTTGATCGTAGATCCCTAGACTTTTGCAAGTAAAAAGGACTTAAAAATCATAGAACTCAATCACTTTATATTGTAAAGGAAATCAAGTCCAGAGAAGCCCAATGATTTGCTCACAAAACCTACTCTGAGTGCTAGTCTTTGGCTAAACCCATTTGCAATGTGAGTGAATGCCCCTATTAGTCACAGCTGATGTTATAGATTGATGCTTCTCCCTTTGTATTAGTCTATTAGGGCTACCATAACAAAATATCACAGACTGAATGGCTTAGACCTCGGACATTTATTTTCTCACAGTTTTGGAGGCTGAAAGTCCCTAATCATGCTGGCAGCTCTGTTCCCGGCTTGTAGATAGCTGGCTTCTCACTATGTCCTCACATGACCTTTCCTCTATGTTTGCATGAAGAGAGAGAGTGCTCTGGTCTCTCTTCTTCTTCTTATAAGGACATCAATTGTACGGGATAGGGGCCCTACCGTTATAGCTTTATTTAACCTTAATAACCCTCTTATAGGCCGTATCTCCAAATATAGACCCAACCCCTATATATAGGGCCTATAGGGTCACACTGGGGGTTAGGGTTTCAAAATATGTATTTTGAGGGGACAGAATTCAGTCCATAACACCTCTTATCACTGTGCTTAGGGTGAGGAAGAGCTTGTCATAGTGCTTCTTTAATTTTGAAAGTGGGAGAAATGAATCAATTGATTGGATATCAGTTTTGTCTCCTTTATCAAATCTTTTTAGATGAACCTGACTTGAAATCCATGTCAGGCCCAAAGAAGACCCAATTCTATATTTTTTCTTTTAATAGGAAGGAACTTGGAGATAGCTATCAAAAACAAAGACCAATCTTCTAAAATTTGCAGTTGTGATTATAATTTTCAGTCAAAATAACTTTTGTTCTATACAAATGCATTTATAATACATGCATATAGGAATTTCATGGTAGATATGAAAGTAAATAACTAAAGGGGACTGAGAAAATAATTTGAACCTTTTTAGCTCATTTAAGAAGTAGTTCCTCTTGATGTTTTTACTGCTGTTCTCACCCTGATACTTTCTTTTGTCATCATGAACAGCGCTCAGTCTTCTGAAATCTCTGCCTGATTGAGAATTTCTATATAGGCAGGGCAGGTCAGTTATGGATATTTTCACACTTTAGCCAGAAAGAACAGAAAAGAATCTTCAAAATTTGTAATAAACAGAGCGATCTTCGGGGATCAAAACAATCCCTTAGATTCGATGCCAGGTGTCTTTCCCAATCTTAGCTTCACAACTTCCCCAGTCACATCAGCTACTTACTCTGAGCAGGGAGTCACTGTTCCTGCTGTCAGAGGGTGTCTAGGAAAAACAAGGCAGAGCTGCTGCAGGCATATATTGTACCTGCCAATTTCACAAAACAAAAATGAGGGTGATATATAGTGTCCACAGGGTATTAAGTTATTTTTTTCCTCTCTCTACTCCTTTCTCCATTTTTCTGTCTGAATACCTTATATTCCCTTTTCTCCCTCAATATATTTTCTCTGAGCCCTTCTTCTCTCTTGTCACTCAGCTAGGTGTACCAGAATTGGAATTGAAGAGTCCCAAATCAACATCTTCGATATTTCAGCAGACAAGGAAAAACTGATGATAATAACTGCAGTAAAGTGTCCTGTTCTCTACTGCATGAAATGAGAACAAATGTCAGTCCATGGGATGAGCTACTTCAATCTGTTGCAATATAAAGTGGAAAATAGTCAGGCCATCTTAAGTAGAATGGAAGCAAGAGGCATTGTATTTCTTCTGAACTCATTTATTGAAATTAGTTATTGAATCACATAATTCAGTGGGGTTTAGACGTGGTACTTTCAGTTTCATTTGGAGGCAAGGCTCACTGAACTGAAGCTTGAAAATCCAGACTTGATTTGAGTCCCCATGAGCTCAATTAAAAATCTAAACCTATCTTATAAAAGTGTAATTATTTGTGCTTATTAGGTGGTATCTTAAATATACATGCCTAAAACAAGCTATTTAATATAAGGTATAGGAGTTACACATTTCTAAATGATGGGAAATTAAAAGGCATTTGTATTCACACTGACAGCACAAGTTAACAAATCAATATGTTTTTAAAAATAATATTTTATTGGATTTTCTTTCAAATACAAATATTCATTCTGAAAAGCAAAATAACACATCTGTAGAAAAGAAGAACTAAGTCTTATCTTTCCAAAGCACCCCCAATGAAGTCACCTTAAACACACACATAAGGATATAACCTTCAAGACCATCTACGGGAATGGGGGAATTAATTATGTTGCATTCATACTGTGAAATATCTCACAGACCTTTAAAAATAATAGATTAGACGGCTGGCCCCGTGGCATAGTGGTTAAGTTCAGCACGCTCCACTTAGGCTTTGTGGGTTCAGATCCTGGGGGCAGACCTACACCACTCATCAGCCATGCTGTGGTGGAGACCCACATATAGAGCAGAGGGAGATTGGCACAGATGTTAGCTCAGGACTAATCTTCCTCAAACAAAAAAAAGAGGAAGATTGGCAACAGATGTTAGCTTAAGACTAATCTTCCTCAACAAATAATAATAATTAATAACAATAATAATAATAATAATGGATTAGGTTTTAGATTTTGTAAAAAAAAAATCTCTAATGCAATATTCTTTTAGAAGATGAAGGTAATGAAAAATTGACATAGGACACATTTAGTAGGAAATCATATTTTTTTGTCAAGGTAATACAGTCTCTGGTAGATAATTTAGTGAATTTCAGGTTGTCAATGAGAGTAATGAAACATAAGTATAAAATGTATTCTTGAGTTATATATTATAAATTCCATTACTAACAATACATTAGTTATTACATACGTTGCAACCCTATGGGAAAACAACAAGAAGAAAAAAACTCCATTTGTGGACTGCTCATTCCATCTGCAAACATCAAGACAGACCTTCCTAAAAAATAGAAAATCATCTAGAACCACTCAAAAAGTCCATTCTTTTTACAAATTGAGACACAGTAAATAAGGCTTCAAGAGAAAACTAGATTGGATTTTTTCTTTTATTCTTTGGTCAATACACAAGTTTCTCAAAGGGGTGTACGTGTATGTGTCTGTATGGGTGTGTGAGACAGCGACTGATTTCAATGATTTGTTTCCTTCCATAAGCTCACTAACTTATAAACCTTAATATTTCTATTATTCTTAATACTTATTGAGAAGTAATCAACATACATGTTGCTTTGAAAGGATTCCACCTGTTTATCCGAACTAACATAAGCCATATTCATCTCTGTTAATGTATTAAACCAATGTTTACTTACATCATTTAATATGTAAGTTGTTGTGCCAGGCACTGCAGTGATATATGCAGTAGAGTATCTGATGACTTTCCTTAAAGAAGGTAAATTAATAGAAGAAAATATGTTACTGGGATAATTACAAATTATGGTTGTATGTGGTGCAAATTGTACAAGTGATAAAGAGAAAGCAGATGCATATTTAGTTAATAAGTATTATTAGTCAATGTGCTGAATGGGAAAATATGGTCCAGATCTTCTCTCCTGCATGCATGTATTTAACATACTTACAAATATGTTAGGTATTAGTGTATAGTATATTTATACTATATATAGTTTTCTCAGGGGTATCTGCTTACTATCACAATTTCCATACTTTATGAACAGAATTATGTTCTCCTTATGAACATATTCATTCCAGGACTTACTTCTTGGCATCTTATAATAGTGTTTTTCCTTATAGTTTTGCTCAAAGGGCAAATGGCTTTTGCTGTTGCAGCATACCCTCTTGGTCAGTAATATACCGTGGATCGCCAGCTGGCCACAGCTCTACTGCTTCACTGGAGATAGCACTTCCATATATCAAAGCTTTTTCTCTTCTCTTACCCCATTCCAGTTTACCAGGTAACAGCTGTCGGCATATCCCATTGTGATCCATGTTCCTCTTAGAGCTCTAAACGCTGATTCAGAGATGATCTTCTGGCTAAATTCCAGGGTCTCATTACAGGTAAACCTATCTGGTCACTTAAAGCTAGTTTTTACTTTATGAGATGCTGGTAAAAACTACTCAAGAGTTTACAACATTATGACTCTAGTCTAAATTGTCTTTGATTCCAATGAACTGGAAAAGAAATCAGTGGTACAACCAAGCGATGGAGTAAATGTGTCATATTGTTAAACATATGGCATCAGATTTATTTATTAGCTGTGTGACCCTGGATTAGTTATTTAACACTTTTGTGCCGTGGTACCTTTTATTTATGTCAATGGTTCTCAACCAGGGGCAATTTTGCCCCCCAGGGTACATTTATCAATATCTGGAGTCATTTATTTGTGGGTGATACTGTCGTCTAACAGTACAGGTCAGCTATGATGCTTGACTATCCTACAATAAGCAAGACAGCCCTACACAACAGAGATTACCCTGCCCTAAATGTCAACAGGGCCAAGGTTCAGAAAACCTAATTTATATGATGACCACTAGAATACCTTCTCTATGTAGGGCTCTGTAAGATGAAAGGTAAGTCTTTACATCTGTCTGCGAAGCCCTATGCATTCTGTCTTCACAGTCTCCCTTCCTTCTTCCCCCCACCCATATCCTCTCTTACCTCTTTCTCTCCTCCTCACTCATTCTGGTCCATTCACAGTACTCCTGGGATGCCAGGCCTACCCCTGCCTTAGGATGCTTATGCCAGATGCTCGCTCTTCTAGAAGCAATATTCGCCCCAGATATTGCAATAACCAACCTCTTTCTTCCTTCAAATCAGTGTTCAGATGTGACCTTTCCCATGAGGCCTACCTTGACTATCTAAAATTGCATCCAGCCATCCCCATAGGTCCCCATGAATACATATATACACATATACTCCTTATATCCTCCATGTTGTTTCTTTTATTTTCCATAGCACTTAACCCCTTAGAGCAAACTACATATTTACGTATTATTTTATTTTGTTATTGATTAGTCCCTTGTTAGAATGTCAGCTTCAAGGAGGCAAGGATTTACGTCTTTTTATTTTTCCGTTTATGTGTCCTAAGAGCATGGCATGCTCATGGTAGATTTTTAATATATATTTGTGGAATGTGACTGACTCACTTCATTAAACACAAAGATGTTTAATAAATATTTGTTGAGTGATTTTAATTTTGAGTGCTTTGCATATCACAGTCATCCAGTAAGCCATAAAAATGATGTATATTATGATTGCTTATTATTATGCAAAATAGCAGTTAATGTTCAATTGCCTACATTAGCATAGATACAAGAGGAAATAAAGTTATAGGCACCACTGAAATGGAGAAAGATTTAGAGATTCTACCTCTTATCGTTTAAGGCTAAACATGAAAAATCATTCAATATATTCTTGTGCTTCTCAGATCAAACAGAGTATCTCCATCTCTAGTTCGGAAATGCCTTCAGGATTGGCACTTGGCTTTCTCCTTCTTCTTGACTTCCCCTCAGTACTACATGCTGTGCTCTGATTGTATCTTACCCAGAGTCTTGTTTTTGCAAACCAGCATTCTGTGGTAGATCTAATTTTTATGCTGTTGTACCTGGATTCCAATAACTATTTATTCTTCTGGGTTAGAGCTGTCATGCTAGGGAAAATTTCTTTATCTTGCTATGAAAAATCCATAATTCCATATGTCAATAACTGGGAATTGACAAAATTATACGTTTTCCATTTTGTACATCTAAAATTTGTACAAGAGTTTGAGCAATTGACCTCTCCTGGCTTATTATAATAAATGTTTACCAACCTTTCCAAACAAGTAGGTTTCCTTCTTTGACTCTCAATAATTAGCCTCTGGAAATTGTAGTATTTCTTATAAATTTTAACAGCAACAACTCACTAATTATTTTAATGTAACCTTATTCACTTGTAAGTTGTAAAACATTGCCAGAGAAAACCGTGTAAAATGAAGTGCCTTGCTTTTGCTAACATTTGTTCTCCTAACCAGCATTTTTAATCCACATTTACCATTGAGTGCTGGCATGAACAAATTTCATCTCACCATGTATTAGAAAGTAAATTTTCTAATGATTCCCCAAAGGGCAAATGAATCACAAAATAAAGTAACTTCCTTATGAACATCATTTTGCAGTAAATTCCATAATAGTATCTAAATGATCTCAGGTTGTTTGCCTAATCTTTTAGTCTAATTCTATTCCCTTGGTATCCAAACAAAATGAATAATTTTACTTATGACTTTCTCTCTACTAATTGGTTGCTTGCCCCTTGCCCTTTTCAGTGCTTAAAAATGTAGTCATTAGGGAAAAAAGAAGTAAATTTTATTTGTACATATATACAATGATTACTTTTTATTACAAACACTTTTGCCTTGCAAACTAACATTACCACCACCTTAAAACTATTGCTTTGATGTCAGAGAATCAAGAAACGCCTGCAATTGCCTACTTGATATGCTGAAACCATGGATCCTTCCAAACGTATACTTGTCTAAATTAGCAATCCCTTCCACGATTCAGATCTAATTTGAATTGTTATGAGCAGCCCTAATTGCACTACCTTCTATACCCAACTAGTGAGTGACTCTTGATTTCATTATCCACCTCTTGCTGCTGAGAGTAAATTAAGTACTCAACCTGGGGTGATTTGCTCTATTAAGACAAAACAGTGACATTCGGATTCAATTTAAACTGTCAGATTATATTTCATTTATAACTATTACCATTTTCTGGGGAGTATAACTAGTCATTTTTTCTTGCTGATACTCCCATTGAAACTTTTATCTTTAGAAACTAGGAACCACTGTGCTCAATATGGATTTCTAAGCTATTAAAACAGGATTTTTTAAAGAGGAGAATATAATTTTTGTAAAAACTTCCCAACACATAAGCCAAGTGGTCAGTTGAAAATTAATAGTGCTGCAGGAATTGGATGTATGCCCTCATGTTTGTGAAGGTGGTAGATATTTCAATGTCAACATTTATTTTGTTTTGTTCAGTGGATCTCAAACTTTTTAATCTTCTTTGAGATTCTTAGATCACCTTACCCTTTGCTGCTTGAATAGCAAGGATAAGAGTTCTTTTAATTTGTCACCTTTTTTGGGAGAACATCTCATCTTTAAAAGTTAAAGGATAAATGTAGAAGGCAAAAAGCCCTGAGATGTTAAGAAGGCAAGGCTACCTATATTCCAGGATATAGATTTATCCACTTATTTTTTTATCATCTCTTAAAGTAAATCTCAGATGCATTCTTCGTTGTTCCATTATGACCTCTTATGATGACCCACTCATATTCTGAAAAGAAAAATGATCTAGTAAACTCAAAGAATTAAAAGTCTTTAAAAGTTATTAACAATGTATTATGGCACTTCTTCCAGGTGGTTTATGTAGGAAAAAATGTCATTATTATAGGCTATTTTAAATGTAAATAATTCATTATTCGGAAAAACAGTCTCCCTTACCTACAAAGATGAAATATTGAACAAAACGATTTTCTCCAAAAGATTTCTCCTGTATTAAAGGCAAATTGTGAAGGCTGATTGTGTGTGCCTTAGAAAGGAGGTGACAAAACTAGACATTTTGGCAAAGGGCAGTAATTGTTTCAGAGATTGTCAATGAGAGTTAGTTAGAAATCATAAAATAGGTGTCCTAATGAAATATAGACACAAGAAATGCAAGATTTTGTCTGTTGAGACTTTTAGTAACAAGTTAAACTAAGCTGTAGTTTTTGACAGTGTATTTCCCATTAATCTGAAAAGCCTTAGGGCCTGTTTTAAGAGAATTATTTCCTCCACACAATGTATCTAAAACATTTTAATCCCTTGCTTCATCTTCACACTTACATGTCACTTTAAGCATGAAGTATTGAAGATACTCCTTTTATAATACATCTAAGCCTACAATTCATGTCTTAAATTATTTTAGTTAATACAATTTGGATTTATGGAAGTCTAGTACCCTATCCCTGAATTTGAGAGATTTTAGCAAGGATATATGGCATTCACACTCTAAAATTATTAATGTTGAATTTAACACTAAATATGGTAAATTTTATTTTTTCTTATTTTATTCTTACTTGTATTTCTTCCTTGACTCTTTTCCTTCTCACATTTGAGTTGTTTAGATTTCACAGCAACGTAACCTCTGTGCTCATAATATTTCTCTTTATTAAGTACTGATAGTAATGATGACAGTAAAGAAGTGAACACTGGAAAACAAAGTGACAGAAAAAAATTAAGACATGATGTATTGCTAGCAGTGATTCTGTGACTGTAGTTTTCAATGCAATCACATGGCTCTCTTAACACTGGCAAAGTGTAACAGTTAATATCATTAATTTTTTAAAAAGCAGAATTCTGAAGGCCCAAATGGAAAATTTTATTATTTGATTTTATTTTTTCAAAGGTTTTATTGATCCTTATATCAAAGGAAGTTTCTTGTTGATACCAGTGTAGCACTCTAAGTTTTCATATATATCTCAAATCATTGTGAAATAAAACGAAAGACCTCAGTTCAGGAATCACATTATTTCAATGGTGCTTTATCTATTCCCTGGGATTCTGTTCCAAAAGCAACAGCTTTATTGTAAGATTTTTTTTCTGATATTTAACCCTGATGTGTGACTTGATAAGATTACCACATGACATTCACATTTTGTTGAAGAAATTTGAGTGTTTAATAACGAAAATAAGAGTCAGGATAGTAGAAATGACAAGTTTTAAAACAGCAGGCAGGCAAAAATCTCTGTGTGCCAAAGGTCAGTGTGCAGCTCATCACAGAGTAGAAAATAGAGGCTCAAAGAGGATGGAAGTGCCGTTTCCCAGACTGCCTCCATTCTACCCGCTAACCAGGTGAGTAACTGCCAGGTATAGTGTGTTGTTTACCAGGATGAAGTTTGTGGTCAGTTAGTCCTGCATTTAAATTCCACTTCCACAATGTATTAATGTGGCTATGGACAAGTTATTTACTATCTCTGGGGCAGCATCCTCTTTTGTAAAACAAAGATATTAATACCAATTTCATAGGATTATTGAGAGGATTGAAATGAGCAGAATTTACTGTGTAAACAGTTAAGAACATGGGTAATGCTGGGGTCAGAGGGTCTAACTTTGAACTTTGATTCTGGATCCTTAGTAATGAATTGAATTCTTGGGGCGAGTTATTTAACATTTTTGAGTTCCATATAGATTATATGGATCCTAACATTTCCTCTGCATTTGATTTTTACAACCTTTCTGCTATAGACTGAATATGTATCCCTTCAAAATTTACATGTTGAAACCTATTCCCCCATTGTGATGGTTTTTGAAGGTGAGACATTTAGGAGGTGGTTAGTGCCCTTATAAAAGAGACCCCAGAGAGCTCTCTTGCCCCTTCTACCATGTAAGGACACAGGGAGAACAGCCCTATATAAGCCAGAAAACAAGTCTTTATCAGGCACTGAATCTTCCAGTGCCTTCATGTTGAATTTCCCTGCCTCATGAACTGTGAGAAATACATTTCTGCTGTTGATAAGCCACTAAGTCTGTGGTGATCTGTTATAGCAGCCTGAACAAACTAAGAGACCTTCATAAGGTTTAAACAAGGCGATTGTCCGAGTCTCCTATTATTCCTTAATACATCAACAAATACTTTGTGCTTAAAACAACACCCGTTCATTATCTCATAGAATCAGTGGTCAGGAGTTTGGACATGGCTAACTGGGTCCACTGCTCAGGGTCTCCTAAGGTTGCAATGTAGAGGTCGGCCAGACTAAGAAACATAGTTTGTTTCTGGAGCTTACAACATGAGCTCTTCCAAGCTCATGCAGTTGCTGGCAGAATTCATTTCCTTGTGGCTATAGGACTGACATCCCTGTTTTCTTTCTGATCTCAGCTGGGCATACTCTCACAGATCTCTTTACAATATAGCAGCTTCCTTCTTCAAGGCCAGCAGGACAATTTCTCTCTTCAGAAATGGTCCAGTCCTTTAAGAGTTTTCACCTGATTTAGTAAGCCAACTCAAACAAAAATCTTCCCTTTAACTCCAAAACAAAAGATTTTGATCCTTACTTATATATGCAAAATTCCTTCACCTTTACCTTGCAACTTAATCATGGTAATGATATCCCATCGTATTCACACATCTCATCCAAATTCAAGCGAAGTGATTTATATAGAGCAAGACAAAGCATCTTGGGGACCATCTTAGAATGTTGCCTACTGCTTTTGTGAAGGCAAAGTGCTTACCACAGAATCTGACAAATAAATATTCAATACATGTTAGCTATTACCATGTAAAGTGCTTAGAACAGTGCATAAACCATGATAAGAACTCCCTAAAGAGCAACTATTATGATCATGATTATTTCAACTTTTCAGTGATTTCATATAATGTACTTCTCTTGTCAACACATTCAATCCCAGTAACATTTGCGTTGTTATCAATCAATCATCAAGGTTCAACATCTTTCTTGATGGGAATTCTGGGAACACTGGGAATTCTGTAGTTCTTCTTTAGTAAGGCTCATTGTAGTGATAGTCCTATGGCCACAAATCAAACAACTTTAGTTTCAAAGGAAAAATCATACATGGCTACTTGAACTATATCTTATGGAGAAAAATAATCTTTTTGCTTTTACCTGGCCAAAAGAATAGGTTACTTTATAGGGAGAAGTTCATGAACTTCAGGACAATGGGGTATTATCTTTATCTGATAATTCGAAATGTTGCATGCCAGTTCAGTTGACTATTCAACTATGTATTCAATGTCATATTCAGTGTCTCTGTTACTTTGGTACTTGTTTAAACTAAAAAATCAATATAAAATTTGATTTTCAAAATTAAATTTCAACTGATTAAAAGATTAATTTATAAAGATGACCCTGGCTTACTTGTATTCAAATCATTCCAAAACTCATTCCATACAGTGATACATTAGGTAGTGATCAACTGGTGAAGAAATGGTCTTTTATTCTCTTTAGCCAAACACCACCTCTTCTCCATTTCTTACACATTGTGGAATATTTTTTTCAAACATTCTGTAAGCATAGTAATTTCTAGTTATGTAAAAAAAGGGTAAATATTTTGTGCTTATTTTATTAGCACTATGTCGAGATTTTTTTTTCTGGTTATAATTTTCTCTGTTGGCTATATTAGAGAACATCTTTTGATTCCCAGAGAAATTTACAACTGCATTGAGTCTAAATAGCTGCCCCACTTAAAGCCATTTTCCAAAAATATGGTTCTAATATGAGCTAGAGTTCATTAATAACTGGATCTGTTAAAATTAAAAGCAGAGCTAGGGTCCTACACTTGGGAGAATTGCATCAGCTGAATGGTCTCTTGTGATAAAAGCATAAGGCTGTAATGGAAAATTATTCTCACTTAAAATTGTACACTAGATATTATACCATGTAAATCATTTTTTTTCCACTAGAAAGCATTTCCATTCATTCTCAAGTTTTACTTAGAGGTGACTTTTCCATCTTTTGTTGAAATAGTAAATACAGGAATTATTTAGTAAACGTTGACAAGTGGAGTCAAAAGCAGGTGGTAGAGGATCTTAAAGTAAAATGTCTTCAATGTATACTTTCACATGTGACACAGCAGCTTAATCAATCCTTGTAACAGAAGCTATCAACCATCAATCTGTAAATCAGAATACTGAGTGCCTTTAAGTCTTTTAAATATTCATATATGAACAACTCAATGCCAAAACTAAATCCACTATGATGTAAAGCTTCATTCTGACCTTTTTTTATTTCTATTTTGGTATATTTAAAGCAATAAAGTTTACTAAGATTTTACATTTCTGCTCATTTAATAATAACAAGATGTTTTCATTGAAAACAGATCTATTCACATCAGAGAATTCTGTGAATGAGAGCAGTTGGTTCTTATTCACTTAAGTAACTGTATAGAATTAGTGGGAAAGAGTAATCAAAGTATAGAAAGCGACAATTATGTTCAATTCTTAGCCAGTTTGCATTGCATATTGAGAATCTCAATCTACTTTGTGACAGTGATTTTAGTCCTAGCTTAAAGATCTAAGTTTGGAAGATTTAACCATCACTTTAATTTAGCAGCATACAGATAAGTTGGATAATCAGAATTTCATACCTTTTCAAATGAATTTGTACATAACTTGACTGTAAACTAGTACATGTTGGCATTTGTTCATTCAATATTTATTCCCATATACTTCAGTGAATTAGCAGCTCAGGTTTACTGGCATGTGCCAGATTAACTTATGCTTTACTGAGAAAGTAGTCTTTCCCTTAACCTTTAAGAATATAACAGGGTACAGAATTTTTGCCAATCCAAGACTTTTTGTCTCAGATCAACTATCAATACATTTCTTAATATATCTATCACTTGAAATATTTATCTTTTTTTTGTGTGTGAGAACATTTAAGTTCTACTTTCTTAGCAAATTTCTCTCATACAATACAGAGTTGTTAACTGTAGTCACCATGTTATACATTAGATCCTCACACTGTTCATTTTATAGCTGACAGTTTGTACCCTTTTACCAACCTCTTCCTATTTCCTCCAACCCCCAGCCCTGGGCAATCACTTTTTTACTCTCTTTCTGGAGTTTGACTTTTTAATTTGGATTCCACATATAAGAGATACCATGCAGTATTTGTCTTTCTCTGTCTGGCTTATTTCACTTAGCATAATGCCCTCAAGTTCCATGCATATTGTCGCAATGGACAGGATTTCCTTCTTTCTCATGGCTGACTGTATCCCATTCTGTGTATACCACAACTTCTTTATCCATTCATCAGTTGACAGGCACTTAGGTTGTTTCCATACCTTGGCTATTGTGAATAATGCTGCAATGAACATGAGAAGGCAGATACCCCTTCAATATCCTGTTTTCATTTCCTTTGGATATATACTCAGAAGTGGGATTGCTGGATCATTTGGTATTTCTAATTTTTGATTTTTTGATGAACATCCTTACTGTTTTCCACAGTGGCTGCACCAACTTACATTCCCACTATCATTGCACAAGGATTCTCTTTCCTCCGCATCCTCTCCAACACTTGTTTTCCTTTGTCTTTTTTATGATAGCCATTCTAAAAGGTATGAGTTGATATTTCACTCTTGTTTTGACTTGCATTTTCTTGATAATTAGTGATGTTGAGCACTTTTCATGTACCTCTTGGCCACTTATATGGCTTCTTTGGAAAAACGTCTATTCAGATCCTCTGCCCATTTAATTCAATGTTTTTTTTCCTTTTGAGTTGTGTGAGTTATTTACATATTTTGGATATTAACCCCTTATCAGATATATGGCTTGCAAATATTTTCTCCCATTCAGTAAGTTGCCTTTTCATTTTGTTGATGATTTTCTTTACTAAGCAGAGCTTTTGAATTTGGTGTGGTCCCACTTGGTTATTTTGCTTTTGTTGCCTTTGCTTTTGAGGTCAAATAAAAAAAAAAAATCCTCACCAAGAAGACTGTTCAGGAGCTTACCACCTATGTTTTCTAGGAGTTTTATGGTTTCAGATCTTAAATTTAAGTCTTTATTCCGGTTTGAGTTGATTTTTGTGTATGGTGTAAGATAGCGGTCCAGTTTTATTCTTTTGTATGTGGCTGTCCAGTTTTACCAGCACCGTTTGCTGAAGAAACTCTCCTGTCTGCATTGTATATTCTTGTCTCCTTTATTGTAAATTAATTGACCATATATGAATGGGTTTATTTTTGGAGTCTTTATTCTGTTCCATTGATTTTATCCTAATGTCATGCTGTTTTGAGTAGTATGGCTTTGTAACATAGTTTGAAATCAGAGAGTGTGATGCCTTCAGCTTTGTTCTTCTTTATCAAGATTTTTTTTTACTGTTTGGAGTCTTTTGTCATTCATAGAAATTTTAAGATTTTTTTTATTTCTGAAAAAAATTTGCATGGAAATTTTGATAGGGATTGCATTGAATCTGTAGATTGCTTTGGGTAATACCGACATTTTAACAATATTACTTCTTCCAATCCATGAGCATGAAATACCTTTCCATTTATTTGTATTTTCTTCAATTTCTTTCATCAATATCATATAATATTCAGTGTACAGATCTTTTACCTCCTTGATTAAATTTGTTCCTAAGTATTTTATGCTTTTTGATGCAATCATAAATGGGATTGTTTTCTTAATTTCTCTTTCTGATAGCTTGTTGTTAGTGTATAGAAATGCAACTGATTTTTGTATATTAATTTTTGCATCCTGCAACTTTACTTGATTTGTTTATTCTAAAAGTTTTTTCACAGAATCTTTAGGGTTTTCTATGTATAAAATCAGGTCATCTGCAAATAGAGACAATTTACTTTTTCATTTCTGATTTAGATGACTTTTATTTCTCTTTCTTTCCTAATTCCTCTGGCTAGGACTTCTAGTACTTTCTCGAACAAAAGTAATGAGATTAGGCATACTTGTCTTGTTCCTGATCTTTCAGCTTTCTACTGTTGAGTATGATAGCTGTGGGCTTGTCATGTAAGGACTTTATTATGTTGGGATATGTTCCTTTTATACCCAGTTTGTTGAGAGTTTTTATATGAATGGATGTATAATTTTGTCAAATGCTTGTTCTGCTTCTATTGAAAATTTTATCCTTCATTTTATTAAGGTGATGTTTCACATTGATTTTGCTTAGATTGAACCATCCATGCATCTCTAGAATAAATCTCACTAGTCAAGGTGTATGATTCTTTTAATGTATTGTTGAATTTGGTTTGCTAACATTTTATTGAGAATTTTTGCATCTAGGTTCATCAGTAATAT
This sequence comes from Diceros bicornis minor, assembly GCF_020826845.1. NCBI lineage: Eukaryota > Metazoa > Chordata > Mammalia > Perissodactyla > Rhinocerotidae > Diceros > Diceros bicornis. The sequence goes on along the minus strand of NC_080747.1, from coordinate 25,804,028 downwards.
TGACCTGAGATTTTCTTTTTCTTTAATGTCCCCATCTGGTTTTGGTATCAGGGTAATGCTGGTCTTATAAAATAAGTTTGGACATGTTCTCTCCTATTCTATTTTCTGGAAGAGTTTGACATGGATTGGTACTAATTCTTTTTTAAATGTTTGGTGGAATTCACCAAGTGAAGCCACCTGAGCCTGGACTTTTGTTTGAGGGGGTTTTGATTACTGATTCAATCTCCTTACTAGTAATTATCTGTTCAGATTTTTTATTTCTTCATGATTCAGTCTAGGTAGGTTGTATCTTACCAGGAATTTATCCATTTCTTCTAGGTTGTCCAATGTGTTGGCATATAATTGTTCATAGTAGTCTCTTATAGTCTATTGTATTTCTGTGATATCAGTTGTAATGTCTGCTCTTTCATTTCTGATTTTGAGTCCTCTCTCTCTTTTTTCTTTTTTCAGTCTAGCTAAAGATTTGTCTATATTAGCTTTTCAAAAAACCACTTCTTAGTTTCACTGATCTTTTTCTATTGCCTCTTTAGTCTCAATTTTCTTTATTTCTGCTCTGATCTTTGTTATTTCCCTTCTTCTACTAACTTTGGGCTTAGTTTTTTCTTTTATGGTTCCTTGAGGTATATAGTTACATTGTTTGTTTGAGATCTTTCACGTTTCTTAACGTAGATATTTATGAAAGTCTTGGAACTGCTTTTGTTGGATCTCATAAGTTTTGATATGTTGTGTTTCCATTTTTATTTGTCTCAAGATATTTTTTGATTTCTCCTTTGATTTCTTTTTTGACCCGTCAGTTGTTCAATAGCATATTGTTTAATCTCCAAGTGTTTGTGTTTCCAGTTTTCTTCTTGCAATTGATTTCTAGTTTTAAACCACTGTGGTCAGAAGAGATACTTGGTATGATTTCAATCGTCTTAAATTTATTAAGACTCATTTTGTGGCTTAACATGTGATCTATCTGGGAGAATGTTCCACGTGCTCTTGAGAAAACTGTGTATTCTACTGACGTTGGATGGACTGTTCTGTAAATATCTGTTAAGTCCATCTGGTCTAACAGGTAGTTTAGGTCCAATGTTTCCTTATTGGTTTTTGTATGGTCCTGATCCATCCATTGTTGAAAGTGAGGTATTGAAGTCCCCCACTCTTATTGTATTGCTGTTGAAAGTGAGGTATCGAAGTCCCCTACTCCTATTGTGTTTCTCCCTTCAGGCTTGTTAATATTTGCTTTATATATTTAGGTGCTTCTAATGTCAATACATTTTTTATTTTATACCAGGATATTTCATAGTGGTCTCCATTGGAGAAAACTAACCAGAGAGTGGCAGATGGGGGGTTCTTTTTCCCATTCATAAGTTAGAAACTTTTGAAGAAATAGTTCTGACATATGTTTAGAATGGCATAGAGCAGGCATCAACAAACTCCTGTGGTCAAATCCAGCCTGCTGCTTGCTTTGAAAATAATATTTTATTGGAGTACAGCTATGACCATTTGCTTAGGTACTGTCTATGGTTGCTTTTGTGCTACAATGAAAGAGTTGAATAGTTGTGACAGAGACCATATGGTCTGCAAAGTCTAAAATATTTACTCTTTATTTGGTCCTTTATAGAAAAAGTTAACCATTGCCTGGCATAGAGGAAAATGAAAAGATGCTCAACTTAAGTGATGAAGTGATATTAATATTTCCATAAAATTACTTCAGTTCTTGAAAAGGAGGTTGATATACTATGGCTATTACATGTATTAAACATTGTTTTAAATTTTTTATTTTGTAACACTTGTTCAAAGATATATTTTCAGTAGGAGGTAGGAAGTAGAATGAAAACACGTACGTGAAAAAGTAAAAGATAATATAAGGAGTTTGATAGTTTTACCCTTTGCACTTGCTATTGGTCAAGTTTTAGTTGTTGTAGGTAATTATGTGACACTTTCTTGTCAGGTTTTCCATTTATCTATAACCTAAAATGAATAGTGCATCTCAACCTTGATCCAATTTTAATTCCTCTGTTCCTTTGAGATTTTATAACTCTAGCTTAATTGGTTTTCCTCTCTTTTTGAAACCTGGAAGCCAATTATTATGGGCACTTCTAAGCCTAAGGAGAGAAAACAACATAAGGCAATAAGCTTTCTGATTTTATAGTGTCACATTTTCCTTTACATTAGGACCAAGTAAGTCCCAGCTTTGTTACGTAAAGTATGGAAAGGACTTCCTGGGACTAAATGAGGCAAGGTGTGAAGTAGGGCAAAATAATCCTTCAACATTGGAAAAGAGTTAGTCTTCTTCTTCACTGAACTGCAAGGGTAATTTGTATTATGAATACAAAGAGAAAGGGGAAAAATATATATACACATATGTAATATTTAGGCATCGAGGATTCTAAGGAAAAGAGAGGAAAAACTTATATACATACATGTCAACTAGTTAAATTCTACTCAACTTATTCACTTACAGAATAGTAGGATAGCATTTGGTTTTCACAACTATTCATTTACAGATGTAGGAACAAATTCCAACTTTTCCCTTAGCTATAGTTTTAACTGCAACCACAATATATGGAAAGAAATACGGGAAGGCCTTGGCATAGTTCTTATTCTAGGAGTGAGTGGTATGAGCAAAAATCTCTGATTTTTTGTTGTTGTTGATTCAAACAAGGAATAACTGTGTGACTTTGCCTAGGTAACTCATATGTGAATCTTTCCAGCCCCTGCAGAATGCAATTAACAATATCCACCCATCAAAACCTAACAGCTTCTTTCAAAGTAGCATTGAAAGTATGGAGTTACCCATGAGACGACTCTCCATTCTCAACAACAATCACTGTTCAAATTTATATGTTCTCTTCCTGATAATTAATTTTAGGAACTCCACATTTATTTGCCAAGGCTAAATGGTATTCTTCTTTACATACCTAAACATAAATTAACATATTCTGACAAGTTTGTGTATCAAGATGCTGTGACTTTCATCTATTCCAACATCCAAGAAAGTATTAAAAAATTATCTTTCCTTCACTCTTTCAAAAATATTTATTGAGCACCTACTATGTGGTAGGAATTGTTATAAGCACTTGGGATCCATCAGTAAGCAAAACATAAATAAGTCCTTGTCTTCAGGGAGCTTTATAGTTCACTGGATTTTAGCAAAATTTTCCAGCACAAAAAGAGGTGCATCAACTTCAAAAATAAATCAATGTTTATTGTATATAATATTGCAAATTATATGAATTGAAAAATACTGTCAGAGTTTTGATGGAGTTACAAGGTAGTTTGATATAAGAGGCAAAACAGAAGTTGTAGAAGAATATGAATGGCGATTAAATCTAGGAGTGAAGCTGAAATAAAGAAGGGAGGTCAGATTGAGAATGTTAAAGAAAATGAAGACTTATTTCTATGTCAATGAGTAATGAAAGGTAAATTATAATAGTGATGATCAAATGCCTCAAAAATAATTTACTTAAGGTACACCCTCTCTGCTGATAGTTCTGTGAATGTAGACCTCTCATTTATAATAAAATATTAATAACTAACATTTACTAACTCTATATTTCTTCTAAGAATTTTACATTAATTCACTCAGTGAACTGTGAAGAAAATTTTATAAAGCTATTTTACAAACCTATTCTTTAGATACTATTATTAGTCTTGTTTTACAAAAGGGGAAACCAGGCACCCAGAATTTTAACACCTTATCCAAGGTCATGTAGCCAGTAAGTGGCCGAGCTAAAATTCATACCTAGAAAGACTGTACACTGCATTCTCTTGCGCTGTAACAAGGAGTTAGACGGAATAATTTTGTTAAAAAAATTTGTTAAAAGAGAATTTTTTCAAAAATAATTTAAAAGATAAATTTTGTTTTTGTTAAAAAATATTTGTTAAAAGACTATGGCAAAGAATTCACACATCATGAGTAATTTTGTAGTCTTATCTTTAAAGCCTGATTTATGTTGTTGAATGGAAAAGGTCTTTACAAAATTTTCTTCACTGTGATAGAAGTTTATTCTTAAGTTTTGTTTTGTTTTGTTCTTTTACCTCTTGTATTTATAATGTGTTGATAATGCAAACCATCTGGAAATATAATTCTAGTCACAGAATATCAAACACCTGCTAGGGAATCAAAGGCCCATTTCTTGAACAAATGTTTGCTGTTGTTCTTTAAAATACACAGGCATGCTCTATATTGCAGATATTCCAGTAACTTAAAGAGAGATGCTTCTTAAAAAAAAATTATTAATAAACTTAATTATTTTAGAGCAGTTTTAGGTTCAAAACAAAATGGAGTGGAAAGTACAGATTTCCCATATACTCCCTGCCCCCACACATGTACAACCTCTCCCACTAGCAACATCCCCTGCCAGAGTGGTACATTTGTTACATTCGATAAACCTACATTGACATATCATTATCACCCAAAGTCCATGGTTAACATTCTGGTTCACTTTTGGTGTTGTACATTCTATGGGTTATGATATATGTATACCGAGAGTTTTTATCATGAATGGGTGTTGGATTTTGTCAAATGCTTTGTCTGCATCTATCGATAATATCGTGTGATTTTTTTTTTACTTAGCCTATTGATAAGATGAATTATGTTAATTTCTGAATGTTGAACTAGTTGCACACCTGGGATAAATCACACTTGGTCATGGTGTATAATTCTTTTCATACAATGTTGGATTCTATTTGCTAAAATTTTGTTGAAGATTTTTGGCATTTATGTTTATGAGAGATATGTCTGTAGTTTTCTTGTACTTTAGCTTTGGCATTAGGGTGATGCTGGCTTTATAAAATGAGTTAGAAAATATTCCTTTGTTTCTGTTGTCTGGAACAGTTTGTAAAGAATTGATATAATTTCTTCCTTCAATGTTTGGTGGAATTCAGCAGGAACCCATCTGGGCCTGGTGCTTTCTTTTTTTTTTTTTTTAAATTTTATTTATTTATTTATTTTCCCCCCAAAGCCCCAGTAGATAGTTGTATATCATAGCTGCACATCCTTCTATTTGCTATATGTGGGACACGGCCTCAGCATGGCCTGAGAAGCGGTGCGTTGGTGCGCGCCCGGGATCCGAACCTGGGCCGCCAGCGGCGGAGCACGCGTACTTAACCGCCAAGCCACAGGGCCGGCCCTGGGCCTGGTGCTTTCTGTTTTGGAAAGTTATTATTGATTCTGTTTCTTTAATAGATATAGGCCTATTCAGATTTTGTATTCTTGTGTAAGTTTTGGCAGATTGTGTCTTTCAAGGGATTAGTCCATTTCATCTAGATTATCAAATTTGTGATAATCGAGTTGTTCATAATATTTCTTTATTATTTTTTGAATGTCCATAGAATACATAGTGATGTCCCATCTTTCATTTCTGATATTAGCAATTTGTGTCCTCTCTTTTTTCCTTAACTTGACTCGAGGCTTATCAGTTTTATTGATCTTTTCAAAGAATCAATTTTTGTATGTGTTGATTTCCTTTTTTTAATTCTATTGATATCTGCTCTAACTTTGGTTATTTTCTTCCCCTGACTGTGGATTAATTTGTTCTTTTCCAGTTTCCTATAGTGGTAGCTTAGATTATTAATTTTAGATCTCTTTTTTCTAATATGTGCATTCAATGCTATAAATTTCCTTCTAAGCACTACTTTTGCTGCATCCCACAAATTTTGGTAAGTTGTATTTTTAAATTTCTTCTTTGACCCATGTGTTATTTAGAGGTAGGTTGTTTAATCTCCAAGTATTTTTGAATTTTTCAGCTATCTTTATGTTAGTGATTTATAGTTCCATTCCATAGTATTCTGAGAACAGATATTGTATGGTTTTTACTCTTTTAAAATTTAAGATGTGTTTTAAAGCCCAGAATGTGGTCTATCTTGGTGAACGTTCCATATGAGCTTGAGAAAAATGTGTAATCTGCTGTTGTGGATGAAGTAGTCTATAGATGTCAATATCCAGTTTGTTGATGTTGCTGTTGAGTTCAGCTATGTCCTTACTGATTTCCTGCCTGCTGGATCTATCCATATCTGATGAAAGCATGTTAAGTCTCTAACTGTAAGAGTGGATTCACCTGTTTCTCCTTGCACTTCTATTAGTTTTAATCTCATATATTTTGATGTTTTGTTGTTAGGCTCATGCAAGTTAAACATTGCATATCATCTTGGATAACTGATGCATTTATCACTATGTAATGTCCCTCTTGATGCCTGATAACTTTCCTTGCTCTAAAGTCAGCCTCTCTGAAATTAATATAGCTATTCCTACTTTCTTTTCATTAGCGTCAGTGTGGTATGTATTTTTCCATCTATTTACTTTTAATTTATATGTATCTTTATATTTAAAATGGGTTTCTTGTGGATAACATATAGTTGGGTCTTGTTTTTTGATCTACTCTGATAGTCTCTTTTAATTGGTATATTTTGACCATTCATGTTCAAGGTAATTGTTGAGACAGCTGGATTATTATCTACCATATTTGTTACTGTTTTCTTTTTTATTGCCCTTCTTCTTTGTTACTATTTTTGTCTTCCACTGTTTTTCTGCCTGTTGTGGTTTTCACTGAGCATTTTATGAGATTTAAGTTTCCCTCCTTTCTTAGTACATCAATTATACTTTTTTTTCTTTTTTTACTTTTTTATTGGTTACCCTAGAGTTTGCAATATTCGTTTACAACCAATCCAAGTCCACTTTCAAATAACACTATACCACTCCATGTGAAGTGTGAGTACCTTATAAAAACAAAATAATCCTAATTTTTTCCTCCCATCCCTTGTATCCTTAATTTTATTTAAGTATAAGCATACATAAGCAATATATATATGATATATATGTAAGCATACATAATCAAATACATTGTTATTATTATTTTGAACAAACTGTTATTTTAGATCAATTAAGAAAAAATATTTCTTTTTATTTTACCTTCAATATTCCTTCTCGATGCTCTTCATTTCTTTACGTAGATCAAGATTCTGACCTATAACATTTTTCATCTCTCTAAGAAACTTTTTCTTAACGTTTCTTGTAAGATAAGTCTACTGGCAAAAATTTTCCTCAATTTTTATTTGTCTGAGAAAGTCTTTATTTCTCCTTCACTTTTGAAGAATAATTTCACAGAGTACAGAATTCTAGGTTGGTGGGGTTTTTTTCCTCTCAACACTTTAAATTTTTCACTCCACTCTCTTCTTGCTGGAATAGTTTTTAAGGAGAAGCTAGATGTAATTCTTACCTTTGCTCCTTTGTATAGGTAAGATGTTTCTTCTTTCTGGCTTCTTTAAAGATTTTTTATCTTTGATTTTCTGTAGTTTGAACATAATATGCCTACGTGTAGTTTATCAGTTTCTTCTGCTTTGTGTTCTCTGAGCTTCCTAGATTTATGATATGGTGTCTGACATTAATTTGAGGAAAATTGTCAGTAATTGTTTCAAATATTGCTTCTATTCCTTTCTCGTATTCCCATTAAGTATATGTGACACCTTTTGTAGTTGCCCCGCAGTCCTTGGATATTCTTTTCTTTTTTTTTTTCCAGTCTTTGTTCCCTTTGCTTTTTGGTTTTTAAGGATTCTACTAATATATCCTCTAGCTCAGAGATTCTTTCCTCAACTGTGTCCAGTCCACTAATAAGCCTGTCAAAGGCATTCATCATTTCTGTTACAGTATTTTTCAGCTCTTGCATTTCTTTTTGATCCTTTCTTAAAATTCCTATCTTTCTGCTTACATTATACCTCTCTTTTTGCATTGTGTTTTACATACTTTTTCCATTAAAGCCTGACCTTAGCTGATTGATTATAATTTAAAAAAAAGTCCTGGTCTGATAATTCCAACATTCCTGCCATGTATGACTGGTTCTGAACCTTGACTTTTCAAACTGTATTTTTTGCCTTTTAGTTTGCCTTGTAATCCTTGTTTAAACATGGTCGTGATATCCTGGGTAAGAGAAATTGCAGTAAATAGGACTTTAGCGATGTAGTGGTAGGTGTAGGTGAAGGGAAGCATTTTATGACTCTATGATTAGATCTCAGTTTTTTGATGAACCTATGCCCTTGGACTGTGAACTTTCTTGGTGCTTCTCAGTGCCCCCCACCCCCACTTAGGGGTGGGACAGGTTGGCTAGAAAGAGCTGGACTTGGTTATTTCACCTCCGCAAGGTAGATTAGGATCTGATAAAGCCCCAGCAGGTTAAGCTCTGGTAAAATAGTTTCTCCTAAGGGCAGACATTTCTTAAAAGAATGGAATGCTCTAACATGTTTCAGATTGGTTTTTTCTCTTTCCCCTGCCAGAAGCACAATGGAATTTTTCTCTGATATTCACTGTGAGGACAGGATAGAGCTCCTGGAGGTAAAACTCACAAAAGTGCCTGGCGGGGGGTCACCCTATGACTGAGTCCCTTTGGAGTTTTTAACTCTCAGACTTGGCTACACTGAGCTTCCAGCAATTAATTAATTACAATTCAGATTTTCCTACCACAGCACTGATTCCTGTGGAAGTTTCTGCTTCAGTAAGTTGTCTCTTCCATTTTGGGGCAGCAGTTTGCTCCGTGACCTCACTTCTCTAAAGGATTTAACCAAAGTTGATTTTTTTTCCCCTATAGTAGAAGTGGAGTATTAAGATAATTAAATAAAAGGATCATGGGAGATGGAGTAAGTCTTGGGAAGGAGTACTGCTAATAATGTCCATGTACAAAGCTTTTTGATGATCCAAATAATTATAACAGAGAAAACCATATGGAATAGATAAATATCATCTTGTTTATCTTATTTTGTCAGTTAGCAGTCATCCTAACTGAGCTTTGTATAGGAATTAGACAGCCAAAATTGAACAGCAGTGTCTATAGTGCCATATTCAGCATTTTCAATGAAAGGAATATCTATATTATATATGCAAAAATATAATCAACTTACACATTTGATGAGCCTGACTTTTTTTTTTTTGCTGGGAAATATTCGCGCTGAGCTAATATCCATTGCCAATTTTTCTCTTTTTTTCCTCCCCAAAGTCCCAGTGCATGGTTGTATACCCTGGTTGTTAAGTCAAGTCCTCCTAGTTCTTCTACATGAGCTGCCTCCACAGCATGGCAACCGACAGACAGGCGGTGTGGTTCTGCCACTGGGAAATGAACCCAGGCCACCGAATGGTGAGAGCACTGAACTTGAACCACTAGACCATCAGGGCTGGCTCAAGCCTGACGTTTAGTCTTGCCCAGAGTGAGCATCATCTAATGTCTTCATGAAGATAAGTTATTATAAAAATTTTCCTCAAGATGCGATTTTGGATAAGGAAAGTTGCCTGAACAGGTATTCTGTTGCACCCAAATTTCTGCACCCTAGATCCTGCAAGTGATAACAGATATTTTATGTTAGAAAAGGTTTTTTTTCAATTTATTGCTATTAATTTGATTAGTTAAATAAAAACCTTGCACTGTTTTTGGTGTGCCACAGTGTAAAAGTTGCTAATGCAAAATCCTAATTTACTAGACATATAATTGGAAAGTGAGACTGTGTTTCTTGTAATAGAGTTAACTATGGATTTTTATTCAATAAGTTGAAACAGAAGTAAACTACAATTGTTAGTAAACTGATTTTTAAGGCAGACACTGTAATTGCTGACTACGTATGTTACTATACTTAAATGACAAGTAACTATGAATTAGATGCTGATATCTTATTTGGCAGACGAGCAAACTGAAGCAGAGAGAATTTGAGCAGCTGGCCCCAAACCACTCAAATAATAAAATACAGTGTAGGTATTACAATATTGGCTTATCTGACTCCAAAACTCATCTTCCTTTCTGCTATCTTTATATCTTTAAAAGTATTAATTTTGTACATAATATATTTTTTATAATGTGAGCTTGTAATAGTTTGAGAGACAGATAAAACATATGGTCTATTGGCAAACTTTTCTTTTACCAGTTACTATTTCTCTATTCTAAAATATTATCTGGAGGAATATTTTAGAATACTCTTAATTTGTTTTTAATTATTCTGTGTTAATACTATCATTCTCTCTCTCAAATTGAAGTCTAATTGTTACCTCTTAATTTTTGCAACAACTTTTTAGCTGCTTTTTTATTTTCCACAGCAACTAGAATTACTTCTAATCATGTGAGTGTCCTTTCTGTTAACTATGAGTAAGTTATCTATCACTTCATGACAAACCATCTCAAAACATATTGGTTTAAAATGATTTATTATTTCTTAAGATTCTTTGGTTATACTAGGAAGTTTTTTGGCTGATATCTGCTATGTTGCACATGGTTGCAATCTCCTGATGACTTGTCTGGAAATGGATTGTTTATGATGATCTTGCTCACATATATCTGGAGCGATGGCACTGGCTATTGGCTGACCTTCCCTCTTTCCAGTTGGTGTCTCATCATTGAGTAGTATAGCTTAGGTTCCTTACAAGAAAGCAAAAGCAAAAACAATGAGAACCCTTAGGGCTATGCTCTGGAACTCACACAATGTGGAATTTGCCCAATCTGATTGAACAATCAAGTTACAGGACCAACTTGAGTTCAAGACGTGGGGAAATAGTCTCCAACTTTAGATGGAAGGACTGCAAAATATTGTAACCACGTTCTTCAATCTACCACAATCATACATTTTTGTCTTTATATTATTACTAGCAATGGTACTAGTATTGATAGTATTAAGAGACACAGAGTAATGTGGAGCTAAATATCACTAACTCCAGAGCAAGATGTCCTTGAGTTCAAACCCCAGCTCTACTACTTACTAGCCGTGCAAACTTGGGCAAATTACTTAATCTTTTTGTGCCTCAATTTTCTTATCTGTAAAATAGGGATCATCGTAATAGTATTTACCAATAAGGCTGTTAAGAGGATTAAATTATGGAATATTATAAAATGCTTAGAACAGTACCTGGCTCCTAGTAAGCACTATATGTGTCAAACACAGTTTCTATACTCTGTAATCTTAGAATTAATCAATACACTAATAAAGTACCTTGAGATAATTAAGTACTTCCTGCATATTTCATGATTAAATCTAGCAATGTCCAGAAGTGTCATTGTTTCAGATTAGTTCAACGTCTGTATTAGGAATGGATTTGACACCATCTCATTTCCCTTCACTTTCCTTCCCTGGAAGTTAACCTCGAATATTCTTTCTCCCTCTCCCTTCCATAGTCAATCAGTTTCTAAATACTATCCATTGCCTTAAACTATCTTTTTTCATTTATCCCTTTGCCACCGCCTTGGTTCAGATGTTCATTGCCTCATACATACAACATTACACTGACCTCCCTGTCAATAAGACAGCTATCCTTTGTCTTGGTTAAGATGGTCTCAAACACAAAACCTGAGACCAGGCCGTAGGTACTGATAATCTGTTTGGGATGTGATCATAGGAACTAGTATCTAGGGAATACGTTGCTAATGTGTGCACCAGGGCTCAATTCCACTGGGAACTCGAAGAATCTTAGAGAATAATCCACATAAAAGATGAGAAGGTGCGTTATCCATGAACTTCCATCCCCCATGGATAGACTGGGAGCTCTAAAACTCTCCCACTCCATCTCTCTCTATGACTTCTGTGTTACGCTTGTGAGGAAACTCTGCAACAAACAAAAGTTTGGGGGGCAAATGCATCGAGATAGGATGCTAGAAGCACTTGGTGAATTTGAGCTCACAAGATGAGACTGAAATCACAAGTGAGTTGAGGGGATGTAATGCATTTACCAGAAGCATCTGCTATATCCAGATCTAACTGCTTTCCTGTCCCCAGAATAAACCTTCTAAAATCTAAATCTGACCTCAGCACGCTCAACCTCCTGAAGATGTCCATGTGTTAATCTCTGGGGACCTATGAATGTGTTATGTTACATACCAAAAGGGACGCTGCAGTTATAACCAAGGCTAAGGACTCTAAAACAGGGATATCATCCTGGATCATCTGAGTGGGCTCAAGGTAATCAGCTGGGTCCTTAAAAAGAGAAAACCAGTGGGGCGGCCCAGTGGCCTAGTGGTTAAGTTCACATGCTCTGCTTCAGTGGCCTGGAGTTGGCTGGTCCCAAGCGCAGACCTACACACCACTCATCAAGCCATGCTGTGTTAGCATCCCACATACAAAATAGAGGAAGATTGGCACAGATGCTAGCTTAGGGACAATCTTCCTCAAGCAAAAAGAGGAAGATTGGCACCAGATATTAGCTCAGGGCCAGTCTTCCTCACAAAACCAAAAAAGAGAGAGAGAGAAAACCAGACTTCTGGTTTTTGGTTTCTCATGTAAGGAGCTTGGACGTGCTCCTCTGCCCTCATAACAAGGAAGAAGATGAACAGGCTGAAAAATCAACAACTCTTCTTAGATCCATAAGACAGGAGAAGACAGAACAAACTGCTGCCCCCGTGATTAGAAAGAGAGACAGGCCAACACAGGGAGTGTACGCTTACCGAAACAGACTCACAAGCATAAACTGTCTAAGGAACCAGTGCCAGAGCAAGGAAACCTGAACTATAATTGATGAATTGCTGGAGATTCAGTGCAGACAAGTGTGACAATTAAAAACTTCAGGGGTATCCAGCCAGAGAGAGGCACCCACAACATTGTGAGATTCGCCTCCTGGAGCTCAACAAGATTTTTACAGTAAATATTAGAGAAAAATCCACTTGGGCTTCCAGCAGGGGGACAAGAAAAGGAACCATTTTGAAATATTTCAGTGCACTCCATTCTTCTTAGGAGGGCCTGCCCTCAGAGGAAGATAGTTAACCAGAGACCAATCTGCAGGAGTATTATCAGAGCCTAAGTGATCTGGGGAAAGGAAATGCCAACTCTAACCCGTTCTAGCTATTCTGTCTCACCTAAGAGGGAGAAAAAAACTGAGAAACACTTGTAAAGTTCACAGTTCAGGGGCAAAGACTAGCTAAATGACTGAAGTCTTGTCATAGGATTATAGGATGCTTCCCCTCCCCCACACTTCCCCACCACATTACTAATGCTGATTTTCAGCAGTTCCTTTTACCTGGTCCATCATGTCCAGCCACCAAGAAAAAATTACAAGGCATACAAAAAGGCAAAAAAGCAACTTTAAGAGACACAGCAAGCATCAAAACCAGACATGGCAAGGAGGTTGGAATTATCAGATCAGGAATTTAAAACAACTAATTAATATGCTAAGGACTCTAATGGGTGAAGTGGACAGCATGGAAGAACAAATGGGCAACGTAAGCAGAAAGATGCAAATCCTAAGAAAGAACCAAAAAGAAATGCTAGAGATAAAAAACACTGTAACAGAAATGAATGTCTTTGACAGGCTTATTAGTAGACTGGACACAGCTGAGGAAAAAATCTCTGAGCTAGAGGATAGAATAGAATCCTTGAAAACCAAAAAGCAAAGAGAACAAAGAGTGAAAAAAAAAAAAAAAACAGAACAGAATGTCCAAGGACTGTGAGACAACTATGAAAGGTGTAACACATAATGGCCCTCCGAAAGACCGTATCAAGAGAATTGGAAGACTAGCCACAGACTGAGAGAAGATATTTGCAGAAGATACATGTGATAGAGGACTGTTATCCAAAACATACAAAGAACTCTTAAAATTCAACAATAAGGAAAACAATCTGATTTAAAAATGTGCCAAAGACCTTAACAGACACCTCATCGAAGAAGATGTACAGATGGCAAATAGGCATATGAAAAGATGCTTGACATCATATATCATCAGGGAAATGCAAATTAAAACAATGATGAGATATCACTACCCACTTATTAGAATGGCCAAGATCCAGAACACTGACAACGAAAACAAATGCTGGTGAGACTGTGGATCAACAGAAACTCTCATTCAATGTGAATGGAAATGCAAAATGGTACAGCTATTTTGGAAGACAGTTTAGAGGTTTCTTATAAATCTAAACATACTCTTACCACACAATCCAACAATTGCATTCCTTGGTATTTACCCAAAGGAGTTGAAAATTTATGTCACACAAAAACCTGCACATGCATGTTCATAGCAGCTTTATTCATAACTGCCAAACTTGGACACAACCAAGATGCCCTCAGTGGGTGAATGGATAAATAAACTGTGGTACTTAACAGACAATGAAATGTTATTCAATGCTAAAAAGCAATGAGCTATCAAGCCATGAAAAGACATGGAGTAAACTTAAATTCACGTTACTAAGTGAAAGAAGCAAATCTGAAAAGGCTACACACTGAATGATTCTAACTATATGACATCTAGAAAAGGCAAAATTATGGAGACAATAAAAAGATCAGTAGTTAAGAGTGGTGTAGTAGTAGTTGGGAGTCAGGGGAGAAATGTATAGACAGAGCAGAGAGGAGTTTTAGGGCAGTGAAAACACTCCGTATGATATTATAATGATACATGTATGTCCTGATACATTTTTCCAGACCTGTAGAATGTACAACACCAAGAGTGATCCCTAAAGTAAACTACGGACTTTGGGTGATTATGATATGTCAGTGTAATTTTATCCTTGGTAAAGAAAAAAAAAATGTACCATTCTGGTGAGTGATGTTAGTAATGAGGGAGGCTATGCATGTGTGGGGGCAAGGGGTATATGAGAAATCTCTGTACTTTCTTCTCATTTTGTTCTAAATCTAAAATTGCTCTAAAAAAATTAAATTAAATAAAAAAACGGAAAACTTTCTCTAGCTACAAAAAGGGATCTCACAGAAAGAAAGATGCGGCAGAAAGTGAAGTCAGATTACAAGAGTGAGAGGATTTGATGTGCCATTGCTGGTTCCAAGATAAAGAGAGCCATGTACCAGAACTGGAGAGAGGTCTCTAGGAACTGTTGGTGGCCTCAAGCACCAGCCAGCAAGAAACAGTTATGTCAATTGTAGAGCTGTGAAGAACTGGATTCTTCCAACAACCTGAATGAACTTAGAAGCAGATTCATCCCAGAGTCTCCTGATAAGAGGCCAGACAGTCAACATCTTGATTTTGGACTTGTAAAGCCTGGGTCAGATAAACCAGTCGAGCCAATTGGGAGTCTTGACACACAAAGCTGTGAGATATGATTGTGCCCCCTCTTCCGTGGAGGAAATATTCCAAGACCCCCAGTGGATGCCTGAAACCACGGATAGTACTGAACCCTGTATAGACTATGGTTTTTCCTATACATAATAACTATGATAAAGTTTAATTTATAAATTAGGCACAATAAGAGATTAAGAATAATAACTAATTATAGAACAACTATAACAATATACTGTAAAAAAAAGTTAACGTAGATTTTAGCAACCTCAGCATATAATTTTTTTCTTTCCTTATTAAGTTGACAACGTTCACCTTTTCAGTTAAAAGAAGCGCTTTACAGCTTCTTTTTGGCATATGCGAATTGCCTGCATCAATAGTCTTACGCTTTGGGGCCATTATTAAGTAAAACAAGGGTTACTTGAACACAAGCACTGCGATATGTGATACGGAGACAGCTTATCTGATAACCAAGCTGGTTACTAATTAACTAACAGGTAGGTAGTACATACATAGCACGGATACGCTGGACAAAGGGATGATTCATGTCCCAGGTGGGTTGGAGTGGGACGGTGGGAGATTTTTATCCTGCTACTCAGAGCACACAATTTAAATCTTATGAATTGTTTATTTCTAGGATTTTCCATGTAATATTTTTGGACTGCGGTTGGCCATGGGTAACTAAAACCGTGGAAAGCAAAGCCGTGGATAAGGGGGACTATTGTGATAAATTTGTGTTGTTTTATACAGCCAAATTTGTGGTATTTTCTTATGGCAGCAATACACAACTAAAACAATGTACAGAACTTTTCAATCAGTTCTCATCACTTTCACTGGATAATGACCGAATTCCTTAGCAGAGTATTTGGTCTCTACATCACCTAGACCTCCAGCGGTTGCTCCGGCCATCCCCCAGAGGCATTTAGGTCAAACAATATCAAGTACTTTCAAGATGCCCACTCATCTGTCCATGCCATCTCATCACGCTTTTTTTTTTTTTTAATAGCACCTCAGCTTTTGAAACATTCTGTTCTCTTTGTCCTAAACTACTATGTCTTCTCTGCCTGATATCCTCCTTTTCAAACTTGGAAAGAAATCTCCCCTAAAAGAGAAAGCAAAGAAAACCTTTTCAGGCACAGAAATTAAAGCAAGAGAAAGTAGAGCTGAAACAACAAAATATGTGGGGATTTAAATGCAATTAGAAAATCCTAAAGCATAAAGAGATAAGGCAGACAAAGGAGGGAGAGAACTGATCTTGAATGATCATGTGTGCAATGGTACAGGGTTAGTACTCTAATCTGTCATTTGAGAGCATCTACTGAAGGATATTTGGCAGAGGAATTACATAGTTAGATTTGAGGCTTTTTTTGTTGTTCTTTAGAGTGGTCTAAAGCAGTGTAAAGAAGGCATTTGAAAAAGCCGTAGTGAATGTAATCCATGAAGTCAACTGAAACAATACACATGTGAAAGAGGTTTGTGACATAAGTGTTGGTGGAGACAATAATACCTAAGAAACATTTAGTTTAGTATGTTCATCAATAAAAATTAATGTTACACAAACCGTTTGAATGAATCTCAAAAACATGTCGAATAAAAGTCAGACACAAAAGTCTACGCACCATATGGTTCTATTTATATTAAGTTCAAGAACAGGTAAAACTAAATTGTGGTGACAGACCTCGATGAACACTTGCCTTGGGAGGCAAAATGGAACAAACTGTACCTTAAATTTTATTTTATAAATTTTATAAAATTATACCTCAATAGAGTTGATTAAATAATTTGGAGGCAAAATTAGCAAAAAAACAGGTTTCAGGGGTAAGGAGAGAAGATATCCAAATAGTGAAGCCAAGAACTTCAGGCTTCTGACTTGGGTATAGGAACCTCAGGCTGTCACAAATTGAGAGGGGGAGTCCATAAGGTGGAGTAGGACTAAGAAAGAAGTGAGCATGGTGAGTTCATTTTGCAATATTCAGTCTCAGGGAGGTATGAAATAGCCAAGTAGAGCTGTTTGTATTTTTAAGCTCAAAGTCCAGAATAAAACATAGGAGTTTATGTTTCCGTCATCATTTTTCTATTATGAATGTGCTTTAATTTGTTTATATTTTAACTGGTTATTGCTGATATCCAGGAAAACCATTAATGTTTATATATTAATTCTGTAACTTGCCACATTACTAAACTCTCTAAATTCTAGTAGTTTATAAATCATTCTTGCGGATTTTCTATGTAGACAAGCATAATATCTGCAAAATATGAAATTATTTTATCATTCTCAGCAATTAGTTTCTTGTTTGGTGTCTTCATTCTCTCTGAAGTCACTTCCAGCACAATGATAGTGGATGGAGGTGAGAGAGGAAGGCCCTGATCTGGCTCTGACATGAGATTTTCTTTGCAATCCATTGACTCTTTTCCTGTTCTGGTCTTCAATCAATGTGGTGTAATCTTCATTAGCATTAGACACACACAAAAATAGACTTAAGTGTTGGGGCCGGCCCGGTGTCGCAAGCGGTTAAGTGCGCGCGCTCCGCTGCGGCACCGACGCACTGCTTGGTAAGCCATGCTGTGGCGGCGTCCCATGTAAAGTGGAGGAAGATGGGCACCGATGCTAGCCCAGGGCCGTCTTCCTCAGCAAAAAAAGAGGAGGATTGGCGGATGTTAGCTCAGGGCTGATCTCACCAAAAAAAAAAAAAAAAAAAAATAGACTTAAGTGTTAATAATGCCAGTCAATAGTGATGTGATCTTGGACAAGTTATTTAACCTCTGTGAGACTAAGTTTCCATCATCGTCAATCGAGAAAATAATAATACTTTGCATGTATATTGTTGTGAAAAGAAAGTAATAAACAATGCAATACCACCTGCGGCAACTTGTTTGAAATAATATCCATAAATATTCCCTCTTTATATTCTCACTTCTTTGCAATATGGCTATACGGCAACACCCATGAAGGACTCAAGTCTGTTTTCTCTGTTTTTGAATTTGAATGGTCTTATGCCTTGAGGTGATCGTTAGAATGCAGTGCAAATGATGATATCAGTACCATGATCCTAGGCCTCGAAAGGTTGAAGAAATCAAGGAAACTTAAGTTTTAGATGTTATGAATCACTTTGTTTTATATATGTCTCTCGCATAGAGCATATAGTTGGGTATTTATTTGTGAGCTGAATTGGAAATCTTTCCTCTAATAGTTAAGTTTCTCCACGTTTATTTATATGACTGTTGTACTTGTTAGATTTTGTTATAATTACTATTTGTAGTATCATACATTTGATGAATTTTATCAACTATGTGATGAATGTTCTTTTTTCTTTAAATTTATTTGGTATTTAGAAATATTGGTATTTTTGATCCAGTGTTTATCTTCATAATTATAGTTTTTTAAGCCTTTAATCTCTGTCTTTTTTTCTGTACGATTTTACTCTCTGCAACTTATTTTCTCCTTTGATTCCTCCCTATTAGTTTTTCATCATTCATTGAATATATATTTTTTATTCCTTGCTCCATTTTTTCATCCCATTTTATACTTGTATTATTTCTACTCTGTCAGAAAATGTAACATATATACTATATGTAATGCATAAATCATACACTATATGTATCACATAAATCATATACTATATATAAATTTTATATATGTATATAAAATTCTTTGGCCCTTGCTCCCATAACTAAGTGCTCACCACTAATCCTCAGTGTTTACTCAGTCATTTCTTGTCTAGTCCAGGAGTTGGTACACTCTCACAGATCAAATCAGACATGCATCCTGTTTAAGTATAGCCTTTGAGCAAAAACTGTTTCTTACAATTTGAAACAGTAGTTTAAATGAGAAAAAAAAAAAGAAGAAAATGTGGCAGAAGCAGAGTGGACCAACAAAGCCTAAAGTATTTATACTTATCATCTGTCTCTTTTAACAAAAAGGTTTTCTGATCCCTGCTCTAGCCAATTCCAAAAGAAGAGCTAATGAATACACTATTCCCTGGGTTTTTGAATGCTTAAAACAGTATTTAAACAGCTTTGTCAATTATCTTATACTATAAAATAATACACACACACATCTTGTTGGTTCTGTTTCTCTGGAGAACCCTAACTAATATCTTAAGAATTCTTCTTCATTTTTAAAGTCTGAGTTACTAGGGTCTATGTTAGAGTAGGTAATTATACTTCATTTCCTGAGATATCTAGATTTAGGTCTTTTATAGATTATAGTTTCAAATATCAGTTGTATTCCATGGTTTTTATTTTCTTCTCCTGGGATTTCAAGTCTATGTAATTTAGATCTTCTTTGCCTGTCTTCCAATTAAATGAGTTTGGCTCTGATCCCACATTTATACTTTTTATTTCATCCTCTATCTCATTTTTATTCTCTTGATTATTTTGCTGCACTTTTCCAATGCCCATTATTAAATTTTAACTTGGATTAATTTTTGTTTGAACACAATTATTTGACTTTCATTTCTAATATGACTTTATCTTTTATTTTTCTTTCTTTACTGAGGTCAATCAACTTTTGTTTCATATCTTCTCCTTGTTTTGTTTTATTCTTTTTCTGTCCATTTAGTTTTTGAATTTCTGATTCGAGTTATTTACTCATATCTCCAAATGCTTATTTATAGATATTCAGTTTGGAGTGTTGTAAAACAGTTAACTTATACTTTTACAATATTTTTGTTTAGATAATTATCTTTAAAATTTTTATTCTCATTTTCTATTTTTTTCTTAATAGTTTTGTATAGAAAAAGCTTCCTGTAGCTCCCCATTTAGTAGACATTTCTGATGGTTTTGGCTGTCTTCCACTTACATTGAAAGCTTGAGATATGTGTGGTTTTCTTCTAGATCAAAATCTTTGAATATTTATTAGGAAATTTAGTTTTATAGGACTACCATTACCTCGACTAGCTCAGAAGTCTCCTTTCATTTTTGAAAGATATTTTTTCTGAATGTAGAATTCTAGGTTGACAGTTTTTGTTGTTATTTCATTTTTTTGTTTATTTCACTTTAGACAGATTGTTCCTCTATCTTCTGGTCTCCATTGTGTTTGATGAGAATTCACTGATCATTTATATCATCATTTCTTATATTTAATATGACTTTTCCCTAACTGCTTTTGATATTTTCCCTTAATCTCTGGGTCTTAAAAGTTTGGTTACAATATGACTAGGTGTTGTTTTCTTTTTAATTAACATACTTGATTCTTGCTTCACTTCCTAAATCTTTGGGATACTGTTAATTAATTATTAAATTTGGAAATTTTTCAGAAAGTAATTTTTCAAATATTTTTTGTGCATGGTTGTCTCTCGTCTCTTTTTGGAACTCTAATCGCAATATGCCAATATAAGCTACTCCCCTTTTACAAAAAAGAATATTCTCTTTCATTTGATTTTTCTTTTTGTTTAGGATAGCTTTATTGAGATATAATTCATATACCATACAATTTACCCTTTCAAAGTGTACAGTTCAATGTCTTATAGAATATACACAGAGTTGTGCAATACTCTGCACAATCTATTTTAGAACATTTTCATTGCCCCAAAAAGAAACCCCATACTCTTTAGCTCTCCCCGTTTCTCTCATTGCTTCTAGCTCTAGGCAACCACTAATCTACTTTCTGTCTCTATAGATCTGCTCATTCTGGATATTTCATATAAATGAAATTACATAATATGTTGTCTTCTGTCATTGGCTTCTTTTACTCACTATAATGTTGTCATAGTTGATCCATGTTGTAGCATATATCAGTACTTCATTCCTTTTTATGGCCAAATAATATTCCATTGTATGGATATGCCATATTTTGTTTAAACATTCATCAGCTGATGGACATTTGGATTGTTTCGCCCTTTTGACTATCATGATCCTTGAATTTTAATGTAAAAAGAAAATCCTCTGGCAGGATTTTCACATTAAACTTCCAGGAATGTATGAAACATATGGGAAACAGTAGATAGGCTCAAACCAGGTGTTTTGAAATATTCCTCTTTATTCTTCTTATAAATCATCCTTTTAGAATGTAAGTTTAATAAAGCAGGAATATTTCACTGTATGGTTCATGTTCTATCACTAGAGTAGGTGGTCAAATATGTTTAGAATGAATGAATAAATATATTTTCCACATCCAATACAAGTGAATAGTCCCTAGTCCCTATTCAAAAACTTCTTCAGGTAGATGTATTTTTCTCACACACTTAATTGTGTTAGGTTGATTATTGCCATGAGTTCATTCTGTACTTATGAAGAATGTCTCTAATGTTGGCTTTTCTAAAGAATATCCCAGGTATTCATTGTAAGCCATCAGGGAAAGTTCCAAATTTTATCTGCATAAAGTGATAGTTTACATTCATTATTTAGGAACACAATTTGGGTATTTACTAAGTAGCTTTATACTGAATTATATTATCTTTATGTCTAAAATTCATGAACGTTCAACCTAATACTTGTTCAACATATATGAATTTGCTGATAAATTTATTAGTAGTGTAGTAAATGGAAAAAAATGGCCCACATTACTTGGCAGTTTCTTTAATCAATGATGGAGTTTATTTCTACGCGCCTTGAATCTGGGCTGCCCTGGTGACTTCCTTTAAACAATAGAATTCAGGAGAACTGATGTAAGAAGTGTAAGCCTAGACCTCAAGAGGCCTTGTAGTTTCCACTCTTGCTGTCATTGTGGACCTCACACCATTTGCATAAATCTGAGCTAACTTATAGGAGGTTGAGGGATCACATGGAGCAAAAATAAACCACCCAAGGAGAGACTCCTCTATACCAACTGGCTGCCAGCCACCCAGGCAGCTACCCACAGACTCTTGTGTGAACCTTTCCAAGACCAGTGGAAAACGTACAGATAAACCCAGCCCAAACTGCAGATTCACAGAATATAGATATAATAAATGATTGTAGGAGGGGTTTTTTTGACCCATTGAATCATGGCTTCATGGGTTCATGTCTTTTCTTTGCTTTTTGCAGGGGAAGATTCACCCCATACTAACATCTGTGCCAATCTTCCTCCCTTTTTCTTCCCCACAAAGCCCCAGTAGATAACTGTGTATAGTTGTAATTTCTTCTAGTTCTCGTATGTGAGTTGCTGTCACGACATGGCTACTGACAGATGAGTAGTGTGGTTCTGTGCCCGAAGTGGGAGAACCAAACCCAGGCTGCCAAAAAGAAGTGCACTGAACTTTAACTGCTAGGCCATCAGGACTGGCTCTAGATGATTATGGTTTTAAGCCACCAAGTTTGCGGTTGAGTTATAACACAAAGTTACTAATACCATTGATACAGTGGTCAACAAACTCACATATATAAAATCATATAGTTAAAATGACAGTTTCAATAGTCCAGAAAAGGACAAAGGAATATATCTGAGAAATTTTGAATTTTAGGTACACCAGCTCTATTTGCTGAATACAGTGCTAGTCATCTCTTCCACTATGTTTTCATCATGAATTGTTTTATATGAACTCATGCAACAAAAACTGTTCTATCAGGTTGTCACTATTTCCATTATTGCAGCTTCTTATAGCCTTTTTATGATCATCTGTGAAATCAATTGTGTCTTTGAGAATGTTGTTGGCAGTTGTAAACTTATTTATTGAAAAGCCGAAGCAAGACTTTCTACACAAGAAAGATGAAAATGTAAAATGCATCAATTCAGTAAGAAAAAGTGTTAGGTTAAAGAATTTTTCTCAGTATAAATAATCCTCATTTTTTTTTCAGATGTGAAATTGGAAAAATAAAACCTATTGGTATTCGCATTGTTAATAATGAGGTGTTTTATATCCAGTAGTAATTGTGGTGAGAATTCTTTCTCTTTCTTCTACAACTGCAAGAAATATATAGTGAATGAAAATAAAATTGAAGATTTACTATCTGAAGTATTCGTGTGTTAGTGAAACCAGATGTACAACTTGAGAATGGAAAGGGGCTTAAGTCATACAACTTAATTAACCCTCTTTAGCTTATGATGAAGAAACAAACATTCACGATGGGTAAGTTCTTTCCCCAGTGGCAAAAACATCTTGTATCACACATTTGTTGAGGATCTAAGTGTTCAGTTTTCCAGTTTAGTAATTATTCTTTTACATTTTTTATTTTTTTAAATTTTTTCCATAAAATTGAGATCTAAATTCAGTTAGTGGTAAAGATAAAAATATTTAGAAATTTTAAATAATTTAAAAGTATTTAGTATGAATTCACTTAAGAAAAAGCTTGATGTTCTTTAATATTCCTTGCAGTACATTATATTTTTTTCTTTTTCCTACACTTTTGCATATACAGTTTTGAAAACACTGCTTTAAGAGACCAACTGTTTTCCATATTAGGAGTTTCTGCTATTTTATTTATTTTTTATTAAAATGTTAGTTTTGTTAGTTAAAAAGAAAAAAAAAATTTCTTCCAAAAGTGAGTTGTAGACATGAGGACAGTGGTTAGCATCACTAACCAAAGTATATAGATTTGGTTTGAGGTTTAGCTCTACCTTTTACTAACTGTATTTTTGGGGGCAGTTACTTTTTATCTATATCTCAGTGACTTTACTTCTATGAGATTCAATTACCTCATCATTGAAAAGCCCTGATAAGCTTGTTTTGAGAAAGGAACGTGATCATGCATATATATAGGTGAGACACAAGAATCACTCAATAAACGTGAGCTGTCATTCTACTAGTAGTAAGAGTAGGAGAAGGAGGGACAGCAGCAGCCATAGTAGGTAAAATGCAAAGATGAGAATCACGGGACCCATTCTCCTTTGATTTGTAGCTTTTGCAAAGTCTGTCAGCTGGTACAGTTGTTTTTAGCCTGGGTCTCAGAGGCAGACCTCTTGTTTTTGGTAATGAGAAGAGCCTGGGAGCCCACACCCAGGGAAGGATTTTTCGAAACAAGGGCTTTGAAAGAGACTAGTACCCAAAACAGGACAGAGCTTCAGTGCTGGATGACTCAAGATAGGGTGACAGATGCTGAGGAATGATCTACACGATGTCTTCCAAGCCAGTTCCGCATGTGTTTAAATCAGACACAATTTAGAATGACACATTAATTTGTTAAATACGAAAGTTAAGTTTCAAGTATTTGAAAAATTAACCAATGTGAATAAGCTATTGTTCCCCAGTGAAAAAAGAATAATGGAATAATAGAAAACTAATTTGAGAAGTCAGAGAACATCAGTATAAGTAGAGGTACCGGGATTTTACCTCGTCCAATTTTTTTCTCAGTCCTTTTAAATTTTTTTTTAGTGGTCACTGTTGTCAAAAGTGAGTTAATGTCTATGTAGGAACATTTCTCTAGGGAGTGTGGCAAAATTCTGTTCTGAGATAAAAGTTGTTGCATTATACTGAGTACATTGGGGTTATATGGATCCCCCAAATGTGTTTTATCTTATGTCTTATACTAATCTGATTCAAACAATGGGTGCCTCAAACATATGAATGCCCATTTTGCCAGAAAAACAAAACTAAACCAGTGCTTCAGACCAGTATTTTTCAGTTTTTTGAAAGATTGATCAATTTCTTTTTTATTTTCACCCACTACATATAATTGAAATATTTCTTACTTTTACTAAATATGATCTACTGTATTTTAATCTGTTCTTTGTCATTTAAAAATATTCTTTTTGTAGTTTTAGTTCCCAGAGGTAAAGAGCTTGGAAGTTGTCATTCAAGTTAAAAAATCTTAAAAAACTGAGAATCAATGACCTTTCTTGGGCTCATCAGAGAACTAAGGTCACAGAGCAAACTGACACCCTGAAATAAGAAGAGACAGATGAATCTAAAAGTCACAGCCAAGTCACAGAAGGTGCTGGAGCCCTAAAGAGAGAGGAATAGGTAATTTTGATGAGTGCCAGAGACTGACTGTGAACTAGAGCTAGAGAGAGAGTGAGAAACTCCTGGACACTGTAGTGTAGGTCGGGGCCTCCCACTTCTCTGGGTTTTACATCCTGGAACCCCACCAGTCTCTCACTGTGAGGAACCAAGAAATATATCTATAACAAAGGTCTAATCTGCAGGAGGAAAGCATAAATACTATTATCCCATCTAGAAGAAGATCTTTTCTCAACTCTATCCCTCTAGCCTTCCTGTATCACCTAATTGGGGATAAAAAGTTAAGAAACATGTGTGAATATCACAGCCCAGGGACAGCAGCCCACTAAAGGGCTAAGATTTAATCATAATATTATATGATCCTTCCTCTACAATTCACCACCACATCAATAGGATTCTACTGTGACAGCAATGGATTATAGCTAAAAAAGCTGCTAGATGCAGGACTCACCCTGAGAAGGAATTATTAGAGAAGCCCAAAGACAATGGTGCAGACTAAAACAAGAATAGGAGAGGAATTTTTATCCTCTGACACATACAACTGTAGCAAATATGAAACACAGCTCTTCCTCAAGCCAGAGTAACATAAATCCTCACACTAAAGGCATATATAATTCAGTTCCTATTACCCAATACATCATGTTTGGTTTCAACAAAAAGTTACAAGTCATGCCAAAAGGCAAGAAAAAACCACATTCTGAAGTGACAAAGCATTTATCATAACAAGACCCAAATACCATATAGATGTTTGAATTATCAAATTGGGAATTTTAAATAACTATGATTAATATGTTAAGAGATCTAATGAAAAATTATATGGGTCAGAAACTCCGATCTACATAAAGAAAAGACCTTCAAAGAAGAAATACATGAAGTTAATATTTTTGAAATTTTCTCATTCTTAATTGATCTAAGAAGTAACTGTTTAAATTAATAACATAACAATGTATTTGGTGATTATAGCATATAGATAAATTAAATAAATGACAGCAACATCAAAATGGACAGAAGGAAGCAATTGGGGAAACTATTATAACATATATACACTATACATGAAGTGGCATAATCTACTCTCAAATAAGTAGATTTAGATTAGTTAAAAACTTATATTGCCAATTCTAGGAGAACCACTAATTTTTTTTTAAATACGTATAATTGATATGCTAAGAGAGGAGAGAAAAGACAATAATTTTGAATGCTCAGTTAAAACTAGAGAAAGCAGATGAAAAGGAAAAAAGAAACAATGAACATATAAAATGAATAGAAAGTAGTTATAAATATGGTAGATATTAATCCAACTACATCAATACTCATTTTATTTTATTCTTTTGTATCTTTTTTTATTGAGGTATAATTGACATATAACATTATATTAGTTTCAAATATACAACATAATGATTCAATATTTGTATGTATTGTGAAATGATCACCACAATAAATCTAGTTAACATCTGTCATCATAAATGGATACAAATTTTTTTCTTGTGATAGGGACTTTTAAGATTTATTCTCTTAGCAACTTTCAAATATGCAATACAGGTGCCCAGCCCAGTGGCGCAGCAGTTAAGTGCCCGTGCTCTGCTTCGGTGACCGGGGGTTCACAGGTTCGGATCCTGGGTGTGCACCCAACGCGTCGCTTGTCAAGCCATGCTGTGGCGGCATCTCATATAAAGTAGAGGAAGATGGGCATGGATGTTAGCCCAGGGCCAATCTTCAGCAAAAAAAAAGAGGAGGATTGGTATCAGATGTTAGCTCAGGGCTGATCTTCCTCACACACAAAAAAATATTCAATACAGTATTTTAACTATAGTCACTGTTCTGTACATTACGTCCCCATGACTTATTTACTTTATAACTGGAACCACTCCCCATCTCTGGCAACCCCCTATCTGTTCTCTGTATCTATGAGCTTGCTTTTTTTGTTTGTTTTCTAGATTCCACATACAAATGAGACCATACATTATTTGTCTTTCTCTGTCTGACTTAATTCACTTAGTATAATGCCTTCAAGGTCCATCCATGCTGTTGCCAATGGCAAGATTTCATTCATTATTATGGTTGAATAATATTCCGTTGTATATATATAGATGTGGTATATGTAGATATACCACATTTTCTTTATCCACTCGTCCATTGATAGACACTTAGGCTATTTCCATATCTTGGCTATTGTGAATAATGCTTCAATGAACATGAGAGTCCAGATATCTCTTCAAGATAGTGATTTTATTTTCTTTGGATATATACCCAGAAGTATGATTGCTACATCATATAGTAGTTCTAGTTTTAATTTTTTGAGGAACCTTCATACTGTTTTTATAGTGGTTGTACCAATTTACATTCCCACCAATGGTGTGCAAGGGTTCCTTTTTCTCTACATCCTCGCCAACACTTGTTGTTTCTTGTCTTTCTCATAATAGACATTCTAAGAGGTAGAAGGTGATATCTCATTGTGGTTTTAATTTTCATTTCCCTAATGATTAGTGATATTGAGTATCTTTTCACGTACCTGTTGGCGATCTGTATGTCTTCTCTGGAAAAATTCTATTCAGATCCTCTGCCCATTTTTTAATCAAATTGTTTTTTGCTATTGAGTTATGAGTTTATTTTTTATATTTTGGATGTTAACCCCTTATCAGATATATGATTTGCAAATATTTTCTTCCATTCAGTAGGTTGCCTTTTCATTTTGTTGATGGTTTCCTTTGCTGTACAGAAGCTTTTTAGTTTGACATAGTCTCACTTGTTTATTTTTGCTTTTGTTGCTTTTGCTTTTAGAGTCAGATCAAAAAATCATCTCCAAGACCAATGTCAAGGAGCTTACTCCCTATGTTTTCTTCTAGGAATCTTAGGGTTTCAGGTCTTACATTCAAATCTTTAATCCACTTTGAGTTAATTTTGTGTAGGATGTAAGATAGAACTCCAGTTTCATTCTTTCGCACGGAGCTGTTCAGTTTTCCTAACACTGTTTATTGAAGAGATAGTCCTTTCCTCATTGTATATACTTGGCTCCTTTGTGATAAGTTAATTGACCATATATGTGTGGGTTTATTTCTGGACTCTCTATTTTGTTCCACTGAACTATGTATCAGTTTCTATGCCAATACCATATTGCTTTAATTACTATAGCTTTGTAATATAGTTTGAAATCAGTGTGTGATGCTTTCAGCTTTTTCTTTCTCAAGATTGCTTTTGCTATTTGGGACTGTTTGTGTTTGCAAACAAATTTTAGGATTGTTTATTCTATTTTTGTGAAAAGTGCCATTGAAATTTTGATAGGAATTGCATTGGATAGGAATCTGTAGATTGCTTTGTGTAGTATGAACATTTTAGCAATATTAATTCTTCCAGTTCGTGAGTGTGGAATATCTTTACATTTATTTGTGTCTTCAATTTTTTTCATTAATATCTTATAGTTTTCAATGTACAGCTCTTTTGCCTCCTTGGTTTAATTTATTCCTAGATATTTTATTCTTTTTGATACAACTTAAATGGGATTGCTTTCTTACTTTCTCTTTCCGATTGTTTCTTATTACTGTATAGAAATGCAATCAACTTTTGTATATTAACTTTGTATCCTGCAACCTTACTGAATTTTCTTATTAGTTCTAAAAGTTTTTTGGGAGTCTTTAGGGTTTTTTGTATATATAATATCACGTCATCTGCAAATAACGACAGTTTTACTTGTTCCTTCCTGATTTGGATAAATTTTATTTCTTTTTCTTGAAAAATTGCCCTGGCTGGGTCTTCCAATACTATATAGAATAAAAGTGGTGAGAGTGGGCATCCTTGTCTTGTTCCCGATTTTAGAGGAAAAGCTGTCAGATTTTCACCATTGCGTATGAAGCAATGAACATATTGAATAGAAAATAGTTATAAATGGGTGGATATGAATCCAACCATATCAATAATCATTTTAAATGTGAATGGTCTAAATACAGCAATTAAAAGACAAAAATTAGCAGAGTGAATAAAAATATAATATCCCACTGTATGGTATCTAAAAGAAACCCACTTCAATATAAAGGCTGAGATAGATTAAAAGTAAATGGATAGAGTTAATTATGCCATACTAATGCTAATAAAAAAAAATCCAAGGTAGTTATTTAATTTTAGACAAAGAAAACTTCATTGCAAGGAGAATTATAAAGGATAGAGTGGCATTACATAACGACAAAGAGGCCAGTTCTCGAAGAAGACATAACAATCTTAAATGTGTATGAAGCTAACAATAGATTGTCAAAATATGTGAGGTAAAACTGACAGAACTGCAATGAGAAACAGTCAAATTCACTATTAAAGTTGATGACTTAAATATATCTTTTATTAATTGATAGATCAAGCTAGTAGAAAATCAGTAAGGATATATTTGACCTCAACAGTGATATCAATCATCTTGACCGATTAATTGGCATTTATTGAGTACTCCACTTGAAACGGTAGACTAAGCATTCTTCTCAACCTCCCATGGAACATTTGAAAAGATAGACTACATCTGGACGATAAAACACACCTTAACAATTTAAAGGTTTAGGAATGATATAAAGTATGTTCTCAGACCATAGTGGAATTAAACTATAAATCAATAACTGAAAGATAGCTGGAAAATCCTCAAATATTTGGAGATTGAACAACATATTTCTAAATAATACATGGAACAAAGAAGTCTCAAGAGAAATTTTAGAAGTATTTGGAACTAAATGAAAATAAATTCAAACGTATGAGATTTGTAGGATGCACCAAATGTGTGGGAATCATCAAAAGCAATGATTAGAGGGAAATATAATTTATAGTATTAAAGACATGTATTATAAAAGAAGAAAGATCTAAAGTCAATAGCCCATGCTTTTACCTTAGGAAACTAAAGAAAGAAGAGAAATTTAGTCCTAACATAAAAACCTATACACACTTGTAGTAGCTTTATATATAATCATCCAAAACAAAGCAACCAAGATGTCCTTCAATAGGTGAGTGGATAAACAAACTATGGTACATCCTTACAATGGAATCTCATTTAGTGATTAAAAGAAATTAGCTGTCAAGCTATGAAACAGTAAATGAATCTTAAATGTGAAAGAAGTGTGCAAAGAAATTGTATGAAAGAAATCAGTCTGAAGAGGCTACAGAAATTTACCATAAATTCAAGTGGAAGTGGGAGAAGGACAAGGGATTGAACCAAAGGGGAATTTTTGGGTGGTGAAATTATTCTTTGTGTTACTGTAATTGTGGACATGTGACACAATGCATTTGTTAAAATCCATAGAACTACAGCACAAGCAGTGAAATTTAATGTAAGCAAATTTTAAAAAGTTAAACACTTACAATGTTGAAGAATTCATGATGGAATGAAGAATGTGACAAAATTATCTAATTGTATTAAAAGTCCATGAAATAACCTCAGAAAAGTAGGGAGGAGGTTGCTGACCTAAGTATCTTGGGAAATGAGTGGAGTCTATAAGATTTAGTCAAAAAAAATTCTACATGAGTTCTGTATTCTGCTTGATAAAATTTTTTCCCATGGTAATATGTATTAACAGTTCTACTACTACTATATACGTACAGTGGAATTGAATAATTAATTAAATGGGTGGTGGATGGTAGCAGCCAGGTGTCTCACTTTTGGAGTGAGAGGTTTCAAATAAGCAAGGGGAGGAAGATGGAATGATCCTTGTGGTAATGGATTAAAGTGGAAGACATTAGTATAAACTCGTGTAGCTTAATACAGATACAGATAGTAACATTTAGAACATA
Organism: Diceros bicornis minor; assembly: GCF_020826845.1. Lineage (NCBI taxonomy): Eukaryota > Metazoa > Chordata > Mammalia > Perissodactyla > Rhinocerotidae > Diceros > Diceros bicornis. The sequence goes on along the minus strand of NC_080747.1, from coordinate 25,773,520 downwards.
TAGTTATTTGTACATACAGGGGTTAGTAGTCACATATTTTTTCTGCTCTTCAGCTGAGAAAACCTGAAAGCAAGGACCTGCAGTAGCACTAAGCACATGTGGCACTCAGATTTTGGTTCCTAATACCATTCTCTAATAAGGAATCAGGGGTCTTTAGAGAAATGGCTGATTCTATGACTGGAGCAAGACATATACAAAATGAGGTTGGAGCATCTTGTTCCAGAAAGTAAGGATGTGCTAAACACACACACACACACATACACTCACCCTCACACAATAATGATGGTTGGTCAAAGGGACACTGAAGCCAACTGAAAGGACTTCTATTTGCCAAAGCGAAAACACTTTGAATGACAAAATAAATGAAGTATTGGATTATAACCAAAAGTATAAAATAAATATTCATGATTCCATTTTGATATAAAATAAATGTTTGATTAAACAAACAAATAAAATGGGTGAGAATAGACAAATCTCCCATGCGGAAGAATTCCAAGTAATTTATGTAAATATTACACCCTTGAGAATATGAAATCTAATTCCCTACATCTCAAGTGTGGGCTGTGCGTAATGATATCTTTCCAAAATATATAGTATGGGCAGGGTAGCAGGGATAGTAAGTTTGCAGTGGAGAAACCTGACAGACACTACCTCAAGCCAGGGGTTCAAGTCCAACACCAACAGCAATTAGTCATGTTGATAGTATGTACCCTTGATATGACATGATGAAGGTAGCAGTTAACCTCTGTCGTCTTCCTCTCAAAACCCATGATCCAAGTCTAATTATGAGAAAAACATCAGATAAATCCCAGTAGAAAGCTATACCACAAAATACCTTGCAAGTTGTCTTTAGAACTAACTGTAAGGTCATCAAAAACAAGGTGAGTCTGAGAAACTGTTTTAGCCAAGAGGAGCCTAAGGAACACGTGAAAACTAAATGTAATGTGATAATCTGGGATAGGATCCTGAAACAGTGCAAAGACATGAGATAAAACTAAGAAAATTTGAATAAAGTATAGACTTCATTTTATAATAATGTATCAAAATTGGTTTATTAATTGTAATAAGTTTACTATACATTTGTAAGACTAATAAAGGAGACTGGGTGTGGAATGTATGGGAACTCTTTATACTGTCTTCTCGAGTTATTTGTAAATGGAAAACTGTTCAAAAATAAAATTCATTAAAATGTAAAAAAAAATATTTCTGGTAATAATGCACTAAGTTGGTAACAGCAACAGCAAACAATAGGACTTATTATGTGTCTTGCACTATTCTGGGTACATGGAATACCATAACGCATATAATTAAACACAACAAAACCATAGGAAGATCTTATTAATAATTCCATTATATAGATGAGGAAACTGAAGTACAGAAAGGGTAAGTACCTTCCTCAAGATCACAGCAATGAAATAGAAGAGCCAAAACTCAAATCCAGTTGGTCTGGCTCTGGGAGCCGTGCTCTTAATGAGGTCACTATTCTGTCTCTTGAAAAAATTGATCACACGTTTCAGCAAATGTTTTGAGTTTGAAAACATTGATCTAGAGGAACTCAGGGACCTAGACCCTCTGAGATATACTTGATAGAACAATCAGTGGTATCCCAGCAGCCTCTGTGTCTGGTTCTCTTTTTAAAATTTCTTATATCCTTTATTTTTCGTTGCTTTCTACTTTTCCCTATCCCCAGCCCTGTATTTCTAATTCCTCCCTCTCCTTTTCATTTCTCTTTCTCATTTTGGTCATCTTAGACTTGCACACAAGGATTTTTCTTTATTTTAAAATTTCTCTGTTTGACTATAAATAAAAATATGGTTGAGATCTCTCAGAGGCTTGTTGTTAATCTCACTGGTAGCACTGAAGACTCATCTTAGATTTAGGTAGAAAAATAAATACTATAGAATTTGTCCTCTTAATCCATTCTACAGTTCTATGTTCCAAAGCTCCTTTTTGCCTAGAGCTTCCACATGTGTTGCATATTCACATTACTGGCAGTCTTCATTAATAAAAACATGTAGGTAGTTTATCCTATCAAAAATTAAAATAATCTTGGGGGCTGGCCCAGTGGCGTAGTGGTTAAGTTCACATGCTCTGCTTTGGCAGCGTGGGTTCGCAGGTTCAGATCTCGGGTGCAGACACATGCACCACTTATCAAGCCGTGCTGTGATGGTGTCCCACATACAAAGTAGAGGAAGATGGGCACGGATGTTAGCCCAGGGCCAATCTCCCACAGCAAAAAGAGGAGGATTGGCAACAGATGTTAGCTTAGGGCTAATCTTCCTCACCAAAAAAAAAAAAAAATTAAAATAATCTCTTTATATGCAAATAACTATATGGAAGCATGAAAAAATCCTAACGTATCCTAAGGACAAAAGAAGTGACTACAGAATATGCATTCAAATAATTTGGCCTACATCTTTAAATGTTTTCATTGTTCTACAATTTAAGAAACAGTTCCAAATGAGGTTAACAGGACCACTAGGATTTATGGTTGTGTTTGCAAAATAAACCCATAAAGGTCTTTAGGCCAATTTTAATAAAAAAATCTTCTTATTATTATGTTACTAAATTGTGTCGGAACCATGCTGAGTCACTTATTATTGTTATATACTTCTAACGTAACAAGGCTTTTCCAGAGTTATATGGCTACCAAATTGGCCTCAGCACAGTCACCTTAGTATTTTAGGCTCTATGCTTAGCCAATTTTTATGCCATAGTTTGGATGGGCTGCTATCAATATGGTTTATTTCTTTAAGTAACCAAATTAGATCCAGCTTTTCTTTTATCCTTCACATCAACATATTGTTAAATAAATAAATAAATAAATTTATATACTGATCTCAACTCTGGAGAAGGCTACAGATTATCAATAAACTAAGCCAAAATGTGTTACCAGTCCTTTTCCTCTCCTCTCTCCCTCCCTCCTTCCTCTCATCTGCATTTACAAATGCCAACAAATAGCATGCATCAGCTATTTATGAAGATCCTGCTGCCTATAAAATCAATCCAATTAGATCTTTTCCCACGAGCAAATTCCTTCAAATCACAACATCCTGTATGAAAAATCAATGCATGAATCAACAAATAATCATTGAATACCTAATAGAGCTGGCTACAAATACACGAGGTTATTTTCCTTCTGATGATCTGAGAGTAATTACTGAGGAGTCGGTCCTACATTTACGGGCTGTAACTTCAGCAGAGTTATAGAGCGGATAGCTTCTCAGCAGGAAATATCACTAGCTATGTTTCAAAGATACGTGCATATCTCTGTCACTGTTTAACAGTGTTTCAACCTCTTAATGCATGCAGTCTGGTGAAATGAAGCAGCCAAAAATATGTTGAGGAGAAAAATAATTTTTCTGGATATGTCTGTCCCTGAAATATAATCTATGGAGTTCATTCGGTCATACTTTCAGTTAGAATTTCACATACAAATGGACAATCCAAAGGAGGCCTGTGTAATTCTCCAAGTGGACTGTCTTCCATGAAGCTTTTCAGGGCTCATATAATGTGATTCAAGCAACTTTAGTTACTCTTAGTAATTGCAACCATTTTTTTCTTTCAACTTTTGAATTGCTTCATACTTGCGATTCACATATTTTATCTTTTCCCCAGTCTCTCATTTAACTGGAAAAAAAGATCATTCTTTTGTATGTATGCAGAGTGCCTGCATTTTTTGCTCTCTACATCATATACATATAACTGTTCATCTACAGAGGCAGACATTTCAGTTGGCATCCTTAACATCCTTTCCTCCTCGATGATCAGCCCCATTTTTTATTTGGTTATCTATTTATCCACAACTCTTTGCTCATGTGGTCCAAGTGAGAGGGTTCCACTTCTCAGTACTCTCTTCCATACATTGAACTCTTGACTAACAGCAAATCGTATTCCTCTATACCCAGCTATTGGTTGAAGATTGAGCATGTAAGGCAAGCCTGTCAAATCAGAATTATGCTCAGGAATTTTGCAGACATTATCAAAAAATTGAATCTGCCTTTATGATAACTTTCACTTTGAAAAGGCAGCAGCCATCTTACTCCTACAACAGGATATATGTTTAGAGTCACTTGGGGATCCCACTTAGTTCTTGGAATGAAGCAGAATATAAGAAGTAATGATATCTCTGAGAAATGATGTAAAACACTTTTCTTATTAGCCCTGAATTTAATCATGTCTTAAACCCTACCTAATCTTAGACTCTTATTGCATAAGCAAGTAAAAACTCTTTAACTCAAGACACTTTGGGTTCTGATTTATTTTCTCTTACAAATTAAAGGACCTTAATATATTTAAATTTTCATATTTTTTGTCCTCAACTTTAAAATGAATAACAGACCATGTCCTATTTACTGAATAAAAATTTGATAAAATGTTTGTAAATTTGTTTTGTAAACAATGAAGCACTGTAGAGAAGTAAAGCTTTACTATTGTACTCTAAAATAAATATTTACTGTTAGTATTATTTATCTGCTCTCATCCTTAGATTTTTAGATCCTAGGCAGAACTTCTTCTTTATTCAAACATAAGCCCCCCCTGCATAGAAGATGCTTATAAATTATGATAACATTTTATTCTCTCTATTGTATAGATATGAAAACTCAAGGATCAGAGAAATTATGTTGTCTGCCCAAAGCCAGGCTATTATTATGTAGTAGAATTAGGCATCAAATACCAGTCTTTCACACTTCAAAATTAATTGCTTTAACTGGACTCACCAATGGCTGTTGGGATATTTGGCTATCCTATTGTGACACCTGGTAGTGACTATCTACCTAATGTGGAAGGAACTTATCATGGCATGGAACTCGCACACATAGCTTTAGTTTTCAGCTTGGACTTTCCATCAAAAACCAAGACTGACACTACTCTACACCTTTCGGATTTGTCCCAGAGTCTGAGCTTATTGATCTAAAGTCTGGGCTTTTGACAGTTGCTCCAACTGATGTCATAAACCCTACCAGTCATGCCTGTCCATATGCCCAGAAATGTTTTGAAGAGCGTTCTTTCACACCTAAATTATTTCAAGTTCATGTTTGGATAACTCGTGAAATGAATCCTTTTTCACTGACTTGATCGGGAAATTGAATCATAAAAATCCAACGTGAGGGGGCATGTAGATACGGCTTTAGAAAGAGGAAGGAAAAGAAAAACGGTAGCAAGGACTTCCTAAAACTTATTATCCTTGTAAGATAAAAATGTTGGTCTAAAATTGAAATCTATAATTCTACTATCTTAAACAGAAATCATCAAACTTCAGTAAAATAAAGATACAAACGCCCTAATCCTAACACTCGGTGGAGTATCAGCAGTTAGTAACAAGCATGGGGGCTTCTGTGTGGGGATCAGCCAGGTATTCCCCAATGACAGTATTCCTAGGAGAACCCACGAGAGCAAGCATGCCAAGATTCTTTGCTACAGCAGGCTTCAGACCACAAGACTTGGTCACACTGCATGAGGAAAAGAAAAGTATTTCTTTCCTTATCCTGAGGCAAACTTGCCACCTGACACAAACCTCAATTTCTAGTGTTGCATAGGCAAGTTTTATACTAGAAAATAAAATAAGAGAGATTGGGGGCTTCTCTGTGAGCTAGTTCCTTAGGGAAAATGAAGATGGTTGTGACGAACGGAAGGAAGATCTCAGAAATAGAGGAAAGAAGGGAGAAAAAACAAAAATAGGCAAAATAAATAAATAAAAACCAGTATTAAATTGTTAATGAATGGAAGAAATTGATACAGGAAAGACAGAGAAAATATTCAATTGCATTAAAACTAAACAATATAGGTTTATTCCCAGAAGAAGTTCATCTCTTATATTTTACATCTCAGAGCCGCTCTCTGTCATGGTGCTGGCAGTCAGCCTGGTTGATGATGAATCACAGGGTTTCTATCTAGGAATTCACAGGCTTAGGCAGGAACAAGACATATAAATAAACAAATTCCACTAAAATAAGATAAAAGTATGTAGTGCTCACAGCGAGCACTTGAGTACCCATATGGACCGAAATCTTCAAGGCTGCGGATCTCCACAAGGCCTGAACAGCATGTTTTCTTATGGCTCTATACATTTTCATGTATGTGAAACATGCCCCATGCTTACTAAAAAAAGATTTATGACCATAGTTTTCTTCATTTTAATGCATAGCAAATTGGAAATTTAAAAGAGGCTTGAAATAGCAAAAATCTGCATTTTGCAGCTATCAAAGAGAATGAGAAGTTGCTCTTTCCTAGATGTGAGCCATTCAAATAGATGTGTATACCTTTGTGAAAGATAAGAAATCAAATATAGTGAGAGGTGGGGAAGCTTCTTGGTATTAAGACCATGTATAATTCTAGAAAATTACAGACTCCTAACTACCTACAAATATTTATTATTATGATGGTGATTAGTTTTATGATGTCAATTATTTTTGCCTTCCCCTGCTAGAGTGCAGGAAGGCATCTTTACCTGTTTTGTCTACTTATGTCTGCTAAATATCTAGAACAATACCTGGACATGCAGGCATCCATAAAAAATTATTGTTGAATAAATTAATACATTGAGGGTAGGAACGTGGCAAATATTAACCAAAAAAAAAGTGTTTACATGTGTATGTACATACATGTTACTTGCACACATATATGCACAGAGACCCCCTAAACAAGAGGATAATGTGATTGACTTTCATTTTTCAAATATCAAAAGTAAAAGTTGATTGAGGATATTGGGAATCTAAAGAGAAAAATTTAACCTTTTTCTTCATATTACTTAAAGACAAATATAATCAACATTATGTCTCTAGAATTTCTGTTTAATTTTAATAAGATTACTTTTCTCCATTGTACTCTTTGCCTACCCCCACTCTCTACTCCTTCTCAATTTTATCCCTGTGTACTCCACAGTCAGACCATTACAAGTTAACCACCAAGAAAGTGTGTTCCATTTTATTCAGTCACGGATAGAAAAAAATTAAACTCTTTAGCATATCATTCCAGACCTTTCTTAATTTAATCCCAATCTTATGTTAAAAGATGTCAAATTTTAACCTAAAGAAAACTGCTACTCCAAATATAAACTATATATTGTTCTCCATTACAAATATATCTTGCAAATTTTGATGTCTCTTTCTTTGTCTAGCACTATCATCTATTCCAGATCTATTTTCTTCATTACAGTTGACTAAGGAATTGTTCTAATGCCTATTTTAAGGATGTTCATCTAACACTGAGTGTTGTACAAAAAAATATAATGCAAAGTCCCTGCTCTAAATTTTGTTTTCTTTTGTTGGTGGTCTCTTTCCGCCTTATACTAGTAGGATTTAAATGAGCCCTAACAGAATGCTGAGACAATTCATCAGAGCTTTCTTGGTGCAGTTTGAGAGGTGACAAATATCTACAACCAACAGAACGTTAAGCAAATATATATCTTTGCATTTAATAGCAGATTCTCAACGGAACTAGACGGGACATATCACATTCCAGAAGACTCGAGTGGACTTCTCTGTATTCCACTGGCAGCAAGGAGAAGCAAGAATAAAATGAATCCAAAGTGTCAGGATTTCTTCTTGCCTAAATTGATCTACAAAATCTAGCAAGCAACTCTGCAAAAAATAAAAATAAAATATGTAAATAAATGAAAATACCTACCATCTATTGAGCACTTACACACCCAATACATTTTTTTAGTGATGATTTTATTTAATCCTCAAAGCATCCTTCTGAGGTAGGTATTATTTTCATCCCCACTTTTTTTTTTTTTTTTTGTGCGGAAGATCAGCCCTGAGCTAACATCCATGTCAATCCTCTTTTTGCGGAGGAAGACTGGCCCTGAGCTAACATCCGTGCCAATCTTCCTCCACTTTAAGTGGGATGCCACCACAGCACTGCCCGACAAACAACACACCAGTGTGCGCCCGGGATGCAAACCCCGCCGCCAGCAGTGGAGCACGCACACCCAACCACTACGCCACGGGCCGGCCCACATCCCCACTTTTTAAATGAGGAACTTTAATAAGATTAATAATAAGAAACATTTATCGTGTGCGTACTGTGTGACAGGTACTATGCAAATTGCTTTACACGTATACATTATCTCATCTAAAGCTAATAACAGCTCCATGAGGTGGGTTCTGCTTTTATCCCCATTTTTCAAAGAAACACGAGACACACACAAAAAAAGCATTTGCCTAAGATCAGATACCTAGTATGAGGGGAAAACTTAAATCCAGTTGTGTCTCACTCTAGATATTCAATTATTAACCACTTCATAATGCCTTTCACTGATTTTTAACTAGGATGTGCCAAACAGATTTGGTATCAAATAGAAATGACATTGAATTCTGGCTCTGAAATAAAGCAGCTGTCATTTTAACTTTCCAAAAACTCAGTTTATTCTCTAAAATTAAATAAAAATATCTAGCTCATAGGGTTGTTTGAGATTTAAATGAGATACTGATATGTAAAACATTTAGCACAGGACTTGATAGATAGTAAATACTCCATAAATAGTAGTTGCTATTATTATTTTTAAGTTTTATACCCAGTATTAATATATTAAATATAAGGTAAATATTAAAATATGCTTAATACTTGTGCAGAAAAAAATTACTTAATAACGATATTGCAAAAGGAAATAAAAATTTTATTAAAAAGATAATCAGTTATGAATCTTGCTTCTGCATAGTGCTGTAGAGTATACACATTGGTGTCAGACAATTTGTTTTTCTATCCGAGTCTAATTATTTTCCCTTGGATTAGGCAAAGCACAGTCTGCTCTCCCTCTACCACAGAGGAAAAATAGAGGGTCTGAGTGATTAGTGTCAAGGCGGAAAGTGACTAGTGATTGAGCTGGGACTCTTTCAATCACATCTCTCAATACATATCCGTAATTATCCCTATAACATGTACAGTGTACCAGAATAGACATCAACTGACTGGTTTTGTATATCAGTGAAATTCCAAGTACACAATCATTTTTCATACTTATGTATTAGTTTTACAATATGAAAACTTAACATGTATACAAAGGCCAGTTCTCATTAAGAAGCAGACTATGTAGCACTAACACAATTTTATGTATGTTCATTCTAAAAATCATATTCACTGCTCCTTAAAAAAATAAATCCAGCGCTACCATAAAGGAAGAAGAAAAATGTAAACATTCAAAAGTAGGCGAGATCTTTGAAAAACATTATGGTTATAAGAAGTTGATTTTCTTTCATTTATCTAAGTCAATGAAATCAAGAGGAAATACTTGAATCTGGAGAAAAATTCATAATAAATAGCATAAATATACTTAATTTTAAGAAGAGCTATTTTCCTTGAACAGATATTATTCTGTGGAATAGAAAATTAAAATCAATTACATACATAGACATTCTTATTTTAAAATATGATGCTTAACTGTAGTTCTGTACATGCAAATATAAAATATCATTAAAAGAAGTTCATTTAAAAAGTTCAAAGGAAAAATAAAAATTAGAAATAAATATGCTCTTTCCCAAACTAAAAACAAACAAAAACCCTCTTTATGAGGTTCTTTCAAAGAAGTGTTATTGCTTAACAATTTCTGAATTGCAACACTGGATAAAGGTGGGAAAGGGGCACCAAACCTAAAAGGGGAAAGAAATTGGTAGCTACCAGACAGAAAGAAAAAAAGTAACAATTTCTGAATTGCAACACTGGATAAAGGTGGGAAAGGGGCACCAAACCTAAAAGGGGAAAGAAATTGGTAGCTACCAGACAGAAAGAAAAAAAGTAACACAAACACCTACTACATGTGTTAGAATATAACCAGAATATACCTTTACTTTTTGTTAGATTGATTCATAGAACATATTGAAAAATGCTATTTGACGACATCCTGTTACCACCTAATCTATTCCAAATATATTTGCTTTTCTAACCATATCCTGGGATTAATTGGCCTCTCACTAGACTCAGAAAATAGAAGCATTCAACAAGAAATTACTCTACTCTCTACAATGTTTCTCTCTCTATTCAAATGTTCTTCCTTCCTTTTTATTTGAGAAGAATTCTATTGATCCTCTTCACTCAGATCTCTGGATATCCTTTTTATTTTTCATGTCATTTTACAGTACATGTAATTTCTCATTTGTTCTTGGCTTTTGCTCATCCTAATGTTATACTCAAATCTCCTTCATAAGAAAACATGGTCTCCACTTTCTCACCACCCTTTCAAGGAACTCTGTGAGCTTAGATACTGTAGTATGAAGCAATGATCAGAGGATTATCCCTTAAATATTCTGAAATATGCAATAATAATAATTGATTAATCACATAATATGTGCCGTTCACTGCTCTATATACTTTCAACCATCCCTTCAATTCTCAAAAAAATTTATAAAATTTAATATTTTGGGGAAATAGGTTAAATCTTATTTAAATACATTATTCAAACTGCATTACTTAAAACTACATATTTGACAATGGATCAAAGAAAGTCTCTTCAATAGATAGTGCTAAAACTACTATACATCCACTTGCAAAAAAATAAATCTAGACACTGACCTTATATCCTTCACAAAAATTAACTCAAAATGGATTATAGGCTAAATTAAAACTCAAAACTATAAAACTCTTGGAAAATAACAGGAGAAAACCTAAATAATCTTGGGTATAGTGATGCCTTTTTAGTAAAACACCAAAGACAATTCATGAAAAAAACATTGGTAAACTGTACTTCATTAAAATTAAAAAACTTCTGCCCTATAAAATACAATCAAGAGAATTAAAAAACAAGCCACAGACTGGGAAAAAAATTTGCAAAAGACACATCTGATAATATGAAAAATATACAAAGAAATCTTAAAATTCAACAATAAGAAATCAAACAACCCAATTAAAAAATGGAATAAAGACCTTAACAGACATCTCGCCAAAGAAGATGTACAGATGGCAAATAATCATGTGGAAAGATGCTCCACATCATATGTCATCAAGGAAATGCAAATCAAAACAGGATACCACTATATATCTATTAGAATGGCCCAAATCCAGAACACTTATGACACCAAATGTTGACAAGGATGTGGAGCAACAGGAACCCTCATCTACAATGAGAACTCTCATCAATAGACATTCTCGTTGCTAGCGGGAACAACCACTTTGGAAGACAGTTTGGTGGTCTCTTACAAAACAAAACAGACCCTTACCATACTATCTAGCAATTTGGCTTCCTGTTATTTATCCAAAGAAGTTAAAAACTTATGTCCACACAAAAACCTATGCACTCATGTTTATAGCAGCTTTATTTATAATTGTCAAAATTTGGAAGCAACCAAGATGCCCTTCAGTAGATGAATGCATAAAGAAACTGTGGTACTTCCAGACAATGGAATATTATTCAGCACTAAAAAGAAATGAGCTATTAAGCCATGAAAAGACATGAGGGAAGCTTAAATGCATATTTCTAAGTAAAAAAAGCAAATCTGAAAAAGCTACACACTGTATGATTTGAACTATATTATTCTAGAAAAAGCAACACTATGAAGACAATAAAAAGATCAGTAGTTGGGGGGGAGGAGCAGATGAAGTGGAGAGGAGAATAGGTGGAGAACAGAGGATTTTTAGGGCAGTGAAAACACTCTGATATTATAACGATGGATATATGTCATTATACTTTTGTCCAAACCCAGAGAATGTACAACACCAAGAGTTAACTGTAATGTAAACTATGGACTTTGGGTGATTATGATGTGTCAATGTAGGTTCATCCTTGGTAAAAAAAAAAGTACCATTCTGGTGAATAATGTTGCTATTGGTGGAGGCTATGCATGTGTGGAGACAGAGATTATATGAGAAGTCTCAATACCTTCCTCTCAATTTTGTTGTAAACCTAAAACTGCTCTAAAAAAATAAAGTTTATTAAAAAACCCTGCATTCTTAGAAATATACATGTTAAACAAGTTTTAAAATTGTACTAAATAGAATTGGTATGTCATAATTTTGTTTTGTATCATTTCGATTTTCTCTAACCAACTTAATTGAAAAAGTTTCAATTAGGTGAAAAAGTTTGAAAGATATTTGCCAATAAGAAAATAAAACAGCAATAAAAACAACACTTACAACAACAACAGTTGACATGCCTTTGAATCCTGAATGAGAAAGAAAGGAAAGCTAGAGTATAGCTACAGATTGGTTCAGAAACAAAAAGTCTCTATGAGGTTAAAATGTTGGTGTATTTAAAAGGAGAGACTGAGAGCTAGAAAAGTATGAGATCAGATAATGGAATTTTGTAGTTGAAAATTTTCATTGGTTATTTCTAGATTATGACAAAGTTTTAGGTTATAGCCATGAAGTATATGAGAATGTATGTGGCATAAAATGTAAAACCATTGGCATTGAGGAGGAGAAACAATTATAAAACATGTGGATTAAATATTAATTACCAAAGGTAGTTATCACTGGGATAATGGTGGGACTAAGGACAGCCATGAAGCGAGTGACTAAATCTTCAGTGAGTAACTGAGAGTGCCAACAACAAAAAGTGGAAGAAAATATTATGACCAAATGATCTGAATTCAACAGTGTTTTTATTCAAGAATGAAAGATTAATAGTTTGAAATAATAACTATCATAAGAACCAAATCTGCAATTCTGTTCTTGGTGGCTTCATTCCTGCCATCGATATGTAATGGCTAGGAGACCATCAACACGAAGTTGAAGGGGCCACAGAGGAGGCCATGGATTCCGCAGCAACTAGGGTTTGCATAAGAAAAGGAAAGAACGGACAGAAAGAATACTCGTCGTAGTTTAATTTGCAGTGAAGCCAGCTAACAGATCAAAAAGTATGGATTTGGCAGAGAAGACAGAAGTGGAAGTCTAAGTTAGAGGAATATTGGGTACTATGTCAAAGAGAAGAGATTGTTAAACTGTTTCAACCTCTCAAGGTAGTGAAAGATGACAGAGATAAGAAGTGTGTTGGAATTAGCTGATCTCTAGATACTTATCGGAACTTGGTGCAAAAGTCCATCTAAGCTGGTAACAACACATCCAGAAGAATTTGGTGCTGTTTGAGCACAAATAATGTGTTGTACTTGTTAACCAGTTGCTGGCACTTCCATATAAAATTTTACTGGAAAAAATAGATGGTGAATCTCGTATTAACTTTTTCCCCAAGGAGTAAGACATTTACTCCAAAGAGGAAAAGTGACCAGAGAACAATGATTAATTCTTTTAAATTTTTTATCTATAATATATCCTTAAAAAAAAAAAAAAACTCAGAATTATTTTTTAGGAGGAAGCATATTTTTCTTTAACATTTTCATACTGCCATATCTGTTTTAAAACCTTGATTCTCTACTCTTCCTGTAAATCACCTAGAAGCAGCTTATATTTGCGTGACTCTAAGCTACATATGTTTCTCATTATTGAATAACACCCTTGATATGACTTTTTCTGATAAGGCTAAATTGAATTGATGTGATAAAAACATACTTCTTGCTGGAAGTATTCATTATTCATAGACAGCATTCCAATATCATGCACCAAACAAATGTCAAAACAAATCCTGAATTTCACACAAGGCAATTTTGGGGAAAACAACCTTCACAGTATCAGTATTGTTGATTGGAAATATCAGCAGTTTTAAAGGATGGATATTTTTCTTCTTTCTCCAGTGCTGTTTAATTGTTCTCATAGGTGTTCTTTGATAAGGCCACAAAAGTTTAGAGTGGGACAGACATGGGCTTTTCAGTCAGGCATTCTTGACTCTTCTTGACTCTGTCATTGATTGGCATTTTATGGTGGCATTGGGCTGTCTGACATCAGAACCTGAACTGTTATCCACTGCACTATACTGCCTCTCATAGTACCAACTCACAAGGTTGCAAAAAAGAATGAATCAAATATTTACCTTTCCTATCCTCTCCCTTCATTCTACTATAGAGGACAATGAAGTTATTTTTACAGAGTCTTATAAGTTTCAGGAGGCAGAATCAAGATTAAAAAACAAACAAAAACAAAACCCACTGTCTTAACCTCACATCTAATGCCCTCTCCAATATAATATAGTTTTCTCATCTTTGAGAATATGTTTAAAGCATAATTATTTTACTTAGGAAACTAAAAAGACATTTGGTGAGGGCTATAAGCATTCAGGTTTTAGTCCTGGAAAAGTTTTTTAATAGTAGAAGAAATTAGCAATCTTGAGAATGGTATTGTGCTTACTTTTCAGTTTCATAGTAATTATATGTATATTGCAAAAATCAGTCAATGTCTCTTTTCCACTCTTTTAATTTTATATATTTTAAATATCCAGGAATCACAGAAGTATATTCTTACTCTTGCTAGGATCATTGAAGATCAGTGAAATGATTACTCTATTTATGCACTAATTTATTTAAAAATACTTGTATTTTCTTTTATTTTTAATAAAGATTATATACATTTAAGATGTACAACATGATAATTTGATATACATATTCATAGTGAAATGATTACTATAGTCAAGTTAATTAACATATCATATCCTCACATATTTATCATTGTGTGTGTGTGTGTATGTGTATGTGAGGAGAGCACCAGAAATCTACTGTCTTAGCAAAATTTCCAGTATTCAGTACTGTATTAACGATAGTCATCATGATGTACACTAGAGTTCTAGACCTATTCATCCTACATAAGAGCAACTTTATACTCTTTGATAACATACCCCTATTTCCCCCACCTGTCTGCCTCCTCCATTCTACTTTTTGCTTCTAAGTATTCAAGGAGATCCTGCTATTTGCAACAACATGAATGAACCTGGAAGCCATTATGCTAAGTGAAATAAGCCAAACACAAGAAAAAGAAAACTGCATGATTTCACTTATATATGGAATCTACAAAAATGTATTTTTTAATCCAAAAGTAAACGGAGTACTCTGATAAGAGAAAGATCCTGATTTCAAAAATATATAGTAAAAAAATTGTAAGAATATATATGTACATATACTTAGAAACATTGATGCCCATTACAAATATAGTTTATTTTATATCCTTGTATAGGTGTCTAGGATCTAATTCCTTTTATTTATTTGTTTTCTTACTCCTTAGAATAGGGGGAAATTGAAATATTACCAAGACTATTTTCCCTTATCTTCCTATAAACAGTGTCCATTGCCTTGTCTCCTAGCTACAGTTTCTCCAGATTCCAATTTGTCTTGTTATCTCTACTATAATAATAACCTGAATTTATGCTTTGATAAATATCCTTTAGAAAAGGGATTAAGACACTAGTAGGGATTCATGTACCAGAATACAATTAGCTACTTTAATATCTTGAATTCTAAAGAGATCCTTATTGAGTATAATTAGAGAAATTTAAAGCTCTATTATCATATGATGACAATCTTTTGAGCGCCCACTAGGTTACAGGCATATGTTCCTAAAGATGAGCTAGTCATATTTTTAAAAGTTAATCTTCTCACTGGTTCTGCATTGGTTCATCCCCAGTTAGACACAGCCTTTCCTCTCCATAGAGAAGATACAAATTCCACTCAGTTCTATTTACTTTAGACATAATAAAGAATAAAGAATCTCTCTTCTGAAATTTTAAACCCATGGGTTCAATTCCAACCATATGATTGTCACCTTGGGTCTGCTAAAGACATTTATGCCATAAAGTTATAGGACTTTTAAACATGCAATTAATTTGTGAAATGCTTCTTGGATGCACATACTCCGACTAATTTCGTAACGTTAATCTGAAAATTTCATTTGCCTTGACACCATTTCAGGACTCATTAATAATGTGCTGTCCTGAGTATATGGAGATGGCACATCAGAGCCTGTAGCAGCTCTGCACAGTTTGTGGGAGTTTTACCACACAGCACTCATTGACAATGAATATCTATTAATTCATTCTTAGTCTCTAACCTGGTGTCTTTTGTGTTGAACTGTAACTATTTAATATGCAGTTCATTAGATGTATTATCATTTTTTATTTTTAAAAATATATTTGTGTGTTCATATGCATATATAACCACAGAAAGATAATATGCATCAAAATATCAATAATACTTTTAGCATAAGAAAATTAGAGAAAATTATTTTCTTCTATATTTCTGTATTTTGTGATTTTTACAAAACTAAAAGATTTACTTGTGTACTAAGATTGTTAAAAAAATGATGAGGATTCAGATATGTAAGACAAGGTTATCACTCTCAAGTTCACAAGATAAGAGAGATGCTGTGAAACAACAACAATAGTAGTAATAATATAATTTATAATTATATTTTCAATTATACTTTTCAATTGACAAGTACTCATAAAGGTATTTAGAGAGACAATATTGTCACCATTTTATAGGAAAGAACCTAATTTTGACTGTCATTTGACAGTCATCATTTAAGACCGAATCCACACACTCCAACTGTAAATCTGGTACATTTTCCGCTATAATAATAATAAAAAGTGTTGACCTCTGTAGGACTGAGGATAAATGTCTAAGAGTAGGGTAAGAAGAGAAGCTCAACCATCGGAGAAGGATATTTGGGCAAATTGAGACTCAACTAGTACCTTTCAGCACAGCCAGGATCTGGGAAGGGCAGGCTTTCTAGGCAAGGACAGAGAAACAGGAAAAGCAAAGATATGGGAAAAAATGATCGTGGGATAGATAGCTGCAAGAAAAATTAGAAAATAGCATTTGATTAAATAAATGCCTAAATCATACTCACCTGACTATATTTTTAATATTTTTTGTTGAATAAACAAGATCGAAAAACAATAAAGTGATTAAAAACTGAAGAGAAAATATACCCATATAATTAAGGAGAGGCAGCTCTTTCCTCAACAATACATTTGTTGCCTAATTTATGACTTAAAAAAGCTTTTAGATTTTATTGTGCACTCAGTATGTGCTTGTCAGTGTGCTAAGAAATTTAGACATGTTGTTTTATTCAATTACCATGACAACTCACTGAAGTAGATATTATCCCTATATTTAGAGGACAAAACCAAAACTAGAAGGTTAAGTAACTTGTCCAAAGGTAACTCATTTAGGGAGCGGCAGAGCCAGGATTTGACACTGGATCATCTGAATTCAAAGTCCAAATGATTATTATTTCTTTTAGTAGCTTTTAGCATAAGGATGCTAACATTCAGGAAATTTGAACTCCAATGACTTCATGGTTAGAAAGTCTCACAACTCAGTTCTAAATGTGTATTAGAAGTACTTATTATTATCACTGTATGTAATCTTTGTAAATGTCATCTGCGTATATGCCAATAAAGCAAGTTATATAAAATCACAATATTACTTTACAGTGCAATCCAGACAAAAACCTTAATTAGCAAGTCATATAAAAGTTTCCTCTTACTAGTTATCCAAAATTTGCTCCCTCACAACCATCTGCCATTCATACTTACTGTTACATGGAAGTCAGATATCTTGATTTGTGAAAATTCAGTTACTGCTATGGTAACCCATGACTCGGAATGTTGTGTTTTTTCCTTCAAAATACTCCATATACGTTAATCTCAGCTATAGCTATAGAAATCTAATAATGCCTTCAGCTATTAGCAAAAGGGTCCGCAAAGGGGATACTGGAAAAGAGTATTTGTAGTTTCTGCTCCTTTTTCAACATGTATAGCCTTCTGATGTCGTGTGACTGGAAATAGTCTGCAAATTATGTAAATTATGGAATAAAGGCAGCTTGAAATTAAAACACATTTTTGAGCATTGTAATTTCAAATTTATGAATGTTAAATTGCTACAATTATAAAAGTTGCTAATCTTTACATCTGAAAATGATGCTTATTAACATAAAAAACAATGCCTAGCAGTCCGATTATTTTCTTCTCTGATAATCATCCTAGCTGGCAATTTAAATTTTTCAGTTATAGAGAATTTTACAAATTAAAGAAGCCCTTGCCACTCCCTATTGATCCAACTTCTTTATACTAAGCAAGGCAGGTAATAATCTAAAATTTCTTATTCCACCAGATACTACTAGAGAAAAAAAAAGTATAATTTATTTTAGTGCATCAAGAAGTAGAAGATTTATATCATCCACTTTAATACTGTTACTGATTTATTTAACAAATATGTATTGTATAACTATTTTGCACAAAGAACTGTGCTAGGCAGTAAGGGTATAGCATTGAGCACAGAAAAATAAATCCACCCTAATGAAACTTATACTTTTGAGGGAGACAGAGGTAAAATGCAGACAAAAATCAAGTAAACATAAGTACTGAGACGAATTAAGAATAGAAGGGATAGAGAAAGAGAGATGTATGATGAGATTGCTAGTTTAAATGCAGTGGGCAGGAAAGGTGCTATTGATAAAGTGACATTTGAGCACAGACCAGAAAGAGGTGAGAAAATAAGCCAAGGAGCTCTGAGGGGTAGCTTCCAGAACACAAACAGCAAAGAAGCCAGTGTAGCTGACAAGGAGTAAGTAAGGGAATTGGGGGAAATGATGTCAGACACACGGGGTGGGGTGATCAGGTATGGTCTGGAGGCACATTTAACAGACTTTGGTTTTCAATCTGTGTGATATAGTGACATAGCAGAGGATTACAAACAGGTGACTAGCATGTTATAACATTTTAAAAGAAGCGGCTGGCTGCTGTGTCGTGAATTGACTGTACGGTGCAGATAAAAGGCAATAGCAATAAATCAGTTCTGAGCCAACTGCAAAACACCAGGTGTCAATTAGAGATGTCAATTGTTACACCTGAAAATGAGAAGTGGACAGACTCTGGATATATTTCCATGGTAGAACCAAAAAGCTTTTCTGGCTGATTGGATGTGGTGGGAGAGACAAAAAGACAAACCAAGCATGCCTCCAAAGATTTGAGCAACTGGATGGGGAAGATATTTGTTGAGAAGAGCAAGATTGCAGAGGATTAGGATTTGATTCTGGAAATGAAAGTTAGTTTGAGCTGCCTATCAGATATGTAAATGAAGATGTTGTGTGTGCATTTGGACATAGGAGCCTGAAGCTTAGGGGCATGTTCTGGGCTGGAGACAGAAATTTGGGAACTGTCAGTGTATAAATTGAATTTAATATAAGTAGATGAAATCACCTAGGGACTAAGTGAAAATAGGGCTCAGGAAAAAACTAGAAGAGTTAGCAAAGGATAATGAGAAGGAAAACTTAGAAGGATATGTTTTCCTTGAAGCCAAATAAAGAAAATGTTTCAAGGAAGAAATGATCCAATGCTGTTGGCTGAGTTAAGATGAGGACTGAAAACTGGTCATTTAGTGAGGGGAGGTTACTGACGATTTTGACCAGAGCTATTTTACTAGAGTGCTGGGGGAGAAAGTCTAATTGCAGTAGGTTCAAAGAGCAATGAAGGGGGGCTGGCCCAGTGGCGCAAGCGGTTAAGTGGCGGCCAGGGGTTCGCTGGTTGGGATCCAGGGCAGGCACCCACACACCGCTTGTCAAGCCATGCTGTGGCGGCGTCCCATGTAAAAAAAGTGGAGGAAGATGGGCGTGGATCTTAGCCCAGGGCCAGTCTTCCTCAGCAAAAAGAGGAGGATTGGCAGATGTTAGCTCAGGGCTGATCTTCCTCACACACACACACAAAAGCAATGAAGGAGAAGGATAGAAAATAGTAACATAGTGTGAATAAACATTCATTTGGAGGCATTTTCTTATAAAGGGGGCAGAGAAATGGGATGTTAGATGAAGAGGAATGTGAATACAAAAAATATTTTGGTTTGTTTTTAGAATAATGTGATTGAATGTTGATGGGATTGAGCCAACAAACAAGGAAAAAATTATGGTGGATCAAAAAGAAGAGATAATCGCTAAAATAATATTCTAGGGACACTATAAGGAATCTAGTGCAAGAGAGAAGGAGTTGGCCTTAGCTAATAGTACAGATATATCTTTTCCATAGCCATAGGAGGAAAGGCAGAATATTTAAGTCTAGGTACAGCTGCTCTGGTACGTGTGGTGATGATGGGAGCATGGGAATTCTCTTTTCATTAGTTATATTTTTTTTAGGGAAACAGTAAGGAAGATTAATTGAGCAGGACAGTGAGAGGAAGTGTCAGAGGCTTTAAAAGTGAGGAGAAGGTGTGAAAGGTTCCTCTAAGAGAGGTCTAAAAGGGAGTGGAAGAATGAATGGTTAAGAAAATTTAGTCTAATTATTGAATAGGACTATGGGCCAACAGAAATCATTGGTCATGATTTTAACATGAAACTATTTAATCTGACTTGTTTAATTTCCATATACTCGTAAAAGTCAAAGTAGGAGAAATTTAACAGAAATGAGTCACAGCCTGCTATTAAGACAGTTGAGTATTAGCCAAAATAGCTGGCTCATTAACCAGTTCTATATAGGCAGATTTCACATCCATTCTAAATATCTCAAGACAATCACTGTTTGAATTTTTACATGTGAGATATGAGTGCCTATGTGACAAACTTCAGTTTGGAATTATTTTATGTGTTCTAGATAATGGGATCCAAACATTTTTGATAGCTTAACTCTAGAATAATATTTTAAGAGTAGAACTTCAATAGATGTATATTTATTTATCATATGTGATCTATGTGTTATATATATATTCATATACATACATTAAGACATATCTGTGCTAATCTATTATGTACAATATATAATATAACAAAGGTATAAATTAAAAGGTAAATATTTTTAAATTATTTTAAAATTATTTTATTTATCAATAATATCATTTTTTTTTTTTTTGCTAAAAGATACCATTAATGATATTTTAATGAGGGATATGTGGTTACTTCATTATTTTTGAAAATTTGTGGTAAACATACAATCATAAAGCAATTCAGAATTCTGATTTAAAAATTTTTTCTCCTCCATATTTGATAATACTGGCTATCATAGCTGGAAAAGACATGCTACAACGTTACATAGTCCTGATGGAAGAATTACAAACTAAATTTTTTAAAATTGCGATAAAATACATGTAACATAAAATTTACTATCTTGAACAGTTTTAAGAGTACAGTTAGCAGCGTGAAGTACTTTCACATTGCCGTGCAACCAATCCCCAGATATCTTTCCATCTTGCAAAACTGAAGCTCTATACTCATTAAACAAAAACTCTCCATTTCCTTTCCTCCAAGCCCCTGGCAACCACCATTCTACTTCGGTTCTCAATGAATTTGATTACTGTAGGTGCTTCATATGAGTGGAATCATAAAGTATTTGTCTTTTTGTGACTGGTTTATTTCCCTTACCATAATGTCCTGAAGATTCATCCATGTTGTAGCATGTGTCATAATTCCTTCCTTCATAAGGCTGAATAACATTCCATTGTGTATATATATCATACTTTGTTTACCCATTTATCCATTGATGGACACTTAGTTTGCTTCCACCTTTTGGCTGTTGTGAATAGTACTACTATAATCTTGGGTATACTAATATCTCTTCAAGACTCTGCTTTCAATTCTTTTGAGTATATATCCAGATTAGAACTGCTGGATCATATGGAATTCTATCTTTAATTTTTTAAGGAACTGCCATACTGTTTTTCCATGGCAGGTACACTATTTTACATTACCACCAACAGTGCTAAAGGGTACCTAGTTCTCCACATCCTTGTCAACACTTGTTATTTTCTATTTTAATGATAAATAGCCATGCTAAGGGTTATGAGATGGTATCTCACTGCAATTTTGTTTTGAGCTTCACTAATGCTTAATGACGTTAGCATCTTTTCATATGCCTGTTTCCCATTTGCATACCTGCTTTGGAGAAATTTCTATTCAAGTCCTTTGCCCATTTTTTAGTCAGTTTGTTTTTTTGTTGTTGAGTTGTAGGAGTTCTTTATATATTCTGAATATTAACCTCTTATCAGATATGATTTGCAAATATATTCTCCCATTCTGTATGTTGTGTCCTTTGATGCATGATTTTTAATTTTGATGTAGTCCAGTTTATCTATTTTCACTTTTGTTGCCACAAATTTCTTTAGCCTATGTTTCAATTGTTTGAAGATTTTAATTAAAATTCAGCTAGTATCTTTTAGCTTCCTTGATGTCCATACATTATTTTTTCCACACTAATTGGATTCTGTTGCATTTTATTATTTTTATCAAATGCATTCAAAACTGAATGACACTCTTAATTTGAAAGATTTTTAAACAGGTTAGAAATCTCTTTTTAAGTGTTTTACATGGGCAAAGAGTTTTTACAAGTGATACCATTTCTGGAGGAAAATTACATAACTGTAGAAACATTTCCAAATATTTGTTTTCAAAAATATTCTCCCGATGACAGTTGTTTCTTTCAAAAAGAGGCCTTCTCTTAAAACTTTATCTTTACTTCAAAGGAATAGATTGGAATTTTTTGTAACTATCTGCTAAGCAGTATCTGGTAATAGATACTTATTGGAGTAAAGGCCAGCAAATTTTCAACACACATTTTATAAAAGAAAATCTCAACCTTAAATTTGACAACTCTTTTAAGAACTTCACGAAGTACTACTCAGACAACTTCTATGTGCTACAAATGTTGTTCATGATAAAAAAAAAAAGTAATTCAATAATTTCAAGATCTACTTATTGTTAAAGGTCTTTTTACAGTAGACTATTGATGAACGATGTGTGAAGGATGATGCAGTGAATAAATTTTACATGTGGTATTATATATATAAACTTACCATTGTTTTCTTCTCTTTGGCTCCCAGTCAAATGTGTTGCCTCATCAATGGTTACAAAGTTAAACTTATACAGTTTTTATTAGAGAAAAAAAATCTATTGAGAATAGTTTTTGTACATAATCTTTTTGATATTTCACATAAAAAGTGGCATTTTGTATATTTCATTATAGCGATAGAATCTAGTGTATGCGTAAGTTGCGATATGTTAGAAACATCAGTAGTTTTATTCAGCTGTATGTATTTGACATTGCAAAGATAGTGATTGATTTCTCAAAGGTATTTGGATTATTTTCCTTTCACCATTAAGTAAGGAATTGATGGTATAATTTGGTTGAGTATTTAACAGCCTGGATAATCCAATCACTGTGTTCTTTGGTGCTTTTCTACTAGGATAAAAAACTACCAAAAAGGATACCAAAAAACCCTGAGTAAAACATCTTTTAGGGGGCCGGCCCCATGCCCGAGTGGTCAAAGTTCTGCGCACTCCTCTTTGGTGGCCTGGGTTCGCAGGTTCAGATCCCAGGAAGGGACCTACTCCACTCATCGGCCATGCTGTGGAAGCCTCCCACATACAAAATAGAGGAAGATTGGCACAGATGTTAGCTCAGGGCTAATCTTCCTCAAGCAAAAAACAAAAAGAGGAAGATTGTCAATGGTTGTTAGCTCAGGGCAAATCTTCCTCACCAAAAAGAAACCAAGTTTGTAATTATAGCATTCTATATTATTAAAATATTAATACCATTTACCTAATTTAATAGATTTTAATATGTAGATTATTTAAAAAATAATACAGTTTAGTTAGTTTAGTTAATTTTGACAGGTTTATCCATTTACCTATTTCATCACTAATTTGCAAAATTTAAGAAAATAGTAGAAACAACAGCTATTCACAGATGAATTTAATCTGAATTTAATCTGAAATAAAATGAATTTAAATACTAACAGATTTCATTTTTTTTAAGTAAATAAAAATCAGTTCTTTTAGAATGTGAAAGATGACATGAGTGGAGCCATATTAAAATAGAACCAGAGCAGCCATTTCAGAGGAATTTCCTTGCACATCTTGTTTTCTTTACCTTCCAAACTGGACCAAACCGCCAACATCCCAAGAAGTCTGTAAGAACAAGAATATCCTGTCTGTGAGAACTGATGGAAGTGGACTTTGCTGATGACCAGAATGCTAAACAATCAATGAAGTACAAGTCCAGCTTTTTGCCTCATCAAACCTTAGGCCAATCTATGAAGTACAAACCTAGCCTTATTTCACCCAGCACCAATGAACTCTTCTTTCATACAACTCACCTCATTCTCCCTTTTCCCCATAAAAACCCTAAGCCCCTCTTCTGTCATCAGGACAGGGTTTCTACCTCAATCTGTGCTCCCTAAATTGCAATTCTTTGATCTCAAATAAACACTTTGCCTCTTAAACTGATTTCTGTTTTCTGTAGGTTAACAAGAATATGGGTTTGTTTTTTATGACTTAAAGGTACTAGTTTGATCTAAAGCAATTGTTTAATGTATTTAAAATAGAGGATGTTTCTGGTTTTTCTTTTAAGTCTTTTTCTTTACTCAGATTGGAAAAAGTGATATATGTAGGCTGATGCCTGTCTATGAAAATATCCTCCTTTAATATTAAATTATAATATTTTGGGAAAAATTTACAATTGATAACGTTTGATGAATATTTAAAGCCAAGAGAGTCTAGTTATTGCACAGACTTCCCACCATAGAAAAACATTCAAAAATATCATGAAAAAGATCAATTTGGAGTACAACAATTTTAAAACAAACTTTCATCTTGGAATATTTTTAGATTTTCAAAAATGTTGCAAAGCTAGCACAAACAGTTCACATATGCCCTGGTCTACTTCCCCAAGGGTTACCATCTTACATAACTATGGTAAACTTGTCATAACTAAGCAACTAACATTGGTATATTACCATAAACTAGACTCCAGATTTCACTCAGACTTCAGTAGTTTTTCCACTGATGTATTTTCTATTCCAAGATTCAGTTCAGTATACCACATTGCATTTAGTCATCACCACATTCCTATAGTCATCTCTGGTCTGTGACGGTTTCTCCATCTTTCCTTGTTTTGAAATGCAGCATTTTCTGCACTGTCTGTAGCCAGAAGTAAAACTAGAATTCAAAAATTGTGCACAAATATATAAACTTCTAACCTGAGATTCAAAACCACTAATGAGAATAGTCATAATTATCAGACTCAAAAATATCCAAAAAAAATAGAGTCTGAATCAGGCATGTAAATCAAGGAATCAATTTTACTGGGAAAAAAATAATGAAAGGGGAAGTGATATGTCCTAAGGGAGATTATAATTTTAAGATAACTTTCAATAAGAGCTTTATTTTCCCCCTCAGGAAATAAATCTAGAAATCTCAAAATAGGCTTGCTTCAGAAAGGATAAACCTCTACAGATTTTTATAAGGAATCATTGTTTAAAAAAAATACACCTCAGATAAATAAATACAGATAAATAAACTATATTCTTTCCTGCGAATTTCTTGTTTTGAAAGAAGCAACCAATGGCAATAATTCTAATTTATAAAATTTATTTTGAAGTGATATTTGAAACAGAGTTATAGAAGTGTGAAACTGCGAAGAATTTTAAGTATGAATGAATTAAATTTATTTTACAGTTGAGGAACCTAAGGCCTCAGAAGGCTTGGTGACATTACCAAGACTACAAAAGTACTTAGTGAAAACACATCAACAAATATTCAGTTTTCCTTACTCAAGAGGAAATAAGCAGTGCTGTTTTTCTGTTCACTAAATGGCTAGCCTGGCAGGTTTTGAGAACACAGACTAGTGATATAAATTGACCAAGTTGTTAGAACTAATATTACAGGCTGTGTGGAGACTAAGAGAACTAGCTGAACACATACACAAAGAAATTACATCCACAGAGAATGGGTAGCAAGTTTTGACAGTTGAGCAATAGATGAAGAAACGAGACTTAGCTTGGGTGAAGCAAACTATAAGATATATATACTCAACATAAAACTTTTTTCTTCAGAATTTGAGATTGTTGTAAAATGTGACTTTTGCAGTGATAAAACTATTTTCATTTGAACTGTGTGGGGAAAGTGGTTTACAGTTTCACATGTTAACGGTTTCTTATCGTGGAGATTTTATTCTATTCCTTTAAGTCAATCTTAGTCAAGTTAATGGGTTGATGTTTAGATCATAGAATCCCTTGAGAAAGCCAGAGGTGGAATGATAGAATAAGTATTTCATGACAGACCTCGTGGAGTCATGATACAGTCTTAGACTCTAAAGCAGAAGATCTTGCTGAGAATAATTCTGTCATGCTTGCGACCAAATGCCTGGATTGGAGAGATGGAAATAAACCAACAGGCTTGTAATTATTCTGAGATCTTGTTTAATGAAGAGTAAAACTAAAGAATAAAGGCTGAAGGAGAAAAAATACATGCAGCCAAGCAGTCCAATTAATTCAAGTGCAAGGGAAGGTAGAGAAAATGGATAAGTCCTAATTTGGGCCTATCCATAAGGAAATTGGCATCCCAATTCAGTCCAGAAGAGACATTAAACTCTCCACATTCTCTACCCAATTATAAGGACATTTCAGACTAAGGACAAAAATTCCAAGAAGATACCAAAAAATACTTGTCCATGCAAATCAGCAGTTTTTTGGGGAAAGAGAACATGGTATAATTCAGAAATAACTTAACACTGTATTTCTTACCCTGAAGGCAAATGCATATTCTGTTGGTGGTGTTTTTCTTTTAAGAATTACTCTATGAAATTGAAATATTTTGTCATATTTGCTGCATAATTTCTCAGGAAAAATACATTTTGAAATGTAATTACAGCTAGTCTTGAAGGAGTTCTTGAATCCACTTTTTCTTCTTCACCAATGATTATCACTTTTGTGTATGCTTTCACCATATTATACCCTACACATGTTCACTAAACAATGTGTAGGTTTTTTGCATTGCTCAAAAATATAGGCAAATGGTATTATACTGTATATATCCTTCTGATACTTGCTGTTTTCACTTTACATTATGTTTCTACAATTTAATGAGGTTGATACACATAGCTCTAGTTGATTTGATTTCACTGCTCTGAATGTATGTTTTTATTTATATACATTATCTTGTTTAAGGAGTTCAGATTGTTTCAGTTTTTTCTATTACAAACAGGGAACATTGTTCCATTGTGTCACTCCACATACTCATTAGCACTTGGAATTTGAAATGTATTAAATATTGTAAATTCTAGGGATAAGAAGTTACACGTCATTGTTTTCATTTTCAACCCCTAATCAGTCATAAATGTAGGTATATTTTCATACATTTATCCACCAATAGGAATCCTCTTATATGAAAAATTTATTCATGTTTTTATTTATGTATTGCTGTTAATATTTATATTGATTTAGAAGTTCTTTCTAAGTCTTGTTACTATTCCAGTTATCTATAGCTCTATAACCAAGCACTCTAAAACTCAGTGACTTAAAACAAGGATTTATTATTTCCCAGGCTTATGTGGGTAGAGTGGACTCAGCTGGTGGATTCTTTTCTTCCCTGGGATATAGCTGAGGTTTCTCAGGCAGCTGCATTCAGCTGGGAGTTTGGTTGGATGGACACTTAGGAAAAAGTTCAGTTCTATAGAAAAGGATAATGAGACAACATTTATGTTAAGACTTGTGAAAGGTCTGAGATTTTACCCTTCTTGCAAAATAACAAGGTTGCCCACCAGTTCCAAGTTCAAAATACTATGTAAATTGTTTAAAATTCATTTTCTTCCATGTAGTTAAACAAGAAGTATTCTCAACTATATCAAGCTTTTTCCAGGAGGTTAAATGACTGAAGTGAAAGGAATGGAGGAAGGAATGAGATAGGGAGAGAGAAAGAAGAGAAAGAAAAATGAAGAAAAGAAAGAAGGAAGGGAGGAAGGGAGGAAAGAAATAAAAACAAAGAAATTAACATTTGTCACAATTGATCAATACTCATACATTATTAATAACTAAGTCCATACTTTCTTCAGATTTCCTCAGTTTTTCCTGAATGTCCTTCTTCTTCCAGAATATCATCAAGGATATCTCATTACGTTTAGTCATTGTGTCTCCTTAGTCATTCCTTATGGCTGTGACATTTTCTCAGATTTTTCTTGTTCTTGATTACTTGGACATTTTTGAGGATTACTGGTTAGGTATTTTGTAGAATGTCCCTAAACTGGGGTTTATATATAATCATGTTTCAGATGAATCATGATTAAACTGGGGTAATGTGTTTTTTAAGAGGAGGATCACACAGGTTAAGTGTCATTGTCATCATATATCAAAGGTACTTACGATTAATATGACATCACTGTTGGTGTTAACATTGATCACCTGGATTGAGGTAGCATTTGTCAGGTTTTTCCAATGTAAAGATACTCTTTTTGTCTCCCTTTCCATGCTGTATTCTTTGGAAGAAAGCAACTAAGTGCAGACCACACATAAGGAGTGGAAAATGATGTTCCTCTTCTTTATGAATAGGGTATCTACAGAAATTATTTGGAATTCTTCTGCACCAGAGATTTTCTATTCCCACTCATTTATTTACTCAATAATTTATTTATATCAGTATGGACCCAAGGATTTTTATTTTTTACTTTGGGTTACAATCTAACACTTCTTTATGTGTTTCTTGCTCAAATTGTTCTAGCTTTAGCTATGGGAGCACTTTTATTTGGCTCCTGTTTCCTTTCGACATACTATGTCAATGGTGGGGGTGGGATGTGGATTGTGGTTGTACTTCCTTATTTTCTGACCCTACAAGATGTTGCAGGCTCATATTGTGTAGTTTTTGCCCCATTTCTGGCATCAACTAATTCTCCAAGGAGCCTTGGTCTGAGAATAGTATTAAAAACTAAGATCTGGATGCTAGGTGTCCTCATTGCTGCTGGGGTGCAATTTACTCTACGTGCTCTAATCTGCAATACACACACACACACACACACACACACACACACATTTCTATATATGCAAACTGTATCTATATTAATCTAAACACGAGTTCATACCACTGTCTTCAACACTAATCCATTACCACATGTATTATTCAAGCCTCCTATCCCCTGCTTATCTTTAACCTCCCCTTACACCAGTGAGAAATCTGGCTCTCATCAGTCGCCATTCATTTACTTAATCATTCAACTCTAATATTCACGTATAGTAGTATCAGAAATGTTAACCTTATCCCAATGGGGAATAAATTTATCAACCAGGATACAGTAATTTATACAGTTCTATTAGCCTTTAGTCTTACACACTGCCACTTATCTCCAAAGTTACTTAAATCAGCACCTACTCGACCCCAATCTCCTTCAGTGAGGTGGTTTTGATATATATTTTTTATTATTTTTTTATTTTTTGTGTGTGTGAGGAAGATCAGCCCTGAGCTAATATCCAATGCCAATCCTCCTCTTTTTGCCAAGGAAGAGTGGTCCTGGGTTAACATCCAAGCCCATCTCCCTCTACTTTATATGAGACACTGCCACAGCATGGCTTGACAAGCAGTGCATTCTTGCGTGCCAGGGATCCAAACCTGTGAACCCTCTGGACGCCTAAGCAGAGCACGCACACTTAACCGCTACGTCAAGGGCTGGCCCCATGGTTTTGATATATTTTTAAAACATAGATTCTTTTGTCACCTTTTGCATTCCAAACTGGAATTCTCTGACTTCCTAAAATTTTTTAATTTGCAACAGGTTTACTTTTTGTGCTTTGAAATTCTATGGATTTTGACAAATGTTTAATACCTTGTATACACCATTATAGCATCATACAGACCAGTTTCAACACCTTAAAACAGCCTTTGCTTTATCTACTCAGTTTACTCTATCCTCTGCCCTAAACTTCTGTCACCTTGATCTGCATACCATCTCTATAGTTTGCTTTTTCCATAATATCATATATTTGGAGTCATAAAGCATGTAGCATTTTCAGACTGGCTTCCTTCATTGTTATTTGCACTTAAGATTCATCCATGTCTTTCATGGCTTGATAGCTCAGTTATATTTATTGCTCAATAATATACCATTGTATATATGTATCACAGTTTACCAATTCGCCTATTGAAAGACATCGTGGTTGCTTCAGTTTTTGATAATTATGAACAACACTGTTATAAAAATTTATGTGCAGGTTTTTGTGTGGACATAAGTTTTCAAAAATGTGAGTAAAAACTAGGATCACAGTTGCTGGATATTTTGGTAAGACTATGTTGAGATTTGTAAGAATTTGCAAAACTATCTTCCAAAGTGGCTGAACCATTTCGCATTCCCACCAGCAATGACTCAGAGTTCCTGTTGCTTCTTATACTTGCCAGTAGTTGATACTGTCAACTTCTGGATTTTTGCCACAACAGGTGTGTAAAAGGTCATGTTGTTTTAGTTTGCAATTCTTTAATGACAAATGATGTTGAGCATCTTTTCATATGATTATATGACATTTGTATATCTTCTTTGGTGAGATATCTGTTCAGATTTTTTGCCCATTTCTAATTGGCTTGTCTGACTTTGTACTGTTGAGTTTTAAGAGTTCTTTGTATATTTTGGATAAATATTTTTATCACATATGTGTTTGGCAAACAATTTCTCCCAGTCTTTAGCTCATCTTTTGATTCTCTTAACAGCATCTTGCACAGAACAGAAAATTTTAATTTTAATAAAGTCTAACTTATCAGTCGTGGCAGATCTTGACCATGATTCTCTGGATTTGCCCCTTTCTCTAGATTTCTGGGTGGCAGTTTGTCCTGTAAACTCAGTACTTTAATGGATCCAAGAAAAGGTGTTGGGTTTCAGTTCATTCTGGTTTTTCTTATTGTAAGAACAGGATTAATGACATCCAAGCTCTTCACAAGTTGAAGCTGAAACTTGAAGCAAATTTTCTAGATTTGTACATAAAATTCAAAGCAATGTTATTTTTTAAAATATTATATTTCTGGTAGGAGATATTGGCAAATTAGGGATGGGTGAAATATTTTTTTTAGAATATAGGGTTCTAATAATAACTCATATTCTTAGGAAAAAATAAAATTATTTGCTATAGTCTGAGTTTCAAAAGTGGTGGTTCAAAACCTAATTTGATGAGAATTCCATGGAAACTATCTCCAAAGGCACTGTTGACTTCTTTCTTTGCAGCTGTTAGGAACATGCCTTTCTTTTATACTAAAATTTTACAAGAGATTATTGGCTGAATATATGTTTACTTGCCCATAAAAGTTCTTGAACACCTCTTATCCACAATATTCTCTTTATGTGCATGTATTGGTATACTAAAATTATTACTTATTTGCACTCATAGATTGTAGGTCTTCACAAAGAGACTTAAAATTGAAGTTGTGCTATAAAATTAATATTTTCTCACTCAGTCTCTAAGCGGTTTTATAATCAAGTTTCATCCTAAGAATTACAAGTTTATTTATTTATTTACTCAAAATATGCCTTCTATATACCAGGAAGTGTATGATAAAAATATAAAAAGAGGTTCATAAGATTTAATATCACAGATAAGCTTACATTGCCATCAAATCCTTCCAAACAAATAGATGTCTACTGATCAAAAGCAGAATGAAATATCTAATTGTTATAAAGGAGTTGCCATGAGTAATAATAGAAAAATCATTCTACAAATATTTTAATATTATCATTGTATATAGTTCGGATGACCATGTAGCTTTTTGGACAAAGTAGTACACTTTGGGTAGCGAAAGGGGCCACCTTTTAATAATTATGCTAGTATGGCAAGCATAATCACAGAATGACCCAAGTAATTGGCATATGTTGTCATTCTATGCATGGTACCACCATAATTACTTTCTTAACTCTGTAATTCATCATTTTAAATTACGTTTATGTGGCACATTTATTGAGTATATCACATATTGCTGTATTGATTGCTCTTTGGAAGTTTAACTTTCATATTTAAAACAAAATAAGCTTGTATTTCTTTTTGTAGCAATTGTAGCAGCATGACTGAACACGGTTGGATACCTGAACTTGGCATGGAAAAAGAATTTCTCACGTTAGGTGTACCATGTCTAAACTGAAATGATGTCCTACACAAACAACACCCATACACTCGCACACACACGCTTGGTGTTTTCTTGGCTTGGTATATTTTGAAAGCTTTTTATATGCTTTTATTTTTCCTTATTTTTTAATGTTCTTAGGAAGTAGAACCCTTTTAAGTTTGTCTCTGAGTTAATGATAGTGAGGGTAAAGATAACATTTATTCAGCAATTATTTAATAACATACACTAATTTCAGGATTGGGCCAGATGCTGGACATGTTTCATTAAATAGCATAGGAATAGTCTCTGCTCTCACTGAAGAGAATTCATTCATGTACATCTTTGAAGTGTTTCATTCATATTATCATTAAACAAACAGTTTTCCCTACTGAAATTTTCTTTATCAAAAATCATATTTTCCAAAAATTAGCATACTGATTCTGCTCTACAAAAATATCATTGTAAAATAGCAATCCCTCACTTAAAACAGTTTCTGGCATATATTAAGAACTGAGTAAATAATTACTCAATGAATGAATGAGTAAATAAAATTCAATTAAGTCTTTGGTTATTTGTGAACAGAGATTTGATATTGATAGGTGAAATGTATTGCTACTCTAAAGATCTGAAGAGGCAAATAATTTTAACCACTGGACTATATTTGGGAACTAGTCTAAGTTTCAAATCTTGTAATGTCTTTTGTTCTTTTTCACTCTTAGTAAGCAAGCTAATGTGGAGAAAAATAATGTACAGTTAGAAATTACATGGAAAGTGATGTGAATAATTAACAGCTAGAATATCATTCCCAGCATAGATGCAAATACCACTTGCCTTCTTGTTAAAATTTAGAAAACCACAATCAATAAAGAACCGTTATTTCATGAAATACATATGTCATCAACGATAAGCTGCACCTTATTTTATGTAATGCTAAGAAAGAAAGAGTGCAGACAAGTAAACAATAATATACTTATCACATATGTTTTTAAAATTTTCCTATTAAAACAAGTTTTTTACGAATTATTGAGATTTGTTTTTAGGTCTTGTTTCAGTCTTATATGTACACACAAAGGAAAATATGAGCAGAGTAACTTGGTTCACATGTTCCGAAATTTTCCTTGTATCCAAAGGTGATTTTTCGAAATGTATTTTTGATTTCAAAAGTGTCACTGAATCACAACATACAACATTGGTCACTGTGTCATCAAGAGTGTTGATGATGCAGTATTTCTTAAGAGTGTTCCACAATTGTCTCCAACATTTTCTTCCAAATCATTGCTTCTATAAATTTTTAATGCTGATGCATTTTTTTTTTTTTTTTTTTTGTGAGGAGATCAGCCCTGAGCTAACATCCGCCAATCCTCCTCTTTTTTTTGCTGAGGAAGACAGCCCTGGGCTAACATCGGTGCCCATCTTCCTCCACTTTATATGGGACGCCGTCACAGCATGGCTTACCAAGCTGTGCGTCGGTGCGCGCCCGGGATCTGAACCAGCGAACCCCGGGCCGCCGCAGCGGAGCGCACGCACTTAACCGCTTGCGCCACCGGGCCGGCCCCCTGATGCTGGTGCATTTTTGATCTACTGAAGATATCAATTGAAGGCTCTCATACAACAACCAGTGTTCTCACTTCTTTCTCGAATAATCTTTAAATAATGTTGACTGAAATAATAAGAGACGCAATTGTCCACTCACGCTACCAAGAATGACAACCAATTATATGCATAGTAAATGATAAAAGCTGACTGGACAACTGCAGCAATGAGTTTTCACCTAGTGTAAGACATGTCTCCATTTCAGAGATATTTACATGTTAAATGTGTGTGAATGTGTTTGTGTACATATATTTATGTATGTGACATTACGTATATGCATATTTATGTATACATACTTTATGTCTCACCTTATTGCAATGAAATATATCCGGTAAATGAAATCAAATACAGTTAAGCTCTGCAGTTACTACTGGTGTGAATAATGGAGAAAGCTCTACCTCAGTATATAGATACAAATGGTTGGTTTCAAAAATAGAATATCTATTGTTTAATTGCAGATTCATGTGCTTATTTGAACACCAATCTTTAGAAGGGAAAAAAACATTCGAAATTTCCACCAAATACATTGAAAAGTATATTACGTTTTAGATTATCCAAAGGAAAGCTTAGGTATTGTGTTACTTGTTTAGTTATGTCCCACAATAAAACTGATTTTAATATAAGCTTATTGCAAAAAGAAAAAAAGTTCCATTTTGTAGCGTTGGCTTTCTATTTCCTATCTACTTGGCCACATGAAACTTGGGTGCCTGTAAAGGCAGGATAATAACTAATCCTCTTTGGTGTTTAGCGTCACTTAATCCTTTCTGGTACTTATCTTATTAACATTTTTTTCTCTTGTATTTAAATGCCAGTGCAGAGCACTCAAATTGCTTGCATTTATTTCTGTGCCTCTGAATTTCCAAGTTACAGAAAGTACCTTCAGAAATATTTGATTAAATATATGCATTTATCTGAGTCTATATTCATTTTCAAGTGCTTATTCTAGTTTAATAACTTTTAGTTTGGATATTTTAAGCTACCAGTTTATGTTTACCATTATTTTGTAACTGTAGAAAACATCTGCAATGTAACATAAGCTCTTTAACTAGGCTTCCAAAAACTTTCATAAAACTTTTGCATACTTTTAGTTTTTATTTAAAACCCTACTTGAGGTACATGAATCTTTAAAGCATATTACTGGGCATTACTTATATTAAAGGGTGTAAACCAATAAATCTTTTCTTTTGAAAAACTCCATTAGTCAGACCAGGCTAAGCTTTGCTGCACTAACTAGCGTACACAAAATCACAGTGATTTGAAAAAACAAAACTTATTTCTCACTCATAACTCATATCCATTGTAGGTTAGCCCCTGGAGAGTCTGTTTCAGATGGATTTGTACTTCCAGATCACCAAGACAGAGGAGATGGGATGTGGCAAAGGATGCCTGGCTTTTCAGTATCACATTTCACTCTCTTCTCATTTCTTGTGGCAAAGCAAGTCAGAGGGGTAGCAAATAACCTCAAGATGATTGGGGATGTAGTTATTCTACGTGCCAGAAAGAAAAAAGGGAATATTTGTAAACAGCCCTAGTGACTACCACATTCACTTTAACGCAGCTTCCCTTTGAAGGAACACAGAGTAACTTAGTATATAAAATCAATACACTGAGGTCCTAAATATACGTTTAACTTTCTTTTGCAAAAAAAAAAAAAGAGTAGAGAATTTTTAGTGTTATACAACCTTTTAGGTTATATATAAGAAAGAAATTATTATATATGTATATGTGTGTATATATATGCATATATGTTTGTGTACATCTACATATGTTTTGATTACCGCTGTGCATTCATATGTTATTTAATTTAATACTTCAACAAACAGTGTACAAATATATTTATTCTCCTTCTTTATTATGATTGAGGAAGAAACTTAGATCAGGGAATTTAAGTAAATTTTTCTAAATTACACAGCTAATAAGTCATCACACTGAAATCTAGTTCCATTAGTTCTGGTTTTCCTACTACAAGATGCTGTCTCTTAGGAAAAGTACCATGTCTCCATGTCTCCAGATAAGTGAGGAGACATTTGTTTTTGTAGGTATGACTTAAAATTATGTTCAGCCTTCTTCTATTTACTTGCTTTTAAGTGAGATTCAAATATAAAATATTATAAATTGGGCACTTTCAGTACGGTGAAATGAAAAGTTTGGCAACTCTTCTCCCTGTAAAGCAACTATAAAACTGGATGCAATTGTCAAGAACAAAAATTTCAGGCTCTGAACACGGATAAATAGTATACAAAAAATTGACAAGTGTTTGTTCATGAAAATTTACTGAACTTGAGATAAGAAGAGTGAGAGTCTGTGCCGTTCTTATCCAGTGATTTCTCACCACCACCCCTCCCCCCACCCGTCGCCCCACCCCGGCAGCTTGGTCAGAGATTTAACTCTACCGAGGAAGGACAAGCTGTGAAAACCACAAGTTTTCCTGATGGAGACAGCTCACTGGATTTGGAGCAAACAGCAAAAATGCTACATCAAATACATTGTAAGTAAAAGCAGCAATCTCTGTGACAAGAAAAAGTGGGGGGACAATGGCTCTGCTAGTCTGCAGTTGGGATCCTGATTGGTTATCAACTGTTACCACATCTATTCAACATTGTGCTGGAGGTCCTAGCCAGTGCAATAAGGAATAAATATGTGTCACACATGTTAGAATGGAAGAAGTAAAACTGTCTTACTTCACAGATCATGTGATCTAGTATGTAGCAAATCATAAGGAATCTCCAAAAAAAAAAAAAGTCTAGAAGAACTAATAAAAGATTTTAGATTGCAGGCACAATATATGATTAATAGGCCAAATAAGTTCACATCCTAATCACTGGAACCTGTAAATGTTACCTTATATAGCAAAAGAGTTAATATTATATTACTAGAGATAACTTAGAGACTAAGTTAAAGATTTTGAGAAGAGGAGCTTATCCTTGTTTATCTGGGTGGATCCTAAGTGCAATAATGTGCATCCTTATACGAGAAAGGCAGCGGGAGCTTAGAAGAGAAGGTGATGTGAAGACAGAAGCAGTGACTGGAGTGATAACTGCCACAAACCAAAGAATGGCAAGGAATTTGGGGCAGCCACGGGAAGCTAGAAGATACAAGGAATGGATTATCTCCTGAAAACCTGCAGAGGGAGGATGGCCCAGCCAACACCTAGATTTCAGAATTCTTGCACCCACAACTGTGAGAAAATTAATTTCTATTGTTTTAAGCCACCAAGTTTGTAGTTGTTTGTTCCTGCGGTCTCAGGAAATTAAAATAAATGTCAACATAAAAAAATCAATTGTATCTAGAATCTAGAAATGAATAATCCAAAAATAAAACTAAACATCTTATTTCATTTATAATAGGATAGAAAAGAATAAAATCCTTGGGAATAAATTTTATAAAAGCAGTGCAAAACTTGCAAAATGAAAATGACAAAACATTGCTAAGAAAATATTAAAGATCTAAATAAATTGACATCCATGTTCATGCGACAAGAAGACTAAGATGGCAATTCTCCCTAAATTGATATATAGACTCAAAACTATCCCTTCCAAAATTTTAGCTTTCTTTTTTGTAAATTGACAAATGGATGCTAAAATATATATGAAAGTCAAAGGACCTAGAAGACCCCACATAATTTTAAAAAATAAAAATGAAGTTAGATGACTATACTAACCACTTTAAATACTGTGAAGCCACATTAATGAAAACAACATGGTATTGGTATAAGGGTTGTCATATAGATTACATAGATCTATGGAACAGAATTGAAAGTCCTGAAATGAACCCTTTCATGTATGGTCAATTTATTTTTTGACAAAGATGCCAAGGCAGTTGTCTTCGATATATGATATTGGGACAATTGGAAATCCATAGGTACATATATCTCACACTATACACACAAATAACTCATATATCTGATAAAAAGACTTGTTTCCAGATTATATAGAGAAAACTTACAACTAGTAATAAGATGACAAACAACCTAATTAAAAACTGGGTAACAGGTCCAGCCCCGTGGCTTAGCGATTAAGTGTGCATGCTCCGCTACTGGTGGCCCAGGTTCGGATCCCGGGTGTGCACCAATGCACCGCTTCTCCTGCCATGCTGAGGCCACATCCCACATACAGCAACTAGAAGGATGTGCAACTATGACATACCACTATCTAATGGCGCTTTGGGGGAAAAAAAAGGAGGAGGATTGGCAATAGATGTTAGCTCAGAGCCGGTCTTCCTCAGCAAAAAGAGGAGGATTAGCATGGATGCTAGCTCAGGGCTGATCTTCCTCAGGAAAAAAAAACAAGAAAAAAATAACTGGGTAACAGATTCAAATAGATATTTAACCAAAAGAAATCTTCACCAAAGAAAATATATGAATGGCAAGTAAGCAAAAGAAAAGATGTTCAGAGCCAGCCCTGTTGGCCTAGTGGTTAAAGTTTCGTGCTCTCACCACTCGGCAGCTCTGGTTCATTTCCCAGTCATGGAACCACACCACCTGCCTGTCAGTTGCCATGCTGTGGCAGCAGCACACATAGAAGAACTACGAGCACTTATAACTAGGATATACAACCATGCACTGGGGCTTTTTGGAGAGGAGGAAAAAAAAAAAGAGGAAGATTGGCAACAGATGTTAGCTCAGAGCAAATCTTTCCCTGCAAAAAAAAAAAAAAGAAAGATGTTCAATATCATTATTTGTTAGAGAAATGAAAATTAGAAACACAATAACATACCACCACAAGGCCACTAGAATGGCTATAATTAAAAAAAAAAGTGTTGACAAAGATATCGGGAAACTAGAACTTTCGTACATTGCTGGTGGGAATGTAAAATTGTTGTATTAGTTTTCTATTACTACTATAACAAATTACCAAAAATTTAACAATGTAAACAACACATTTGTTATCTTACAGTTCTATAGGTCAAAAGTCTGATATGGGTTTCACTGGGCTAAGACCAAGGTGTTGGAGGGGCTGTGTTCCTTTCTTAAGCTTTTAGGGAAAATACACTTCCTTCTTCATTCAAATGTTGCCAGAATTCACTGCCATGTGGTTGTTGGACCGAGGTCTTTGTTTTTTGCTGGCTGTCAGCTGAGGGCCTTCCTTGGCTCCTAGAGGCCTCTCTTCAATTCTTCAATATAACCCTCCTACATCTCAGAACCAGCAACAGGGCATTGAATCCTCATGCTGCCATCTTGCTGACTCATGACTCTGCCTCTTTTTCTTCTACTTTCAAGGACCCTTATACTTAACATTGGGCCTCCCTGGATGAACTTGGATAATTTCCCCATTTCAAGGTCAGCTAACTAGCAGTCTTAATTCCGCTTGCTTCCTTAATTCGATTTTCCCATGTGATGTGAACATATTCACAAGTTCCAGGGGTGAGAATTTGGCCATTGGGGGAACAGTTCTTCTATCTACCGTAATAGTATAGCCACTTAAGAAAGTAGTTTCTTCAAAAGTTAAACATAAACTTAACATGTGACCTGGAAATTTCCCAACAAGGAATCTATCCAAGAGATATGAAAACATATGTCCACACAAAAGTCAGTTTACAGATGTTCTTAGCAGCATTATTCATAATAGCCAAGAACTGGAAATAATCAAAATGTTCATCAACTGGTGAAAGGATACACAAAATGTGGTACATCCATACAATGGAATACTATTCATTAATGAAAAGAAACAAACTATTGATATATGATGCAACAAAGAATGAAGCTCAAATACATTATGATAATTGAAAAATCCAAACACAAAAACCTATATATTGTAGTTATATTTGTGTTAAATATGCAGAAAGGGTAAATCTATAGAGACTGAAACCATATCAATGTTTGCCTGGTGCTGGGGGTTGGGGGGAGAATTGACTTCAAGTGTGCACAAAGAAACTTTTTGAATGATGAGATTGTTCTAAAACTAGATTATGATGATGGTCATATAACTCTATAGATTTACTAAAAATCATTGAATTCTACCCTTACAATGGGTAATTTTTATGGAATGCAAATTTTACTTCAATAAAGCTGCTCAAATTCTCCTTCTATAAATTCATATTTCACAAGTAAGCTAGCATTTTCTAAAGAACACTTTTGTCGTTAACTAATTCATGATTTATTTCTAAATTTTGAAGCTTAACAGTAACATCTTCAAAATGTCTACCATCTCCCTCAGACAGACGGCTCCCAAGGGCAGTGAAATCCCCTTGCCCACTCTCAAAAACATCCCCATACGTGGCCCAACCCACTTCAAGCAGATTTCACCAAGAGCATCATGCCATAGAAGCACTATTCTGAAAAAAGAAAAAAACAAAAATCAACACACAACAACATCAAAACCTTAAGCTTTAATCATGTAGAAGTGAAGTCATGAACAAGTTGTCTTAATCTACTGAGTAGAATTTCTAAACTATGAACTTTCAAAGTGGGTTACTCAATCTTACCACACTGGGTTGTTATTAGAATTAAAAGGAACAATGTCTGAATGGTACCTGACAAATTCTATGTTTTCAATAAATGTTAGTCAGCTTTCCCTTTCCTACAAAAGGACTTCACTTTCAATCATTTTAGTTTTCAGCAGATTTGAAAAAGAGCTCCTCTTCACTAAAGTGTTGAATCTCTGGTTTATTTCATGTGTTCACAATATTTATCCATATCAGTCTGTATGCAAGCATCAAAGAGGCCCCAAATGGTGGAGAACATGTTTTGATAATATAGAGATGGAGCATCCTCCAGACTAAAGTAAATGCAACTGAACACCTATTAGGCGTTCAAAGAGATATGGACAAAAATGGGCAAGAGGAAAGTTATGATTATAGAGAGAGCTAATAGAGTTAATGACACAACGAAACAAAGATTTATTTTTATGGAATATGTTAATGTTTCAATGTGAAGGAATGTAGACATAAGAGGAGTGGGTAAATTAGAGCAGATCACCAGGTTAGTGACAGGTAAGAGGCTTGTGCTGGAGGAGGCTAGAGTTAGGAAACTTCCATGTTCTCCATATATAATAGTTCCTGATGGAGAACGTGGCTAAAACCGCGAGTGGAGATACTGAATTTGGCTTTGTTCAGGACGGTAGTAGGCTCAGACTTCACACTGCTCATTTAAAAGCTCAGCAGTGTGTCATTGTAGCTAAGACAAGGCAATTGCTAAGTGAATAAAACCCTCCCCCTCGTCTAGGAGTTGGAGATGCATATGGCTGAAACGCCAAGCTGCGAGCTTCTCCTGTCTGTGCAGCAGCTCCCTAAGTGCCAGGGAACCTGAAAAATCATGAACTTTCATTGCTCTTTTTGTTTCTTGAGGCTGAGCTGCATTAAGTGGGAAGCAATGCCAGAAAAGGGAGCACAAGTCTCAGAGTTAAAAAACTTTTTATCTCCTGTACGTTCTACTAGGGGTCTTCAGGATAGCAAAGTAAAAATATGTATAATGCATATAATATTTCAAAACTGTATATAGTGTTTAGTGTATGCTAGGCATTTACATTTAACCTTCTCAACCTACGAGGTAGGTATTACTTTTATTACCACTTTACAGCTAATGAAATTGACACACAAAAATTTAAATAACTTGTCCAATGTCAAAGTCACACAGTTAGTAAATGACAGAGCCTAAGTTCACACTCAGACTATCTCTGGAGTTCTTTCTTTTAACCACTTTACATAGTACCTCCATATATATGTAAGTTCATGTATACATCTATATATATACATTTGCACTTAATGAAAGAATTTATATTTCTTTTTCTCAGCATTGAGAAGTTACTGACATAGTTTGTTAATTTAAAGTATGCAAATTTTGTTGATTCATAATTATTTTAAACATGCATGCATTTTGCTCTTGTCTATGGCTTTATTTTCCAAACCCATATTAGGAGGTAATAATAGAATCTCCTCTACAGAAGTTAGTGTCACCCAAATGCTTCTGATGATAAATTGGTTGAGAAAGCTTATAACGTTGTGGAGATCAAGATTTGGCCGCCCTGAAATCTATCTCTTTACCTTGATTGTTTTCTCTGATGGACATTTGGCCTCCCCCACTAACTGCCTAAAGAATTTGACATAGTAACTCCTTCCTGGAACAGATCTTCTATCTGATGGCTGTAATATAATGTAAAATAGATGTTACAACAGAAAAGGCACCAACAAGCCCATCGGAAGTTCTGTCTCTCTGGCCACATTCTCTGGATGGCCCTTCCAGGAGTTGCCAAACAAACATTTACATTTATAAGGGAAATCTGCATTTGTAAAGGTATCTCCCTTTCTGTATTGGGAAGAGGGGGGATGACCTCATTTCTAGAAACTCATCAATGTGGAAGGTGAGGCCTTAAATCTGCATAATAACCTTACCCTTGTTTACAGTGCTTTAGTGGTATTCATCTGTAACTGACACCCCCCAGCCCCAACATCCTCCTTTGTCTAGCTGAAGATGGTATTTAGGACGAGAATTTCTGCTATTGTGTTGAGAAACGCAGTGTCCCTGCTTTCTCCCATGTATACATGTTATTAAACTTGGTATTATTTTCTGCTAACCTGTCTTGTTAATTATTTGGCCAGCCATAAGAACCTTAAGGGAAGGGGCAGAGGGGGATTCTCCCTCCTCCCCCACAATGTCTTTCATTTTATTTCACTAAGGAAAAAAAATGTTTCTCCATTATTTCCCCCAGCATAGCAGGTCTATAGCTCAATTTTTTTCCAAGGTATTTAATATACAGATTTCCAGAGCAGGCAAGAAAATGTTGAACTGCTACTCTTTCTATCGTTTACCCTCATAGTAGGAATAAAATTCTAAACTGAGTTTTGACTAAGACCTCTTATCTAGACCCCACTCTACCTCTCTCTCCTTAACATCTATTTTTCCAATAGCTTTCAGAGAGATGTTTGTATAAGGTCACTTTTATGTACCAAATGGCACAATTTGTTTGACAATCTGACACTTGTGAAGTTTATATTTTTCACTTTGTTAAGAATGAAGTAAAAGATGTTTGCTCACGTTATATATTGTGATAAGCATCTGATTCAAGGAAAAGATACTTTTTTTAATGATCTAACTACTTGTTCAGGCCAAAGGGTTATGTGGCAGAATTCTTGCACATATCGATAACATGGTAGAGCTGAATGTGTATGTTTCCATTTGCTTCTTATACTCTTGATATAAAAATCTATCACTCATTAATAATGTCACAGACATTTTGGACATAAAGTATCTGTTAAATCGATAGATCTATTGACAGATCATTCTGGTAGAATATCAAATATAAAAGACATTTTTAGCATAACTTCGTATTTTGAGTAAAAATACTCTAACTAGTATTTGAAGTTTTAAGGCAACTTGCAACTAAAGTTTTACGTATAACCATGTGCTTAATCCCAAGTGACAACATTAACATTGGATGTTTCACAGAAAATATTGCTGAATGTCAAGTCCATATTAACCTGGAGAGAAAAATAAAGTTGTATAAAAAGTGTATGTTGGTTGGATAATGTAGCTTACTTCCATAAAACCATAAATTAGACAACTAATTTTAAAGTATACCTACACCAAAAAATTTGACATTCCTACGTTTCTTTTGTTAGATTTTTCATATTTAATCTCTGCACACACAACTTAATGCTACTCTTTATGAACTATGAGCTCTTCATAAAAGCCTAATTCTCAAGTCCAGTGACGTATCATCTATAACTGTAGAGAAGCCATAACTATGTGCAAATCTAAAATTTAAAATATTCTCTGTAGCAGACTTCTGGTATTGCAAATATTTGTTATGAATAATACCTATCAGTAAATAGAAGTGTTTAGAAACACTTTTTTCTAATTATTTTCCTGCTACAGTTTATGACTTTAGTGAAAGAAGAAAATTTGATCAAACTTCTGGACCCATGGAGTATAGGGCTGTGGTATGTGGCTCTCCAGGAAAAACAAGGCTAAAGTGTGTAGAAGGAAGATGTTGGTTTTAAAGAGGACCACCTGTGGTCAATAAATGTAAAGAACTGTCTTTCATTTCAATCAGAGACCAGGAGAAAGTAAAGTCAAAGAAATCCAATTTAGGAGAAAAAGAATAGCCTTACATGTTGGCTTGGCAGTTTGATAGCTACCTTCCTCATGGTTTTTAATCTTAGGACACTCTTAAGTAATGGAAATAGTGGCCTCAAATTTTTATTTAGATTAATTATACCAAATCATGTACCCCAGGGACCAGCACTAACACGGAGTGTGTACTGGTTGTAATACTTGATTTTCCTCTAATGGATTGCATCTTTCTATAGTAATGTCCACTCTCCCCCACAAATTTCACAGGATTTTCATGGGAACTTTCACTTAGTATGACATTATCCCATCCATTGTCCACAGTTGATTTCTGCTGGAGCAAGCATCTGAGTCAACATGTCCACTAAAAATTTTCCTAGGGATTTTTA
The DNA here is from genome assembly GCF_020826845.1 of Diceros bicornis minor. Classification (NCBI taxonomy): domain Eukaryota; kingdom Metazoa; phylum Chordata; class Mammalia; order Perissodactyla; family Rhinocerotidae; genus Diceros; species Diceros bicornis. The sequence goes on along the minus strand of NC_080747.1, from coordinate 25,729,894 downwards.
GACTCCAAAAAGAGTCACAACATTCTCTTTATTGCCACTGAAATTGTAAGATATAATATTCAGGAGCTGTCAACAGCTATATTTTATGACATCTGGAAAAAGCATAAACTAACCACCATAGAGAATAAAGATGGGAAACAGAGAAAGAATGCTCCTAGAATGGAGCATTCTAGGCTCCATTCTTGACTTCCAGAAGTTTAGTTGTTAATCTCTTCTTTGGATTCCTAGAGATGCCCTAGTTTCATTCCCATAAAACTCCTCTTTCCTTGACTTATTTCCATTTGGCTTTTTATCAAGTTCAACCTAAATTTTCCCAAATCCTGAATGAGTTATTTACAAGTGGGAGTACATGCAACTAGGGGTTTATTTTTCTAACTCATAAATAACACAAATAAAAATATCTCCTAAATATGTGGCTTTCCACAGGGAAATCAGGGCAGCAAATGTGAGACAAAAGGAGAGGCTTCTTATGCAAAAGCAAAAGAGTAGTTCTAGAAATATTTGTAATCATCCTCATTTTGATACTTCTCATCTCATGTCTACACATGGACTTGCCTATCTCTAATTTGAGAAGCTGAAAGAAAAGAGGTAATGAGAAAGATATATGGGTCATAATTAATGGGAAGGGATGACTAAGATATAGGGAAGGGCCATCTATGCTGGGTAGGTGCTTACAAGCCAAGGAGGATGTCATTCGAAACTCTAAGACTCGTATTTCATGATATCCATCCATAATCACTACTTCTGGGATCCAAAAAAGTTATCTAACCTAGAATGAGTTAACCCTTTGTGAGCTGTAATGCAGCCAGATTAGGTTCACCTAGAATTTTCTCAAAATAAATAGTCTATGGGTCAAATAACATGTGATTGAGAAATAAAGGCTTTTCTCTCCTATGAAGTTATAAGCTATGTGGAATAAAACCAGTTCTGGGCTTATTCAAATTTTCTTCATTAATTCTAGAAGTTCTCAGGGGTGTCTCACACGTGCTTCTGGACATGTGGTCTTTGTCTACACCAACTACAAAGCCTTTCACCATCCATAAAGATACAAAAATGTCCCAGGACTGTCACTAAAACCAGATATTAAGAAACTAGTTGCTGATATTTGAGACAAGAACTGTATCCTCTTATAAATGCTGAGAGTGTTAGAAGTGCCTTCCTCTAATCTTAAAGCAGTTGTTACCTAATCTAACTTCTCCATTGCATCTGACTGTAACTACACATATGGACGTTACCGATAAGCTGGAGTTGCACTAAGTATACTGGGTATGCTCCCAAATTTGGAGTTAAACTCATCATGTGGTTAAAACTCAGTGTTGTCACTAGCTAGCTGTTTAACTTTGGACAAGTCACATCCTCTCTCTTTTCTGTAGATGTTTCACATTTAAAATGGAGATTAGGGGTCGGCCCCGTGGCATAGTGGTTAAGTGAGCACGCTCCGCTGCTGGTGGGTTCGGATCCCGGGCTTGAACTGATGCACCGCTTGTCAGGCCATGCTGTGGCGGCATCCCATATAAAGTGGAGGATGATGGGCACAGATGTTAGCCCAGAGCCAGTCTTCCTCAGCAAAAAGAGGAGGATTGGCGTGGATGTTAGCTCAGGGCTGATCTTCCTCACAAAATAAATAAAAAATTAAAAAATAATAAAAAAATGGAGCTTACGATAGCATGGTTCTATTGAGTTGCTGCCAGCATCAGAGCAGGTAATGTGGCATAGTAGACTAAGCCATCCTGTGTTCCAAACAGAAGTGAAATTTTTATGTTAAATTTTCTAGTGTTTCCCAATTATTATGTTTTGTGAAATCATGTCCATTTTAACTTGCTTTCGTTCATTTATAAATTTAACTTATATTTATTGAAGCAGATATAGATGCTTCCATGGAAGTAGAACTCAGGTGAATGACAGACACCATGTGTATTCAGAATTGATTTTGCCCTTCGATTACCGAGCCATTATATTTGGACTACACCACTCTCTCCTTAGGACTAGATCTTTCCCAGATTGATTCTTTGTCCTTCTTGTAAAAGCCTCAGAGATACCCTCTTACCTAATCAGACACTCATTATAACCACAACTGCTATCTTACCCACCACACTCTTCACCCACATACCTGGCATCTGCATCCCAACCAAACAACAATCTACCAGGTATTCTTGTAATACATCTAAATCAATATGAAAGCATCACTTTAGTCAAGCTGGGACACATACATACAAACACATGTGCAATTATGTTCGTGCAAATTATATGCTAAATCCTGAATTGCCTCATCTTCAACAACAAATAAATAAAAATATCCTACATGACAAAGATCATCTCAAGTTTGGGAAAGATCTGTAAGGATCAGGAAATGCAATTAAGTAGTTTTATAAGTGCTAATAGCTTTCAACTTGATATCCTCTTGAGCCTTCTTAATAATCAAATTCATGCTCTTAAAATCCCCAAATTATTTTTTGTCCCAAATGACTTGCTATCTTGGTAAATTTTATTATCTGGCTGCAAATTACAAGTGGGATGGATCTAAAAATTCCATAAATAAGTAAATTGAAACCTCCTGTCTGAAACATTAACTATTGCCTCTGCCTAGCAGTGATGACTTGGTTTTCTACAACTTTTTTTTTAATGTAATACAAATGTGTGTATACTTCAGTAGAAAGCTGGAACTGATGAGAAATTTCTGTGACTAGAAGATCTGTAACTTAAATGGACATGGCTAGAATGCACAGGTTCCTCCCATGGCTTACCAAAGGGGCTATTTGAAGTAGATGAAGTAATCTTTCTCATGACTTTTTTTGCCTCCTTATCCATGCTAATCATTCTGAACCAGAAAATTCCAATTGTCTTGCTAAATCTTGTTGCTGATAGAATTGAGGGGGAGAGTATGAGCTGATGAAGAGAAACAAAAAAAATAAGATATTGAGTGGTTATGTGCCCTAACTTTGTAGCCAATTTATTACCAATTTGGGTAATAAAATCCAAATTGGGGCTGACCCTGAGCTCTGCCACTAACTAGCTGTTTGATGTTGGACAAGTCGCTGAACCTCTCTGATCCTTAAGGTTTTCATAAATAAAATAGACATTATAACGGTGGTGGTTCCATGAAGTTGCTGTGACTAGCACAAGAGAAATGTAGTATGGTGACCCAGTGTAATGCTAGTATGGTAACCCATGGCACAATGCCAAATAAGGCAAGATGGTGAATCCTTTAGTTTGGTGGCCAGTCGACGTGCAGATGGTTAACTCTGAATATATCAGGTAAACATGTTTTCAACATCCTTTAACCTGTCCTTTTTATCTAGAAATCTATGTTCTTTCCGTTTCTGTTTATTTCCCATTAAGGCATTTACCAATAAATCATTTTTGATGAATTTCATAGACAAAAAGCCATTAAAATTCCTTGATAAATTTGCAATAACTGTCCAGTGTGCTTTGAGCACTGGACAAGAGGCTGGAGGACACTGTTGTTTTGAACAAAATAGCCAGAAACGCTGCCCTGTTGGAACTTTCAAACTAATGGAGGGGAAAATATGTTTTCAAATTATTACGCACACAAACCAAAACTATCCATTGATATAAATGCTATGAAGGAAAAATTACAGAATACCATAGAAGGATATAACTAGGAGACCTAATTTCAATTGGGAGATTAGAAAAGGCTTTTCTGTACAATTTATAAATTTAAAATAATTGAAAACACAATTAGAAGAAAAATATTTTGTGATGCATCGAAAGTATTAACAAATTCAAATTTCAGTGTTCAAAATAAATTGTTATGGGAACATAGCCATGCTCATTCATTACATAGTGTCTATATGGCTGCTTTCATGTTACAATAAGAGACTTGCGTAGCTGAAGCAGAGACTGGCCCTCAAAGCCTAACATATTTACTATGTGGCCCTTTACAGACAACATTTGCTGACTTCTGGTGTAGAGCCTTGAAAGACTCCATAAGGATGTTTTTCCATAAGTTAAATGAGATGCTATTGAAGGGAGCTATTGAAATGTTTTAAAGCTATTGTGGGGCCTCATCAAATTTACATTTTTAGGATCTCTCTGGCTGATATACTTTTTTTCAGGTTTATTTTTATCCTAATATGAAAAAGTAAATATTCAAAATCACAGCTCTTAGCAAAATTTTGGAAATAGGGACTTGGACAAAGTAATAAAACTCAAACTAGCTCATTGTTACTTCATTTAACAAACGTCTTTAAAAATACACCATTTCCAGACACTGTGTTAGGTGTTACATAAACCAAGATGAGTCAGATATAATCCTTGCCCTCAACTTGCTTGCAGTCTATTTGATATAAGGCCTTAATAGCCTGTTGGTAGATTTAGATATTCCTGTCCATGCTGTTTTAGTGACTAAATAAAGGAAAGCATGAGACACAACTCAGGAAAGGCTTCCAACTCCTAGGATTTAAACAATAATTTATTAGCTATTGTTTGTTGAGTGCGTATATTATTCCTAACCCTGACTACAACCCTCTGAAGCGGGCATATTAGTTCAGCATTGTGAGAAAACACCAGGGTACAGAGAAATTAAGTAACTTGCCCAAGATCCCAGGGGTTATAGCAGTGGAACTTTAATTTGAGACAATACCTATCCATCTTAGTCAATTCGGGCTGCTGTAACAAAATATCACAGACTGGTTAGCTTATAAACAATAGAAATTTCTCACAGTTCTGGAGGAGGGGAAGTCCAAGATCAAGGTAATGCAGGTGCCAGCAGATTCAGTATCTCTTGAGGACCTGCTTTGCTGTGTCCTCATATGGTAAAAGGGACAAGGGAACTCTCTGGGACCTCTTTTAAGAGGGCACTAATCCCAATCATGAGGGCTTTGCCCTCATGACCTAATCACCTCCCAAATGCCCCATCTCCTAATGTCATCACTTTAGGGGTTAGGATTTCATTATAGAAATTTGGGGGGAAAAGAAAAAACAGTTGTAGAAGTAATTCAAAGTTTATGTGGAGAGGCAAAAGACCCAGAATCGCCAACACAATATTGAAGGAGAAGAACAAAATTGGAGAATTCACCCTGTCCTACTTTAAGATTTACTATAAATCTACAGTAATGAAGACCGTGTGTTATTGGTGAGAGAAAAGACAACGAGCTCAATGGGAGAGCACAGAGAGCCCAGAAATAGACCCCCATAAATACAGTCAACTGATTGTTTACAAAGAAGCAAAGGCAATACAATGGAGCAAAGATAATCTCTTCAACAAACAGTGCTGGAACAACTGGTTATCCACACACAAAAAGTTAATCTAGACACAGACCTTATACCCTTCACAAAAATTTACTCAAAATGGATCATAGACCCAAATGTAAAATTATAAAACTCCTAGATTATAACATAGGAGAAAACCTAGATGACCTTGGGTATGGCAATGATTTTTTACATACAACACCAAAGACACAATTTATGAGAGAAACAATTGAAAAGTTAGACATCATTAAAATTAAAAACTTCTAATCTACAAAAGACAATATCAAGAGAATGAGAGGGAAAGACACAGACTGGAAGAAAATATTTGCAAAAGACATATCTGATAAACCACTGTTATGCAAAATATACAAAGAACACTTAAAATTCAACAGTAAGAAAACAAACAACCTGATCTAAAAAATGGGCCAAAGATTTTAATAGACACCTCACCGAGGGAGATATACAGATGGCAAATAAGCATATGAAAAGATGATCCACATCACATGTCATCAGGGAAATGCAAATTAGAACAACAATGAAATATCACTATACACCTATTAGGATGGCCAAAATCTGGAACACTAACACCACCAAATGCTGGCAGGGACGTGGAGCAACAGAAACTCTTATTCATTGCTCGTGGGAATGCAAAATGATACAGCCGCTTTGGAAGACAGTTTGGTGGTTTCTTATAAAACTAAACTTCGTCTTACCATATGATCCTGCAATTGTACTCTGTGGTATTTACCAAAAGAAATTGAAAACTTTTGTCCACGTATAAACCTATGCACATATGTTTATAGCAGCTTTATTTAAATTTGCCAAAACTTGGAAGCAACCAAGATGTCCTCAGCTGTTGTTACATGCTGTCAAGTCAGTACCAACTCCTGGCGACCTTATGAATGAGTTATGTCCACAATGTCCTGTCCTCAACAGCCCAACTCAGCTTCTGTAGACTCACGCCTATGGCTTCCTGTACGGAGTCAATTTGTCTTGTATTTGGTCTTCCTCTTTTCCTGCTGCCATTTACTTTTCTCTGCATTATTGTCTTTTTCAAAGAATCCTGCCTGCTTATGGTGTGCCCAAAGTAGGACTGCCTTAGTTTTATCATTTTAGCCTCCAGCAATAGTTTAGGCTTAATTTGGTCTAGGACCCATTTGTTCATATTTCTGGCTGTCCAGACTAGCTGTAGAGCTCTCCTCTAACACCATATCTCAAATAAATCAATTTTTTACCTGTAAGCCTTCTTTATTGTCCACATTTTACACCTGTACATCATAATTGGGAATATGAGAGTATGGATGATCTTGGCCTTGGTCTCTAATGACACTTCCTTACACTTGATGATCTTTCCTAATTCTGTCCTTGCTGCTCTTCCAAGTCTCAGTCTTCTCTTGATTTCTTGGCTGTAGTCTCTATTTAAATTGATGACTGAACCAAAGTAAACAAAATCTTTGACAATTTCAGTGTCTCCATTGTCTACATTAAAACTGTTTGGTTCTATTCTCATGATTTTTGTCTTCTTGATTTTCAAATACAGTTTTGCTTTGGCACTTTATTCTTTCTCTTTCGTCAGAAGTTGCTTCAAGTCATTGCTGCTTTCTGTCAATAAGATGGTATCATCTGCATGTCTTAGATTGGTATTTACCCAAGTGAGTTGAAAATTTACATCCACACAAACTCTTCACAAATGTTTATAACATCTTTATTCATAATTACCAAAACTTGGAAACAACCAAGATGTCCTTCAGTAGGTGAGTGGAAAAATAAACTGTGGTACATCCAGAAAATGGAATATTATTCAATGCTAAAAAGAAATGTGCTGTGAAGCTGTGAAAATACACATAGGAACCTTAAATGCATATTGCTAAGTGAAAGAAGCCGTTCTGAAAAGCCTACATACTGTATGCTTCTAACTATATGACATTCTGGAAAAGGCATATGGAGACAATAAAAAGATCAGTGTTTTCCAGGAAGGGGGAAGGAGGGATGAATAGGTGGAACACAGAGGAATTTTAGGGCAGTGAAAATACTCTGTATGATACCATAATAATGGATATATGTTGTACATTTGTCCAAACCCAAAGAATGTACAACAAGAGTGAGCCGTTATGTAAACTGTGGACTTTGGGTGATTATGATGTGTCAATGTAGGTTCATTAGTTGTAAGAAATCTATGCCTCTGGTGGAGGATGTTATAATGGGGGAGGCTATGCATGTGCAGAGTTAGGGGGTATATGAGAAATCTATGTACCTTCTCCTCGATTTTACAGGAGTCCCAAGCTGCTATTAAAAAATAAAGTCTTAATTTAAACAAAAAGCTATTGTCTTTTCAATTTTCTTTCCACTTCAGGTCAAGGGGAAAGATACAATGATGGAAGAATGTCTTTGACGTTTTTTAGAACTTGCTAGTCTCTTGATTTTATCAATAGAGCTGACTTCAGATTCAGAGCCTTCAGAAGATAACAAAAGGTAAGTAAAATATGAGAACAAGTATTATACTGCTTATTTTATTTGGTTTGTTTCTATAAATATATTCAACTGATAAGAAGTGACATTAATTTCCCATTTAAAATAATTATGTAAAGTTTCCTCTTAAAGTAAACTCGATCAACTGAAAAGCAAAAATGAGTTGATTTAAAGAAAACTATTAAGTTAAGAACAGTTCAGATGGTATACAGAATTGGAAAATATGAAGATTGTTGTTTGGAAATACTGTGCTATGCATGTTGCCTCATAACTTTGAGGTGGGGATCCTAGTTGTAGTGTTATTGTTTGCTTGTGTTTTTATTTTAAATAATAAAATTTCAGGATTATAAGGAACTTCCAAGGATATCACATCTATCCTCTCATCTGATCCTGGAAGCCCCTCTTTGATTAGTAGGCCATCTGTAACAGGTTCCTATTGCTGCTGTAACAAATTGCCACAAATTTTGTGACTTAAGACACCACAAGTGTATTATTTTACAGTTCTGGAGCTCAGGAATCCTGAAATCAAGTCATCGGCACGGCTGCTTTCCTTGTGGAATCCTAGGGGATAATCTGTTTCTTTACCATTTCCATCTTCTAGAAGCTGCCTGCATTCTATGGCTCATGGCTCTGCAAAACTCTGTCCTCTGATTCTGTGGTCACAATTCCTTCTCTCCCTTTTATAAAGACCCTGTGATAATATTGGCCCAACTGCATAATCTAGCATAATCTTCCTATCTCAAGACCCTTAAAATAGTCCCATTTGTAAAGTCCCTTTTTGCCATGTAAGGTTACATAGTCACAGGTTCAAGGGTTAGAACATGGACATGTTTGAGGGGCCATTGTTCTGTCTACCACACCATCCTACCATTAAACAGAAGAGTATGGGTTCTATCTTGAGAAAAATTCTTCAGACTTAACTGAAAATCTGTCTCACTTGTATGAACATAATATTTTCCAAGTGTGTGCTCTCTCTGTAGTTGTATCCCAAGTTTGAATTGTCTTTTTGTATGGTCAAACAAATCATGGTGTTAGATCATACTGAGTTTCCTCACACTGAGTTGACTATAGACTTCAAAGGATTTTACTGGATACTCAACAAATCTCTTTTCAGTCTTGTTTTTGAATCCTGAATCCACCATTTGCAGTTTTAGTTATTCCTCCAATCTTTAGATGACAGATAATACTAGCATCATAGGATGATTATGAGAATTAAGGGAGCTTTATATGTATAGTGCCTAGCACAGTGTCCACATGATAAGCAAACAAAAATATTAACTCTCTTTTATCCCTCAATCTTAAATACACACTATTGTCATATATTTCTAGTGTGGCTAAGGAAGGAAAGTCACACCAGAATGACATGGATCGGTATTCTGTGAGTTAAGAATTTAAATTCCTACAGGAACCAGGCAGGCAGCATTAATATATAACTTGGACTGGCTTTAAGATGGCACACTGCAGTAGGACTCTGGAAAACTGAAGAAGACAGTTGCTAGAAATAGCCACATACAGATGCATGGGCTTTCCACAGGTCAAGTGGACATCACAAAACCAGTCAGGCTACAACCACATTGTTGTTGTCTTAGGTTGGATTCTTGAGAAGCTGAGCTTGAGACAAAGATTCTTGTTAAATGGATATATTGCAGGTGTGCTCTCAGAAAAAGAAGAGAGAGAGAAACAGAATAGTGTACTGGATTTAAAACTAAGCAATAACATGGCCTCAGTTGAAAACTCACCTCAATCTGATCCACGCAAAGTTCTGGAACATAAATGGGACACAGGATTGGGCTCACCTCAACACAAAGGGTTGACCTTTTATATCTCATTAGCGTTAGTCGTTGGCTGAGGTCGTCCTCCACACTGGGTAGAGGGGCTGTGTGGAAAGATGGTTCATAACCTCTACGATGAGACAGTTCCCATTTGGCCAGAAAATTTGGCTTATGAGGGTACAGCTGTGAGTCATTAATTGCTAACTCTTTCAGGAGCTAGAGGTGGGAGCACTAGCCAGCTGGTAAGTGGATCTAGTTGGAGCACCACACAGTCTCTACACTTTTATTCTACCCCAAAATGCTGGCAAGGTTCCCCCAGCAGCACGAGATTGGGAGTGTGCTGCTGAAGGTGGTTGCTTAAGATAGAAGAGCAAGAAAAATCTATAGAATTGGCCAGTGGAGAGGCTCCCTACAGAACCATCTCAAGAATTCTCACATGTGCCCAATGGGAGAGTGAGAGTATGACTGGCTACTATATAAAATGCAGAGGACACTGTTCAATGTTAGCCAACAACAATTAACAGAAAGGATTTCAATAGTATACTATTGTGTAATATTGTATACTAATAGTAACAATAGTTACTATTAGCCAGTTGGGATTGCTCATATAAATCCTATGCCTCCCTCCAGGTTGAATTTAGAGCCAGCCATGTCATAATGCCTGTCCATCAATCTGAGGGAAGGAGAATTTATCTGTGCATCCATAATCCTATTAGGCTATGAGTAGGTTTGGGGTAAGAAAAATCAATCTTATGAAGACCAGTAAATGTGGCTTAGGAGTACTGGTAAGTTCTTCAAAATGCTGTTAATCTTTTTTTCCAGGATAGCACTTTGAAGAAACATACAGAAGAGCACAAATCATAAAAAGAAATAATACTGTGCTGCCAAAAATGTCCTTCCAAAATTATTCTTGATAGTCATGGAGAAGGTATGTTTTATGTCTGTATATCCTTGTCTCTCTAGTAACAAGCCCAGTGCCTGAAACCCAATAAAAGAATAAATTTTTAGTAAATGAATACATGAATTTTTATTTTTTGTTTTTTGCTTGATGTCATGTCACTGAGTTTTGTGTCTATCATGAAATGTGAATGGAGGGCTGTTTTAAAAGTAAGCAAAAATTGGACCATAGCTGCAGTAATGCATCTACTAGAAAAATTAATTTATTATTTATTTTCTTGTTAAAAGTATTAGACAGTAAACTGCCTTAAGGCCAAAAAAAAAAAAAAGAACATTTATATTTACTGATTAATAACCTTTCAGTGAAATTTGGAAAGCATTTTATTACATCATCACATTAAATTCTTACAAGAATCTCACGCAGTTAATATTATTAACCCCATTTCAGAGTTGAGGAAACTGAGGTTCAGAGAGGTTATGCATCATGTGCAATGTGACAGAACTTATAAATGTTAGGAGCAGGATTCCAACTCAGGTCCATCTGTTATCAAGTAAATGAAATCCTTAAAAGTCTTTTGAATAAGCACAAAAATCACACACTCCCACACTTTAACTTTCCTGAAGAAACTTCTTGGTTAGTATGAATCCACAGACATTCAATTAAGCATTTGAAACACATTTTGTGACATTTCCTTTCTGTATTTTGCATTACAAAAATAATAGTTTTTCAATTATTCAAATATAAATAGAACGTTCTGTTTCAAACCATCCCCTACTTAAGTTTCAGATACATGCCTTTTTCATTGCAACAATGAGAAATACATTAAGCAAATATCCATGGTCTTCGGATAATATTGGATGGGTTGATGCATAAAAGAAAATGCATAACTATTCATAGTGCCTGGAAAAGGATCATAAATGTGTGCTACTTAATAAAACTTAAGATGAAGTTTGTGACACTCACTTCAAATAATTAAAGAAAGCAAAAGTTTTTTTTTGTTTTTTTTTTTTTGCATGAATTGTCTCTTAGAAAGGTCCCAGATGCTCTAGTTATTTGTTCTACTTTCCATAGCTGTGACTACCACCTGGAAACTTAATTTCCTGTTAATGGCTTATTAAGCTTATTTTTCATATAAAGATATTTTCTGAAAATAAAAGCTGTCTCTTCAAATCATTAATGCCTGGGGAACAAAAGGAAGTATTTTGGGGGGAACAGAATAGGGCATCTTATATAAGAGAGCCCTCAAAAATATTGTCCTTTCATTATCATCTGCTAATTAGTCCACTGAATATATCTTCATCACTTACCACTTTTGAATGATGTGGAAAAAATCAAGTGAGAAATGTATACTATGTATCTGATTTTGCTAATTAGCTAATGATGTCTTTGCTTCCATGGAATAATTGTTTTAGAAAGATGTCATCATTTATAAATTTGACACAGATACTTGAGCAGAGTGTAAAATCATATTTTACTTTTCCTTATAAATATATAAATAATCTTCATATATTAAAATTTAACTCCCACAATGCATTAGCAAATCCAAATAGTGCTATCTTCAAATATATCCAAAATTTATCATTTCACGTTTTCTCCACCACTACTAACTTGGACCAACCCACCATCATCTCTTGCTGAGACTACCTAAAAGCCTTCTTAACTGGCCTCCCCACTTTTCCTCTTGCCCATCTGCAGGTGTTTCTCCACATAGCAGTTAGATGGTTTCTTTGAAAATATAAGTTTCATCATTCCTCTTCTCAGCTCAAAACCTCTAATGGGTTTCTACCATACTCTAAGTAAAATCCAGAGTTTTTATCATCGATTACAAGCCTCAATGTGACCAGGCTCCCATCTACTATCTCCGACTTTGTGTTCTACTACTGTCAAAGGTAAACACAACCAGACATTAACTAAAGTGATGAAAATAGATTTTGTTCAGTTAACTACTAACAATAGACAAAGAACTGAGCTCCATTCCAATCTGTGCAGAGAAGACTGGGCACTTTTAAAGAAGAATAAAGGAGTAGGGAGGAGGAATGACAGGGCTTGAGCAGAGTCAAGGAAGTGAAAAATTAAGAAAAGAGAGAAGGACGGTGAATCTGAAACCCAGCTAGGTTTGCTCACTGGCACTTATGAAGTTAGGCTCCTACCCTGCCACTTATCATCAGGTGTTGGATAGAACAAACAGTAAATTCTTTTGGTAGCCTTGAGTTTTCTCAGGGAGGCACTTTAAGGAAAACTAGTGCCATCCTAGGATGCAGCTTTGAGCTGTTTGAAACTATGTCAGTGTTTGTTCAGGTCTTTATAGGCCAAGGTTGAGGCCTAGTAGAGAACATGGGTCAGAGGAGCCTGGCTAGAATTTGGTCAAGAGAGAATCTTCCTCACAACACTACCCTCTTTCACCCACACTGGCCTCTCGCTACTCCTCAAACATGTCAAGCACACAACATACTTCAAAGAGAGCATTTCCTCTTTCTTCCATCTGGAGTACTCTACCCACAGACAACTATGCAGATTTCTCCACGTTTACTCAAATCTCTGCTTATTTTTCATCTTCTCAAGTAGGCTTCTTTGTTGTTCATACTGTTTTCCCTCACCCTCTTACCCTCCATCCTCCTTCTGCACAAATGCCTTCTGGCCAGATTAAATCTTATATAATGTAGATTCTAATAGCACTACATTTCTGTCTTCCTTAGCACACTTAATCACAGTTGAAGTTTTTTTATATGATTAGGCTTTGCCTTGTTTTCTTTGTGTGTGTTTGTGTGTGTGTGTGTGAGGAAGATCAGCCCTGAGCTAACATCTGTTGCCAATCCTCCTCTTTTTGCTGAGGAACCCTGGCCCTGAGCTAACATCCATGCCCATCTTCCTCTACTTTATATGGGATGCCACCACAGCATGGCTTGACAAGCAGGCATCAGTCCGCACCTGGGATCTGAACATGCAAACCCCAGGCTGCCAAAGAGGCGCCCGCGAACTTAACCACTACGCCACCAGCCGGCCCCTGCTTTATTTTCTTCTTGTGAGATCCATGAAGGTATGACCTTAACTGATTTTTTTTTTTGTCATAGAGTCCCAGACAATGCCTGACAGAAAATGTATAGTCAATACATTTTTCTAATAAATTAATTAATTTCTAAATATGTCCGAACAACATTGGAGAGTTACAACATTTACAATAGTCACCAAATCTCCATCTCATGTCTCAAATTGGGATGCCAGATCAAGAAGAATAAATGGTTTTGGAGTGGCCTAGGAGTCCAAACAAAAAAAATGCACATATATAATAGGTATCTTTGTGTGTGTGTGTGTGAGTATTGGAATGTGTTCTAGGTCTTCTAAGAAAAAGGGATATTTTGATTTAGCTGTGTCTAATTTATTATCTTTAAATATAGCTGTGAAACTATCTTACTTAAAAAGGTGCATGTATAAACTAAGCAGCAAAAAACATGAACAAAGCAGTTTACAGAGTTAGTTTTATGTAATAGCTAAACAATAGCAAATGGTTTTTTCTTCCATTATTTACTTTGATACATAACGATTTCCTGAGGACCAGTCATCTTGCAACTTGCTACCTTGGTTTTCCCCACTGGAAAAAAAAAAATATCATGCCCTGATAATTGGCCTGCCCTGTCCTACCAAATTAATTCTAGTATTTGCCTGAGGCATTTTCACACTTTTCCTTTTTCAGCCAATAGAAGCCATATGTGGATTTTTGCCTAAAATAGGCAGTAAGTACTATATCTAGAGGAAGAAATGGGGCACTGTATGGACCTAGTATAAGAAAAACAAGAGACAAGAGATTTTTTTTTTCAAATGAATTCAAAGTCATATCAAAATCCATGGAATACATTACAATACTGTAAGTTTACATGTGCCTCAAGTAAAACCCAAATGAATACAGCATTGGAAAACTGAAAATGTTTAAAATTGATGGGAAAGCTCAGTCAGCCAGATTTTTCCACTTAACATATTTGCTTTAAAACATCAGCTAAGACAGAGAGCAAGGAAAATAAGAGCTTGACGCTGAAGCCAGAGCGTGGACATCTCCCTGATTTTATACTCAGAGTAGAGAATTAGTTTTCCTGAAGACCCAAAGCACCAAGGAAGAAACATAGCAAGGCAAGCTAAGGAAGGACAGTGGCCTCTGTTCTGGTCTCCTTGCCTAGTGTCTTCCATTTTTATAGTTTCTGTACTTTTGCAGCAGGGACGAGCACCAACTCTGGAGTCCACTCTCTGACCTTAGGCAAAACACTTAACCTCAGCGTACTTTCATGTCCTCATTTGTACAATGAGTATATAACTTTACCTACCTCACTGGGCTGTCACAAAGATTAAAAAATCATAGGGAAGTTTTTTGGATTAACATATGTAAAGCACTTAGCATGGTGTCTGGTATCATTTTAAGTTTATAGACTAGTTAGTTGTGACTATTATCACTTTTGACCCCTATAATCTTAGCAAGGCATATTAAAGATGCATTTGATTTTATGGAGTGTCTAGTCCTGCTCTCTTCTCACTTTTCCTCATTTTAGAGGTTGAAAATTCAGGGAAAGCCACAATCAATTTATACCATTTCTATATTAAAAGTGCTCAAAAGTTTCTCAAAAAAGGAAATGAAATAGCCAAACCAAATGAAGGTGAAGAGACTTAAGAAAATCTTTTTCTTACATAAAACTTGTAAGTAAAATAGAGTATGAAAAAATAAACAAGCAAATATATAGCACATGAAAAAGACATATGCAAAGAATATTATTTAAAGGTGACCTTCCTAGAAATAATGTCAGATTTCATAGTCATATTTTCAACCTCAATATTATTAGAAGAAACTAAAAGCAGAACATATAAACATTTTGGGATTTGCAGAGTTCTAAGTAGCATATTCGTTTGATAAAAAAATATGAGGACATTTAGGAAAATGTCCCTTTTTACCCAGTACATGCCAAAGCCACTATTGAGAAAAGAAAGGGATACAATCAATTCTAAATTGATTATAATTAAAATAAAACATACTAAGTATACATACAGATTACTGGAGACATTTCTAGATTCTTTGGTTAAAAAAGATGGTAGCTGGCCGGGCCCTGTGGCGTAGTGGTTAAGTTTGCACACTCCCTTCAGCAGCCTGGGGTTCACAGGCTCGGATCCCAGGCGTGGACCTGCACACCACTTATCAAGCCATGCTGTGGCAGGTGTCCCACATAAGAAGTAGAGGAAGATGGGCACAGATGTTAGCTCAGGGCCAATCTTCCACAGCAAAAAGAGGAGGATTGGCAACAGATGTTAGCTCAGGGCTAATTTTCCTCACACACACACACACACAAAATACACTAGTGAACTATACATGAGTTTTGGTATACTTTTTAGCCACAGAGGATACCATCAGATAGACATAAATATAATGAATATGAGACACTGCAAGATGAAGCATACTAAAGATGTGAGAAGGGGAAATTATGTTTCCTCCTAAGGGAGCATAGTTTTGGCAATTTGCAAAAGATCTTTTCCCATTCTACTAAAGGCTAAACAAAGGGCTTCTAGAAAAAAAAAATATATTTTCATTTAATTATAGAAATGTAGAACTCAAAGAAACTCAAACCACCTTCCTTTTGTTTTCACCACAACAGCTGAGAAAACTGAGACCAAGAAACATTAAAAGATGTACATACTACACACCATAGTAGGGATGGAGGAAGGACCAGAATCCAAATCTTTTGATGAATGTCAAGAATTTTTACTATACCACATGGTATCCTAGTCTATGTATTAAAGGATATTTTTGTTAACTGCATCATAAGCAGTTCAAGGACAGTGAGACAGATGTTAGCAGGACTCAAATCATGGAAATGGCCACTAAGTGGGAAATATAAGAAGAGGTGAGCTAGTATGAAAGGAATGATTAAAAATCCCTATTATAAAAGTTTTTTTTAATAAAAGTTTCTTTTTGTTTTAATTCAATGCAAAGAAAATACACACAGGCCTAGGATAGCCACATATTCTCTCTCTCATTAAGAATAGCGACCTCATTTCTGAATAGTTTTTCTAATTCTTTTGATATCATTCAAACTTAAAGTTCACTGTGCAAGGTAAAAAAAAATACTAAAAAGTGGCAAAATTATGACAAGCTGTATTGTGTTTTTTGTCATTCCAGTAGGGGTATATGTCGATATTTCTCTCCTAAGAACTTAGTGATGTGAAAATTCATATTGTCTTTTAATATTAATGAGTCTTTTCATAACTAAAATAACTATCATTGATATATTTTTTTGATATATGAATAGCAATTGCACTTTTAACAATTGTTTTCAACCTTAGGTTGAGACCCAGCTCCATAGCCTTGCACATGTGAGAGCTATGAAATCCAGCAACCTAGCAGCTACTGGAGGGGGCACAATAGGTACAGAGCTCCCAAAACTCCATCCCAACAGAACTGTCACTGTTTGGCATGACTGGAAGCTCCCTATAAAACTTCATTCCCAGAGAGAATATTTGCAAAACATACATCTGACAAGGGGTTGATCTCCATAATATATAAAGAACTCACACAACCAAACAACAAAAAAACAAACAACCCCATCAAAAAATGGGCTGAGAAAATGAACAGACACTTCTCCAAAGAAGATATACAGATGGCCAATAGGCACATGAAAAGATGTTCAACATCACTAATCATCAGGGAAATGTAAATCAAAACAACACTAAGAAATCACCTCATGCCCATTAGAATGGCTATAATCACCAAGACAAAAAACAACAAGTGTTGGAGAGGATGTGGAGAAACAGGAACCCTCATACACAGCTGGTGGGAATGCAAACTGGTGCAGCCTCTATGGAAAACGGTATGCAGATTCCTTAAAGAATTAAAAATAGAGATGCCCTATGACCCAGCCATCCCACTACTGGGAATCTATCCAACGAACCTGAAATCAACAATCCAAAGAGGCTTAGGCACCCCTATGTTCATTGCAGCATTATTCACCATAGGCAAGAAGTGGAAGCAACCTAAGTGTCCCTCTACTGACAATCGGATTAAGAAAATGTGGTATATATACACAATGGAATACTACTCAGCCATAAAAAAGACAAAATCGTCCCATTTGCAACAACATGGATGGGCCTGGAGGGTATTATGTTAAGTGAAATAAGCCAGAAAGAGAAAGACAAACACTGTATGATCTCACTCATATGTGGAATATAAACCAACACATGGACAGAGAAAACTGTACTGTGGTTACCAGGGGCAGTGGGGGTGGGGGGTGGGCACAAGGGGTGAAGGGAGTCATATATAATGGTGATGGACAAACAAAAATGTACAACCCAAAATTTCACAATGTTAAAAACCATTAAAACATCAATAAAAAAAATAAAATAAAAAAAACTTCATTCCCAGGATTTGTCTTTATTTCACCTAACTCAGAACTCACTCTGTGTAAATCTCCATATCCCTAAGGCATTTGTCCAAAATAACAATGGCAACTTTTTAACATCACAGCTTCCTGGTGTAGCAACACCACTGAGGGCTAACAAGAAGTTGACCAAAACACTTAAAAGGAAAAACTGGTAAATGATATGTCCACATGGAGGTTGAACATGTCCATCATATTCCTGGGTGTCTAGAAGGCCAGGCACATGTACAAGGCTGTGTCCATGCTAATGAAAGACCTGAGAAGGCCCTGATTGCTCACCTTTAGGTGACCTTGAAGATTTTTACAAACAGGAAGTGAAGGCTAAGGCTGAACTGTAAACTGCCTGCCAGAGAATTGAAAATCTATCATAACGTACACGGCAAGCTCTCTGTCAAAGCTAGGAGAATTATTGTTTCAAGGAATTTAAGGAAATCTCTGTCAGCTATTAAATGACCACTGAAATAACTGATAAGAAATTCAGTGGCTGCACACAACAAAGAATGTAGACATTTGAGAATTAGTTCAGAAAAACAGTAAACAAACCAAACACCAGTAAGAAAAAACAGGAATGACAACCAAACCATAGGGAGGTGGCATCTGATTTCCAGTGAAGCCATGTAACAATATCTAAGATGTCCAATTTTCAACAACAACAAAAATACACAAAGAAAAACTAAAGTATGATTCATATTCAAGAAAAAGAACAGTCCATAGAAATTGTCTCTAAGGAAACCTAGACATTGGACTTACTAGAAGAAGACTTTAAATTAGCTACTATAAACACTTTCAAAGAACTCAAGAAAACCATGCCTAAAGAACTAAAAGGAATTATGAGAACATGGTTCATCAAATTGAGAATCTCAATATAGTAAGTACAAATTCTGGAGTTTAAAAAATGCAATAACAGAAAAGAAAAATTGACTAGTGGCTCTCAAAAGCATATTTGAACTGGCAAAAGAAAGAATCAGCAAACTTGAAGACAGATCCATTAAGATAATCCAGTCTGAGCAACAAAAGAAAGAGAAAAATTAATAGAGCCTTAGAGATCAGTGGGACACAATCAAGTGTAGCAACATACACATAATGGAATAAGGAGAGGAAAGAGGTAAAAAGAATATTTAAAGAAATAATGGCCAAAAACTTCCCAAAGTCGATGCAAAATGTCAAAATGCATATCCAAGAAGCTCAACAAACTCCAAGAAAGATAAACACAAAGATATCCAGATTAACAAACATTGTAGTCAAACTGACAAAAGGCAAAGAATCTGACACAGCGAGAAAAAAGGGACTTATCATACACAAGGAATCTTCAATATGTTTAATGCTAACTTCTCATCAGAAACCATGCAAGTCAAAAAGCAGTGGGATGCCATATTCAAAGTGTTTAAGAAAGACTGTCAACCAAGTATTCTATAATCCCCAAAATTATCCTTCATAAAAGAAGGATAAATTAAGATAGTCCCAGGTAAACATAATCTGAGAGCATTCATCCCTAGTGGACTGGCCTACAAGAAATACAATAGTCTATCAGGCTGAAATGAAATGACATCAGATGTTAACTAAAATCTACAGGAAGAAATAAAGAACACTAGTCCAGGTAACTACACAGAAAAATATAACAGACAGTATAAATATATTTTTATTTGTAATACTTGTCTTATATCTAATTTAAAAGACCGCTGCATAAAGCAATAATTATAAATTTGTGTTGATGGGCATATAACATGTAAAAATGTGGTTTGTATAACAATAATAGCACAAAGATGGTATAAGGGAATGAAACTATATTGAAGCAAATATTTCGTTTACTATTGATATTAATCTAAATCAGCTGTCTTAAACTAAGATGTTAATTGTAACGTCCAAGCCTACCACTGAAAATAACTCAAAAAATAGTAGAAGAGAAACCACAAGGGTATTAAAATGGTATACTAGAAAGTATCACTCTAACGTAAAAATTACAGTAATGAATGAATAGAAGAACAATAGGACATAAGATAAAGAGAAAACAGATAAGCAGAGATAAATCCTAATTTATCAATAATAATAGTAACGTGAATAGACTAAACACTACAATTAAAAGGTAGAGAATTGCAGAATGGATCTTAAAACGATAAGAAGATGATCCAACTATTTTCTGTCATCAAGACACACATTAGATTCAAAGACACAAAGAGACCGAAAAAAAAGAATGCAAAAGATAGATCATGCAAACAACAACCAAAAGACAGTTGGAGTGGCTATATCAATATCAGACACAATATACTTTAAGACAAATTTGTTATTAGAGACAAATAAGGCCATTTTATAGTGGTGAAAGTAATACTCCATCACGAACACTTAAAACTTATATACACATATGCACCTAACACAAAGTTCCAAAATACATGAAGTAAAAACTGTCTGCATTAAAGGAAGTAATAGACAATTCAACAAAAATAGTTGATAACTTTAATACCCCACTTTCATTAATGAACAGAACACTACAAAGGGTTTTAATATGGAAATAAAAAATGTGAGCAACACTGTAAACTAAGTAGACCTAGAAGACATCTCTAGAACATTCCACCACTAACAGCAGAATACACATACTTCTCCAGGGCACGTGAAACATTCTCCAAAAAAGATCAGATATTAGGTCATAAAACATGCCTCAACGTAATTTAAAGGATTGAAATCTTAAAAAAGGAAAGTGTTCTTGGGTACAATGGAATTAAGTTAAAATGAAATTTGGTGAATTCACAATAGATGGGGCAAAACTTCACATTCCTCAAAACCAGTGTATCATAGAAGAAATCACAAGATAAATTAGAAAATACTTTGAGGTAAACATAAATGAAAACTAAATGGAATATTATTTGTCCATAAAAGGAAAGAAGTACTGATATATGCTACAACATGAATGAACCTTGAAAACACCATGCTAAGTGAATAAAGCTAGTCACAAAGGCTCGCATGATGTACGATTCCATTTATATGAAATGTTCAGAGTAGACAAAACCATAAAGACAGGAAACAGATTTGTGATTTCCAAGGGGTAGGGATGGACGTTGGGAATGGGGATTGACTACAAATGGGTATGGGATTTCTTTTTTGGGTGATAAGAATGTTCTAAAATTAGATAGTGGTGGTGGTTGCACTAATTGCATACTTCCAAAGGGGGAATTTTATGGCATGTGAATTATATCTAAATAAATTATTTACATATGAATTATATCTGAATAAAGCATTTTTCATTTGTAAAGCTTTTATTAACAGAAAACAGCAAGCTTAAATCTGAACACAAGCTTATATGATTCTAAAGTCTTCTAGATTCACAGCACCAAATCGCCTTCTTGGGTTTACAAGGTAAGTACAAAAACCACCAATATTTTGTCAGCACCAAACCATGTATCACATGGAAGTATTCACAGTATTTGTGTGTATACAATCAAACTGTTCAACAGCTATCAGCACTTGACACATAACAGTTTTCCAAATAATGATACTAGTGATGGGAGGTACAAAGACAGAGGGTAAAGGGTAAAAGAGGAAAATCAGCACAATAAGGAAAATCTCGCCCAGTTTTCTACAGCAGGCATTCTCATATTATAGCAATAGATTACAAAATGCTGTTCTAGTATCCTAATTCAATACCTAAAGTTTCTCATGAAGTGCCTTATGTAGACCTAGTCTAGACTGGTAAAATTTGAAATAGCATTTTTAATACAGACAAATCCTTTGAAATAAATTACATTGCCTGATTTGATAAATACATTTATTAAATATTTCAAATGTTGATCACATTTTAAATGATAATATATTTATTTCTCACCTCAGTCTCTCAGCAGATTTTTTTCTCTATCTCTCTTTTCCTCTCTTGCACGTACACAGATATACACGGACAGTTGGAGAACAACTTTATAATTTTGATATTCATTGTAATTATTGGGAAAATTTATAGAAATTATATAAGTAAATTTTGACTTTTGATATTTGATAAGGCTTACCAAATTAGGGGGAAAAAGTGGAAAAGTAATTTGTGTAGGCTTTTATTGGAATTGCAGGAAATAAATAAAAGAATGAAAAGTTCAGAAGTTTATATATTGATACCTTTGACATAAAAGCAGTCATCTGTTTTTGAAAAAGAAAAAAAACACAGGTGTTTAGTCGTAAGATTAAAACTCTAAATTGAAGATGTAGAAGCATTTTTCTGCTAACATTATCTTTAGTACATTTCTTTGATTAAAGTGTTTAGTTTAACAGAACAGTTGCCCATTATCTGTCAAATTTACAGTTGAAATGAGAAAAAAAGACTGAACTTAACTCCATCCTCAAAAAAATAGCCCATACAAACACTTAGCTCTCTGCTCAAAAAGACTTAAATGACCCAAACCACTGACTCCTCACTCACAACAAGGAGAATATCTTAAGAGATAAATATTCACACAGAGTACCTGGAAACAAATATTTTGGCCTTTAAATAACAGATCAAACTAGAAAATTTTGATTACTTAGAAAGGGAAAAAAAAGTAAAAGTCATTTAGAAGATATCTCACAATATAATACCCCAAAATAGGTAAAATAGAAGTAAATATGCTTCCTGTTTAACTTACAAATGCAATAGTGTAAAATTCTTCTTGAACTGAATCCCTTTTGTTAGTCCCGTCCAGTCGATTCTGACTCCTAGTGACCCTATGTACAGCAGAGTGGAACCCAGCCCTACCTTTTTGTGCCATCCTCTCACCTTCCGGCACTATATCAGACAACGCTTCCCTGG
This sequence comes from Diceros bicornis minor, assembly GCF_020826845.1. Lineage (NCBI taxonomy): Eukaryota > Metazoa > Chordata > Mammalia > Perissodactyla > Rhinocerotidae > Diceros > Diceros bicornis. The sequence continues at coordinate 25,707,379 of NC_080747.1, read as the reverse complement.
TATTTACATAGAGTTTTAATTTTTTGGAATTTGGTGGGCAGACCCTTCTTCCTCTGAATCTCTTAGTTGAAGATAATTGTGTATAACATTTTATAATTGTCTAAAAATTTTTTTCAGATTTCGATAATATTAAAAACACTTCATCAATAATTTGCTAACAAAATGTTATGACTATAAGCTCTGCCTAAGATCCATTGTTTTGAGAAGTTATCTAATCGGCCTGCAGAACTTTCCAATCTTCATTTTGTGAGTTTCAGTAAGCTTTGATGCATTTGTGTTTATTGAAATTAAAAGGAACTAAAGGATGATATAATAAGTGAGCTGCTACTTTTTTTCTATGGGAAATATATATATGTAGTTTCATAATTATATTTACCCTAATACAATTTTAGCAACGCTGCTCTCCTCACAAGTATGGCAATTAAACTCCAAACTAGTTCTAAATTGACAAGAGAAAAGCATAAAGAAAAAATATAATGAAAATTCTCTACATATAGGAAGCAGACTCCAGAAATAGATTATAAATCTTTAGGGTAGCCAACCAGCAAGATGAGGAGGGGGATGTTGGGATTGGGAAAACAGATAGAATCTGGAAAGACCATAGGATTGAAAGGGAAATAATACTTGACAGTCAAATGGCCTTTATTTGATCCTAATTATGCCTTCTCCTATGGAGCCTTTTTAATTCCATTAGAAAAAAATCAAGTTCATAGAATCTTGCTTAAATGAAACCAGGCATAATATTGTTAGTGATAGTTCACAAAACGCTCAATCACAGATTATTTGCTCAGGGGTAAAAATTCTGAATGCCTGACCCTGCATTATAAATTCTTTCATAGAAATTTAAACTTTGTCAAAAATAAAATTGTTTGCCACATTGAAGTTTCATTCGTAAGCCTTTAGGGCAATCTGTTTTTATTTTTTATCAGCAGAGTAATAAGGAAAAAAAGTTTGACCAATGAAATTGTTATTAAAATGCAGATGGTTTTGTTATAACGGGTTATGAGGTTATTCTTTTTCCAGATGGAATAAAAATATAAAATCACTAAGTTTGAAACTTTTAATATATGTCTAACCATGACACCAGCTAAAAAATTCACTTTGACTCTAGATGTGAATATTCTCCTTCCTTACAGTTTTGCCTCAGGAAGGACTGATAGATCAGATTCAGATACTGGTAATCTTTGCCTCACAACTTTTTTAAAAATGTGGGCTAGAGGGACAATATCAAGCAAAGTACACTGGGAATATTCAATCTAACATATTTGTATTATTTATAAATACGATAAAATTTGGAACAGTAAATGTCAACTACATAGATAACTACTCCAATAGAAAATCCATGGAGATATTTCTTAGGTGATTCAGTCTAAAGAAATATTTTGTTACAAGAAAAATTATTTTTAGAAAATCTATATTGGTAAAATTTTGCATTTATTGCTTAATTCTCCACTTTTATGTGCTTTTTTAGAATTATGATTGCATTCTCCTTCTAAATTACACCATACATTTTAGCCATTATGCTACTTCGTCAAATATCAAATAATTATAGCAGAGGAGATAAGAGAAAGGATGAGATAGATAGTGGTCAGAGTATTAAACTCATATTAAAAATAACTAGGTTGCCATGTTTGTAGGTCTGGGTATTTGGCAGAATCCATCTGTGCTTGGGCTGTTTTGTTCGTTGTTCTTCAAATAGATTTTGTGAGCCCCTCCAGAGACTCCCATTTTCTATATAAAGGAATCAAAACTCCTTGTGCTGCATTCAAGTTCTTAACAATCTGGCCCCAGGGGAACACTGAGTTTACAGAGCCCAGCTTAAGCTCTGCTCACACGTGCCAAAGCACACCATGAATTCTCAGCATTCTTAAATTTACATATGACATTCCCTCAGCATGAACCATCCTTCCCTGTTCTCTGCCCTAGAATCTTGCTCATCCTCAAGGCTTAGCTCCAACTCTCTCTGCTCTGAATCCTTTCCCAACTCCATTCCAGGCATAATTAATTGCTGCCTCCTTTATACTTCCAACACATTTCTAGTGGTAAATTGAAGCCAGCTTATACCCACTTGTGAGAGCTGATTATTAAATATTCAGGAATTTTCAAAGCTGATTTTTAAACTGCTAGGAGCCTTACATTAGTTATGGCAGAAATATTTACACCACAGAAATTGGCGAGTTAGGGCTCTCCCCACTCAGTCTCGCCACAAAGAGCTGGTTTCCCAGCACACTGTTGCTTTGCACGTAGCTTCATTATAGCACATATCGTATCCCCACTCATGTTACAGTTAAAAAATCAGTCCCTCCTATGAAGTTGTAAACTCACTATGGGCAGAGTCAATGTCTTAATTGATTTTTCTACCTCCCAGAACTTTGGAAAACTCCTTGGCAAATGGCAGGTGATCAATAACTGTTTAAATGGAAAATAAACATAAAAAACAAACTAGTTTGTTAACTCATTCCTAATGAGACATGAGGCACATGGTATAACCACTTAAATATATTTCCAATGCAATATTCCGAGAGAAATATATTTGTTACCCAGTTGCTGTGGGGATTAAACAAAATTGGAAAAATGATTTGTAAATAATAAAAATCTTTTAAAAAATGACTAGAAAATACTGTTAACTTTATTATGACTGAGGCATTTTCTCAAGTGCTGTCAGTCAATGTCCCCACAGTGTAAAAATTCTCTTAATCTACTCATAAAAATAAATTAATAAGCAACAGTGAAATTAACAACCTATTTATAACACCTTCACTAATTAAATAATCCTTTTTTTTTGCCAAGGAAACACCATTATTTAGCTCAATGGCTGTATAGAACTGGCTTGGGCCAGTGAGTGAGAGTGACACCACAGAGGGGAAGAGAGTGAGTGATGATCATTTTCTGTGCTAATCTTACAGTCTAGTTTTGTCTGCTTTTTAAAACACAATCATACACCACATAACAATATTTTAATCAACGATGGACCACATATATGACAGTAGTCCCATAAGATTAGTACCATACAGTCTAGATGTGTAGCAGGCTGTACCATCTAGCTTTGTGTAAGTACACTGTAAGATGTTCACGCAAAAAACATCACTTAACGATACATTTCTCAGCACATATCCCCATCCCCGTCATTCAGCAACGCATGACTGTAGACTTTTACATATGATTTCCTTTGAACATTGTTTTTCACAATCAAATTAAATTTTTAAAAGTTTGAGATAATTGGAGCACACACATCAGTTCTAATATTGTTTTATTTTACTATAAACGTTAAATCATTGCAACAAAATAACATAGTGTAAGAGTTGATTTGGAGAAATTTCATACTAAATTTGGGTGCATTTACTTTGGAAATGTCTATACTGATCAAATTAAAAATAACAGTTCTAATGCCAACTGGAATATGAGTCAATGGGTTTATTCAACATGAATCCAAAATTTTAGTGAAGAATCAGAACTCTTTTTGACAAATTCTCACTGACAGTTTGTTAAATTAGGACAAGCCTACTGACATAGGGAAACATCTCTGTCTTTTTTATGAAGCAAATGAAAAGGCTGAAACTCATACTCAAACTTCAAATTGTATAAACGAAATGCAGGGAAAAGCTAGCCAATAAAGAAAAGTAAAAAAGTTAAATATGGATTAATGGATGTAATCTTAACAAATAATTGTATTTTTGTTTATAACTAATTTTTTTAAAGATAATTTTTTGGCCTGTGAACTAAAGAATCATTTATATTTGTTTCTATTTTTGATGCTAATTCCCATTAGCATTTTTTTAAGTCACACATGACAAAGAATAGTAAACAAGTGATTCTAGAATAGAATCTTAAAATCACATAATGTTCATGGTATAAAAGTAATGGTATAGCTATAGTTCAAACAGAAGAGAAACAAAGTCAATATAAGAAACTTCATTAAATATTGGGTTAAATTATTTTTTCCATGTGGCAGGAGAAAATTAAGGCAGATTAACAATTCTGTGAGTCAAGCCTTATAAATACTGTTTGCTGAAAGAGCATTTTTAGAATCAAGAGCTAGGGATGAAAGAATAGAAGGAAGAGATAAAATGAAGGTGTCTATGTAAATATACTAGATTTTTAATATGAGCAATAGATTTAGAGTGGTGCCATTTTGAATTAAAGCTGTGGAAATGAAAGATATGAACTTTTTTCCCTTGAATATGTACAGAAAATCAATATTGTTCATAAATTTTGCAGAATCCTCTCTAGAAGCTGGTTTCCAAATGGCCTTACAAGATGCAACTAGAACCAGGAAGCTCCAACACTGTTTCAGAGAGAGAGTCCTGTTGACTAGTATGTTCATTCTTCTAAAGAAGCTGGAAATCCATGTGTTTATGTGAGGCATACTGATTTCTATTTTTTATTTTATTTTTTTAAATACTTCCTTTTTTTTTTTTTATAATTTTATTTATTTATTTATTTTTCCCCCAAAGCCTCAGCAGATAGTTATATATCACAGTTGCACATCCTTCCAGTTGTTGTATGTGGGATGCAGCCTCAGCATGGCCGGGCAAGTGGTGCGTCAGCGTGCGCCCAGGATCCGAACCCGGGGCCGCCAGCAGCAGAGCGTGCGCACTTAACCACCAAGCCACGGGGCCAGCCCCCATACTGATTTTTAAATGTCAGCAACCAAAACAAACAAACAAATAAACACCTATATGAGCCCCCCAAAAACACATATGTGAGCCTAACGTATCATCAAGGCCACCAGTTTCTTTCTTTAAATTCTCTGTGTATAAAAGATTGTACTAATTTTCTCAAAGGAAATTATATGAACATGTTTAGATTAGTGCATGAGTAAAAGGACCACTCAAAAAAGCTAAATAACTTATTCATTTCATATCTATGGTACCAAGTATTTAAGGACTTTGCTGCTTTTCTGAGGGAATCATTTCCAAGTCTAGATATCTCTGAGTCATTGGGCTTCACCATCAGGCCCTATTTATTTATTTACTTATTCATGTGTTAAAGAGGATTAAGAGCAAAAGACAAATTAGTAACAGACATATAATGAGCAAAGGGTTAAAGATCTGATTATGTGTTAAACACTCCCAACTCCTCTGTCAAGAATAATTCAGAGTAAAACAAAACAAATAAATTAAAAAAAAAAAACCAAATCTCTCATGTGTTCCTAGTCATAAATACATCTTTTTAAATTGTGTGTGATTGTTCATCCTTACCTAGAGGCATCTGAAGCGACCTGTCAACTTGGCATTTTCAAAACTAGAGATTTTAAGGATGTGTTAGAGATGTACTAACTCTAAAAATTCTTTTTAGCTATCAGGAATCAACCTTAATCTGGCCATTTGGGTGGACATTTTTCAAATCTGCTAGCAATTCAAGAAACATTGAAAATTAATCTGAAGGGCAAAATGACCCATTTAAACATATTTTTAAATTACTTCAAATGAGCGAACCTTTGGATAGGCTTCCCTTGAATTTTACCATTTTGACCAAGTTGGCTGCATGTAAGATAGGCGAGATGTTAAGTATAGGAAGGAAGACTTAAAACTAATGTCTTCCTACTTCTCCCCAGATCTGTGTGGAGCCCAAGATACGTAATAGCATAGTTTTTTGTTGTTGTTTTTACCTTATCTCATTATTTTGAATATATATATACTTCTCCAAAGAGTTCACTCATCATATTTGTACCATAAGTTAAACTCTAAAGATCTTAAAAAGAGGATGAAAAAGCTCCCAGTTATTGGAATTTGGGCAGTTTCAGGGATCTCCCAAATATTTTAAGCCAGAAAAGTATTTTACAATGGTCACTTAAAATATTTTCTGTTTCCTATATATTGACCCTGCTTTTGGAGATTGACCTAATATATTTTAAATTGTATTTTAACTTCACATGAGAAGTAATTCCTTAAAAATAATAAATGTATATTTTGGCATTCCAAAGATTTCATTAAGCTTTTTGGATATACCATCAGTCTAATAATAAAATACCGTTTCCCCTTGGGCATGGTCTTTTGACTAATAAGATTAGCTTATTAATTACACAGTAGGTTGTTTTATTTGGTCTTATTTTACAACAAAAGGAGGCAGAGGTTTGTTGGTGAGTCATTGGTTTGTTGAATGTTATACATAATTTAATTGTGCAACTAATAATACATTTTAAATAAATCATTTTAAATGTTTACTTTTTTATCATATATTAAATGCCAAGCACTTTTCACATACTATATTTTAACAAATTTTTTATTTTAAATAGTTTAAGATTCACAGAAAAGTTGCAAAGAATATTGCGAGTTCCCATAAACCCCACAACCAGTTTCCCCGATTAGTAACACCTTACACTAGTGTGGTATATTTGTGATAATTAATTAAAAATATTGATACATTAATATTAATTAAAGACTCTATTTTATTAGATTTTCTTAGTTTTCATCCAATGTCCTTTTTCTGTTCCAGGATCTCATCCAGGACACCATATTACTTTCAGTCATCATGTCTAGCTTAGGCTCCTCTTGGCTATCACAGTTTCTCAAACTTTCCTTGTTTTTGATGACACTGACAGTTTTGAGGAGTACTGGTCAGATATTTTATAGAATGTCCCTCATTTGAGATTTCTCTGAATGTTTTTCTCATGATTAGCTGGGGATATGGGGTTTGGAAAGGAAAATCACAGGACTGAAGTACAATTTTCATCACATCATATCAAGGGTACATGCTGTCAACATGACATCACAATTGATGTAAAGTTACACTTTTTTCCCCAATTACTTACTGTACTCGGTGGAAGGAAGTCACCAGGAGGAATCTACATTTAAGGAGTGAGAAGTTACGTTCCACCTTCATGAAAGTGGAGTATCTGCACAAATTATTTGGAATTATGCTGCAAAGGAGACTTGTCTATTCTTCCTGATTTATTTGTTTACTCAATCTTTTATTTATATCATGGATATTTATTTTATACTTTGGGTCATAATCCAATATTATTTTATTTTGTGGGGCAAAGTTTTCCAGCTTTGGTATTAGAAGCTCTTTCACTTGGCTTCTGTATCTCTTGGCATTCTCCCTCACCACGCTCCCCCATTGCATAATTCCTGCAGTGTGTGTGTGTGTGTGTGTGTGTGTGTGTGTGTGTGTGTGTGTTTGAGCTCTTCCTTACTTTCTGGCACTGCAGGAGATTCCAGGCTCATCTTGTATATTCTCTGCCCCAGTCCTAGAATCAGTCATTTCTTCAAGGAGCCCCAGTTCCTTTAATTGGAGAATATTACTAGAAACCAACAGTAGGATGCTAGGTTTGCTCATTATTACTTTGGTACGGTTGATTTTAGGACTTCTCATTTTATCTCCTCTCTTAGAATAATCATACTTCAGAAAAAAATTTTAGTGGTTTCCCCAGAATTTACAATATACATTTTTAATGAACCTAAGTCCACCTTCAAAGAGCACTATACCACTTCACATGTAGTACAGGCACCTTATAACAGGTATTCCTAAATCCTCCTATCCCTTGTGACACTGATGTCTTGCACTGCTTCATATGTTATAATGAACCAATATATTGCTACTATTGCTATTATTGCTTCAAATAAACAGTTAGTTATCTTTTATATAAATTAAGAATGAGAAAAATAAAAGATTTCGTTTTACCTTCGTTTTCTCCTTCTTTGATGCTCTCCCTTTCTTTATGTAGATCCAAGTTTCTGGCCTTGTTTTTTTTCTTTCATCATTCTGCTTGAAGACCTTCTTTTAACATTCTTGGAGCAGATCTGCTGGTAATAAATTCCCTAGGCCTGGTTTTGTTTTTATGTTTTAGTGTTGTTTCTCCACTTTTGAAATAACATTTCACAGGATATAGATTTCATGGTTGGTGTTTTTGGTTTGTTCTTTTTTTCCAAAATGTTAAATACTTCATTATATTCTCTTCTTGTTTACATGGCATCTGACAAGCAGTCAGCTATAATTCTTATCCTTGTTCTTCTATAGGTAAGGTGTTTTTCCCTCTGACTTCTTTCAAGATTTTCTTTGACTAATTTTCTGCAATTTGAATATGATGTGCCAGATGTGTTGTTGTTGTTTGTTTTAGTATTTACTCTGCTCCTTACGCTTTTAGCCTCCTGAATCTGTGGTTTGGTGTCTATTATTGATTTTGGAAAATTATCTGCCATTATTACTTCAACTATTTATTCTAGTTTGTTCTCTCTTCTGCTTTTGCTATTCCACTTTTGTGCATTTCATAGGTTTTGAAATTTTCTCACAGTTCTTTCTTATTCTGTCTTTTAAAAATTCTTTTTTTCTTTCCATTTCAATTAACCTGTGTTCAAGCTTACTGATTCTTTCCTCAGCCATGTCATATCTACTGATGAGTCCATTCTTATTTTTCTTACAGTGTTTTTGATTTCTAGGATTTTCTTTTATTTCTTTCTTACAATTGCCATATCCCTAATTATAATATTCATCTATTCTTGTATGATGTTTATTTTTTCTGATAGCACCCTAACATATTAATCATAGTTATTTTGAATTCCCTGTGTGATACTTCCCACATGTGTGTTATATCTGGGTTTGGTTATGACGATTCCTTTTTCTTTTCAGACTTTGTTTTTTATGGTCCTTTGACACGTCTTATGATTATTTTGTTGGAAGCCAGACATGTTGTATCAGGTAATAGGAACTGAGGTATTTAAGCCTTTCTTTGAGATTTTGTGTAGTCTGGCTAGGAGTTGAGGTATCTTTAATGTTTGCTATAGCTGTAGGTGACAGGGGAGTCACATTCTTTTAATGTTCCTGTTTTTGTCTATCCTGATGACTTTGGGTTTCCCTAACTACCCCTTCTCAGAGAGGGTCTATGTCTTGCAGCCCTTTCAGATATAACCCACTATTATACTGACATCCTCTTGATGTGGTGGTCAGGAATGGGGGAGGCGCTGCATTCTATAATCTGATAAAATCTCAGTCTTCTATTAGACCAGTGTCCTTGGGCTATGACCTCCACAGTGTTTCTCCAGTAGTATAGCTTTTTCCTCTTGTTCCCTATTCTCTTCCCCGGGTGTACGATTCCCAAGTGTTCTCAATTTATTTCCTTGAAACTCTGACCCCTGTTGACTATGTTTTTTTTTTTTTTTTCTTTTTTCCTTCTGGGGGAGACAGGAAGTCAGGGGATGACTGGCGTGGGAGGAATTCCTTCCCTCCAGCTGGAAGAAAGCTGAGGCAAAGTCCCTTCCCTTGGGAGAGAATTCATGGATTATTGAGAAGGCTGTGGGTGTATTTCACAATGATTACTCTCCCCCTTCCTTCTGCTGGAGCCAAGAGGGAATCTTTCTCAGATATTCCTTTTAAGAAACTGATGTGGGTCCCTGAAAATAAAACACATCCTAGTAAGATTGCAGCTCCCAGCAGTTTCTTATTCTCAAGCTAGTCCACACTCAGCATACAGCAATTAGACAAAATTACCATTTAAGTATTTCTATCATTTTAGATCTCCAGTGGCTTCTGCTCCATGTTAGCAGATTTAGGTTGTCTTGTAAAGGATGAGTCTGTCTCTTCATATTTCAGGGTGGCCCTTTGCCCTACAACCTCAGCTTTCTAATGGGTACAAGAAAAATCATTGATTATCTGTCAATTTTGTTGCTGCTTTAAGAATAGATATGACAACTCCCAAGCTTTTTACATATTGAAGCTTGAAATGGTGAAATGATTACTTTCTAAATGTAAAATCATACTAAACTTATGTAAATAATTCACTCCACATTATTTGTGGGAACAAAAATACAAGAAAGGTTATTTCTTGAATCAGTTAAGGTATAATGTGTAGGACTGTAAATTTAATAAAAATACCTCCCGTGAAGATAAGAAGATAAGGTGGAGATTTCTCTGGAAAGGCAGCAAATTTTTGAATACTTGCTTAAAAAAAAGAGAACACATTTTAGTTTTCTAATTGGTAAGTTTACTTGAAAGGTATGTAAATACATTTATTCCACATAACATAAACCTATAGAAGCCCCCACACTTAGGGAATATGGAGTCTGATCATTTCTGCAGTAATTACATTTATACTTCGAATAAGGAAAGGACAATTCAATTTTAGCTTTTAAGACAGTGGCTGATTTATTCAGGGGTCAAACTAGGAATGTTCCCCTGAAAAGCAATGAATCGACTCAGTGCATTCCATACACTAGATATCATTTTTTATAGCAGAAGAGTCCTTGATATTTTTAGGATTGCCAATAGTTTTTAGGTGTGTGTGCCTCTGCTTCAGAAATTAGCAAAAAAATGCATGATACTTTTCACTGCAGCCATTTTATGTGTGTGTGTATGTGTGTATGTGCACTACATTTTTTGCAACTGCTCTTTCAAGATTTGAAAGGATTTCTCCTAATGTTTCCACAACATCAGTAAAATAGATCAGACAGTATGTGAGCACAAATGGAAATAACTCAGGAAGACTGCCCACAGACCTACTTCTCATCTTTGGCTTTCTAAATGTATCTATCCTGCTGAATAGAGACCTTCAATAGGGGAATGAAAATACAGGCTGTTGTGTAGGTGTTTAAACTTTGTGTACTGACCTAAACCAAAATTGTTAACATAATTCAGAGTCATAAGTTTTGGCAGATGAACGTGTGACTGAAAAATGCACACTATGTGGAATACAGGGTGACATATTTATTCTCGACTGACTGGTTAATGCAGCTGTGTCCTATCTGTCCTATATAAGTCCATATTAAAATTTGGAAGGGGACATTCCTTTATAACAGAATGACACATCTTTTGGAATAATATGACTTGATATTGTACCAGGATATTAAGTTTAGCTTATACCTGCCATTGCTTTAGAGAGGAAAAATCAAGATAGAATGCATTATAGACTAAGTTGACTACTAAAGACTTGGGTATTTTAAATCCTGTGTAACTGGTGAAAAATGAACAACTAATAGAGGAAAGGATACGGTTACAAAATGGGACATAGAGATTGGTTAAATGAAGCATTCACAACAATGCAAATTTAAGACTAAAATTTATAAACTTATGATTATGTCTATGCAGGCAATGTATCTCCGAGAGTTGATTATTTGTACAGAGAATATGACTGATGTGGAAGTGGGATTTGGATCAATCAGTCAGGAAAATACTCCTGACTTTACATTCAGTGGCAGGGAAATTTTTTAAACTACTCAAATGTTGCAGAAACCCTGATTTCTAATGATATGTGATGTCCTTGCTCACATTTAAGTTTGATTTACAGTGTGAAAGAAATGGCACATATCTTCGTTGCTATATAAATGTCACATTTAAGAAATAAATATTTTTAAGCCTGGTTTTTTTTTCTTCTTTTCCAAATTGAAATTTAGAAGGGGAGGTTTTTGGGGGAAAGCCTTGGCCTGCTAACTTAAGGAATAGATTGGGCGCTGGGGAGTGGGAAGGCTATAAAAAGAGAAAAAGGCTTAAAATGCCTCCATACTCCTTTAAACTGTAGCCAAGAGTTCGAAATGGGAAGGAATCTGGAAGATAATAAAGATAAATCACATCCTGAAGCCTTTTAATATTTTTGCCCTAGGATTTAGAACTTGTGACTTTAATTTTTTGAAAACACTTCTATGATGCCTGACATTTAGACAATTGTTTAAGAGAAGAAAATAACTGTGACAGTAAAAGATTAGCTGAACTGTACTCTGGACATTGAGGAATGCAAATGAGAGTGTGCAATTGTAAAACAGCACACATCAAAAACGCTGTGGAGACAAATAACCAGACTGGGTGACTTTCAAACTAAGAAACTAGGTCAAAAATCAGATAAAGTGTGGATCTGTAACAGCAGCATTTCGTGATCTGAATTGTTTAAATTTTAAAAATGAATTTTAGTGTGTTTACTTTTGTTTGACCGTATGTGGTTCAAAATTTTATTTGCAAGTTAATTTTTTTCCCTAAAATACTTAAGGCAAGATAATAGCACAAATAAACAGCAGTTTCTAGAGTCACAACTCAATCTAACATTAATCTCCTTGGATGATAATCATAGCTCATCTGCTCATTTGAGTCTTTCCTTTGGATCTTAAAAAAATGTTTTGAGGCTTCAAAAATAGCCTAATATAATGCAGTCTCCGGGGAGAAAAATCAACAAAAAGCACTGTTCATCTTCTCTAACCTTAGTTAATAGTAAATACCTGTCAAAAAATACTTGGTAAAGGGTTAGACTGGGGGATAAAAAGTCTTGCAAAGATCAGTGACTTTAGGAAGACACGAAGCTGAGATGGAGGAGAGAGAGATTCATGCGAGGAGTTAGAACCTGAAAAAAATATATATATACATATGTATACTTACATCATGAGCTCACATTTGGTTATTATTAAACATGCTGGAAGTAACCTCAAATTTTCAACATCTGTCAGTTATTTTGAGTCACAAACATTGAAGGTGTTTTATATACTCCATTCGTACCAGACTTTTCCAGAGCAAATCTGAATTTAAATAGCCTCTTTCGTTTTCTCTTTTCATCACGCCCTTGCCCTTTTACAGGCAATTGGCCTGCAAAACTGGTGCTCTTTCTGCCCAACCATCCAGGCTCAACAGCGTTGGTCCCACTTGCCCCGTGGACCCATTGCTTCTGGGTTTGACAATCATCTTGTTTCAATCTCTGTGTCTTGCAACTTGTTTCTGTCTCAGGCCTCTTGTGGTTTAAGAAAACATTTTAGACTACTGTAACTTCCTGAACTAAGATTTTGCTTTCAATTACTCTTCTCTCCTTGAATTCTGATTTTTTTTTAACTTCTTTGACCAGAACTACTACTTACAGACCTGACCAAGAGACAGTTGCTCTTGTAGCCTCTGTCTGAGACACTTTCATCAGCATTCCTCCTCTTGAACTCTATTCTTGGCTGTCTACCCTGCTACCCACACATCCACGTGCACCAATTAAGGAAATGAATAGAATAGAATTCACATACATGTTCATAGTTATCACATTGTCCTGAATTTATATCTGCAAAATATGATATTTCACTCTTTGAGTATTTGGGCAGCCATTAAAATGCACCACTTAGATCTCCTGTTGCAAGAAGTGTAATTGACATCCCTATCATTTTCAAACTGAGGCCTGTTCCTTCAAGCTGCTCTCAGCCAGGGACTGAGTATGGTGGGCCCATTCTTGCAAGGTGAAGCAACAGTGGCTCCAGTACTCACTCATCCATCCGCCTTGACGAACCTGTACTGAAACTATGCTGTAGTATTAAGACTCTTAATACCCAGGCCACCTTCTTTCCCTCTCTCTTTCAGAGGTGTCAGACTTGCATCAGACCAGAGGGTTCACTTGGCTTCCTCCTCCTTATTCTTCATAGGCATTTCTCCCAATCAATCATTTCCATATGTAATCCAGTTTGGCATTCGCTTCTTGGAAGACACAAACTGAAACAAAAGCATAGAATATGTGGTCTCTTTTCCAAGTATCATGTCCACTAACAAATTTTAGTGTAAAGTAGTGAACAATTTTATGGCTACTTAAATTTTAATCATTTGGAATAAAATACGAACTCTGTAGAATACTAGTTGTATGATTTTAGACATCATTTCAAGCCTTAGTTTTCTACTTCCTAAAAAAAGTCAATAATCATCTCATATAGGGTTACTGTGTGGAGGAGGATTCTGACATACAGCAAACATCTATTATATGAATGAAGAATCAGAGATCTTTAGGGAATTCATTTTGAACACTTGAGGGAATAAGCATTGAAACGGAATTTTTATATTTCTCTCTGGGACTGGGGAAATGTCAATTTGAATACAGAGGAAGAAAGATTGACATGGTTGACAAGATCTCCTGGAATTACCTTTGCAGAGCTGAAGTTTTCCAGAAAACGTTGGATGGCTGAAGTCCTGACTTGCTCTCAGGGATTTCAGTAGGTCTTACTTTTTAATAGGAAAGAATTAAAATCTCATGGAAAATTTATCGTTAAGACCCCTCCAGACCTATGGAATATAAATTTTGCAATTTTAACTTTAACAGTGTTTTTTGCTTGCACTCGAAGGATTATAGAAATGATCTTATTTCTAAATAGTTCCCATCCTAGGCATGACCATTTGGAGTAATTAGTGCTGCATATTCTGGTTGTATATCCTCAAATAACCTGACAAAAACAAAAGAAAATAAACATATGGCAATTCAGAGTCTGTACAATATTTAAAAATAGCAGAAACAGGATTGAAAGAGACTACAGGTGTTGAAGATAGAATGTTGATCTGTGACACTCGCTGCTATGTGAAAGAAATAATAAGGTTGCATTTTATTTTATTATTAAAGCAGAACCTAGTATATATAGAACTTGAATATTTGATGCAAATACAATTAATTATTGCACATTCTTAGTTGTATACATTAAGAATGAGATATATTAAACGTGAAATTTCCTTCTAGTTTAAGAATACAGTGACATGCACAACAGAAGAGAGGTTTTGAGGTCAAGTCTGTCATTTCGTATAATGTGACTTTCTTAAAGATCAGATGCTAATGCAGGTCAGTGATAAGAAAATATCGGATAATGTACATTCAGACAGTAAGTTAACACTTCAAGAACCAATTTGGCTTCTTTTGAAATATTAGAACTATCTACACTTTGATTAAGGAGTTAAAAACAAGATAGCACTTCCTAGATTACTGGTGCTAAGATGATAGTTCAAAATTAAAGCAACGCTTTAAAACCTAAACGGAAAGTGGCCAAAAAGAAATTATTTGACAGATATATCTGCAATTACATTGTGAGGAATTGTAGACAAACATTGATGCTGTATGAGCAAACACATATTATTATTATTTTTTTTTTTAATTTTTTGTTTATTGCAGTAACATTGGTTTATAACATTGTAAAAGTTTCAGATGTACATCATTGTACTTCTATTTCTGCATAGATTACATCATGTTCACCACCAAAATACTAATTACAACCCATCACCACACACATGTACCGAATTATCCCTTTCACCCTCCTCCCTCCCCCCTTCCCCTCTGGTAACCACCAATTCAATCTCTGTCCCTATGTGTTTGTTTATTGTTGTTATTATGTACTACTTAATGAAGGAAATCATACAGTCATAATTTCCTAAATATTTTTAAGAAAAAGCTGTTTTATTTTTCTCTGTTTATCCTCTTAAATTTACCAACTTATTATATATGCATCTGTAGCATGGTCATTTGTTTGTCAATTTTGCAGAAAGTTCATGCTCTTTACTCCATAGAAACTGATTCCTGCTGTTATTCCAGCAAATTTCTTATTTATTAACTCTATTAAAATAAAATAATATGTGTTTTAATAATAAAATAATATGTGTTTTAATAGATTGTATTTTAATAGATTTAATAAATAAGAAATTCGCTGGAATAACAGCAGGAATCAGTTTCTATGGAGTAAAGAGCATGAACTTTCTGCAAAATTGACAAACAAATGACCATGCTACAGATGCATATATAATAAGTTGGTAAATTTAAGAGGATAAACAGAGAAAAATAAAACAGCTTTTTCTTAAAAATATTTAGGAAATTATGATCAAATAGTGGATTTGCTAAGAGGAGTAGGTATGAGATACTGTACCCAAGAAAAATATTGACAATTTAGAAGGATTTTTCTTCCCATAAACCAGAGATTGGCAGACTTTTTCTGTAAAAGGCCAGATAGTAAATAATTTATAGGCTTGGCAGCCAACATATGGTCTCTGCCTCACACAAAATTTTTTTTTTAACAACCTTAAATATTTTTAAATTTTTCTTAGCTAGGGGTGGAGCATACAAAGATGAAGTGCCAGATTTGACCATAGGGCTGTAGTTTGCCTACTATTGATTAGTATCTCCGAAATAAAGATGTCCACAACCTACACAGGGGGAGCAGCAGACGAGACGGGATAAATGAACACTCCTAATAAGATAATGAGTCCAAAAGAACAGAAAAGTCAATCACCAGGTTCTAGAACATCCCACATCTCTTAAAGAGGACTGAAATACCTGTAAATGAGAAACTTACCTGACTGAACTATCATATGGAATTGCAATCAATGCTGTGCATTCACTTTCACATTCTAGCTGATATGTTTGCTTCTAGGTCTTTATTCTTTCCTTCACCTCCTTGCCCGTTTCTCTTTTATAGGTAAAAATGGTTTATGATTTTTAACGGAGGTGAGTTCTTTCCTCCTAACATATTTAAGATAATAGATGAAGGAAAAAACATTCATAAGGAATTGGTAGTTATGATGTGATTTTTATTTGTTATTTTCCATAGAGAATTATTTGACATGGCTTAAATTGAATATAGCAAAAACGTCTACCCTAACTTGCAATTAGAAGATTGCTTTACATTGAGCTATTTCAACAAACCTAGAATCATCTACATTACATCCATGGAAAAGAAGGTAAAGGCCTTAATTGCTTTTAGCATTTCCACCCCACAAATCAGATGAAAGTTTTTAAAGAGCATGAAAGAACATATTTTTGTGGCATTCTGAAATACTCTTATTTGGAATGCTAATTATAATCAGTGCATACATTACAGTGTTTCATCTGGAGAGTAATATATTTCATTTTTAACCTTATAGCCTTCTATGATGTCCTTATGCAGATTCACATTGTAATGACAAAGGAGGCCAGAAGAGAAGTCTGTTGATGGATCTTGAGAGCTTCCTGTGGATTCACATCATAATACTTTTTGATTACTCTGGGTGAGACATTTTATGCAAGATGCTCCACTTAAATAGATGTAATTCTAATCCTTAAATGTTTGCAGTTTCCGAACGAAGAAGGAAAAAAAAGAAAGGAGATGACATTTAAGAAGTAAAAAAGAGAATTAAATTATAATTTACAGAAGAAAAGGTGAAGCAAAAAAAAGAAGTGAAGAGTAAGATGGATTTCAGAATGTATAAAATAAACATTAACAGTGTAAAAGTAATATAAACTGGCAAGCAAAGGCACAAGAAACAAAGTATGGACAAAAGCAATTTAAAATTTTCCACTTGCTTAAAGACTGTGAGCAAATCATTTATTTTATAATTTCTTTTGATTTGAGAGTAGTGACAACAGTTGAATTGAACCTATATGTTCAACAAATATACTTGGGTATTTTTGATATTTTAGCAACTTTTGTATCGCACTGACATTACCAATTTCATAGAATATAATAGGTCCATCTAGAACTGGCCTCACCAATATGGTAGCCACTAGCTACATGTGACTACTGAGCGCCTTAAATGTGGTTAGTGAAACTAAGGAACTGAAACTTGAATTGAATTGA
Source organism: Diceros bicornis minor (assembly GCF_020826845.1). NCBI lineage: Eukaryota > Metazoa > Chordata > Mammalia > Perissodactyla > Rhinocerotidae > Diceros > Diceros bicornis. The sequence goes on along the minus strand of NC_080747.1, from coordinate 25,690,139 downwards.
ATTAATTTTAATTTAAAGTTAAAAATTGAAGCATTGTATAATACTTTTGCATTACACATAATATTGCTGTTTTGGTAGGATGACGTTTCACTTCAACCATTGCATTGTGTAAGATAGTATTGTTGTACTGTAGTGCCCATGTGGAATGCACACATTGTTTCTAGTATTACAAATAAACATATCACCACTCTAGTTGGTGTCAATAAATTAAGTCAATTGTTTTTTGATGCACAGATATAACACTGTAATGTGTTTTTTAAATATTTTATAAGACAGCATGAGGTACAGCGGTATCTGTGTAAATTGTAATTGATAATTAAGTGGAAAGATTGATTATCTTAATTATAAATAATTTTCCAAATTGAAAAACAGTATAAACAAACTTTAAAATTTAAAACAAAGGCATAGTACTAATGCAGACAGACTGGAGCTTATACTACAACTACCGTAACGATGAAAAACAAAAAGATTAGAAGATTTGCTGCAAATTTCGTGATTAGTGGCAATTGCAATTTGCTATGGCAGAACAAAATGAAAAAGCTATCTGTTTGTTGGCTAAAATAATATTAAAAATAATAAGGTGTACAATAGCAATAGACATTTTTGGCAAAAAAGGTAAATTTCTTGAGATATTTCCTCTCAACAGCAAAGAAATTGATAAAATTAATAATCTGAATTCAAAATTAAATATCCAAAAAGAAATTTTTAATGATTGTAACAGGATCTGAGCTTGGATTTTTGGCCAGCTATAAAATAGATGATACTTAAGTAAAAAGAAAATCGTTTTTAGAGTAATTATTTAAGAAATTATTACTTCAGTCATGATTAATTTTAAAGAAATTTGAAAAGATTAGAAAAGATATCCTACAAAAGGCTTTTAAAATATTTAATTAAGCCACCAAGCAGTTGCCAGTAGGACAGAAGACCTTTTTTTTTATAAAGAATATCAAAGATCAATTGATACAAAATTTAATAAATTGTAATTACTTTTCTTTAGCCTTAGAAAAGTCATGTTTTGTCTCAAAGGGCTTCCAAATATCAATGAGGCCTATCAATGGAACTCATGGATTAGGTATTTTTGAAATTTTTATATCTGCCAAAAGAAAATTTCAGTGAGATAGGAAAAAAATAGTTTCTATCATGACACAATAAATCCCATCATATTAGGTCAAACATCCAGGTTTAGTGGAATTTTAAAACAAGAGACTGAGATCTTCCTTATTGCTTTATTCTACTGCTTAATGCATATGGAAAATATTTGTGCTGACTGAACGGAAGCAGACTCTATGAAAATCGTCATGGGTTTAGTGGTTAAAATTGTTCTACATATATGTGCAAGTGTTATGAATCATCACCAGTTTATGGAACTGTTGAAAGAAATAAAAGATAATGATGATGTGTACTTTGGCAAGACCCACTGTTAGAATAGTGGAAGAGTTTTTACAAAGATTCAGCATATTGTTAACTCCAATTCAAGATTTTCCTGAAACAAAAAGAATGCTAAATATTCAACGAAAGGCAATTTTAAAATGACAGTGTGGTTTACATTTCTCACCAATATCAAATGAATATGAATGTGCTAAATTTGAAGCTTCATGTAAAGGAAGAGCTTTGTGTTACCTAGCTAGATAGATATGCCAATTTATATTGAAATATGAACTTTTCATATGGTAATAACGATTTTATGTAATTTTCTGACATGAATCAATAGCAAAGGATTTTCATTGTGACCAATAGCATTATATAAATTGTGTGCAAATTACAAGAAAAATTAGAATATTCTATTGATATTGGTAAATTCAAAGTTGTTTTCAGATTGTACAATATTCCTTTGAATCAAACATTAATAAAACAAATTCACACAAGAATGAATGTATTTATTAATTGAATAAGTGTAATTTTAAAATTGATGTTTTTGCTTCAAAACAAAATCAATTATTTTTTAAAAAATAAACCAACATTGTCAAACAAATGTAAATATTAAACGAAAATTATTTTTGATAATTAATTCTTTATTGGAAAACTGTATATTTGGAAAAACTTGGATGTCTAGTTTTATATATTCAGTTGTAAATTTCATGAAATCTAAATAGAGGTAAAGTATTTCTAATGAATATTTAGCATCTAAATTGAGATGTGCTATAAGTATAAAACACACATTTATTTCAAAGATGGTACAAAAAAAGAATGTAAAATGTCTCATTAATACTTTTATATTGATTCATATTGAAATGATAACATTTTGGATATATTGAGTTACATAGCATATGCTAAAATTAATTTCATTTGTTTTTTTTTTACTTTTATATAAAGTGACTATAAAGTTTCAAACTACATGTGACTCACATTTTATTTCTATTGGGTAACACTAATTTGGAGCATCTAAGAAAATCAGTGAAAACCTAGGCCGCTGTCTTTGTCACAGCATTGCACAAAGATCAATAACAGGAACAAAAACTCAAACTGTTATTCCTCAGTATTTCAGCATTGATATTTGCTTATAGAGCATTGAAGGTATACGTTCATGAGTGTGTATATTTATTTGTTTGTTTTGTTTAACCGACAGTGAGCAAAATAAAAGTTTTAAAATCAGGGTTTAAACCTTGGCTTTTTCACTTAAAACTGTTCTACACTGAAAACGTTACTTCTCTAAGTAGCATTGTGGAATTAACAATATCTACCCTCTAGGGTAACTTCCACAACTACCAAGGGGGAAAAATTAAGAATATGTAGTGCTAAACGTTAAATTTCTCTATAAGATACATAGAAATTTTTAATGTAAAATCCAATTTCCTGCCTGAATAGATATATTCCTCACAAACCCTCTGCTGGCCGAGGCTGTGTGATGGTTAATTAAATGTTATCTCTATCTTTATCAGCAAAGGAAAATCAAGTCATATATTTTGAACAACAAAATCAAATGTAGAGGGCCAGCCTGGTGGCCTAGTGCTCCGTTTCAGCAGCCCAGTGTTCAGAGGTTCGGATCCCAGGCGTGGACAGACGCAAGATTGTCAAGCCGTGCTGTGGTGGCATTCCATATAAAGTAGAGGAAGATGGGCATGGATGTTAGCCAAAGGCCAATCTTCCTCAGCAAAAAGAGGATTGGCAACAGATGTTAGCTAGTCTTTCTCAAAAAAAAAGAAAAAAAAAATCAAATGTAGAAACAAAATATGCTTAATAATAATTCATTTTATTCATGGGTTTCAGAAGAAAAAAATCCTAAAATATGCTATTAAAAGAAATATTTAAGAAAAATCCCCAAGTACTTAGAAATTATACAACATACTTCTGAATAACATTTGGGTCAAAGAAGAAATGTTGAGAAATTTAAAAATATTTTGAACTAAATGAAAATAAAAAGCCAACTTGTCAAAATTTGTGGGATGCAGCAAAAGCAGTACATAGAGGGAAACATATGGCATTGAATGCATACACTAGAAAAGAAGAAAGATCTACAATCAATAATCTAAGCTTCTACCTTAGAGAACTCAAAAAAGAAAAGCAAATTAAATACAAAATAAGCAAAAGAAAAGAAAAATTAGAGCAGACATTAATGAAATTAAAAATAGGAAATCAATAAAAAAGGAATCAATGAAACCAAAGCTGCTTCTTTGAAAAGATTTCTAAAATCAATAAGTATCTAGCCAGGCTAATGAAAATAAAAAAGAGATGACGCAAACTACTAATATCAGAAATGAAAGAGGAGATATTACTACAGATCCTGTGGACATCAAAAGGATTGTAAAAGAATTTTTTTTTTTTTTTAAATTTGTGTTTATTGCAGTAACACTGGTTTATAACATTGTAAAAATTTCAGGTGTACATCATTGTACTTCTATTTCTGCATAGATTACATCATGTTCACCACCAAAATACTAATTACAACCCATCACCACACACATGTACCGAATTATCCCTTTCACCCTCCTCCCTCCCCCCTTCGCCTCTGGTAACCACCAATCCAATCTCTGTCCCTATGTGTTTGTTTATTGTTGTTATTAACTACTACTTAATGAAGGAAATCATACGGTATTTGACCTTCTCCCTCTGACTTATTTCATTTTGCATTATACCCTCAATGTCCATCCATGTTGTCACAAATGGCTGGATTTCATCGTTTCTTATGGCTGAGTAGTATTCCATTGTGTATATATACCACAGCTTCTTTATCCATTCGTCCCTTGATGGGCACTTAGGTTGCTTCCAAGTCTTGGCTATCGTGAATAACGCTGCAATGAACACAGGGGTGCATGTACCTTTACAAATTGGTGTTTTCAAGTTCTTTGGATAAATACCCAACAGTGGAATAGCTGGATCATATGGTAGTTCTATCCTTGATTTTTTGAGGAATCTCCATACTGTTTTCCATAGTGGCTGCACCAGTTTGCACTTCCACCAGCAGTGTATGAGTTCCCTTCTCTCCACATCCTCTCCAACACATGTTGTTTCCTGTCTTGTTAATTATAGCCATTCTGACGGGCGTGAGGTGATATCTCATTGTAGTTTTGATTTGCTTTTCCCTGATAGTTAGTGATTTTGAACATCTTTTCATGTGTCTGTTGGCCATCTGTATATCTTCTTTGGAGAAATGTCTGTTCAGGTCTTTTGCTCGTTTTTTTAATTGGGTTGGTAGTTTTTTTGTCGTTGAGATGCATGAGTTCTTTATATATTTTGGAAATTAAGCCCTTATCAGAAGTATGGCTTGCAAATATCTTCTCCCAATTGTTAGGTTGTCTTTTCGTTTTGTTGATGGTTTCCTTTGCTGTGCAGAAGCTTTTTAGTTTGATGTAGTCCCAATTGTTTATTTTTTCTATTGTTTCTCTTGCCCGGTCAGACGTGGTGCTTGAAAAGATGTTGCTAAGACCGATGTCGAAGAGCGTACTGCCTACGTTTTCTTCTAGAAGTTTCACAGTTTCAGGTCTTACATTCAAGTCTTTAATCCATTTGGAGTTAATTTTTGTGTATGGTGTAAGGTAAGGGTCTACTTTCATTTTTTTGCATGTGGCTATCCAGTTTTCCCAATACCATTTGTTGAAGAGACTTTCTTTTCCCCATTGTATGTTCTTGGCTCCTTTGTCAAAGATTAGCTGTCCATAGATGTGTGGGTTTATTTCTGGGCTTTCGATTCTATTCCATTGATCTGTGTGTCTGTTTTTGTGCCAGTACCATGCTGTTTTGGTTACTATAGCTTTGTAGTATATTTTGAAATCAGGGAGTGTGATACCTCCAGCTTTGTTCTTTTTTCTCAGGATTCCTTTAGCTATTCGGGGTCTTTTGTTGTTCCATATAAATTTTAGGATTCTTTGTTTTATTGCTGTGAAAAGTGTTGTTGGAACTTTGATAGGGATTGCATTGAATCTATAGATGGCTTTAGGAAGTATGGACATCTTAACTATGTTAATTCTTCCAATCCAAGAGCACGGAATATCTTTCCATTTCTTTGTGTCTTCTTCAATTTCTTTCAGAAATGTTTTATGGTTTTCGATGTACAGATCTTTCACCTCTTTGGTTAAGTTTATTCCTAGGTATTTTATTCTTTTTGTTGCAATTGTAAATGGGATGGTATTCTTAATTTCTCTTTCTGCTACTTCATTGTTAGTGTACAGAAATGCAACTGATTTTTGTATGTTGATTTTGTATCCTGCAACTTTACCATATTTGTTTATTACTTCTAAAAGTTTTCTGGTGAATTCTTTAGGGTTTTCTATATATAAAATCATGTCAGCTGCAAATAGTGACAGTTTCACTTCTTCCTTTCCAGTTTGGATCCCTTTTATTTCTTTCTCTTGCCTGATTGCTCTGGCTAGGACTTCCAGTACTATGTTAAATAGGAGTGGTGACAGTGGGCATCCTTGTCTGGTTCCTGTTCTTAGAGGGATGGCTTTCAGTTTTTCACCATTGAGGATGATATTAACTGTGGGTTTCTCATATGCGGTCTGTATTATGTTGAGGTACTTTCCTTCTATACCCATTTTAGTCAGAGTTTTTATCATAAATGGATGCTGTATCTTGTCAAATGATTTCTCTGCATCTATTGATATGATCATGTGATTTTTATTCTTCATTTTATTAATGTGGTGTATTACGTTGATTGATTTGCGAATGTTAAACCATCCCTGCATCCCTGGAATAAATCCCACTTGATCATGGTGTATAATCTTTTTAACGTATTGTTGTATACGATTTGCTAGTATTTTGTTGAGGATTTTTGCATCAATGTTCATCAGTGATATTGGCCTATAATTTTCTTTTTTGTGTGTTGTCCTTGTCTGGTTTGGGTATCAGGGTAATGTCGGCTTCGTAGAATGAGTTAGGGAGCTTCCCCCTCTCCTCAATTTTTTGGAAGCGTTTGAGAAGGATAGGCATTATGTCTTCTTTGAATGTTTGGTAGAATTCACCAGGGAAGCCGTCTGGTCCTGGACTTTTACTTTTGGGGAGGTTTGTGATTACTGTTTTGATCTCCTTACTGGTGATTGGTCTATTCAAATTCTCTACTTCTATAAAAGAATATTATGAACAACTCTGCTTACCAATTTGACAACATAGATGAGATAGACTAATTCCCTGAAAGATACAATCTGCCAAAGAAACAGAAGACAACCTGAATAGTCCTAAATCTGTTAAAGAAATTGAATCAATAATTAACCTTAGTGTAAATAAATCTGTTCTAAAAAATAAAATGTATTTAAAAGGAAAATATAGAAGAATTAGTTTTGAAAATCCAGATTGATTCAGTTCACCAAATTAAACCAGAAATCTTTTTACCATATTTCATGCTGCCTGTTAACAGAGGCTAAAGGTATAAGTTCGCATAGAATGTACGTAAGATGATCTGGTGGAAGGTCAGAGGCAAAATAAAATTCTTAGATTGGAAATAGAAAACAAAAGAAATGCTTTTTGTAAATGTTTTAGTCATTTTCAGTGTAAATGCATCTAATTTTCACAAAAGATTTCAGTTGTTTCCAAAGAAATATCTAAATTAAGCTTTTTATTTTGCATTAACCAAAAGACTGATGGAAAAATCAAACAAACAGGGGCCAGCCCAGTGGCGTAGTGGTTAAGTTCATGAACTCCACTTAGGGAGCCTGGGGTATGCAGGTTCGCGTCCTGGGCACGGACCTCCACATCACACATCAAGCCATGCTGTAGTGGTATCCCACATACAAAATAGAGGAAGATTGGCACAGATGTTAGCTCAGGGCCAATCTTCCTCACCAAAAAATCAAACAAATTGGATCTTGCATCCTGCTGTGTGGCAGTGGAGAATTACAAATGTAACCAAAATCCCTTAGGGATTTCATTTGCTTAAGGACATTTACACACCTGATTAGCAACCGTCTAAATTTCCAAACTTGAGATAATTCTTTTCCTCTTGACAAAAGGTGTTTAATATTTAAAAAGAATAATTTGTCGCTTATCACCAAACTCTCAAATGATAGTTCTACACTCTGGCTGGGAAACTGGCTGAAGACTGAAGAGGTATGTTGGCAGCTTTGTGAAGCTTCCTGAACTTCCAACTTTTGCAGCAATATTTTATGCTTGGGGATCACACGAGTGTGTTTATAAAAATTTACTCTCCCTGACTGTTTGCTAATAATGCTTTTATACAATTTGAAGGAAGTAGAATACACCAGAAAAATTTTGTTTTAATGTCTTATGGCATTATATAAATTATATATATATATATTCTTTTATATATATATGAAAGAATACTGTGGGTATATATGTGTATGTGTCTTAAAATATGGCCATTAATTATTTCAGTGCTTGGTAGTAGATGAAATTTATTGTTACTGTTTGTGTTTTCTTTCCATTTTAAATAAAATTTAGATGGAAAAGGAATTAAAGTTCACAAGCAACTCCATTATTGATTTTCATAAGTTTAGTAAATATTGTATATATTAACCCACTCATACACATATGCATAATTAGTAAGTATTTACAATATGCAGTATAACTATTGAAAACATTCCAAAGACTTATACATTTGGATGTAGTTATATTTACAAAATGTAGCTAATATTAAAAAATTTTCTGAATATATCTTAAAAATTAGAAACTTCTCTCCAAAACTTTCAATAATAATAACACTAATGTTCTTGTTTTTTTTTTTTGATTCTGGGGGAAAACTGGCTTTATTTATGTTTGACCAACAGAGTTTTACTTTCACCTTTAGAGTTGCCAGCAGTGAGAAATAGCATTTAGTCTTGGTTCACAGTGTGCCTAGAAATCAGTAGGTTTGTTCACTAATAACATCAAAGAAAATTCCAAATCAATGCAAATCTCTAGGGCACAAAGTCAGGGTTATATCCTGTGGATTCCAAATTCACTGCTCTTCTTTCAGGAGTCTTAAATAGCGAGCACAATTGAACACATCACCTGTGCTACAACCCACCTGTGTTCTGATCTGTCAGCCAATCTTAGCTTTAAGACCAAGCATTACCAGGGACGTTTGCTCATACAATAGGTGAGCTGATTGTTTGTATCTACATTATAGGAGCATCACAGAGACTAGCGTATCACTTTCACTGCCTTTACACAAGGCGTTCATGTTAGTGGGACCCAGCAATATGGAGCAATGAGGAGTAATTTGGGGTCAAAGAGAAGCTTGGAACTTGGGTTCCAGTCCTCACTGTGCCAATTCTGTTTGACCTTGACCAATTATTCATCGGCTGTTGTGAGGATCAAATGAGGTACTGTGTGAGTAGCAATTTTAAAAATATTAATTTCTATAGTAAGTATGAACGTTCATCTCTTTGCAGACTTTAAAGTCAGCTTGCAGTCATCGTGTCCCTAATGTTGTTTAGAAGGCTATATAAAAAGAAAGAACCCTTTGGTGACGATTGAGTTAAATTTTAACAAACTCTTTTACAGACGGGGACCTATTAGGGAAGTTGTGCTCTCCTATTGGCCTATATAAAAATGAGCTATATTGTGTATGTGTTTATATACATATATATGTATTTCTCAAGTATACATACTATAAATGTGTGTGTATATATGTACACACATATATACATGTATACACACCTATATACATATATATACACACACACGCACACTAAATAGGGAAGAGCATACTATTTCAATACAGTCATGCATCACTTAACTGTGGGGATACATTCTGAGAAATGCGTCATTAGGCGATTTCGTCATTGTGAAAACATGATAGAGTGTACTTACACAAACCTAGATGGTATAGCCTCCTATGTACCTAGACTACATGGCACTAATCTTTTGGAAAACTTCACGCTTCTTTTCAGCTGCACCCTTCAGCCAAATATTTTGTTTGTCTGTTGCGTTTTTCATTGCTAAATATGGTCTTGGCTTTCGTGGGACAGAGATGGTGATATAGTTCAAAGAACTTTTGATAGTTTCCTTCCTGCACTCTGCTGATTGAGAAGTAGGAGGCAAAGCAGGCTTGCTCATTTCCTTCATTGAGGGAAGAAATAAATTATACTACACCTCATTTTATGGTGCAAAAACTACATAATGGCATCATGTTTTCAGCATTGTATTAAACCTAACATAACTGTGCAAGTATGTAGCTCTCTAGCAAAGGCGAAGTTTTTTTAAATTCTTTACTCATCTTGGGGAAGCTATTCAATATTATGCAGCACAAATCATGATAATAGATTAGAGAAACAGAGTATTGCTTAGTAGTGTTTTTAGTGCAATACAAACAGTAAAGACAAATAATAACCCAAATAAATATTTGTGGCCATTAGACTGCTCATGGCTCAAAGAATAAATTATGCTAACAGCATGAATTTGCATCATGAAACCAAATTATTTTTAAAATGTACAAAGATGTTGAAAATAAGCATAATCTTGAGCAAGATTTTTCATTTGAAAGGATAATCACAAATTTATGTGGCCTAAACAATATGTATATTTTGAAGTATATCTTCTCCCATAACACATTTGTCTGACAAGTTATTTCTTGCACCGTAAGGAACCACAGAAAATTCAGTAAGAATTCATATATTAAAATATATAGGATTTCTGTCATACCTTCATCTGATTCATTTAGTTTTTCTCAGTTTTCTCTCCTTGCATCACTCAGGACATTTATTTCATTAAAATACCATAAATCTTCAAGTCTTAAAATGTAGAATTCCCCTTTATGTTATTCTTCTGCTAATTTCACGTTAAAAAATTCATGCCTTTCCTCATATAAACCATATTTTTTTTTCTTTACAAATCCTGCTTTCCATGTCTCCTCTAATCCTAAATTCCTCAGCGACAATAACAAACTTGCTGAAAAAAAATTCCCCAGTCTAAGTTGTGTGTAACATCAATGTTGGGATGTCAGTTTAATTGTCTTGTAAAAATATGTGAAAATAAAATATGAGTTTTAATGGACTCACAAAATGTGCGTTTGCAATGAGAATTTGCAATGGACAAACTTGAGGTCTCAAGTCAGAAAACTCCAGTATTCTTTGCCTCCATTAGACTACTAGAAAAAAAATTAACACAAAGTTGGAAATGAATGTTCAGTACAGATTAAGTCAAGTTTCCTAATAAACTGGAATAGTTATTTGCCAGGAAGAATGTGGGGACTCTGAGTCTGCTGCTCTCTTGGGAGCACAAGCCTTTTTAATTAACCTTAGAAATGCAATAGCACTTTTAGATAATAAAAGGTGATCCTGGACCTTGTATTGTTCCCTGTACCTTGAACTTTTTCCTTTGCTTTCCCTGTGGATGTGTAGCACAGACAATAGACGCACCCAGTCATCCTTCAGCAAAACTTGTCCTTTGCTCTGTTTGCAGGGTGAGCTTTGAGGGAAAAATTAAATGTGCCTTTGTTTTACCCATTAATTTTTACTATTGCTTGAAATTTAAATTTCTAATAACAGTTTGAAATATCTCTGCTAGATAGTGCAAAAAGAACAGAAAAATATATACATGCATACAGATAGATAATCTCTATCTCTATCCATATTTATATCTGTAGCCTTCACTTAAAGAGGGGAAAGCACGAGTAAATTAGGAGAAACATTGAATTTGACCTGTGTTGGCTAACTTTCCTCCCTATAACCAGACAGGCTCTTAGATTCAGAATCAAGAGAAATTGTTTTTTAGGTCATCAGTTTTGTAATGCAGAACATTATGTTAGCAAATAATACTAATAAAGATAAAATCCATGTGGTCTAGCACACGTCACCAAAGAACATAATTTGAATTTATCCTGTAACATGAACCTCGAATTTTCTAACTGTGTTCAATTAAATTTGCAAACCTAATGTTGCATTAACTTTTACTTAAGCTAATTCTCACCTCTTTTTCCCATTTGTATTTAAAAGACCTCTTAGTGTTGAAATTCTATCTCTATTTAAGAAAATCTCTTCCAATAAAACTACTCCCTTGAATTGGATTATCTGCCATACAGTACTTTATTTTCTCTTCCTAAATATTTGATAAACATTTTCTGGAACCAATTAATGCATTGATCACTTCAATGTTTATTAAAACCCTCTTAATGACTTTTAAAGAAGAAACATGGTTGTATTTACAAACATTATTTAGTACATTAATCTAGGACATCATGCAGAGAGAAAAAGACATTGAAGGCATAATTCATTGGTTGTATAAAACAGTTTCGTTAGCAGCTTAGTGAAATATTCTCAGAATGCTGTTATAAATATAATAACAAATTTCTGGTAGAGAAGTCAAGACAGCTTAGGGAATTGGTAAGGAGTTATGGGTGAAATTCTCAAAGGATGCTATAGAGGCCCCAAGAAAGGGCTTAAATGCACTGGACCGAGGTAAGCAGCTGCAATTGATTTAGCAAGTAATAATGCAGAACACAGGGAGAAAAGAACAGAGGAACACGTAACACTTCTGTCCTGGCTTCTGTATTTTTCTGAAGGCCAAGGACGTAGTTCTGCCCAACTTTTGAGATTTTTTTTTTTAAAGTATCATTTTACTTTTTTGCTACTGCAGGTGTGTCAGTTTTATAGCAACCATTTGATTTCTGCTCTCTTAGAAGGGCCTGAGACTGTCCTGTTTAAATGGAAACTCAAAACTTGCCTTTCCCTTTCTCTGCCACACATCAAGAAATGATTTTCATCATCTGCTTCACATTCTCAAGGATGAAGGTACTCAAGTCAACCGTTTTGTTCAGTAGCTTCTGCATGGATCTTGACGGTGACAGGACTAGAAGGAAGTCATGATACGTGGTGTATTAACGCTCTTACCTTTGCTCTTGGAGACAGTTATAACTGGTTTATCCGACAACACGTAGCACTGCTTTAGAGCCCCAAATGTTAAGAATGATTTCATGCAGTCATTTAAGCAGAACCTTCCTTGGCTGCCTGAAACTCAGCAGGATTGTTTCAGGGGCTGGAGAGTCACAGTTCTTTGGGTTCAGGCAGCTATGGTGACCTCTTCAAAGGCCTCACGAAGAATAGGCTGTCACACCTTGTCAGGTGGTCTATGCTTTCAGAGCTTTGTCCTTTTAAAAGATTTAAAGTGTTCTCATTGCTGTAGAATCTTTTCACTCACATCTTCCGGCTTTGAGTTCCATTTTTTCTCTATATATAGCCTTTCCTCCATCCACACAGAATTTGTTACTGTTTATAGACCAGCCCCTGCAGTATTCTACTGAGACACCACCATTCATACTATCTCCTGAGATTAGAACCATTCCATTCCCATATCAACTCAACCCTCCATCACGGCCCGTCGAAATCTTGCTTATCATTCAAAGTTCAACCCATATGCCATCTTAAAAAAAAAACTATTAGGAATGTACAAATAATTCTAATTGTATTACTTGTTACATATATTTGATTTCTTTTTTTACATGTATCAATTAAAAGAGACAATGTATCACAGTGGTTAAGTTGGAACATGGAGTCCAATTACATGCACTCAAATCTGGGCTGATAAACTTATAATAGCCATATGATCTTGAACAAGTGATTTAATTCTTACACTTCAGTTTCCTCTTCTGTAAAATTAGAATAATAGTACCTACAACAGAGGATTTTTAAGATGATCAAATTGAAATAATATGCATAGGTATCTAGAGGCATATTTGGCATAATCTAAGTGCTCTATAATGTTAGAAATCACCAAAAGTGTTATTGGAACTTACAGATTTGGATGTACTGAGTACTTGTATATAATTTACTTGTCAATCATACAAAGCTCTAAGAAGGAAAGATTCTATTCTTAATATTTGCATCTTCTGCAACACTCAATGTATTTTTTGTACTCACTGCTCCTTCAACAAACATTTGTTAAATTCAGTCCATTATGAAATGGGCTCAGATTGTTTCCTTTTGAGCTCTTGGAGAGTAGAAACTATCTCTTCTTCTGTGTATTTCCCAATATGTTTTTATCATAGTCAATAAATGGTGTTTGAATGAATGACTAAAAGCCTTAACAAATGAAGAAATCTTGCTATCCAATATTTTTATGTGTTTATGTGCATGCCTTCTTGGTCCCAGCATATCTGTCTTGCAAAAATATAACACACAAATGCAAATATAATGGCATTCAATGTCAAAGTGGACTAGCATTTGGAAAGATAAATAAGGGGACATGTGTAAAGTCAAAGAAAATTCCTATTGACTCAATGGAATTCATGGGATCTGAAGAAGGAGAGACTTGGAGAGATGCAAAACGGGAAAATTATAAATTGATATGCATTTTGTATTGTTTAGATTATTTGTAAAAATAATTTCAAAATTTCTTGGAGTCCTTCAATATTTTCAAATTGAGAAATTTAAAAATGAACTTGAGAATAGAAATAAACCAAGTTTCAGGCAACAAGAAGAAAAAAGTATACTTTAATAAGAAGTTAATGGTGACACCTGGTTGTGTGTGTGTGTGTGTGTGTGTGTTTATACGCATGATCACCACATTGTTAATATATAATGTATAAATATATAATATTGTATGTTACATAATAGGTTATGTAATATGTATATTTATATAACATATTTACATATATAATAGGTTAAATTATTTGAGAGACATTTTAAAAATACCTCAATTTATCTTAACCCTGCAAAGTCAGTTTAGTTCTATTGTTCCAATTTTACAGATAAGGAAATTATAGGCAAGGAGATAAAGTCAAGGTCTCAAGGTAGTAGGTGGCAACATCGAGTGTCAAAGCAGAGGTTGGGCTGCAATCAAAGCCCACAGTTTTCTACTACATTACATTTAGAAATGACTTATAGGAAGTACTTTGGCTCATAAGCATGATTTAAGTCAAGAAAATTTAGTGAACATATTGTCTGTGCTACTCCAATTCATTTGAAGTAACCATTTTATAGCAGAGATTCAAATAATAGTGAAATATAGAAGTAGCAATAGTCTTTCCTTTGAGGGTAGAAAATACCACCCAAAAGGCTCTTTTCTCAGAATGAGGATTTGGGATTTGAAACCTCATAAATTGTACTACAAACTCTTTTATTGCTCAGATGTGTTAAAGGTTATTCTGTTTTGAGACCCTCTTAATAGCTTTACCTGTTCTTAGCAAGTAGTAATGATTACTGTTTAAGAATGCATTAACTACATGTACTGAATAATTATTGTGACTCAGAGGGAGCCTCTGCAACTAACATTTAACACATTGGCACAGTTTACTCTAGTATATACTTTAGCACTGTATTTGAACAGTTTATAAATTGAGAAAGCAAGAGAGAGGAGAGAGGGCAGAGAGTAGGCAAGGAGAAGACCAAGGAGAAAAAGATGGGCAGGAAGAACGTGAGGACAAGCAGCGAAGAGTTAGGAGGTGGATGGGGTATGTGCAGGTGAAACAAAAGGGGAAGAGAGTGGGAAAAAGAGAGATGGCTAAGATTCTAAACCTCTTAACACCTTAAAGAGAACAAAATCTTTATGAGCATTTTTTAAAAGAATTTTGGGGTGGTGGATACACTCCTATTACCGGAAGTAATTAAAGCAAAAGCTGTTATTTCCCACATCAGGAATGTTGTGATTATCAGAACAAGGTATGTTCTCTACGAATTCTGTCCTAGCCAGCTGTTAGTCAGAATACTTCTATGAGATAAGTTAGATTGGAGGAACAAAGGCCCTTTTAAGGTTACCTTGGTGATTGGGGTGTATTGTAAGGAAACATAAGGAAGGGTCTCAGTAGTTGTATAACACATTCTTTCAGAGAATGGGGAAAGAATCTGAGATACGAATCATGTTTTTAGGCACATGTGTGTGGTGATGGATTGTAATTAGTATTTGGGTGGTGAACATGAGAACATGATGTAATCCATGCAGAAATAGAAGTATAATGATGTACACCTGAAATTTATACAATGTTATAAACCAATGGTACTGCAATAAACAAAAAATAAAAAAAAAAAAAAAAGAATCATGCTTTATATTGTACCCCCAGAGTCAGGAATTTTCCAGTCCCTTCTTTTGTCTCCCACCATATCCGCTTCTTTAAATTTTAATTTTTCTTTCCTTCTTTGTTTCTCTCTTGGATTCCTCATTGTTTACACTGCTTTCGCTTGCTGCCTTCTCTGTGGCGCCTCTCTTCTCTTCCTTCGGCATCTTTTAGTTTTGTGTCTTTCCCTATTTATCTGACACTCACACATTCCACTGCAAATCCCACAGAGCAGAGCATCCATATAAGGTAGGGTTTCCATGCCTGGGTATAAAGTCAAAGACTTAGCACTAAAATGATACTGAAGATAATTGTATCTTTTTTCAGATGACTGAAAAGATACTTCAGGGTCTTGAAGTACCCCAGAGTCATCTTTAAACATATTAATTATCTCTTCTATTATTTATAATTTCTTTTTCATGAAAGTCAAGTGGGAAAATAAATTAGTGAGTTGAGCTTTCGAGTAACTCAGAATCCAGATAAATGAAAATGTATTGTAATTGTGTGTATTGTAATTGAAGAAAGAGTCATTTCTCAGATGTAAGATTAGGGTAAATGACCTGTAACTTCCTGTCTAATTCCAATTCTAAGACCTCAATGATCTACACAGATACAGTTAAGAGTTTCTCGCCACTTTGATGATTGCTTTCCTACAGTCACATTTAAAACCTGGATTCTCTTTCCAGTATTAAATATCTGGGTTAAACAAGAACTTGTAAAATGATTCCAATATTTTTTTATCCATATAACAGTAAGTCTGAAGGATTTTCTTTAATCTCTGGTGAGTCCTTGAAGACTCTATAAATCCAAGAGAATTTCAAACTATTACACACACCATAGGTGTTTTTTTGGATTTGGGGGCAGATTTTTATCCTTTTGAGGAATGTTGTCTGGCTAGTTGTTAATATCAAATGCATTATACAGAAAATAGAAATAATTCACCATCTCGTGTAATTTCAGAACTAATGTATTTACATGATTTGGTCACTTATTCAGTCTTTTAAAAAAATTATTATCTAAGATGTACTGGGCACTGTTCTAGGCTCTCAAGATACAGTAGAGAACAAACAGAAAAATCCTTGTCTTTAAGGAGTTTATATTTTGGTTACCTTTATGATATTCTGGAAAGTCTTTAAATAAGTAAATATTTCATTTTAGACCATTATTTTTCAGAAGTTCTTTTATGTTTTGTGCTTTTGTTTGTTTTGTTTTTCACATTTTGAGTCAAGTATCATGGGAGCTATGTGGATTGCTCACTGGAAACAAGATTGCAGTAATTCACCTACTTCATAAAAACTACTCAATGTTGAACCCTTTAAACCTGTAAGTAAACCCAAAGCTGGACAAAATAGCAATATATAGAATTTTATGCGGTTTTCAAATTTAATATTTACTCACAGGTTAGAATGAGTAGTGTAGAAAGATCTTTCCATAGAAATTTTCAGATTAATTGAAAGATTATAGATAGCTGATAAGCAGTGAAACTACAACAAATAAACAATTTCCCACTGGCCAATATGAAGGAAAATAAAACCTTTTTGCCTTCCCTCTGGAATAAACTAAATACATAACAAGTGTTTGTAGCTTTGTTGTAATTGATTTCACTTGAGAGCAAAGACCTTTATAACTCACTTGTGGCTTTGGTTTTGGCTGAATTAAAGGTTTTCCCATTAATTGGTAGAGCGCTTGATAGTCTACCAATGACCAGT
The DNA here is from genome assembly GCF_020826845.1 of Diceros bicornis minor. NCBI lineage: Eukaryota > Metazoa > Chordata > Mammalia > Perissodactyla > Rhinocerotidae > Diceros > Diceros bicornis. The sequence goes on along the minus strand of NC_080747.1, from coordinate 25,673,072 downwards.
CCCTCTAACGCGTGCACATTCACTGATGACCCTGCTGTGGTTAAACTGTAGTTATCCTGGCCACATAGTAACCGTTGAAGAATTGTGCCTTTTTCTTAATGAACCTAAAACACATGTAATTAGATTTTTCTAAAGCACCTCATCTTTTATCAAGTGGTAATACACGTAATAAACTATGCATAAACTCTACTACCAGTAGCATAGCTGCTATTTATTTTGGGTCAGGCCAAGACAAAAGTGCACTACAGGTTTAATGTTAAGCAATAGGTCTTTTTCGTAAATAATGACAGAAAATATTTTCCAAAGGCAAAGTTAAGAGAGTGCCTCTCCTTTCATCTTTGTACATTATTATTAAGCCCAGGCAACTCAGACTTAAAAATTGACTTGAATTTATTCCTGTGGTGACATCAACGTGATTTTTAGCATTTTTTTTAGATAAGGGTTCACTTTCTTTTGTCACCTCACAGTATATCTATTCCCTAGCAAATTATATAAAATGTCTTCACTCAAGAATGCAGTAAATTAAGCATGGTAATTCCCAGTGTAGTTTTGGAGAAATTAAGGAAAAAACAGAGGTTTTTGAAAATATATACAATTATGTTTTTATATCACTATTAATAAATCATGTTTTGCATGACCTAGCGTTCTGACAGACTGATGAATAAGATTAATCAGCATGAAGATAATGACCACAGTCAATCAACATTTTGTTTCCAGTGGCTTTTCAAACTTGTATCAGTTCCCCAGTTTGAACAGAAGCTTGTGATTTTTGTTAATTATTCTGCATTCACAAAACTCACACTCCTACACATGGTTTGGATGAATTCAGAGTTTTATTTTAAATAATGCCAAATAAAAAAATTAATTATTAGCAATAATTGCCAAATCATTACCACATAAAGGCCAAGATAACTCAGTCTAGTCAACTGAAATTTTCCTTGTCCCACCTGTAATTGATGTGTAACCATTTTATTGATAGAATAGCCCTAACCTAAAGAATGTTTCTTTTATAATATTTGGATTTGGATTTTCTTGGGACTCAAATAAAGAGGATCTTGAAAAATTTAAAGATAAATATTCCCTGAATTGTAAATCAAAGCTACGCTTGTTTTATATGGGATTTTTTTCCCCAGTCTGAGAATGTTAGGCTTGGAACTTGAGTCTCTGGAGGTAACATATTCAAATGTGCTGTCTTGTAGAAGCTTTACTGTACAGAAAAGTGTAAATATTCAATAGCATGCTGGCACTACTGCCTTTACTGACCTGACCACTGATAATTGATAAATTACTCAAATAAAGGCTGATATCTGTTTTGAATATGTTACTATAAGGTGGCTATTGAAGGTTGAAGTAGAGATATTCAGTAGGTAACCAAAGGACAAAATCAATCAATCAATCAATCAATCTCATTTGGAAATCGCTTTGAGAATCGTAAACGTGTATGAGACAATTGACATTATTGGAATGGATAAAATGTCAAGGGTTTTATAGAGGACTAAGTTAAGTTTAAAAACCTTGGATTTATGCTGCATTAGTCTGTTTCTTTGGTGGTACTCTGTCATCTCCAGCCAACAAATTAAACAGTTTGGATTAAGCCAGAGTTAGGTTTTTCCCAGGTGGTTCCTGTGAAAATGATGCAAAGAATCAATAATGAGAGAGGAGTGATTGAGTAATGACCTTTTTAGAGAACATTGTGAAGATGGAATGGAGTTGTTAAAAGAAGAGGACAGCAGAGGAGCCAAGGGTTAGAGGTGTCAATGAATTCATAGACCAAGTGTTTTGGAGTAATTGGGTAAGAAAGTGAAAATCATTTGAGGTTATGGTCATATTGTGGTCTGCAAAATGTATACTCAGAGGTGATGCACTTAAGGGTGATGACAAGGACAAGGCAGAATTAATTGTTCATGCTCCTGTATTCTCATGGTGGTTTGTACTTAATTTTACTCTAAAACTTATTACATTGTATAGTAGTTGGTTTTCTGTTCCTTTCTTCCTGACTCCAATGGAGTCACTTCAGAGTAGGGAAAATTGCTTAGTCCTATCTATTTCTGCGACATAGAAGGATTCCTGGTATACAGTGGATGCCCAATGCATGCTTGAATTGTTTGACTTAAATTAATGAACTACTGACTCTTAAACTCTTAAACCCACCGTAGTGTGGGTGTGGGTGTATGTGCATGCACAGATGTGTGAACATGTCCATGTTGTAACAATGTTCCATTGAATATAGCTAAATTTATCCTCTATAAATGTGAACCAGTATATTTACTCTTTGGTGCAGTCATCATACACTTTCTAGAGATGGATAAGAAGCACTTTACAACATTGGGCTTTAAATGGAAATTTCTGACAAACTTACATGCATTCTTCTCTACATAAACTTGGATAATCATTGCATTAAAGCTTTCCTTTTTTTATTATTCTCATATGCTTTCCAGATGGGCAGTTTTTTTAACTGTAAATTTTATATTTCCTCCTCTGAAGCTTTGTACTTTTCCATTGAGAAAAAATAAAAACCACTCTCATTCTTAGCTCTTGTCCATTCACTGAGACAGAAGTATGTCTTATCCCTTGGTTTTAACATATTCTATTATCAGCAGTGACCTTAAAATATTTCCAGAATGAGTTTATTATTTATTATAATTTAATCACCACAAGAGAAATTGTGAATGTGGCAAGTTTTACTTTAAATGTACAAATTACAGTCAATTACACCTATGGAAAATATTCTAAGTGGGTGAAATAGAGGGGCTAAGTAGGATAAATTTCAAATTCTCTACAATTAGCTTTAATCAATCAAGCTCTGCTATTTCCCAAGTACACAAAGCTGGGAAATATTGAAAAATTTTCTTCTCCTGTATTCATAAGAATTAGATTTCACTCAGCACTAAAAGCTTAGGGGGCAGAATTTTTGTAATTATCATCTTCATATATAAATTAGTTGTCTTATATAACTAATAAAAAATTGTCTAAGAACTCTTTTTGGGTACATTGTTGCATAAACTAAAGGGTAATCTCAGGTTTTCATTGTATTTCCAGGACACAAACCATCTGATTAAAAGTGAAGAATTCAGTCAATCAACTATCAGTAGTACCAGGGTAACCAAGAGGTAAATACGTGATTTCACTGTTTGGAGCAATGAGTGTGTTATTGTATGGCTAGAAAGCTGATGTTTTACGGTTAAATGATGATTGTTTGGCATGACTTTTTAAAGAATAGTCTTGAAGAATGACTGTATTTTCATGTCCCTACATTGGCCCTAACATGAGTGACAGTTGTAACTAAGTGTGACTAGCTAGGTTTTATTTATTCCACTTATGTTGGGAGTTTATGCTAGGTTTAACAAATATATTTATTGTCCTTACACAATATATGGGTATACATAATTTGAATTTTAAATGGACTATTTTTCTCCTATTAAATGCAGGTTAGAAGCTGAAAGTTGTTGTCAGAAAAGGACAAGGGGGAATTATTGAGTAGTATTGGTTGTAGCTGGTAAACAAGAAAACTCAATGTGTGTATGTGTGTGTTTGGGGAATCTGTGGTTTACTGAGGTAATTATATTTGTGTTTGTTCCCAAAGTCAAAAAATACAGCATATGGGTCATAATCCATGGAATAATGCAAAATGGACAACTCGACCCCAGGACCGCAATGTTGCATTAGTTTGCATAATGTGTATACATCTGGTGATGGGTATAAAATTTTAGTTTCAGTATTGCTTGAACTTTAAATACGGATCATCTTCTGCTTCTCTTTGTTTTTACTAATAGACTCATTATGCTCTCTCCCAGACGTGAAAATGATCTACTGGAAAGTGAGAACTTGCATTAATCCAATAATTGTGTCAAGGTACTACTAAATAAAATAATACATTTCCTTTGGTTTTTTGAATTCCACCCTCCCTTTAACCACCCACCACATACACAAACACACATTTGTCAATCATTGCCTATCTCTCTCTCTGTCTCTGTCTCTCTCAGTCTCTTTCCATCTCTGTCTCAGCATCTCTTTTTCTTTCACTCACACACACACACACACACACACACACACACACACTTACCAGTATCCATTTATCTCTGTACATGATTTAGAGGACTAAAACTAATGACAACATGAAAAAAAGAATTTATGAATCTGTTAACAAAAGTAGAGCTGCCATAGCAGTTCAGGTGATAATGGAGAGTACATGCTCCTTTCCCCAGTTCTGCTCACATGTGATAAATCTCTCTGTCCATCCCTGACATTCAAGTATCACTGGGAGTATTTGCATGTGTCCAGAGATGGAGCCCTTGTCCTGGTCATGGTCTTTCTCTTGTTTGTCGGTATCAAGGTTGAGGTATCTTCCAGTGTTGTCATGGAGAATAGACTTTGGCAGTGAGTTCCCTAAACGAAAAGAAAGAATAGAGGGGCACTGCAATGGGTTGATTTGTGATTACTTATAATATATAACTTTTGGATTCTCAGAAGTAATTGAGAGACATTTTCCAAAGAGGCAGTAGAGGCTCTAGTGAAAGAAGACCACTGGGTGACACTTCCATCGCATCAAAGACTATTTCCTGGAATGCAGGAAATGCTGCTTGTACTGAATATTTTTATTTTTATCACCATCAGTTTACAATTTCATTTTGGAAAAGTCTAAGCCAAAGCATTTGCATCTTTCTCATACTCCGTCTCTCCAATTCTCATAAGTACCACTGTAACATTATTTTCCCCCATTAACTGCCACCATTTTTTCATCCATTTTTTCCTCAACTCATACCACATGCTAGCTTTATGCAAAGGTAAAAGAAAATTCTCACACCCAAATGTGTTCCCTTTTCAAGACAATCATGTCCCAACACTTTATTTCCTTCCTTCATTGTTTTACCATTTTAAAAAGCCAAACAACTAAGAAAACAGTAAACATTAATTAAGTTTTAAGATATCAAAAAAGTATGAAGACAATATAATTGGTTTATTTTTAATATAAAAGTTAGAAGAAAAATAATTTTTATTTGAATACATATGCCCTGACATGTTAAACAATGTTAAGCAAATATAATAACTTTTACGAAGGCTTAGATCAAGCTGATCAGCTTGTATGTTGATCACGTGCCTATAACTGGACCACAATCTAAATAGACCAGTTGCCTAACAGAGAGGCAGTGGAGCAGCCAAGATGTTCTAAAGAAACCCTTGCTACTTCATATTGTTACACACTTAACTTTCCCGGATGAAAATAACATAATCATTGTAACAGTTTAAAGTAAGATGATGTTACTTGTGAATCTGACTTGAGATCTTCTGAAAGCCAGGAAAACATTTATATGTTGTGCCCATATTCCAATGACAATATATATGGATTCTGATAAATATGTCAATTTTAGTTTATTTCTCAAATATGATGTGTAAAATTGGACTTAGCAGTATTAATAGTAAACTTTTTGCATGCTTATTATTATATTTTATGAAATACAAGCTGTACTAGATAATTAGTTTAAAATCATTCAACAACACAAATATTCTTCTAAATATGACACATAATAGACTTCATTCAGCAAAGATTACAGTGCAGCTAGATCATTATTTCTGACATTCAGTAGTCAACAGCCAACATCATTGCCGAAGATGCTTTTCACAGTAGCTAAACACTTGAAAATAACAATTGTGGTATCAGAGCATTCATGAATAACACATGAAGCTGGAATTTACATTTTTCATTAGTAAAACTGCCTGTTTTCTTCTAAAGAATGCTGTTTACGTGGGTAAATAATACAAAGCCTTGGCTTTTATATATTCTTGTACAATTGGAAAGTTTTAGTAATTAATTCCTTAGCCAGTGGATCTGAAAATCGGAGGCCCAGATTACTGCCTGACAGCACCCTTCTTTCTCCAAAATAATTATTAAAAATGAAAATAAAAAAGGGAAGTTCTTGTCAAACAATATATTATGTAGTTATATTTATTAGCATGGACTTCACAAATACCCCATTGAGAAATGCTCGCTGTCTCTACTCCAGCCCTTCCCAACTTGGTCAATCACCAACAAGTACAAAGTATTTTTTAAATGGTGCCTGCTACTTCCGTGTGTAATTGGAGAAATTCATGAATATTTATAAGTACAGTGATCAACAACAGAAAGCCACAATACTTCAAAATTAATCTGAAATTTCACAATACTTTCTAAGGCATTTGCTTCTCTGTTTATATTCTTCCAGAAACGTTCACAATGTCTCTCCTTAGTCTGCCAAAGTCAGATGTCATTTCGAGGCTCTTTACTGTTTAGTCTTTGTTTTTGTGGTGTTTTTAAATAAAAAATTAGTTCCTACTCCAAAGACCACTCCTTAAGTAGAAATAATTAAATTATATTTAAATAAGGCCACTGTGACTATATTGTTTATTTACAGGACTGAAGAAACTCATCTTTCCATAGCACAATTGCCCTTAAGTTCTGAACTACCCACTGGTGCTTATGACTCGTGTGCTTGGAAGCAGTTAATGGCTCCCCTCTCCTGCAAGATAGAATTTTGTGTCCCTAGTCTGTCACATAAGACTTTCCTCCAGACTACATGTCAATCTTATTTCTTGATATTTCCCTCTATAATAATAAAAATATTGGCAAACAATTATTGAGAACTCTATGCCAGACACTCTTCTAATTTTTATGTATTCATTCATTTATGCTTATAATAACTAAGAAAGATTTCTCAACCTTGATACTATTGACTTTTTGGGTAAGTTAATTCTTTGTTGTGGAGACCTATCCTACGCATTGTAGGTATTTAGCAGGATCTGCCTCCTAAATGCCAGTAGTACTCTCTCCTCAGTTGTGACAAACAGAATGACTCCAGACATGGCCAAATGTCTTCTGGAGAGCAAAATCGCCCCCAGTTGAGAACCACTGAGCTAAAGTGCTACATGTTATCATTATTCCCATTTTACAGATGAGTAAACTGAGGCTCAGAGGTGTAAATAATTTATTCATGGTAGCCTGGCAAAGAGAATCAGGACTCAAACAATGCTACCTTCAGCTTCTACTCTCTTAACTACTGCTGTACTTTGGGACTTCTAAATGTAGCCCAGAGGGGATAAGTTATAATGTTGTAGCCCCTCATAGTTCTGTGCTTCTTGAACAAGTTTACTAGAAGTGACTTAAATAGTTAATCTGATTGGTCCAAGGAAGAAGTTAAATGTGTAACTTTCTACTTTGCAGATGAAAGCTTAGATTTCATCAGGTTATGTTAGTAAAAAATTAAAGGAAAAATGTAAAAACATCAAAATAAAATAAAAATGTACACATATACTTGAATTCCAGATTAATGTACAAGATGCAAAATAACTGTTCTGTGAATATTATTTCCTCTGAATGCACGATCATCATTTTCTTCCCTAGTAAAGCTTATTATGCAGCTATTATTTCAAGAATTCCCCCAAAGTTATCCCAACTTAGGTGACAAAAATATCAATGATGAGACAGCCCAACCTAGGGAGTTAAGACAGAAACTCAGGAGCCAGAATACTGGGGTTCAGATCTCAATTCACCTGTTTGTTAGCTGTATGACCTTGTGCAAGTAACTCTTTGTACTTCTGCTTTATTATCTGTGTAGTGGAAATGAAAATCATATGTAGATCATAGGGCTGTTATTGGGAATAAATAACATATAAGTATATAAGTATTTGTTAAATTAAATATATGTATTTAGTTACAAAGTTGTGCTATGTTATCTTTTAAGAATATCCACAGCTAGAATTTGTTCTGATTATATGAATTAAATATAAACAAACATAAATATTTATACACATACATAGAAATATAAACACATACATACATTTTAACTACGCAATTGGGTTATTTTATCATTTAGGAATGCCATAGCCTAAAATTTGCATGTCATTATGTTAATATTTTCCCTCAGTAACCAATATTACTGAATTTCAAAAAGGTCTGAGGCTTTTTCAGTCCCCACCATCCCCAAAAGTATCCTCTGTGGTAGCCTGATTTTGTTTCTCTCTCTTAATTGTAAGTTATTCAAGGGCAAGATTGGTCTTATTTATCTTTATTTACCCTTTGCCCAGAAGAGCAAGTCGCACAAATTTTTTAAATGGTCACGGAATGAATGTTACTTGGGGCCTTGATTTGCTAGTATTGAAGAGTACTTGGAATATTCCATTGTCAATATACATATGGCATGTAGAACAGTGAGTTTTCCACTTGTAAACACATTATATATATCTTTTTAAGAAGTAGTATTTAAGGGCGTTAGTATGGTACAAAACTCTAGGGATCTTTGAAAACATTTCTCAATCATTGGCACAGGACTTGTTTTTAAAAAGTTGGATAAAATATGGGGTTAGTGGGGGCCGGCCCGGTGGCTTAGCGGTTAAGTGCACGCGCTCCGCTGCTGGCGGCCCGGGTTCGGATCCCAGGTGTGCACCGACGCACCGCTTCTCCGGCCATGCTGAGGCCGCGTCCCACGTACAGCAACTAGAGGGATGTGCAGCTATGACATACAACTATCTGCTGGGGCTTTGGGGGAAAAAATAAATAAAATAAAATCTTAAAAAAAAAAAAAATATGGGGTTAGTGGGTCATTCTTACCGGTTGACATCTCTGAAGTTAAGAGATTATTAGATATTATCTCTATGAGTGAGAGATAATTGAATGCATCACTAAACGAATAACTGAATGCAATATTAAGTGAATTTTCACTGATTTAAATCACATCAGCACATTCAAGAAAGAAATAAGCAGCCTAAGAGCTTCTCAGGTAAAAAAAATGTTTATATTACGCAGGATTCTGCAAACTAAAACGGGAAGACAAAGACTACTAGCATTTGTCTGAACTCAACATTTTAACATTTTGAGAATGTGCAAAAAATATCAAAAATCAGAAAATTCAGGTTAGAAAATGAATTTATTCACGATAATCTTTGCAGATAGAAATTGCATAGAGAATTAATAGTCACACTTTATGTTCCATTCATCATAAACTTCAATAGATGGCAAGCTAAAGTCCAAATGAACTGTTCCTGAAATTTTTAATAAAATGTCAAATAATTCTCAGTTTGTCTCTTTGATCTCAGCAATATTTTCAGTTTTTACAATGGTAAACTACTTGATAAATGCATAGCCATTTTTATATAAAAAGAAAATAAAAACTATCTTCCATATTTTACAAAAACACATTATGTTACCATCACTTAAGTTTTCCAATTAAAGTGACCACCTTTGATTAGTCTAAATCCCTATTATTAAAACTGGGCAGTAAATTCAATATTCCATGTTGTCATTTTTATATTCATTATAGTTGCATTTTCATACAAGAGAAATAACATGTTAAAGATACATTTACTTTCCTTTCTTTCACTTTTTAATTAAGCATTCTCAACCCAATAAATAGAGGGGAAAATAATGATTAAATAATTAACTTTTTTATTCTTTGGAGATCCCTGTGTATTTTAATTTACATGTTGATTATGGAGCCAGGAAAAGTCTCCCATGTTAAATTTGATTCAGCAAGGCAGAAAGTGCCTTAAAATGAACAGACCGCTGAAACTGAGAATGCATTTTGTCTAATTGTGTAAATGAACTACCCAGATGAGACCTGTTTAGTAAAAAAGGCCCCCTGACCTTTTGATTAACTGTAAAACACAATACTTCTAATATCTGCGAATTTTACTCCATTTTTGCAATTTTCTAAACTAAACACTTAAATCACTTAACTACTTTAGAAAATAATGGAATGGGTAAAAGAGCTGGGTAATCATTGTCTCAGCTGTGAAACTACTGCTCCATGTTCATTGCAAACTCTTCATATTGAAGCCACCAGTGCTTTTGAATTACTTCCCTTGTATCCCAGACTAAGATACACGTGAGGAGTGTGAGTTATATAAACGATAATATTATGTGTAAGGGCTATGACTTAGGTTCTAGGAACAGAACAACATCTGAGGGTAAATTGTAATAGTATAATGTAACATGAGTGGAATGTATGTGTCGCAGTTTTCTAAAAGGACACTGATGGTTTGCTGTAAGAATAGACCCTTCTTACGTGGGAAGCGTATTGCCTGCCAACGCAAGGTACAACATTCCTGTGTCACTGCAATGTTTAATTTTTACACATATAATCACCTAGTCTATTGAAAGAATAGTGTAGCTATTCAGTAACTATCTAAACTAATTTATTTGGGCTGAAGTCACTGTGGAAGTCTTCATGGATAGGTGGTATCTCAAATGTGTGCATATGTGTGTGAGTGTGTGTGCTTTGAATAACATATATTTAAAGAAAATGGAGCCTTCCAGATAGAGAAATTTTGACAAGAATTCAAGCCATGCTATTCCCATTACATTGGGAAGATTTTCCCTGCCATAAATTATAGTATATGTAAGAGATAACTTTGTGTAATTATAAGTAAAGACAATAATCATGGATACCAGTAAGCTGACTTCTGTAAAATCAGTGAGAAAATAATTATTCCTCCAAAGCCTCAGTGTTCAAAAGAGTAATAGTTAAATAGATTTATCGATACTATACAATAATATTAAATAGCCATTAAAATGCAAAACATCAGAAAAGGAGGAAAATATTTTGAGGTAATATTTGATATAATTTTGATGTAGAAAAAATACTATACAAGTGCAATCATAAGTTTGGGAAATCAAAATATATTTATATATTTAACTATTAGAAAACAGACTCAAAAGATAGTAATAGTAATCTTTGACTTATGGGGTTACAAAATGATTTTGAATATCTTTTTCTGTACATTCTTCCATACTTTCTGAAATTTCTACAATACACTTTTATTTTATTACATTTATTTAAATACATATTTTTAAATCAATACATCTCCTTGGTAAAATAATCATCAAATATAGAATGAACTTTTAAAAAAATCTGTCTAGGGGAGTGACATCAGCATCATGGCGGAGTGTGATTTCCCATAAACTCTTCCCCCGATAAGATACAACAAAAGGAACAGTCACTGACCAACAACGGACTCCTAGACAGTGAAAAGGAAGATCGAAAAGATCCACACTGCCATACATCTGAGAGTGGAATGTGCTGGATGCCGGAGGAAGTGGGGAGAGGTAAGAAGAACTCCTCTCTCTACCCCATCAGATCAGCCATCTTGGTCCATGCAGCTCCCAGAGAGGGGGGAAGGGCAGCTCTCTGAGGGGAAACCGTAGCTTTTCGGGTTCTCTCAGCCAGTGGGAAACTCCCACACAGAGGACTCAGAACTGCTGCAGGGGTAACATCAACATCTGAGCACCCCAGGAGAGCAGATAACGAGGGGCGAGTGAGAAGCCTCCCATGCCAGGGATCCGGCAGGCGAAAGAGAGAGCCCCCTTCTCCCTGCATGCCAGACTCTGCAGCTCAACCGACCAGACCAGACCAAGCATCCGGCCAATCACAGCGAGCAGCCGGGGCAGAGCGCAGGGGGCTCAGATTACACAGCCCTTAACCCCCACATGGTGGTGGCAGGTGGAAACAGCAACTAGATATTTCCAGGATGAGGAAAAACAAAGCCGATACAGGAACCACAATGCAAAGGTACATGAAATCACTAGACCAGAAGGAAAATGACAAGCACCCAGAAACCAACCCTGAAGATACAGAAATCCATAACCTAAGTGACAGAGATTTCAAAATAGCTATCATAAAAAAACTAAACGAAATACGAGACAACACAGACAAACAATTCAAGGAGATTAGGAGTTTCTTCACAAAAGAGATTGAAATCATAAAGAAAAACCAATCAGTACTGATAGAGATGAAGAACACAATGGAGGAGATAAAGGAGAATCTGGAATCTTTAAAGAACAGAGCTGACAATGTGGAGGAAAGAATTAGCATTATGGAGGATAGGAATACAGATATGCTCCACATGGAAGAGGAGAGAGAACTAAGACTAAAAAGGAATGAAGAAAGTGTCCGAGAAATATCTGACTCTATTAGGAAATGTAACATAAGAATTATAGATATTCCTGACACAGAAGAGAGGGAAAGAGGACTAGAGAACCTATTCAAGGAAATAATAGCTGAGAACTTCCCAAATCTGGGGAAGGAGCAGGAAATTCCAGTGAGTGAAGCCAATATGTCACCTAAAAACGTCAACAGGCAAAGGCCCACTCCACGACATAAGGTGGTAAGGCTGCCTAAAGTCAATGACAAAGAAACAATATTAAGTGCAGCTAAACAAAAACAAAAAATAACATACAAAGGAACACCCATCAGGCTCTCAGCAGATTTCTCAACAGAAACTTGACAGGCTAGGAGAGATAGGAATGATATATTCAAAATACTGAAAGACAAAACCTTTCAGCCAAGAATACTCTATCCAGCAAAAATATCCTTCAAATATGATGGAGAAATAGTAACTTTCCCAGATAAACAAAAGCTAAGGGAGTTCATGGCCACAAGACCCCCACTATAAGAAATACTCAAGAAGGCCCTCAGGCCTGAAGAAAAGAAGAGAAAGGAAATACAAAGCTTGGAGCAAGGAGAAAAATAGGTAGACAAAATCATAAAAATAGATCTTTACCAGAATAGGTTAGCAACCACTTAAATACCAAAATCAAAGATCAAAGGAAGGATTTCAAAAATAAATTTAACCTCATCACTGTAAACACACACCCACAACACAAGATAGAATAAGGTATAACAAGAATGACTTAGAAGGGGAAGAGAAAGAGATTGAATTGACTTTGTATAAGGAAATAAGAGGCCATCAGAAAATGGGCTATCTCATATACAAGATTTTTTATACAAACCTCAAGGTAACCACTAAACAAGTAATCAAAAACAAAATCACATATGATAAACAAAGAGAAAACTAGAAGAGTCATAAGACAGAACAACCAAACTGAATTGGCAGTCCAATACAAATGGGACAAGAAACAAAGGAAATGCAAAAGAACTGGAAAATAGGTGACAAAACAGCAATATTAAGCCCTCATATGTCAGTAATTACCCTAAATGTAAATGGATTAAACTCTCGAATCAAAAGATACAGAGTGGCAGGATGGATTAAAAAGCAAGACCCAACAATATGCTGCCTCCAGGAAATACATCTCAGCTCTAAAGACAAGCACAGGCTCAGAGTGAAAGGATGGAAGACAATACTCCAAGCTAATGGCAAACAAAAGAAAGCAGGTATTGCCATACTCATATCAGACCAAGTAGAATTCAAGATAAAACAGGTTAAGAAGGACAAAGAAGGGAAATATGTAATGATAAAAGGAACACTCCACCAAGAAGACATATCAATTATAAATATATATGCACCCAACATAGGAACATCAAAGTACATAAAGCAACTATTAACAAACCTAAAAGGAGACATTAACAACAACACAACAATAGTAAGGGATCTTAATACCCCACTTACACCAATGGATAGATCATCCAGACAAAAAGTCAATAAAGAAACAGTGGACTTAAATGAACTGCATGAGATGGACCTAGTAGACATATACAGAACACTCCATCCAAAAACAGCTGACTACACATTCTTCTCAAGCACGCATGGAACATTCTCAAGGATAGACCATATGTTGGGAAACAAGGCAAGCTCCAATAAATTTGAGAAGATTGAAATCATAACAAGCATCTTTTCAGACCATAATGCTATGAAACTGGAAATCAACCACGAAAAAAAAACTGGGAAAGTGACAAAAATGTGGAGATTAAACAACATGCTACTGAACAGCCAATGGGTCATTGATGAAATTAAAGGAGAAATCAAAAAATATCTGGAAACAAATGAAAATGAAAATATGCCTTACCAAATCATATGGGATGCAACAAAAGCGGTCCTGAGAGGGAAACTCATAGCGATACAAGCCGACCTGAACAAACAAGAAAAAGCCCAAATAAGCAACCTTAAATTACACCTAACAGTGCTACAAAAAGAAGAACAAACAAAGCCCAAAGTCAGCAGAAGGAGAGAAATAATAAAAATCAGAGCAGAAATAAATGATATTGAGACCAAAAAAACAGTAGAAAGGATTAATGAAACACAGAGTTGGTTCTTTGAGAAGATAAACAGAATTGACAAACCCTTAGCCAGACTTACTAAGAAAAAAAGAGAAAAGGCTCGAGTAAATAAAATTAGAAATGAAAGAGGAGAAACTACAACAGATACCATGGAAATATAAGGGATTATAAGAGAATACTATGAGAAATTATATGCCAACAAATTGGACAATCTAGAAGAAATGGATAAATTCTTAGACTTATACAACCCCCCAAAACTGAACCAAGAAGAAATGGAGAATCTGAATAGACCAATCACAAGTAAAGAGATTGAAATAGTAATCAAAAACCTCCCAAAAAAGAAAAGTCCAGGACCAGATGGCTTCTCAGGTGAATTTTACCAAACATTCAAAGATGATTTAACACCCATCCTTCTCAAACTATTCCAAAAAATAGAGGAAGATGGAACACTTCCTAACTCATTCTACAAGGCCAACATCACCCTGATACCAAAGCCAGACAAAGACAATACAAAGAAGGAAAATTACAGGCCAATATCGCTGAGGAACATAGATGCAAAAATGCTCAACAAAATATTGGCAAACCGAATACAGCAATACATTAAAAAGATCATACACCATCATCAAGTGGGATCTATACCAGGGACGCAGGGATGGTTCAACATCTGCAAATCAATCAACGTGATACACCACATCAACAAAACAAAGAATAAAAACCACATGGTCATCTCAATAGATGCAGAGAAGGCATTTGACAAGATACAACATCCATTTATGATAAAAACTCTCAACAAAATGGGTATAGAAGGAAAGTACCTCAACATAATAAAGGCTATTTATGACAAACCCACAGCCAACATCATACTCAACGGGGAAGGACTGAAAGCCATTCCTCTGAGAACAGGAACAAGGCAGGGCTGCCTACTCTCACCATTCCTATTCAACATAGTACTGGAGGTTTTGGCCAGAACAATTAGGCAAGAAAAAGGAATAAAAGGAATCCAAATAGGCAACGAAGAAGTGAAACTCTCACTATTTGCAAATGACATGATTTTATATATAGAAAACCCTAAAGAATCCATTGGAAAACTATTAGAAATAATCAACAACTACAGCAAAGTCGCAGGGTACAAAATCAATCTACAAAAATCAGTTGTATTTCTGTATGCTAATAATGAACTGACAGAGAGCTCAAAAAGATAACACCATTTACAATTGCATCAAAAAGAATAAAATATCTAGGAATAAATCTTACCAAGAAGGTGAAAGACCTATACAATGAAAACTACAAGACATTATTGAAAGAAATCAATGATGACATAAAGAAATGGAAAGACATCCCATGCACATGGATTGGAAGAATAAACATAGTTAAAATGTCTATATTACCTAAAGCAATCTACAGATTCAATGCAATCCCAATCAGAATCCCAATGACATTCTTCACGGAAATAGAAAAAAGAATACTAAAATTCATATGGGGCAACAAAAGACCCCAAATAGCTAAAGCAATCCTAAGAAAAAAGAACAAAGCTGGAGTCATCAGAATCCCTGACTTCAAAACATACTACAAAGCAATAGTAATCAAAACAGCATGGTACTGGTACAAAAACAGACACACAAATCAATGGAACAGAACTGAAAGCTCAGAAATAAAACCACACATATATGGACAGCTAATTTTCGACAAAGGAGCTAAGGATATACAATGGAGAAAGCAAAGTCTCTTCAATAAATGGTGCTGGGAAAACTGGACAGCCACATGCAAAAGAATGAAAGTGGACCACGTGCTATCGCCATTCACAAAAATTAACTCAAAATGGATCAAAAACTTGAAGGTGAGACCTGAAACTATAAAACTCATAGAAGAAAATATAGGCAACACACTATTTGACATTGGTCACAAAGGAATCTTTTTGGATCACATGCCTACCCAGACTAGGGAAACTAAAGAAAAAATAAGCAAGTGAGACTTTATCAGATTAAAGAGCTTCTACAAGATGAATGAAACCAGAATCAAGACGACCAGACAACCTACCAGCTGGGAGAAAATATTTGCAAAACATATATCTGACAAAGGGTTAATCTCCGTAATATATAAAGAACTCACACAACTGAAGAACAACAAAAAAAAAACTCCATCAAAAAATGGGCAGAGGAAATGAAAGACACTTCTCCAAAGAAGATATACAGATGGCCAATAGGTACATGAAAAGATGTTCAACATCACTAATCATCAGGGAAATGCAAATCAAAACAACACTAAGGTATCACCTCACGCCCGTTAGAATGGCTATAATCACCAAGACAAAAAACAGCAGATGTTGGAGAGGATGTGGAGAAACAGGAACCCTTATACACAGCTGGTGGGAATGCAAACTGGTGCAGCCTCTATGGAAAACGGTATGCATATTCTTCAAAGAATTAAAAATAGAAATACTCCCACTACTGGGAATCTATCCAACGAACCTGAAATCAACAATCCAAAGAGGCTTATGCACCCCTCTGTTCATTGCAGCATTATTCACTATAGCCAAGAAGTGGAAGCAACCTAAGTGTCCCTTGCCTGATGATTGGATCAAGAAGATGTGGTATATATATACAATGGAATACTACTCAGCCATAAAAAATGACAAAACCGTCCCATTTGCAACAACATGGATGGGGCTGGAGGGTATTATGTTAAGTGAAATAAGCCAGAAAGAGAAAGACAAACACTGTATGATCTCACTCATATGTGGAATATAAACCAACACATGGCCAGAGAAAACTATATTGTGGTTACTGGGGCAATGGGGGTAGGGGGTGGGCACAAGGGGTGAAGGGAAACGTATATACAGTGATGGACAAACAAAAATGCACAACCCAAAATTTCACAATGCTATAAACTATTAAATCATCAATTAAAAAAAAAAGCTGATGCATTAATCTTTAAAAACAAATCTTTCTATTTATATTTAGTTCTATAAATTGCTTTTATAGGTTTTAATACTCTACTCTTTGGTCTATTTCTTATGTCTATGAATGCTGAGCAGTAATCAGTAAGAACTTTGTAAGCTGAATATTCCAATGCCTATTCATATCTTACAGTTCTTCACACTCCCCCCTTCCAATTCTAAACATCTGTCACTTAGGCATTTACATATACATAACAAGTAGTTGGGACAGAAATTATTTGAGTCTTTGCCTAGAAAGTGTAATATTTCCAAGACAGATCACATGTGCATTCTCTTCAGCAACTGAAGTTTATCTTCCGTGCTGTTTGTGAAGGTTCCTTCAGAAGTTGATTACATTTAATACTGTCTATAGTGCTTTTACCAAGTAAAGATTGTTCTTGCAGAACCAATTACATGTTTGGGTACATATTGTTTCTTATGGTTCTAATTTTACAATTCCTGTGCTACGCAAAAATAATGATCCCAAAGTGTAGGTCAAGCATATTTTTATTACTATATGAATTAATTATTTCATTTATCAAATAGTTATTAAGCACTGTGTGACAAATGCTGTCTTTTTTCCTAATGTTTTGAAATCACACCATATTACAGTTTGCTTCACATTCAGACAATACAAACTCTTTTACTTCTGTTTCACTCAGAATTTTAGTTTTTGTTTTCACTGTTAGAAGAAATTATGCCTGCTTGTTTCCCCACTTCCTTAATACTTTATGATTTAGTCTCACAATACCTTATCTTGATACTTTGATCAGACAAAAAATTCATAACACCAGGACAGTAACTGTTTTGTTCGTCATTTAATCCCCACTGCTCACCTAACACAGAATCTAGTGTATTTTAGGTCCTCAACAAATATTTTTATAATAGATGAATAAGAAAAAGCAATAATATGGTTACCATCTTTTTCCTTTTTTGTCTTTATCCTCCCAAAATTGGGAGTGTTGAGACCTAGTTTAGGTTTTATAATTTAAGAATGATTGTTTCCAGCTAGGCATCAATTGAATGTACTCTAGAGAGAGGCTAAAACAGATATGCATTCACTCTTTCAATTATTTATCAGACTTAGATTTATTATGAAAATAAATCCTTGCACTCAACCTTTGCATGGCTTTAGTCTGAGTGAAGTAAATTTAGACCTAGATGTTAAAAAATAAAAAAAATGAAAAGAAAAATAAAAATACTATGACACTAGGAAATATCATCCTATTCAAGAATTTTTAGTTATTTCACTTGGTTCCACGTTTTACCTGAAAAACTTGGTTTGGTACCTGTTAATGGCCTCTTTTCATTGTCAATTAAAGAAGATTTGGGCTCCACGGCATTTGCCAGCAATGCTGTAACGTTCTCACAGAGAATGAAATGTCTTCATGGTGGATTGCTGGGAATCTTCTTGATGTGAGAGAAATAAGTTCCAAAAAACACAGAAATATGGAGATATATCTTATAAGGGCATTTCTACCTAGATTTTTAAATGGCCACAATATAAAGATATAAATCATTAACCAGAACTGTCGGCATTTTCATCCGCTTATCTATCTACGAGGTACCGCTATTTATAAATGATCAAAACCCACCATACCACAGTTGCATTACATACTTCTCACCCCTACGTTGAACTGCATTTCCTCCTTTAATGCTTGCTTATTTTTTCCTATCATCTTCAGCCAGCTCTTTCATTCCATAACAAATTCGGACTCCTTGAGGCTCCTTGAATATATTTACTGAAAATGAAAAATGCCTTAATTCCCTTCGTCCCTTCTCAACTCAAACCGAAAACCTGCCGTCTAGTCGCAGTTTAACATGAGACTACGATGTAGATATTGGGGCATGGTATAGTACCGTCAACAGTCTCCGGGATTCAAATAAGTGCCCAGGGCACAGAAAGAGTCAAGCTAATATATAATTGGACTTACATTGATTGAGTTTGCACTGAAAAGAAAGTGAGTTTGTGCCCAGAGTACGTTTTCAGGGTCCTAGTTATTTTACTCATTTGATTTAAAACTCCGTATCAGTTATTTTCAGCGTTCATTTTTTTTGATAGCTTACACACTTTGAAGTTTTGCAATTTGTAAGTTCCTCATCCCCTCATTTGTCCTCCTACTCGCAGACTTAGCTAAGAATTCACAGATTTCAGTATTTGTACCAAGCTTTCTACCTCTTCACCTAAACAATGGTGACACTAAACAGAAGCAAAATTTCAGGGTCTCTAGAATGCAAGGCCCTGAATGAGACGTCCTACTATTGGACTCCCTCCAGCCCCACTCTTCCCTCTCCTTCCCCAAACAAGGTGAAAATCTAAAACACCTTGTTTCTGTTATACGATTTACTTTTTCACTTGTTTCTGTAAAAACAATTTACTTTTATGATGGCCTTTGTTAGAGAAATCAAGCAATGCAGTACGTAAGGAAGAAGAAACAATGTTTTCCATGAAGATACTAGCAGCAAACCCTATTTCCCTGAAACTGTTTAAGGATGTTAAGCAGAGGATAGATGCATTATTATCTTACTTTTGTCTTTAGAAAGATTAAATACTTCCTCAAGATCAGAAAGCCAATAATCATTAAAATCAGGATTTGAATCTAGAGCTGTATTTCTTCAAACTCTGTTTATTTTCCAATATTTTATGACTTTCCATTAAACTGAGGAATACCTTAAAGATAACCACTTTCCAACAGGCTGAAGGAGGCATGCAACTTCCACTGCATCACTTTTGACAGTGTCCTATTGACAACTTGTTTGGGCGTTTAATAGACATCTGTTACACATTAATTTTAATAAATTGGGATTCTCTGTTCCTAGGTGTCTTTTAACTTGTAGAGAAACTGTATTCCTTAGTGCTTCGCTTCTAGCCAACATTTGGTACCGCTTAAACAAGTAACTATTTGCATGCCATACATTCTGTGTGCCCACACCTTTATTTGTCCAGGTGTGCAGATCCATCACAACCAGACAGTATTATACATAACTTGTTTCATTTCTTAAATCTTAGAAATAGCAATTTCTATGAAATATAAAGAAATAAAATTTTATGTAAATTTCTGACTATCACATATAAATTCATGATTCTCAGCATCATTTAACATCAGGGACAGGCATTGTACTCAAGATAGCAATCAGAGTAAAGGAAAGGATATGAAAATCAGAAAAATGCCGCAAAAGATGACTAAAAGGAAATTCATTTGCTTTTGAGAGAAAGGAAAAACACTGAGTCAAAAAGAACCCACACATCACACATAAGAAATTTTATTTGAGTAATATATGTGCAAAGCTGTTTACAAAGATAAAGTTAAAGAGATATTTGGGAACTGCAGGCTCCATTTTATGCCAGGTATGCTAGTGCCTACCTCATAGGCTTGTTGTAAAATTAAATGAGAATGCATAGAAAGCACTTATGCTGCCTGGCTCATATTAAGCAGTCAATAAATGCTAGCTTTTATGATTTTTTTTACTGTGATCATTATTCTGGAAGCCCAGGATGAACAATTTGGCGGTATGTGCATTAATGAATTAATGAAACAAATACAGAAATATTTATATCCTCAAAATATTTATTGAATCTGCATGGTAGTTATCTAGACAATTCAGTTCAGAATGTACCCTGGGGACTGGGATTATTTGGCTTGGCTGTCATACACTGAGATAATTAGTTGGATAATTGACAAATTTCTTTATTCTTTTATACCAGCCAGCAACCTAGAATAGATTTGCAATAGTGGACTCAGTGGATTTCCTTTCTATGATACTGTTAATTGAAAAAAAAAAAAAATCAAGTATATATGTTTTCCTAAAAAACAATTAGAGACCTCATAGTGTTTTTTATTGCCTAGAAAGAAGATAGAAATAGTATAAATCTGATCATGCATTGTAATGGTTAGTTCTGTATAATGAATGTCTTAGAATAGTAAGAGTATATTGATTTTGTCCATGCATGAAGGTCAGAAGCTTCAAACTGTGTATATCCTGAAAATCCGAGGACAGAGGGAAAAAAGTGTCACTGTTGTAAGGATTTTTGAATGTGGTGCTGACGAGAACAGTGTGGCAGCATGGTCATTTTGATCACATAGCTATTTTTCTTAGCTAAAATTACACAACTGCCATTATGACTCATGAATTAGTCTCTCATTAAATTAATTTGGTTATATCAGTTCCCCAGGACCTAGTTATTCCTAGTGAATTGGAAAATTTCACTCTCCCGTAGCTGGGAAGCTGAGATATAGATTCAGAGTCAACTAGTTATAATCAACCTAGTTATAGCCCACCCCCATCCCCCACCCCTCTTGTAAAATGGTGAGAGAATAAGGCTCGTACTGTTGTATATGTGTGGCTCCTTTATGAAGGCTGCAGGCTTGCCAGTCACAATGAAACTAGTACTGAGTGGAAGCATCCTAAGTCAACAGCAAGTTTAGAGTGTTTTCTTTTTGTAGTTGTTATGGAGAGAACAAGTTGGGCACTGACCAGCTTGCAGAAAAGACAGCTCTCACCCTATGGAGAAAACTAGGGAGACAGAAGGGCCTGTCCCTGATAATTTGCCTGCAAAGTGACTCCAGCCATTTGAAACTGAAGCATAATATTCCTGGAGAATAGAACAGGGGCTTTTGGCCTGGTAAGCTACTTAAATGTTATAGACACAGAAACCTGGTTTTTTTCTAAGCCCATGTAGTTTTTAACGCCTGTTGTACATTATTCATTTCTCTTTGTTCTCTCTATATATTTAGAAAAATTCCTTTTGAAAATGCAAGCTTGCCTCTGAAGTACTATGGGGAAAAAAGAAAAATAACATTTTTTTCACAAATAGATTGATATTCTGATATTTGTACAGGAGATTTGTATAACCCAGGGACCAAGAGAGGATGGTGACAGAAGTGTTCCATGTGAAAGAACTTCAAGAAGGTGTCACTTAAGTGGAGAGAGTTAGGAGTTGATGACTATTAGTTCAGCTAACCCCACTACCAATGAATAATTGAGAGTAACTGATTCCAGGCCTATCAAAAGAGACTTGTGCAATTGTTAGATGATCTGCCTATCTACTAGAGTTTAACTACAACAGTTTGTGTGTTGTGTGTGTGCAACATATGAGTCTATGTATACATGTTTATGTCAATAGTTTTCAGAAATTATGAGTATACTCCAATGTCTGACAGCTTGGTAAACAAAATGCTGGATTCAAATGCTAGTTCTATTTCTCAGGGCTACAGTTTTCATCAGTAAAATGAGAAGAATAACAGAATATAACTAACAAATTAGGTAGAATATTAAGGAATTTATTTCTTGTAAAGAACTTATAGCAGTGCTTGGCACAAGTAAGTGCACAAGAACTATTAGCTATTGTTATTATATTACTTGTGAATCTGTTTAATTATCTAAGAATTTTATTTAATTGTTAAGTGTAAGCAAATTTGTTCATTAATATAAACCTGAAAATACCAAGATGTTATATAAATCCATGTCCTAAAGTTGAACATAATCTTTAAGTAAATATAAGATTGTCAGTTACAGTAATTGGAAAGGAAAAAAGGAAAGGAAATTCAAACCAATCCTCTAATTGATGACAACTATAAAATCAGGAAAATGAGAGAGTGAGAGAGGAATTATTTAAGGTATAAGAGAACTAACTAGTGAAGAATTGTGGGCCAAGAACTGAGAAGAAGTACCAAAATCATGAGCTTCACAGTTGAGGCAACTTAATTTTGCTCCCT
Organism: Diceros bicornis minor; assembly: GCF_020826845.1. Classification (NCBI taxonomy): domain Eukaryota; kingdom Metazoa; phylum Chordata; class Mammalia; order Perissodactyla; family Rhinocerotidae; genus Diceros; species Diceros bicornis. The sequence goes on along the minus strand of NC_080747.1, from coordinate 25,650,438 downwards.
AAAGGCCTCTGCCAATGTAGAGGAAGGAGAAAAGGTAAGCAGAGTTACTGCTATTCTTGTACAGTTGAGAGAATAAAACTCTAAGTCTAACAGCTGCCAAAGAGGGGAGAAGGCTGATAAACACCCACAGTTTGGAACAGGATTCTAAAAGGATTACCATGGTAGTAAGGGTGAACAAGCAATAGGCCAGCTGCCCTGGGGAAAGAAGCTCATCTTCAGGTCATCTCAGTGGTTAAAACTTAATTGGATTTTCCAGGAATTTCTACTCCATCTAGAAGATAGAACTGTAAATTGTCTCTGAAAAACATAACATTATCTTATCCATCACATTATCCATACACGTGTCCTCAAATTTAATTTCCAGCCTCTAATAAAGAAAGAACCAGGCGCGCAATAAGGCAAGACTCTGTTATTGAAAACCCAGAGACACAAAAGACAATTGGAACAGATCCACAAGAGTGTCAGGAATTGGAGTTATCAGAAATTGACTTTTAACTAAACATGCCTAATATCTTCAAGGAAATAAAATGCATGTTTGAAAATATCAACGGAAAAAATGGAATATTAAAAGAGTAGAAATTGTAGAACTAGGTACTTAACAATTGGATTTCAAAATAGATTATACACATCTGAAACGAGAAGCATTGAATTAAAAGATAGGTCAGAAGAAAATATCTATAATACAGTATGGGATAAAAAAATACGCAGAAAAACGAAAGAATAAGAAACTTAAAGAATAGTGAGAAGTGCTAGCATATTTGCAACGGAAATCTTAGATTAACAAGAGAGGAAGCATGGGGCAAAAGCAATATTTGAAGAGTGAATATTCCAAAATTGACAAAGATATCAAGCCACATATTAAGGAAGCAGTACCAATCAGAATAAAACAAATACATAAGAAAACAATATATGATGTAAAACTGATTAAAAAAAAAAACTTAAAGAAAAAAATCTTTTAAACAGCCAGATTAAAAAAGACATTTTTAAAGGAAAAAAAATTGAAGTAACAACTGGATCCTCAATAGAAACAATGAAAACTGAGTTTTCACCTTCTGAAAGAAAATAATTGCCAGCATAGAATTCTATACATAGACAAAGTATCCTTCAAAAGTGAATATGAAATAAATGCATTTTAAAACTAATAAAAATAGAAAATTTCTCACCAGAGGCACCCTTAAATACAAAGACAAAAAAAAATTGAAAGTAAAAAGATAGAAAAAAATATACCACACCAAAATATAAGATCTGGTGTAGAAATACTAATATCAAATAAATTAAAATTTAAGGCAGCTGTTTTAAACCAGAGTCCATAAGAAAAGTAAGTCTCGATGCCATACAGTGTCTATTATATGTAATTAACTAATATCTCCTAAGAAGTTTTTGTTTTGTTTTGTTTTAGGTAGCATAATCTTGATACAAAAAATAGACAAAAATTAGAAAGATAAATTATGCAAATCTCACCGATGAATATAAATAAACATAATGATGAAATTAGTAGCACACTGAACTCAAAAATCTTTAAAAGGATATCTTTTAAACCAGAATAAGTGGGCCAATCAGCATCCACCCAGGCCCACTGGAGCAGCATCATTGAGGGGAACTTCATGGTGGGTAATAGCATCTTGGATAGCTCGCCTGATATGACCAGGATATATAAAAATATGACATAGAAGTACTTAGCACCAGACCTTTCCTCTCAGCAGAATGTACATGGTTGAGGGGAGCACCAAACCCTCCTTTGGTATGAAAAGTCAAAGCCTTCAGTTGTGGCTCTAGTATGTGGTAAGGTAGTGTCAAGTTCTTCGAAACAATGTTCGAGGTTGAGAAGCATCTGCCAATGATCAGACAGTGAGGATCTTCACCTTGTGAAGGACCAGGATTGATTGCGTTAAGCACTGGGCCACGGCTAATTTCCATGTAGCTTTGCAGGAAGCCAATTGTTTTGATAAAATTCAATATCTATTAATAATAATACTACTAATAGTGACTAATTAATTTAATAACAATAACACTACTATTATTAACAATGGAAGAGAAAAGGGAACATTCTTATTCTGAAAAAGAGTGGCTACAAACAAAAAGTAAATATTGTTGCCACCACCTTACTTAATAGTAAACTGTTGAAAATTAGCACTCTGAGATTTCTGTCAAACACTGTATTGGAGATTCTAGCCAGCACAATAAGACAAGGAACAGAAATAAAAGTTAAAAGAATGGGAAAGGAAGAAATACCAATCTCATTGTTAGCAGGTGAAATATTTGTTTATGTACAAAATTCAAATGGAATTACCAATATTTTAGAATTCAAAAGCGAGTTTGGCAGGTTTACTAGATACAATATCAATATGAAATATTAAAATTTATTTATATACACCAGCCAGCAATTGTTTAAAAATAAATAAAAAGATAATATTTATAATATCATAAAATTATCTAATATTTAGAAATATATGTAAAAAAGATATATAAAGCTGTGAAAAGTTACAATAAAATTTTGCTGAGAGAGATTAAAGACCCACCTAAAAGAAGAAAAGACAGTTGTTCACAGACTGGAAGGGTGGATATTGAAAAGATGTCAGTTCTCCCTTAAATTTACCTAGGTTCAATCAGCCCTAACCAAAGTCATGGCATAACTATATTTAGACATTGATAAGCTGACATAAGGTTTTCCAGTCCATGTATAAATGGATTTAATTGATAATAAAGGTGGCCTGCAGAGCAAAGTCCATCTTTTCAATAAATAGTGCTCAGTGAATTAAATATCTGTTAAAAAATGAAAGGTGGGTTTTTAAAATGATAATCCATAGAGTTGAACACTTTCATTTTGTGTAATTTTATGTGTGTCTGTACTTCAATAAAAAATAATTGATTGGTCAAAAAAAAAGAGTGACTGTGAGTCTTTTTTAGGGGAAGTAGAACCATGCTATAAAATTACATTTTTAAGCCTGATTATTCGGCCTTAGCCAGAGTAGTTATCCAGCCTATACAATTAATTATTGCATAAACAAATCAAAAGAGTAAAAATAAAACTGTTTTAAGATAAAGCTTTTCAAAAATATGTGACATTAACACTTCAGACAGTTTCACAAGAAAAAGCTCTTCGAGGAATCACTGTGTTTTGTTGAAAATGTAATGATAATGATTAAATAAACAGATGAAATTTGGCTAAAAGAAATGTTTTAATGCTAAAATATAAAATAAAAAAATAGAATCGATAAATAGAAAATAATTAAAAGAGGGCTGTTAGCCCCAGAAGAAGTTCTTTCAATAGAACCCACCTGAAAAGTAGCAAAATAGAAGTAGTCTTCTTCAATTCAATCCAGTTTAATTCAATTGAACAGATATATTTTGATTGACTATATATAAAGCCCTGTGTTATGTGATATTTTTCCTTAATGGAGACTTACAACAATTTTATTTTAGAATCTTTGCCCAATTTTTCCTTAGGCCAATGTTCTAATATTTTACAAGCCATAAGAAAAATTCTTATTTTTATGGTTACATTAAGTGATTGTATTTAGAAAAGAAAACTTGGCAAGACACAAAATAATCAGAGAAGTTGAAAGGACTATATTTGGCAATAATACAAATATCCATGTGCTATGTCATCTCTTAACAGCTTTCAAACTATGTATTTGTGTTCGTTTTTGAATCTACATGTGTACTGCATTTTAGGAAAACATCAGCTGGGGCAAAATTCTTCTCGTATTCATCCCATTTACTTGTGTATTCATCTCATATTGCCTGGACATTTGGGGATTATTTTCCTTTTCTTTCTTTTTCCTCTTTTTTTCTGTTTGGTTTTATTTTTCTTAAAAATATCAGATCAAAAATAGAGATTTTTCTTTCATATTTTTAAAAAAGTTTGATAGATATACATCATCAATTACTATCCATAATGATAAATACATAAGAAGGTTATAGATACCTTCTTGAACATCAATCAATACAGGAGTAAATTAAACAAATTAATCACACTCCAAATTTAAAGACAATTACATTATGGAAACAATAACCAGTGAATGTCTCGTTTATTTATAGTTTTCAAGTGAAAATAAGTCCACCAATTGATGAGTGAATAAAGAAGATGTCCATAAAAAAACAATGAAATGTTATTATTTTTTTTGGTATATTATTTAGATATGAGAAAGAATAAAATCTTGCAATCTGTGACAACATGGATGGACCCTGAGGGCATTATGCTAACTGAAATAAGCCAAACAGAGAAAGACAAATATTGTATAAAATCACTTATATGTGGAATCTAAAAAAAGCCAGACTCATAGAAACAGAGAATAGAATGGTGGTTACCAGGGGTGGGGGGCGGGGAGGATTGGGGAGATGTTATCAGTGAGGTGATGGATGCATTAATTAACCAGCTGGAGGGAATCCTTTCACAAGTTATACCTATAGCAAACACCACAATGTACACTCTAAATATCTTATAATTTTATATGTCAATTATGCCTCAATAAAGCTGAAATTTAAAGAAAAAGTATAAAGTAACTTAATCATTTACATATTTGAATAATTCTTGCTATCTTCAAAAGAGGTAATATTAATGACAAGTTGGTCATCCATCCCTTGCTGAGTTCTACAACTTTTAGTGTTTCTTTTTAAATTTTTTTCCAAGGAGAATTGATTTTTTTTCGTGTTGATATGCCTATTTTTATCAATAAAAAGAGGACAAAATTTGTATTTTGTAGTTGTTTGTTCAAACTCCAATCTATATATAAGAAGTCATTTATCAATACAGAAAGTTTACATAAAGTCCACATTACAAACATGGAATATGATCACCATTGAATTTCCCTAATGTTTTCTTTTTCCAGACAGGAGTATTCCCTGAGCTTTGTGAGAATTATATTATTCTATCCTTTTAAAAATTGCTTCTACATTCAGTTCAAGATACCAGGAATAACATGTCCCAATCAAGAGTCTCAGTCTCAATCATTTGTCCCCGATTCAAATGGAACTGTGCTCTAGGGAAACCTGCACAGGCTTTGAGACATGGTTCTAAACTAGTCCTCAATGCCGAAGATATGTTCAAATCATCTCTTCTTCCCCATTCCTCTTGCTCTGTTTTTTTATCTTCCACTGAACACTTAGGTGACTTGCTCTTAATCTGTTTCCCTTATAACCTTCTATCTTATAATCATTTCAATTTCTATTTCTCTTGCATTCATTCAAATTCTAGAGCCATTGTCTATAAATGCAATCTATTGCTAGCTTAAGTCTACAGTGGTGTGAACACTGGTGGCATTGCATAGAAGGTTCACAAACAGGGGCTGGCCTGGTGATGTAGTGGTTAAGCTCGTGTGCTCTGCTTTGGCATCCTGGGGTTAGCAGGTTCAGATCCCGGACGCAGACCTATGCACTGCTGATCAGGCTGTGCCGTGGCATCATCCCACATACGAAATAGAGGAAGATGGGCACAGACGTTAGCTCAGAGCTAATCTTCCTCGGCAAAAAGAGGAAGATTGGCAACATACGTTAGCTCAGAGCTGATCCTCCTCACACACAAAAAAAAGGATTCACAAATAGAGCCACATTTTTCAAATACTCAGGAACTATATGTTCTAACTGATGTTCTGCAGAGAAACACAACCAATAGGATGTGTGTCTGTATGTATATATAGAGAGAGAGACAGAGAAAGAGATTTGATTTATTTTACAAAATTGGCTTACATGATTTTGAAGACAAGTCCAAAATCTGCAGGATAGGCTAGCAAGCTAGAGACTGAGGGAAGAGTTGCAGCTTGAGTCCCAAAGGCAGTCTGCTGGCAGAATTCCTGCTTCCTCAGAAGGGGAAGTCAGTCTGTGCTCTATTAAGGCCTTCAGTAAATCCCAAACACATTATGGAGGGCAATCTGTTTTACTCAAAGTCCACTTAGTTAAATGTTAATTTCATCCAAAAAACACTTTCATAGAAACATCTAGAATAATGTTTGAGCAAATATCTGGTCATAATAGCCCAGCCAAATTGATACATAAAATTAACCATCACAGGCACATTCTATCTCTAGGCAAAATAGTGTACTACATAGGGTTTTATTTCCCCCTTCCATAACAGTTTTCAAATTACTTTAAATATATATAACAGATTCTTAGCTCAGTGACAGAAGCAAAATCTTACTTATTTTGAATTCTGACATTAGAATAATAAAATTAAGACTGAGAAAATTATGCATATATATATGTATGTGTATATATATGTATATACACATATCTTACAGTTGCCTAAATGATAGAAAATTGATTAAGAAATTAAAATAGTTGACATTACTCAGCAATATATCCCAATTTTTATTTTAAGGTATTATCTAGTCAATGCTAAAACAAATGTCACATAAAACTTGGCTGACTGAATTATTCACTTCTCAGTCGGTTGAGTTGGAATCACATAGGCAACCACTTCAGGTTCTTGATACTCATTGGTTCTGAAGGGACCAGGAGTGCTGCTATTGGAGTGTCTTGTATACTCTGTTGAAACATACTACAGTACTCAGTGCACATTAACTGTGACATCTGACTTCAGGTGCAAGATACGGATATAGATGCCTATTCATTAACAGCCTGAAAGTACCTGAAGTTCTTCTGACAGTCGGATCGAGAGATTTCATGAGTGACAGGATTTTTGCACACACATTTGACTACTATGACAAAAAGAGTCTTTTTTTTTTAAAGAAAAAACCTTGAAACCTTTCCCTGTCAGAGTCAAACATAGATGATGGTTCCAAAATGCTAATTATAACTGAATAGTTAGCCAGAATAGGGGGAAGGCACTGGTCTGACTCATCTATCCATCATCTACATGATACTGCTTGAGTGAATGTCAACCTCTCAATTGGCTAAACTTCGCATTCCCAGGAAGGCTTACAAGGGCTTTCAGCTCATGTGAGAGCACACTGATAATTTTTGTAAGATAATGTCACTGATGAAATAGCCCTCTTACTTGTGTTGAGCACCTTGGCAGACTCTTTGCAGAAGAAAAGTGGATTCCTGCTGTGTTCAGTCCATCATATTGTGAACTGTGCAATCTACATTGCTTCAGGGAATGCTTTGCTAAGGATTCTCTTGATTTCATTGGATGACCCAATTACACATCTTGACTTTTTGCTCTCAGGGAGATATTATTTTGGATTTCTAAATTATTGCTTGCTTGGAGAATGCTTCCGGATGGATTTTGTCTTTTGTTCCCTGAAAAAGAAGCTTTATAAATTCTTTAGCATGCTTACAAATTGATTTTCTAAACACTCTAGGCTCCAAGTACTCTAATGGTAGGATTAAACTGTTTAAATTTTATCAATCATGTAGAGCGGTTTTGTTTTACTTTCATATATTAGGATTGATATAGTTGTATTTTTCATATTCATTAGGGTCCACTTTTGGTCTATGCAGTTTTTAGATTTCTCAATAATGAACCTAAATTTATCGTGCTCTAACTTAAATCTGATCACCATCACTGTAGTGAAAACAAGGAAACATAATTTAGCACTCTAAAAACAAATGCTGCTTCAAAGAGTTGAATATCACTGCTAAGTCATTCCCTAAAGATTAACATTTGTTGGCTAGAAATTTCCTTAAGCTTTTTTTTATAAGGCCAATTTGTTTCAACTATTGGTCTTCAAAACATGTTAAATGTACCCAAACTGTTCCAACACGATTATCTGCACCTTTTTAATGAACACTTTAAACTTTTGTGTATATATATATATAGCGCCACACTGTAAGAGTCTCATTTCATTTAAACAAAGAATTTATATGGAAAAATAATACAGGAAGAAAGAGAGATTTGCCCGACAAGTTGTCACAGTTCCTATGCCCCTTAGTCATTCTTTCATCTACTTGTTCAGAGTAGGGTCAGAACAGAATACAATAAATGTTCGGAGAAGAGTCTGAAGCAATAGGGGATTTTGTAGAAGACAGACAATAAGACTCAGAGGACACATGGGAAGTTTGTGAATCAGGAAAAGTTGTGAGATTAAGAAAATTACTGAGGCATAAGTGTCTAGGTCATAAGAGAGAAGCTCAGATCTTGGGCTCCTGGGGACTACTAAAATACATTGTGATAAATGGCATGATTGGATTAATCATGGTGGATTCAAACACCTCTCAGATTATAGTGAGAGGCTGTGAGTGTGAGGGAGTAGCTTTCTAAATCCTGTAGAAATATGAAAATCCCATGGCCCCCTGCTTCTCTCCTGTTAATAATGCTTCTAATTCACAGTGCACGGAACTTGGCCACTCTTCGCTTCCTGACTTCTGCACAGAAGGCTTGGAGGATAATGGAGATGTGGACTCACAAAAACCAAGGGGATCTCAGGGATCCCCTTTTTGCTCTCAGAGCTTGTGGCGTTCTGAAGCCGTCTACTCTGCTAAGGAAACTTGGAAGCAATAGGAGAATTGAACTCATCCAGAAAATGGAGGTTTCTGGGGCTACAAACCTACACACTTGCCTTCCAAAACACACACACACTCATACACATGCACACACACACTCTTCCAATATATTCAAACAATCTCTATCCATATTTATTTCTTCCCTACTTAATTTGTCAAAGTGAAGCAGAAGTATCTTCTCTTAAATGTTTCTCTTTAATTCTAGTATATTTCACTTTATGCCCATCACAAAATGTTTATAAGTAATATCTTCATTTGAAATATACATATATACACATACATACTCATATATGAAATTAAAATGACCTTCTTTTACTCTGTTGAATTTGATTATTTTAATTCTAAGATTTGTATTTAACTTCTGCAAAACATTTTTTTTTAGTAGGGACCCCTTTAATCTATTTTGATTTTTATTGTCAAAATTTCTTACATAGTAGTAAATGCCTGCCTTTCTGAGTAATCACTAATAATACAGTGCTGTAAAGATCATTAAAACAACTGTTAACAAAATGAGGAGGAAATGCTCTAATATGCAACTAATTTAGGAAAGCCCAGAAGAAAAATTTGAAATAGCATAAAAAAGATTTAATGGTACTCCACATGAGATAGATTATCCATGCTGCTATTGTAATCATTGCTGTTTAGTTTGATATTGTTACTAGGCACCAAAACCATATCATGCTTTATACAAACCAAACTTAGTTATGCTGTAGAGTCAGGAAGCTTAACGTCCCAGTTAGCCTGACATTTAAGAATGTAAACTAACTTTAGCTGAGACAGTGTGTGAACAGTTGCCAATGAAAGTACATAATCAATTCATCTATGAGTGTATTATCAAGGACTGTGTCTCTTTTACTGTTCACTTAAGTTCATGTATCAGAAAGTACATGACACACATAGTTTCGAATGGATTCACGGCTGGGTCAGATAAGATACTCAGTAAGTGAGTCACTACATATGTCATCTGTGATTATTTTCCCAAATTTCTCCAACACATGAGCCCAGATAAATAAAAGTTAACTGGACAAGATCCTAAAATGAGAATATGAATAGGAAATAACTGGATTCTGCCTTTGCTTCATTCTTTTTAATAAAAAGATAGAAATATAAGTGATTCTCTTCAGCTCAGCATATCATCAAATATGTATATATATCAAGAAATTCACTTAAATGTGAGACAATCCAAAATCCACCATGTGGTATCTTATTAACAGTACCATGGTTCAGCAGTAGGTCCTAAATTAGACACAGAGCCATAAATCTGAGAGACTCTAAAAGTCATCTTGCTGAATTCACTAATTTCATAGATGATGCTTTTGTGTATGAAAACCATACAGTTAAATAATTAAGCAAGGTCACATAGTGGGTACTAGAAGTACTTCTACATAGAACCAGATGTTTTTTCCATAATTATATCTATGTGAGGTGTTGGAGATTATATCAACAAATATCTGAATCACTTTAAATTCTCCTTAGTGATATAACATTTGTACAGCCGTTCCTTGAAACCCAAATATTTGGCTTACAATCATAGAGATAGCAACTGTTCAAAATTTGCGGATAACTTTCCATTTGTTTAAGAATCAATTTGATTCTTGTGGTTCTTCGAAGGAAGACCTTCCTGATTCAGTGTCTCTTCCCTGCAGCATTTTTCTTTAGTCTTCCTTATACAGGACTGCTTCCTCAGTTTTCTTCCCGTATCCATTTTCCAGTCTTGGCTGTCTACAGCCCAGCTTCTTTGATTCGTCACTCTTTTCTCATTCTTCTACTACTGTCTTCATTTGAAACTACTCTTCCTGCTCGATTGCTTTCTTTCTCACTAAACATTTGAGTACTCCTCAGCATCATTATCTGCACCTTGAATGATTATTGAGTTCAGGCTCTCATGAAATTTCTGGAACTTTGCAACAGATTCCTAATTTATCATCCCTAACTTCAGCCTTACCTACATGCAACATTCTCCATACAGACATATTTTTAAAACCCAAATCAAACTAGTTCAGTTCTCCTGACAACCTCTAGTGATTCTTATTTCTGCAGCATATTTTTCAGATTTTATCTTGACAGAAAAAGCCCCCCACCAATCGTATTATCTGTACCTCTTTGGCCTTATCCCCAGGCAGTTTCCTTCTGGCAATTTGTTATTTATTATGGATTGTATAAACCCGTAGGACTAGTTCAAAACAATCCTTCATAACATTGTCCCCTTAAGAAAATAGATCAAGTGTTCTAAAAAAGTGATTACAAATCGTTTTTTACTAAATTTTTTTTGTAGGACTATTTTTTAAACTTTAACATATCTACTGCATATTGTATGTTTAAGAATTCTAAGATGTTTTATGGCCTCCACATACATAATCAGAATTTTTCCCCTGATCAAAAAACATATTTTGAAAATGTCCCAATATTATGCATTAATATTATAAGAATTATGAGAATCAAAATTGTGTCCATGGAAATTTACATTCCAGTAGCCCTTGTAAAATTTCAAAAATCTGATTATTCTTTGTCATGTTTGGGGTATTTGTAAAGTTTTTCAATGTAGAAATAAATCCTGTCACAACCCTCCTGACAACTTGAACAAGAAAAAAAAGGCTAAAACATTTCAGAATATTTGAACACTAATAGAGGAAGTAATAATAATGTTTATTACTATAAAGAATAAAATAACCTATATACAAATCAAAAACCATAAAATTGAATTCTCAAATTAGGCTTAAAAGGCAGATCAATATTTCAGTTCTTAAACACCACTCTGTTCCATACTCTTACTGTTAAAATCGCATTGAAACCTGCTCTAGAATTTAGCTTCCCCATTTGTAAAAGAGAATAACATAAATATGCTATTTTAGAGTAAGAATTGGGAAAAAGTGTTTAAGTCAACAAAAATCCTACATTAAACGAATATATGAAGCCAAATACTAAGTTGTATAAACATTCTTTCAAAATAAAATGCTTGTTAAATATATAATTGTATGAAATGCGTTTGGGAAGGCTTTCTCAGATCATGTTCATAATATGATGAAATGTGGTTTAAGCCAAGAGGATAAAGAAAAGTCTCTCCAAATTCCTGTATTTTAGATAACAGCTTGGACTGTCTGCTTATTTGTTACAGATCCACCCAAATCTCACCAAATAAATCTCTTTTAATAGCACAGTTTGATAACAGTTCTGACAAAGAAAATTACCGTCAGCCACTACTGGCTGCCAAAGAATACTATGTTATTATGAGGTATTAGCCAAATATATGGACTCTCAAAAAAGGCAATTAATTGATCTCGTATGTCTATTTCTATTTCAATGCTAGAATTAACCATTTAATTTAACCTATTTTATTAGAATAGAACATTCACATAATAGATTCAGCTTAAGCCTTGGGACTTTCTTGCACATGAGTGCTGGCTTCCATTTCAGTAAGTAGACCCAAGATTATCCCACTGTATCTGGATTCATTCAAACTTCAGCCAACCCAGATCTCTCTCTGAGTTCCAATCTCAAGTATTCATTTATTCAGCAAATATCCACAGACAGTTGCTATGTGCCAGACATTACACTAGGCACTAGAGACATAATAATGCTATCAGCAGTTGCCCAGGAACATTCATTCTATAAGCTACATCACCACAAAACATTTCAATAATCAACTTATTTTGAGAAATATTGTATATCCTACTACAGCCTCAAATACTCAGAGCCTATTTTTAAAACTTTGAAAGCATTGCAAAATCTCATAGTTAAAAACAAAACCATACCTATTTTAGAATGGTGAAAATCCAAAACATTAACAACACCACATGCTGGACTATCATTTATTGCTGGTGGAAATGCAAAGTGGTAGAGCCATTTTGGAAGACTGTTTGGCAGTTTCTTACAAAGCTAAACATAGTCTTACCATACAATTCAGCAATCCCACTTCTTGATATTTATCCAAATGAGTTAAAAACTTATGTCCACCCAAAAACCTGAACATATATGTTTATAGCAGCTTTATTCATTATTGCCAAAACTTGGAAGCAACCAAGATGTCTTTCAGTACGTGAATGGATAAATAAACTGTGGTACATCCAGACAATGGAATAATATTCAAAGAGCTAAAAAGAAATGAGCTATCAATTCATGAAAAGACATGGAGAAACCTTAAATGCATGTTACTAAGTGAAAGAAGCCAATCTGAAAAGGCTACATATTGTATGATTCAAATTACATGACATTTTGGAAAAGGCACATAGTAAATAGAGATAGTAAAAAGATTAGTGGTTGCCAGGGGTTAGGGAGGAGGGTGGGATAAACAGGCAGAGCAAAGAGGAATTTTCAGGGCAGTGAAACTACTCTGTATGATGCTATAATGATGGATACAATTCATCATACATTTGTCATAACCTACAGAATACACAACACCAAGAATGAACCCTAATGTTAACTGTGAACTTTGGGTGATGTTCAGTGTAGGTTCATCAGTTGTAACAAATGTACCACTTTGTAGAAGAGGGTATGTTGATAGTGGAGGGGCTGTGCATGTGTGGGGGTAGGTATATGGGAAATCTCTGTGTCTTCTGCTTAATTTTCCTGTGAAACTAAAGCTGCTTAAAAAATAAAATCTATTTAAAAAAAACCTTTTATCTCACTTGATTTTGTGACTTTTATGTCAAGAAATTATTACTTTTCTTCATGGAGTTAATAACACATTCCAAGAACATTTAGTCCATGTGATACACAAAGGAATCAACAAATTGGTAAGGTAATTAAAACACTCAGAGATTTCAGTTTCCAAAACAACTCACAAAGAAACAAAAGCTACTATAACCAGTTATTTTGGTAAGCTGATTAAATCAAGTAAAGCATATCATCTTGCATTCTCAGTAGATAAATCACTAATTATCTCTTGACTCATATTTTAAGCAAAAATGTAATTTTAACAAATAACATTTTTATTTAGAGTCATGGTTTGCATCCATATAGCTGATACTCTCCATTAATAAATACTTATTTAACAAATATTTTTTTAAGAACCAAATCTGTATTGGCAAACTTTTTCTGTAAAGGGCAAAAGAGTAAATACGTTAAGCTTTGCAGGCTGCAGGGTCTCTGTCACAACCACTCATTTTTGCCATTGTAGTACAAAAAAGCAATCACAGACAAAATATAAATAAATGGATGTAGCTCGTGCCAATAAAACTTTATTTACAAAAACAGGTAGCAAACCAAATTACGACTGAGGGACTTTAGCTAGCAATCCTGATCTGGATGATAGAGATAAAAATTTAAAGTTTCTGCCTTTAGAAATTTAGAGTCTCATGAAAGAAATATGTTTGTATTTCATTTTTTTAACCGTTGTTTTACGGAATTGTAAAAGAGAAAGATTAACCAAAGAAAGAAAATGCACACACAAGACAATTTTTCTCATGCTTTCTGGGTGAAGAGTGGCTTATCACAGTGCAGTTTTTTTTTTTAAATATTCGGATGCTTAAAAGAAGATCTATCCTTTTCTTTGCATGTTATTCTGGAACGTATGGGGCTACAGATGATATTCATTAAGAACTCACCCACTCACCTCCTACTTTCTTTAACAACTTATGGTAGAGATATATCAGAAGACATAATGAAGGGATATGTGGGAGAGACAGTAATTATGCTCAGCTAAGGACACCCACCACAGACAGGAAAAACCCACTTTCGAAATGTACCAAAGCTAAAAACAGAGCAGCCAGCAACGAAGCCAAGAGGTAGAACAACAGCAAGAGAGGAGCATCTAATACACTCTAGGCGAAGACTGAATAGATTATAGCATGTCCTGCCTCGAGAGGCTAAGTTAGGGAGATAAGGGGGTTGTCACTTCCAAGGTTTGGCCTCGTTAATTTTATTAGAGACACTTGCCTGTAGATTTCCCGGGGACAATAGTCTAAAGGCTGTAAGGTAAGATCACCTGTTAAAATAGATTACATAACTGGCCGAAGCTCTGAACAGGAATCAGAGCATCCTGTCTTTCAACAAGCTTTTATGGAGCACTGATGCAATGATTAATTTTATGTGTCAACACGACTGGGCTAAGGCATGCCCAGATAGCTGGTAAAACTTCATGTCTGGGTATGTCTGTGAGGATATTTCTGGACAAGATTAACATTTGAATAGGTAGACTGAGTTAAGAAGATCGCCCTCACCAACATTAGTGAGCATCATCCAATCCATTAAGGTTCTGAACAGAGGCAAAAAAGGGTGAATTTGCACTTTTTTTCGCTTGAGCTGGGACATCCACCTTCTCCTGCCCTTGGACATCAGCACTGCTGATTCTCGGGCCTTTGGGTGTGGACTAGAACTACACCACTGGCTTTCCTAGGCCTCCAGCTTGCAGAGGGCAGATCATGGGATTTCTCAGCCTCCATAATCATGTGAGCCAACCCCTCATAATAAATCTCTTTCTATGTCTCTATCTATATAAATATATCCTATTTGTTCTGTTTCTCTGGTGAATCCTGACTAATACAACAGATTATGTTTATATGTCAGTAATAGTTTCTGTAGTAGATACAAGAGAGAGTAAATAATTCAATTTCTGAAATCTTTAAGTTGAGGATATAGGGTATATACGCATTAAGCAGTTAATTAACATAATCCACAAAAGGCCCATCTTCTAGAAATTTTTTTTCAAAAATAATTATACAATTGTAGAAATCAAAGAGAATAGAAAAAATAGATAACATTCTAGTATATTTTTTGAAAGTTTAATTGGCAATAAAGTTTGAAAATAAGAACTTTTATAAAGAAAGTATACAGTTCAGTTGAGAATTAGGAATGGGAATGAGAATGAGAAAATATCTCATCATTTCAAATTCAGAAATTTCCTGTTTTCATTTTTTACTAATTTATTTCTTATGTCATGTCCAGTAAACCCCTAACCTTCACTTCTTCGTGCTCATTCTGTGGTTTTCTACCCTGGGCACTTTGAATGCTTGACTAGTTTTACCACCATCTAGTGGTAAGACAAGATGATTGCACGTGAACTCGGAATGGAATGTAAGTGGCAGATGAAGGGGTGCGTTCCACATCCACTTTATGACAATATGTCTGATAATACTGCTTTCAGGAACTTGGTACATTGTGAAAGCAGAGATGGTGATGAACCCTATAAGGGATAGGATTAAAAGAAAAGTTTTAGGAGAGATTTTAATTTTTTTAAATCCTGATCATGCATCTCCTCAAACACCTTTTGAATTTAACAGTACCTGTAAAATTGCTTTATGTTTGCTTGTTCTTTAACACAGGAGGTCTCTTTTTCTGGAAGTAGATGAAAAGAGGAATCTCACTCTCTTGCCAAATTGTGAAGAGACAGAACATAGATGGGTGGTAAATAAGTAGAATAAACCAAAGGCAAACCTGGAGTTCAGAACTAGGTTGCAAAAGTTCATCAAAATCAATGACTTTTGCTAACAGGAACTGAGGCAACATTGTTCTGTGATTTTTAAGAGAAATCTTTAGCCAACATTGTCAGATAGGATGTTATAGGATGCTTCATAACTTACTTGGCTATGGATACCATTAATTTTAAAAGAAAAATCAAATAATAAAAATTAAGAATGAATACAGTCACATGAGAAAGATAAAGCAGATATTTTCTTAAGACAAAAAACTTCAATATTCATCCAAAGAAACAGTAATGATAAAGTACTTCAGGAAGCACTATAGGAGCAAGATGATCTTATGTTAGTATCTCTCTTCCAACAAAACAGTCAGGATGACAGGTATCGGGGATTTCTTGGGCACACTAATACAAAGTATAAGTTCATTGATAGAACTATGTTGTCTATGAGAGAGTACTGATTAAGATTGGAAATAGAGCATAATTATAAATGGATTAATTAACATGTGTGCAAAACACAAAAACCTAAAATGGATGCTTTGGAAAACACTTTAGAAATCATTTAATCCAGCCCTCTCATTTTACAAATAAAAAAATTGAAGAAGCTAAAGCTACTCAACTTTTTCAATTCTCAACATTTGACCCAGATCAAATGTACAAGCCTTTGAAGACCTAGCATGAAATTACGTCTGTGTCCATATTAGGTTCTACGTTGTGCTTACTATGTTTTGTTATAGTTAGCTTTGGATATTAAACAAATGTCAATTATTTTCACATCCTCATGTTCTTTCATCTGTTTTACCTGTTTTTGTAACCACTACTACCTATATAGAGAGCTCAACAACAGTTGTCTTAGGAGATTTTACTCACACAAACAAAAATATTAATGAGAAATATTCACTGCATCCATTCAGTTAACAAATATTTACTTAGCATCCACTAAATGCCAAGTGTTGTGTTAGGTGCTGGGGATAAATAATCAGCAGAAAAAGCCATGGGCTTTGCCCTGATGGAGATTATAATATATTGAAGGAGAAATACTAATGGAATAATCAAGAAATCGAATCCATAAATAAAACATTACTTCAATGGAGAAGTACACACGTTTTTAATGAGGATAATTAATGTGGTCAGGGAAAGCAAACACTGCTTCCCTAAGGAATGAAGATTTAGCTGAGATCCAAGGAAAAAGTCCAAGTTAATTTTAAGAAAGAGCTGGTGTATATGGTAGTATATATGCAATCAAAATGCATATTTTGATTGAAGAACTGAGAGAAGTCTTACAGATAGTGAGCAGGAATGGATAACAAAGTGTAGTATATTCTTGATGGGATATTATATCAATCAAAAAGAACCATCTATAGCTACATATCAGGAATATGAATGAGCTTTAGCAATATGTTACTCAGTGGAAAAATTATTTCCATACAACAAATTCTTGTTACAATTCTTTGAAAATGTAAAAATCATGATTAACTCACTGGCTGTATAAAAACAGGCCTCAGGTGAGATTTGGAAAGCAGACAAAATCTACACGCATATACAAACACACACACAAAGTGTCATGATAGTAGTGGCCTCAGGTTGAGGTACTTGAAAGAATGATGAGATGGGGAAAGAGCATATAAATAGATGTAAAATGTGTTAGAGTTCTAGTTCTTGAATTGAATGGTGGATTAGAAAGAGTTTATTATATTGAAGATTAGAAAATACAAAACGAGATGCCCATTCACAGACCAATAATGATGACATATTAAAAAACACAGGTCATGAAAAATTCAATGTCGTGCATTTAAGATCCAAAATGCACAACAAGAGAGAGAAAAAGAAAGACAGAGGGGAAATAAATTAAAACATGGATCAGCAATATGGCGCTTGTTGCGGTTGGTGATTTCTTAGAGGCCAGATCATGAGTCACGACCAGGTTATGTAGGTCTTATTTATTTATTATTTAAAAATTAAAGTTTACTTTGAATTCTCTTATGAATTCTCTTTTGGGGTGGGGAAGAGTGACATGACAAAGTTTTCTTTTCTGTAAGATCACTCTGATCATAGTACAGAAAATTCTTTGGAAGGCGCCAACAGAGGATGTGTACTCACATTTAGAGAACCATAGGAGAGTCCAAGGTAGAGTTGACAATATCTGAGACAGTTTAACAGTTGTGGAAATGGAGAGAATTAAGCTGATTTTAAAAATATGTAAAAAGTAATAGATAACATTGAGAAATTAATTGGATATGGACATAGAGGGCTAAAAGACTTCAAAGAAGACTATTAAATTGATGGAACTTCTAAATTAGATACTTGGTAATGCCATTCTCAAGACAGAAAATAGCGTAAGAGAACTAGGTTTAGGCAGTAATTTATTTATTTGTCAATTTATTCAATATTTACTAAATAGTTACATGTGAAGCACCATTGTTTTAGGTACTAAGATACTAATGTAGACCAGATCTGCAAGTTCCCTGCTTTCATAGAGCTCCCATTTTAGTGAGAAGAGCCAGACCACAATGAAGTATGCAAACAAATAAATAAGGTAGTTTAAATTATACATTTTATAGAGGAAATAAAACAACATGATAAAATAGAGAGTGATGGGGAAAACAAAGAAGCTATTTTAAACAGAAGATTCACAGCTTTCTCTGAGAATGACATTTCAGCAGGGACCAGAATAGAATGTCTGGAGTTTGATTTTAGATAATGTTTGGCTTTAGGTATCTTTAGGATATCCAAGTAGAGATGAGAATGATCCAGTAAAGGAAACAGAAAAGCAGTCATGTAAGAGGAGATCTTCAGTCTCTATAGAGGAAATAGAGGAGGGATTAACCTTTCACATCCCATAATATCGATGTCTAATTTGTATACATTTTTCTGCTTTCTGTCTGTTCCCCCAAGGTAGAGTTGCAAGATTTAGGAAATATAAATACAGAGTATCCAGTTTAATTTGTATTTCAACTAAACATGGATTGTATGTATGTATGTATGCATATCCATGCACTATTTGGGACATACTTATACAAAAATATTTGATTATCTGAAATTCTAATTTAACTGGGCAGCCTGTATTTTTCTAGCAACCCTATTCCTCAGCTTCCTTAATTCCTTCCTTCCTCCTCTCTTCCTTCCTCCTTTCTCTCTCATCCTTCCCTTCATCTTCCCTTTCCTTCCTCTTTTCTTCCCTTTCTTCTACCCAGATTTTGCACAGGGGACTTCAAAATCCTCACTCCTTCACTGTGCAGAGCAGTTCGGTTCTGCCCTTTCCTCCGTTTTTTAGAATATGCACACCCTTCCTTAACAGGACAAGGATTAAAACAAAGGCCAGCCAAAGAGTGACCCACCTTAGAAGTCAAGTTAGAGTCTAAAACACATACCGTATTTACATATGTAGAGGCACAGATCCCAGTAAATTGTCAGTAGGTAGAACATAGAACTCTTATCTTTCCCATCTGTTTTCTGTATAGGTGACTGTAGGAGGCAACTGAAAATATTTTTTAAATGACAAAAGGCAAGAAATTTGTCGAAGTCATGTAATATGTTACTGGCAATATTTATGTAGAAGCTTCAGTTTTCTCATCTGTAAAATGAGAGAGTTTAATAATAATAGTAACAGTAATAATAATAACAACTAATGTTTATTGGCTAATTACTACTTTCGAGGCATCATATTAAGCACTTAATATATATTAATTTAAAAGTTCCTTTCAGGGCTAGCCCTGATAGCCTAGTGGTTAAGTTCAGAGCGCTCTGCTTTGGCGGCTGGGGTTCAGTTCCCAGGTGCAGCACCACACCACTTGTCCATCAGTAGCCATGCTGTAGTGGTGGCTCACATAGAAGAACTAGAAGGACTTACAACTAGAATATACAACTATGTACCGGGGCTTTGGGGAGGAAGTAAAAAAAAGAGAGAGGAAGATTGGCAACAGATGTTAGCTCAGGGTGAATCTTTCCCAGCAAAACAAAAAGAAAAAAGCATGAAAATATGGGATGAAGAAAAGTTTCTTTCAGCTTTCACAATGTATGACTCATAGGTCTCAGCATGGTCTCAGATATGACAGAGCCTAACCGAGGAGAACTCAGAGATACATTAAGGTTAACAGACGCCACTAATAACATGATGCAATTAAATAATAATATCTAAATAATGCCAGGTGAAAAGAGGTTTTCAAGTATCGTGATCATCATGAAGACAAGAAGCATTATTGGAAAAGATTTTAGCAATTTGCATTATTTTCTCAGTTAATTCCCAAACTGGGTGAGGACAGCTTCTGTGATGTGTCATACCTTGCCAATTTGTCTCTATGAGACTCATTCACAGATCTAACATTTCATTTGATGTGACTACAGGTGTTTGGTTGGTTGAATGAAACCACAAGCTATGCAGATGTCGGAAAAATATGTTATTAATGATGTTAGTAAGAAACATAATTTAGAATTTAAAATACATTTCTTCTGTGCAGTTTATGGGACTTTACAAATATTTCATTAAGTTGTATTACCCTGCTGTCAGAGGGAGGTGACTATGTTACAATTGTTACAATAAACAGCTATTGAGGGGCTATTCGGTTAAGAAAAGAACACTACAGTACACAGCATGTGCAGCTAAATGAGAATGAGGAAATAAATATATCAACTTACATTAAAAGGCTGTGATGGGGCGGGCCAGGCAGTGTAGCCGTTAAGTTCACGTGCTCCCCTTCAGCGGCCCAGGGTTCTTGGGTTCGATCCCGGATGCAGACGGAGTCACAGCTTACCGAGCCATGCTGTGACGACATCTCATGTAAGTGGAGGAGGATGGGTGCAGATGTTAGCCCAGGGCCCATCTTCCTCAGCAAAAAGAGGAGGATCGGCAACAGATGTTAGCTCAGGGCTGATCTTCCTCACAAAAAGAAAAAAAAAAAGGCTGTGATAAAAGCTATATTGACATTAGAGTAACTTGAAACCGTATAAAGGAAATCCCTTTTTGACTGTCCCCTAAGACAATCAAGTGTACAATGGAACCATAAGTACCTATGTGCAGAGTGCCACAGGTGTACGTGAAGAGCTATGCCAATTGTCTGTAATATGATCTAAAAAGTTCACCTTACCCAAACCTACCTTCCAAAAGAATTTCGAGTATGTGAAGCCCATTATGCACAGAAATGCCTTGTGGAAATGACTTTTTTGTGAGTCTGTCGGATAGCTTTTGCTGCATACAAACCACACCAAGTTTTAGTAGCTTACAACATCAAGCATAAATGAGCTCATGGTTTGCAGGTTGTCTGGGTAGTTCTTCTGCTATAGCCGAGGTTGGATGTTCAACGGGGCTCAGGCGCGCGTCTGTGGTCAACTGCAGGTTGCCTGGGGTCTCTTGCTTGGCTCTCGTATGTGTCTGGGGAAAGGCTGTAACGGCACTGTCTGCTTCATGCGATCTCCAGTCTTCAGGATATTAGCTTGCGATTTTTCCTTTTGTGGCAGCAGGCTTCTTAGAGGCACAGCAAAAGTCCTCTTGAGGCCCAGGCTCAGAACCAGCACAATGCCACTTCTACCTCATTGCATTGTGCAGGCAGGGCACAAGTCCTGCCCAGACTGAAGGTTTGGAGAAAAAGAGTCTCTACTTTTTAATAAGAGGAGCTGCAATACACATGTCGTAAAGGCCTAAGTCTATGTAAAGGAAGAATTGATGGCCATCTTTAAAATCTACCACAGTGGTATAGTGAACATGTGTCATGATTTTGGCAACTAATCACTTTTAATCAGATGTCCTTTGTTTAGGGAATTTGCCACTTTTTCAGTACTACTTTCAGGGGAAGAAAAAGGTCAGAACTTGAGAACTTGCTTTCCCAGCTTCCTTTCAATTCACTCATATGATTGTGAATTGTGTGTGTCACTCTTTCATGTGACTTAGACTTAATGAATCAGATGCACCTTTGTGAGATTTTTCACTAGAAGAAGATAAGGCACTATGAATAATGTGTTTTCTGGTGAAGGTGTTAGAGCATAGCAGAGAGACAGATGGCAATACTTCAATTGGTGGCCTCCATGTAATCTGCATGGCCTCTGCCCGTGTCACATACAGTGGGTCTCTGAAGTGTGCCCCAGGGCAAGCATTGGTCCTGGCTGCCTAGTCTCTAAGCCAGATTTTCTGGATCTCCCAGAGAGTTGGAGAATTACTAATATTCTTTAATAAAGTCCTTAAATGAGCCAGAGTGACTTCTGTGGATTAAAACTAAGATCCCTGATCGATGTAGTAAGAACACTGAGTATATTTCCTCATTTCTAAAATGGAAATAATAATATCCATGGAGAAACTATCTCGTTCTTGATTAGTACTTAATAAATGATAGGTTCTATTATTTTGTGTCTTCTAAACATTTTCACAAAACAAAATTCCATGTCTTTTCTCAAAAACTAATACAGCACCAAACAACACTGGTGAGTTTCATTTTATTTTATACTTAAGTATAAGGCTCACAATTAATTTCTCTTAATAATCCAATAGTTCAACTTACTTTTCCCTTATTTTTCTATACAGAAGATAATAACAAGCACAGCATGGTAGAAAAGTCTTTGAAAAGGAGAAGAGAAGGTGAGGGTCTGAGCTCACCTCTATCACGTACAAGATACATGCAAGTCTCTTATCTATTTGGCTCCTACTCCATTCATACAGTTGAGAAAGTGGCTTCCTTGTTTACCTCAAGGATTATTCTGAGAATCATATGAAATATTCTAAGCATAAAGACTTTGAAACTGTAAAGTGCTATGTAAACATAAGGGATTACTTTTTAAAAAACGAATTTCTCAACTCCCTCATCTGTGATATAAACAAATAAAATTAAAAAATTTTTTTAATATAGCCTCAAAATTTATCTCTACTCTGAGCCTCCGCTAACATCTGTTTATATGTATCCTCAATCCAGATTTAATTTAGATTGGTTGTGTCACATTTTGAACTGAAAACCTTGACAGTAAAATTCTGCAAAGTATGTGTAGTTTACACCACCAGGGGAAAGTTTTCTTCCAAGCCTGATTGCAGAAGAAATATCACTTTTCTTTCCAGTGCCTGGCACACTGACCCACTCAAAGTAGGTCACAAATTAATTTAAAGTGATGATGGTTACAAATGATAGCAAGACTGAATAATATAGTAAGTTTACTGTGGAATACAAAATCTTATAAAATAAATACCTCAAAGTTCTAGTACTCATATGGTTTTTAAGTATATGCTAGGGGATATCTCTTTAAAATTTTGACCAAAATCTTTCTTCTATATAAGCATGACCCCTTTGCTCCTTTCTCAGAGGATTTGTGCAGACTACGTTATAGTTTACTTCGTTATTTCCAACACTTAAAACTTATTATTTTCTTTTAGATGTTACATGGGAAAAAAATTCATCTAAGCAATGAACAAAAGCATTAATAATTATATGAAGTTGACAAGAAAAAGGGCAATTAATTTATGTAGTATAACTAAAATTGAATTTAAAAACTGACTACATAAAAGAATACAACCAATTATAAAAATATGCAAACACAGTCTAATGTTTAAAACCACAAAAAGGAAATATATATACAATGGTAAGTAATTCATCAAAAGTGACACCTTAAATTAAGTAAAGGGCAAGTGAGAATTTAGTTAAACTTCGTCTTCTACTATTTATTTCACTGAAAGTTTAGTTAAATTCTCAAAAAGTAGTAAACTTTCTGTTTCCTGTTTTTTGTTTTTTATTTGCAGGGAAAGATTCACCCTGAGCTAACATCTATTGCCAATCTTCCTCTTTTTTGTTTCCTCCTCAAAGCCTCAGTGCATGGTTGTATATTCTAGTTATAAGTTGTTCTAGTTTTTCTACGTGAGCCGCCACCACAACATGGCAACTGATAGATGGGTGGTGTGGTTCCGCGACTGGGAAACGAACCTGGGCCACCGAAGTGGTGAGAGAGCCAAACTTTAACCACTAAGCCATCAGAGCTGGCTCTCTTTCTTGTTTTTATCTTCTGATAATGGTTTTATTTTTTCCCTAACTTTTTTGTTCATGCAATCTACCAAGTTCTTTGTTTTCTGTTCATTTTAGAAATTGTCCCTTCCAAACCTTAAATGGATCTCCAATCAGGTAATATCAACCTCTACACCAATACTTAAAATCCTTCAGTGACTTCTCCTATGTCTTAAAAAGGTGTCCACCTCTTTATGAGAACGACAAGTGCTTACATGAGCTCCCCTCGCCTCCTCTTGTCTTCATAATCTATCACTCTTTTCTTTACTCATCAACTTCACTAACCACAATTGCCTTTCTTCAGCTACATTGCATATGCCAAGACCTTACATGATCTGACTCTTGCGTACCTCTCGAATATAATTTCATTCTGTTCTCCACCTTATTCGGTATTTTCCAGCCACAATGACTTCCATTCTGTTTCTTGATCACATGAAGACTTTTCTCACCTCTCAAGGGCTGAGGCTTGTTATTCTTTCTGCCTGAAACCATCTTTCCCCATTTCTCATTGTATGACCTGTTTCTTCTAGAACTCCAAGTTCAAACGTCACATGTCAGAGAGGCTTTTCTTTACCAATCGATCTAAATCACATTTCTTGCCAAGCTCCATCAGATAACTGACTATTTACTCATAAGTAAGATTGTCTTCTTTGATCATTTGTTTGTTTATCTTATTATCTATCCCGTTTGAAGAAGTGAGTTCCTTGAGAGCAGGAGGCATGTTGTGATTATGATTGTTATACTTCCAGAACCTACAGCAGTGCCAGCAAAATAATTATTTCTTAAACTAACTAACGAATCTGTTGCTATCCTTTTCAGTAATTTATATTTGGTGCTATCCTTTTGTGACTCAATATTCTCTCTCCCTTTCTAAAATCTTATATTTTCTCTAAGACATTGGACTTAATAAATCACCACACAAGGATTTTTATAATGTGTCTGATTATTTAATTACCAGGTGCCTCATAAGGAATAGGTTATTTTTTTCTACCTTCAGATTTTAACTACAGAGCATTTATCTTGGTATGTTTACTATCTTGATGTGCTAAATATTATTTTTATTTTCCAGTAACCAACCTCATCCCCAAACTCTTCTGTGCTCTCCACCAGAGTGTAGAAGCCTGAGAACTACATTTCCCAGAATCGCTTGCATGCAGAGTTATGGATTAAGCTCCACTAATGAGAAGATTTACATGCAATTTGTCAGGCAGAGGACTGGCAAAGGCTAATATTGTTCCTATAGCAGCAATAAGCATCTCATAACCTTCAGCAGATACTAGACACAGGTTTTCCTGTGGCTCCTGACTCTTGTCTAAATAATCACCAACTCTTGGTGCTGTGGACAACCAAGACCATCCACAGCGCTTTCTGACATTTCTTGCACTTGTTGATTTCCTAAATATTAGGAGCAGTAGCCCTGACCTCGTGCCCCCAAGCCTTGCAACGTATGTGTGCATATGTGTTCATGTGCACGTGTTAAAAAGCTTCTAGGAGCCGGCCCAGTGGCACAGCGGTGAAGTGAGCACGCTCCGCTGTGGCGGCCTGGGGTTCGCAGGTTTGGATCCTGGGCGCGCACTGACGCACAGCTAGTCAAGCCATTCTGTGGTGGTGTCCCACATAAAGTAGAGGAAGAAGGTCATGGATGTTAGCCCAGGGCCAATCTTCCTCAGAAAAAAGAGGATTGGCAACAGATGTTAGCTCAGGGCTAATCTTCCTTACAAAATAAAAAGAAAACTTCTAATTCCCTTTATAAACCCCTTCTCTTTTAAATACCTATAGAGTATTTTTCTGACCCAACCAAACTTAGTAATTGGCAAAAATTGATACCCTATAAATAGATTTTAAAATACACTGATTCTGTGGCCAAACTTGCAAAAATAATTGATGATTCTATATATTGGCATTTTTGTGAGAGGATATCAAAATATTCTCAATTTCGTAAAGACTGGATGGAGAGATATAAGATACAAATCTTTGAGATGAAAATTAGTGGTGCCAAAACCAAAAAAGATAATTGCAGCTCAGGAGATCAGTGGGAAAAGCACAAAGTAGAAGATAAAATGGAAGAAAGCTGATCCTACTTAGCTCATAGCATTAAACGAAGTTTATTTCCTTCCATCAACCTGTAAGATATCACAGTTAGGTTGTGGTCCAAATAGATTGTGCAATACCTTAACCCAGAAGAGGCAGAATATGTGATAACCTGGCCAAGTCTAGAATGCCTACGAAATAAAATCAGCTGAGTCAATAGCCAAGTGGGCCATATGGAGTAGATTTCACAGAGTTTTTCACTATTTTGGCCAATGGAAGTTCTGGTTTGCATCCAAATATTCATGTAAAGATGGGCCAAGATGACTGATTCAAATTAGAAGCTAACCCATCACAAAGGGTTGATACTCTCATACTTTGTGGCATAAAATTCATATAGTGTGTGATATGATTACTTTTAAATTCAAGATCTTTTTGACTGTCTATAATATAGAAGTATTATATTTCAGATATTTGTTTATTTATATACCTATGTCTATCCTACTAGTATGTAGGCTCAATGAAAGCTGGGTATTTCTTGCTTGTTTTTTTTTTTTTTTCCCCCTTCTCTATCTCCATCACCTAGAATAATGCCAGTCATTGTTGACTGAATGAAGAAATAAATTAGATAAAATAACTGCTTACAATATGAATAAATTCTAAAGGAAATATACTTAGGGCTAGTAGAAATATTGAGATATTAAAGTATAAAAGGCTATCAAGATTTCTTTCTGTGAGTCTCTCCATGGAAATATGACCTTCAGCAGTTATCAAACTTTTTGGTCTAAAGACCTCTTATGGGGTCACGAAAGTTATCAAAAATGCAAATGACTTTATGTAGACTATAACTATCAATATTTACTGTATTAGAAATTACCACTGAAAATTTTTAAATATATATTAATTCATGTGAAAATAACAATAATAAATCTATTACATAAAACCTAAATAATAACATACTTTTGTGAAAAATGACTATATTTTTCAAAATAAAAAATAAATTAGTGAGAATAAGGTTGTTTTAGAATTTTCAAATCTCTGACATCTGGCTTAATAGAAAACAGCTGAGTTCTCGTATCTGCACCTGCATTTGATCTGTTGCAACATGCAGTTTTGATTGAATTACATGCAGAAAATTCAGGCTCATACAAATGTGTAGTTGGAAAAGAAAGGGGTGTTTTAATTACCTTTCAGAAAATTGTTGATATCCTTCTTTTATACTACACTAAAACTTGTGAAATGCTGACAACTTGAACGTTAGTTGCAATGTAGAATCTGAAACTATGTAAATGAATTTTGCATACTCCGTTACATGAAAGTCCTATGGACCCGCCATGCACTGTGAAAATATGTTTTACCCCTGCATGATTTTGTGATGTCATGCATTGGTCATTTAGAAGACACTGATTCGCTGGGTTATTAAAGTACTACAAATGTTCACACATTTCATTTTATGATATCAAAAAATCACGTGTATAAATATAATCTCCAGTCTTTTCAGAAACGTCCTTCAGTATTGAGAAATTCAAACTCATGAGGGTGTACTCAAGTTTTCCAAAATTCTAATTTTCACTTTGAACATTCACATGTTAGTATTGGCAAAAACCAGTCATTTTCCATGAATGACAGGCTCACATCATTTAATTTTGACACAATGCTTGCCAAATATCCAGTTCTAAATAAACATAATCTGTCAATCATTCTTTCAAGTGCAAATGGTATTTGGTGAAAAAAAAAAAAACAAAAACACAACCACTTCAGCTTGCAATCCAAATCACTGCCAGTGATTTTCCAGGGAACAATCATTGTACTTCAGTATGCGATAGAACTGCTTTATGCATATTTTCTATTTTGTCACACCAAATATTACAAAAATATGTACCCAAGGGTCAAGATTCAATAAAGTTAATAGTTATTACCGCTTCATCATGCTTTTTTCTGCGAGAGTGTGGAGCTGAAGGATACAATGGCTAATAGTACAGTTCTTGCCACTACCTTGATTAATGCTAACATGCCAGAAGTTTTACCCATGGCTGCTTTTTTACCATTATGACAAATATCAATAGAGAGCAAAAAAAAAAAAATAATGTTTTAGTATCACTACGACCCCCCTAGACCTCCTGAAAGAATTTCAAGGATCCCTTCAGAAACATTCAAACATGGAAGTAGAAATCTGTATTCCTTTGCTGGGCTGCCATGACAAAAATACCACAGACTGAATGGCTTAAAATTTATTTACTCACAGTTCTGCATGCTAAAAGTCCAAGACCAAGGTGCCAGCAGGTTTGGTTTCTCCTGAAGGTTCTCTCCTTGGCTTGCAGATGGCTGCCTTCTTGCCGTGTCCTCACATGACCTTTTGTCTGTGTGTAGACACTCTAGGTTTCTGTCCTCTGTCCTAAACGTCTCTTCTTATCAGGACTCCAGTCTGATTGGATTAGTGCCCACTCATATGACCTCCTTTAGCCTTAATTACCTCCTTAAAGGCCCTGTCTCCAAATACAGTCACATTCCGAGGTACTGGGGTGTAGAACTTCAACATATGAATTCTGGGGGATACAATTCAGCGTATAACAATATTCTTATTATCATTACCCAGATTTAAACTCAGTTAATATCCTGGAATATTTTTATTCAAGAATTCCTCTATCTATACACATATCCATATATATTGATTTATTTAAGTATGTACAGTAAAAATGATTCTACAAAGACTCTATGGATAACTTGTCTTTTAAAGTAGAATATTAAACAAATGTTATTCCTCTTGGTTATTTCCTTACAATTCCAACTCACCTTCAATTTTCTACTATAAAGTTGGATGTGTATCTTTTTAGTTATTTTAGGGTATTTTACAAGTGTATTAAGTGTATGGAGATTCTATATAGGACATTATATGGATGTATATGAAATTTTACATCTCTTTTGAAAGAGTAGCCAGAGCCAGAGCCACTAAGATCAATGGCTATTTGGGGTTCCTGGAAATCTGCTTTCCAAGAATTGGGGATGGGAGAGGGGGAAGGTTATAAAAAGCCTAAGAATCTGCTTTGTTAACCTAAGGTAAACCTTTACAGATGATCTTTTCATCTTATCCTAGTTCACTGGGTCAAGAGCATAAAGATGCAGATTCTCATGCTATTTGCATGAATTTTATATTTTAAATTAACGTTCACTTTATATATGTGGAGCCATCAAAAAATCAAAATTGCTCAAATATATTTATTATAAATACTCCTTTAAAAATCATTTTATGCATCAGCTACCTCAGAAATCTTATCCTGTGATCATCCTACCACAGATCCTAATCTCTTTTGAACATTTTCAGATGATACTTGGGGAACAAAGTTTTTAGGTTGCTATTACTTTATTTTTATTTCCCTAACAAAACATTTTTAACAGATAGATACAGAATATTTCAATCTAGTAATCTGCAAAATTTAAATAAATACATACATTTACATATGTAAATCTCAAACAATTTAAATAGTTTTCAACAAAGCTACTCACAAATTAGCCAAAATAAAGTAAGAGTTTGGGTCATATGTGGAAACCTCAACTTATGCCTTGTTTATGCATCAGTGGTGGGCTTAACTATGCATATTTATTCATCAGTGTTGGTGTATTTTTCTGCATACAAAATTAATAATTCCTCACTTAATTATTGTTCAACTTTGAGAATAACATATAGTTAAAACATAGACTTTTCCAGTATTTCATATCTTAATCTACAAAACACTTAATTGTCCTTAGGCTCAAAGGCCAGGTCATCAAATTAACCAGCTATTCCCTAATTCCATTTTATATATCTTTGTGTATTTTGTAAGAACATTTCTTTCTCAATTTCACTTCTATCTTTTATTAAACTTGTTTCATGTTTAGGGTTTTTCCTTCTCTCTTTTGTATTTACTGTCCAATTTTTATCAGCAGTTTATTAATAGTAACATTTTCTTCTCCCCAAAAAGCAGCAAGATTGACAAGTGGCCTCTCCTGATTCACTGCATGGTTGGTTACCTGTGTACACCATAAACATTTAAGTTTAAAAAGAACCTAGTGGCTATTTCTTCATTTCTTTGTGAATTATGCTTTAGCACATTCTTAGCTTCTGAGGTTGCAGTACAAATTTATTTTTTGTGATTAATTTATTTGTAACCCAGATACTGATATACCTGTGCTGTTCATATACTTACTCATCCATAGCAGTCACCCCATCATATCTGAAATATGTAAGACATAAAGTCAACATATTCAAATATATTTCATATATGAAATATGTATGAAAAATATATGTAGATATATATGTATATATATATATACGTATATGAATGTTATCTAGTCTGCATCTTTGCTTACTACTTAAAATTCAAGCTAAAAATTGTGGTTCGGTTTTAAACTCAGGAAACTGATTCTCTAGCTACATAAATGGAAAATATTTAACCCAAACAGCAGTTTCCTTACCATACCAGACATTCTTAATTTCCATAGATTCAGAAAATCCTTTCTTCAAAGCACTGGAACTAGTTTTGATTACTCTCTGAATACAGTGTGGTGATGGCTCAGGCACAGATGTTTCAGTTTATAAAGAAATCATATAACTATAAACATCTTAAACCAACAATATTTACTTTTTAAAAAAATTATGTAAATGTTCCATATAGTAAAACCATTGTAAATGCTATACTTAACGGTTCATGTAAATGTTGGTCTCTTCCTAACCATCTAGTTGCAGTTAATTGTGAAAGTTAAGCTTCATATGCATTTAATTGTGATACTTTGGCAATTAATAATTTCCACCTATGACGGGCAATTGCAGCTCTTTTCCCTCAACTGCTCTTCTTATTTGTGCAAATTGTTGATGCCACAGTAAGCTCACCAGACTCATCTTTTCAATGATGTAGAACATAGAAATCCAAGTAACAACAATAAAATACTTGTGTTCAACAAAGGTAATGCTAGGGGGTATCTACTAATACCAGTAGATTTAGTCCCAAGGGAATTTATTACTTTGGTGACTTTAGCAAGAAGTCTTTGTACTCAGTCTTTCAAGTTTATTAATTTGTTTTCTGTAGACAAACTGAAAGTATAGCCACATTTTTCAAGAACAGGCTCACGTTAATCAAGTTTATTAGACTGAGGTACAATATTGAAATGTCAATTAATTTTCACTTGTGACACAAATAATCCATAATCAATCTATAAATCAAAATTTGGGATGACTTTATTATGAACCAGGTCTGGGGACTATAGCTTAAGGAGCTTCCAAAGGAAGGAAGCACACTGAAGAAGTGGGGTGTACAGAGTGGTTATATACCATCTTGGAACAAAGAGCATTCACCACACATGACAGGAATGTCCCTTTTACTACTGTCATGAGATGCTTAGCTAGCACTGCAGATCAGTAGTCACAAGGTGAGCACAGCAGGTCAGTAAATAATCCTTTGTTTCCAGAAAGAGATGCTTATCCTTAAGGAAATGGCGATACGCTGATATGATAAGTAAAATGTTTAAAGCAGATGTACAATGCATGCTTAACAGGCCACATCAGGCCAGGGTCAGGCCAAATTAGTTTTAAACCAAAAGACTTCCTCATATACTCCAATATATCCTATTGCTTGTCATTTATTTATCACAATAAAAAATATAATTCTTCTACAAGCCGAAATACTTATATTGGCATAATATATAAGGCCAAAGATATTCTTGACATGTGTTGAGGATTACCAAATATTTTGAGTATCTTTGAAATCTTTGGGGCCTTTTCCTACAAAAACTAAACATATGCACATTAATATAGTATTGTGTTTGCAATTTCCTTGTAATGTATGTTGTCAACCACATGTCTCCAATTGCTTTTACCAAGTGGCTACTGCTTTTGGAATAAGAGAAACTTGACTTACAGAAATTGATGAGGGAAAATATAATTTAAAAGACCATAGTAAAACGCCCTCCTAGTAGAGAACACTATAAATCATATATGTATTTAGGCCACGCAAGTCTAAGGCAGGACCTGGGAAACTTCGATTCAAGATGTTAGTTTGGCCAGAATCATTAAATCTGGCAAATGGGAGAGGATTGCAATTCCTGTCACCAAGGAAAGCAAAGTCTTGGGATTCAAAAATATACTCAAGGGGGTCCATGGGGAGAATTATTATATTGTTGTCTCAATGTGTTATATATTAATTGTTCTATAGTAAACAGGCAATGTTGAAATTTACCTGAGCACTATGTTCCTGGAAAACAGCAATGGTTAGGAAATTCCCACATCTTTCTTATTGCAAAGAAATAC
The DNA here is from genome assembly GCF_020826845.1 of Diceros bicornis minor. Taxonomy (NCBI): domain Eukaryota; kingdom Metazoa; phylum Chordata; class Mammalia; order Perissodactyla; family Rhinocerotidae; genus Diceros; species Diceros bicornis. The sequence goes on along the minus strand of NC_080747.1, from coordinate 25,618,403 downwards.
CTCTCTCCATATGACGTAGATAAGACTCACAAATTCTTCCCTGGTTTATCTATGACAAGGCCAGACAGAGATTTTCCAAATTTCTATTACAGTGTTTGCCTCATAAATAATTAGCTGAACTATTATTCCTTACTGATCAGTTAGAACAAAATGCTTGTTAGCCAAACTTGGGTCAGATTTATTTACTTCCTCCAGGCCCCTGAACCTTGATAAAACTTCAGCTAGACATACAACTGCTCTTTAACAGCCCCTCCTGACAATAGGTTGGCCTCTGGGTAAAACATTCTCTGATCTACCATCTGATCACCTTACCCTTTCATTCGACTTCCCACACTCGGTTCTTTCTAGACTTGTTTACTCCTCCCTAAAAAAGAAAAATTCTTTTTGATATTATCTGAGAAGTACCTATACCATTGCAGCATGTTAAATATCTTTGCTATCTACCAAATAGAATATCAGAAAATATCAAGTAATATTTCGGTGTTGATATTTGTCAAACATCAATTCACATGATGAAAGATTTTAATTTTCTAGCCATGACAGATATTTAAACTTTTATTAGAGAAACATAATTACTCTTGCTTGATTTTGAAAGAAGAAAATAAAATATTAAAAAAATATATTTTATTTGTAGAGTGTCAGGGAATGAATGCTACAGTTTTCTATGTGAAACATAGCAGTGAAGGGGAAAAAAATAAAAATTAATAGCTGAAAAGGAAAAGGAATTGAAAAGGTGAGATCAAATTATGAAAATACACAATAAATGGATATATAAATAGAAGAGATCATAGAATTGTATCAGAACAAATTATCAAGGTAAAACGTAATTTGTTTAATAGAGCGTGTGTCTGTGTCTCATAATCTAACATAAATCAAATCACAATGTGAGAGGTTATTGAAATTCTCAATAAACAACATTCATTATAAATATTCAACTAAGAGAGAATATGTAAAACAGGAACTATGATTAGTTACAACAAAAGAAATTCATTAAAGCAAAAAATGCTTTTCTTCCTATAAGAGACTTTGTAAGTACTAATTATTAATCAAAATAATTTCTTCCAACTTTTATATATTTTACTCAGTGTATTAAAATCAGAAGAAACAGCCTGACCTATTATACAAAGTTTGCACATGGACTTCTCTGTCTCTTTTATTTTATTCAGCTTGTATCTTCACAAGCAAGAAATGAATCACTCTAATAATAAATTCTGATCAAACAAATCAGCAAAAAAAATCAATATAGCCAGAAGAAAAATATGTATTCCATCATGAGGGATTCAAGTGGGGAAAAAAAACTTTTAATTTTCTCATGATGCCAATTGATAAACAGAATAAATTTCAGTGTGTTTACTGTCTAATTTTTCAGAGATGGGTTAGAAAACATGATTCTCCTCCCGCAATAGGCAACTACCATTAGTTTTTTTGAGTTCTTAATTGACATATAATTCACATACCATAAAATTGATGCTTTTGAAGTATATAGCTCAGTTGTTTTTGGTATATTAATAAGTTGTACAACTGTAACCTTTATTTGATTAGAGAACTTTTCATCACTACAAAAGAAACTGCATACCCCTTAGCAGTCACTTCCTATTCCCTCCATCCTCCAATCCTGGGCAACCACTAATCTACTTTCTATTTCTATGCATTTGCCCATTCTGAACACTTCATGTATATGAAATAAAAAATGTGTGGCTTTTGTGTCTGACTTCTTTCACTTAGCATAATATTGTGAAGGTTCATCCGAGTTATAATATGTAACAATACTTCAGCCCCTTTTATAGCCAAAAAATGTTCCATTGTATGGGTATATCATGTTTTATTTGTCGATTCACCAGTTGACAGGCATTTGGGTTGTTTTTACTTTTTAGCTATTATGAATAGTGCTGCTATGGACATTCACGTACAAGTTTTTGTGCAAACATGTTTTCATTTCTTCTGGGTATGTATCTAGGAATAGAATTGCTGGGCAATATGGTAACTCTATGTTCAGCATTTCAAAGAACTGTTAAAACATTTTCCAAAATGGCTGTACTATTTTTATTCCCTCCAATAACTTAGGAAGTTTCCAATTTTTCTACATCCTAACCAACACTTGTTATTGTCCATTCTTTAGATTATAGCCATCCTAGTGAGTATGAAGTGACATATCATTATGGTTTTGATCTGCATTTCCCTAATGACTAAGGATGTAAAGCATCCTTTCATATGTTTATAGGCCATTTGTATATTTTCCTTGGAGAAATGTCTCTTCAGCTTCTTCGTTCATTTTTTAATTGAGAAGTTTGGGTTTTCTTGTTGAGTTTGGGAAGCTCTTTATATATTTTGAATTCTAAATCTTGATCTAAATATGATTCATAAATATTTTCACCCATTACATAGGTTGTCTTTTCACTTTCTTGATAGCATCCTTTGATGCACAAAAGTTTTTAATTTTTATGAAGTTCAATTTATCTATTTTTTCTTTTATTTGAGTTTTTGGTGTCATATCTGAGAATCTATTGCCAAATCCAAAGTCAAGAAGATTTACTCCTATATTTTCCTCTAAGAATTTTATACTTTTAGCTCCTATAATTAGGTATTTGCTCCACTTTGAGGTAGTTTTAGTACGTATATGGATATCCAGTTGTCCCAGCACAATTTGTTAAAGAGAGTATTCTTTCCCCATTGAATAGTTTTGGCACTCCTGTCAAAAATCAATTGACTATAAACGTGCGAGTTTATTGCTGGACTCTCAATTCTATTCCATTGATCTATACATTTATCCTATGCCAGTGCCACACTTTCTTGATTACTATAGCTTTGTAGTAAGTTTTCGAGATTGGGTAGTGTGAGTACTCTAACTTTGTTCTTCTTCAAGGTATTGGTTTCACTATTTTGGGTTCCTTCAATTTCCATATGTTTTAGGATCAACATCTCAATTTCTACAAAAAATTTAATGAGGATTTTTGGTAAGGATTGCATTGAATCTGTAGATCAATTAGGGGAGTATTGACATCTTATCAGTATTAAATCTTCCAGTTCATGAAAATGGAATATATTTCCATTTATTTCCCTCTTCTTTAATATCTTTAAATGATGTTTAGTAGTTTTCAGTGCACAAGTGTTGCACTGCTTTTATTAAATTTATTCCCAAATATTTTATTCTTTTTGACAATATTGTAAATTGAAAATTTTTATTAATTTAACTTTCAGATTATTCATTGCTAGTGTGAATTGCAATCACTTTGTGTATATTAGTCTTGTATCCTGTGACTTTGCTGAACTCATTTATTAGCTCTAATAGTTTTGTTTGTGAGTGTGTGTGTATTTATTTATCTCTTAAAATCTTCTATATAAAAGATTATATTATCTTCAACTAGAAATAACTTTAGTTCTTCCTTTCTAATTTGGATGCCTTTCAGCTTCTGATTTTAGGGAGGAAGTTCTCAGTCTTTCAACAATAACTGTTTTTCTGCACATGCCTTTTATCAGGTTAAGAAATGTCCTTTTTCTTTTGAGTTTAAATGTCTTTATAATTAAAAGATATAAGATGTTGTCAAATGCTTTCTATGCATCTGTTGGCATGGTCAAGGGCATTTTGTTCTTTAGCGTATTAATATAGTGTATTACATGGATCAATTTTCATATGTTCAACCAACAATTCTTTAATGTGATAAATCTCACTTGGTCATGGTTTGCAAAGCTTTTTATATGTGATTGGATGTTTTGCTAATATTTTGTTGAGAATGTTGAAAACTTTTGTATTTGTATTCGTAAGGGATATTGGTCTGTAGTTTTCTTTTCTTGTGAATTTTTTATCTAGTTTTTGTATTAAATTAAAACTGGCCTCATAGAATGAGTTAGGAAGTGTTCCCTCCTCTTCTTTAATTATGGTATTAATTCTTCTTTAAAAGTTGGGTAGAATTCAACAGTGAAGCCCTGTGGTCCTGGACCTTTCTTTGTGGACACTTTTCTGATTACTAAGTCAATCACTTTATTTGTTATAGGTCTTTTCAATTTATCCATTTCTTGTTGAGATAGTTACAGTAATTTCTGTCTTTCTAGAAATTTTTCCATTTCCTTTCGGTTATCTAATTTATTGACATGCAATTGATCGCAGCCTTCCCTTATAATTCTATTTATTTCTGTAAGGTTAATAGTAATGTCCCTTCTTTCATTTCTGATTTTAGTAATTTCAGTCTTCTCTTTTTTTTTAATGAGTCTAGTTAAAGATTAGTCAATTTTGTTGATCTTTTCAAAGAATCAAATTCATTTGTGTTGGTTTTTTTCTGCTAGTTTTCTATTTGTTATTCTATTTATTTCCACTATAATCTTTATCGTTTCCTTCTTCTGCTTGCTTTAGGTTTATTTTGTTCTGCTTGTTCTAGTTTCTTAAGATGGAAAATTACACAAGTCATTTTAGAACCTTTTTTATTTTTTAATACATTATAGCATTTATAGCTACAAATATCCCACTAAGAATGATTTATAGTATATAAATATACTAAGTTTTAGTATATTATGCCTTCTTTTTCATACATCAAAAAATATTTTCTAATTTCCCTTGTGATTTATTCTTTGGCCCATTGGTTGCTTAAAAGTGTGTTTTGTCTCTACATATTCGTGACTTTCCCAAAATGTCTCTCTCTTTTATTGATTTCTAATTTTAGTCCACTGAAGTTTGAGAAAATACTTTGTAAAATTTTTAATCCTTTTAAATTTATTGAGATTTGTTTTATGGACTAGCGTTTGATTTTATCTGAAAAATGTTCCATGTGCACTTGAGAAGAATGCGCCTTCTGCTATTGCTGGTTTATAGATATCTGTTAGGTCTAATTGGTTTATAGTATTGTTCAAATCTTCTCTTTCCTTATTGATCTTCTGTCTAACTTTTTTATCCATTATTGAAAGTTGGCTATTAAAGTATAAACCTATTTTTATTGAATTGTCTCTTTAATTCTGATAGTTTTTATTTCATGTACTTTTGAGCTCATTTGTTTGGTGCACATATGTTTATAATTGTTATATATTCTTTTGGATTGACCTTTTTATCATTACAAAATATCTTTTTTTCCCTCTAATGACAAATTCTTGTCTCAAAGCCTCAAATGTCCCTCTTGCCTCAAAGTCTATTTACCTGATACTAATATAGCCACTCCAGCTCTCTTTTGGTTATCGTTTGCATAGTATAACTTTTTTCATCCATTTACTTTCAATCTATTTGTGCCATTGAGTCTAAAGTGTATCTCTTATAGACAGCATACAGTTGGATCATGTTTCGTTATCTTTTTTTCAAATCTATTCTACCATAATTTGCCTTTCAATGGAAGTTTTAAATCCATCTCTGTTTAACATAATTACTGATAAGGTAAGATTTATATATGCCATTTGCTATTTGATGTGTGTGTGTGAGTGTATGTGTGTATCATTTGTCTTTTTTGTTTCTCCATTCCTCCTTTACTGCCTTCTTTTGTGTTAAATAGATACCTTATAGCATACCATTTTACTTCTGTGTCATTTCTTTTACTATACTTTTTTAGCTCTTTCTTAATATGTTATAATTAAAAACTTAATTTATAAAAATCTAGCTCAGATTAATACCAACTTAAATTCGGTAGTATACAAAATTTTTTCCTGTATAGCTCAATTCCCTTCTCTCTCTTTTGTTCTGTTAATTCCATATATATTTTATGCCATCAACACATTTTATAATTATTGCATTATATAGTCATATTTTAAATCAGGTAGGAGAAAAAAAGGGTTAGAGAAAAAATATATTTTTACACTGTCTTTTATGTTTACCCAGGTAGTTACTTTTACTGGTGTTCTTTTTTTTTTTATATGGCTTTGAGTTACTATCTAATATCCTTTCCTTTGAGCCTGAAGGACTCCCTTTTGTTTTTCTTTATGGCTGGTTTGCTAGTGGCTAAGTGTTCCTGTGTTTATCTTAGAATGCTTAATTTCTCCTTCATTTATGAAGAATCACTTTGCTAGATATAAAATTTTTGGTTGACAGTCTTTTTCATTCATCACTTTGAATACAGCTTCTGACTGCCTCCTGGAGTTCATGGTTTCCCATGAGAAATTAGCTTTAATCTTATTGATGATCCCATATATGTGATGAACCACTTCTTTTTTGCTGCTTTCAAGATGATCTTTATATCTTTGCTTTCAACATTTTGATTATGAAGTATTTAAGTGTGGATCTCTTTTAGTTTAACGTACTTGCTGTTTGGTGAGCTTATTGGATATGTAGATAATTTTTTTAAATCAAATGTAGGAGACTTACAGTCATTAATTTTTGAAATATTCTTTCTACCCTTTTCTCTTTCTTCTCCCCTTCTGGACTCACATTATGAGCATGTTGGCATGTTTGACAATGTACCACAGTTTTCAAGGCTCTTTTCACTTTTTTTCTACCTTTTTTCTCTCTATTCCCCAGAGTAGATAATCTTAATTGAATGCCTTCAAATTTCCAGATTCTTTTTTCTGACTGCTCAGATCTGTTATTGACATCCCTATGTTGAATGCTTTAGTTATTTTCAACTCTGGAATATATATTTTTTTCCTTTTTATAGAGTCAATCTCATTATTGACATTCTCTATTTGGTGAGATGGCATTCTCATAATTTCCTTTAGGTTTTTAGGCTTGTTTTCCTTTAGTTCTCAAACATATCTTTAAAAGCTGATTTAAAGTCTTTGTCTAGTAAGTCCAACATGTGGGCTTCCTCAAAGAGAATTTCTATTGATAGCTTTTTTCCTGTATATAGGCTGTAATATCTTGTTTCTTTGCAGGCCTCATAATTTTTTGTTGCAAACTAGACATTTTAAATAATATAATATGATAATTCTGTAAATCAGTTTCTTTCTTTCTCCAGGATTGGTTGTTGTTGTTATTTGTGGTTGTTTTTGATCGTTTTATTTTCGATATTTCTTGACATTTCTAATTCTTTAAAATCTATATTCTCTGTTATGTGTGGCTACTGAAGTTCCTGATTAGCTTAGTGGTCTGCTAGTTATTGGATGGATGGACTGATATTTCCTTAATAAGTCTTCTAGTCTTTACTGAAAGAATCTTTGTGCATGTTGGGGCACACCTTCAACAGGCAGTTGACAATCCTCCCTTAGCCTTCACTTCCTGCTTCCTCAGAGCCTCAAGATCAGTCAGAGTTGAAAGATTATGGCCTTCTCAAGTTTTTCCTGAGCATATGCAGAGCCCTGTGCATGTACAGGTCCTACTAGATTGGCAAGAATATATTGGTGTTTTTAAAAGTCACTATGGACATCTCTTTCCCCTACTTTTTATATTAAGAATTTGGTTAACTCATCATTGGCCCCATCTATTAGCCACTGCCTCAGACAGCTCTGAAAAATAAACAATGATCTCTAAATGTTTTTGACACACACTTCCAGAGAAAAGACTTTTCACATCGGGTGAGCTTCAACTCAGGTCAAATAAAAACACCTTTGCAAGTAGAATCTTCTAAGGAATGATCAGACAGCAATTAACGATTCTCTGAGGACAAAGCTTTGAAGGAACCCCACCATTTTCTTTTCCTTCTGTTGGCTGCCAGGATGCTGAACTTGACCATGTTTTTGGGCTATTGGTTTTCTAGGCTGCCACAGAGCTGGAGAGAGGTGTGGTAGGAATAGGGCAAGTTAAAATGCCAAAAACCTCATTGTTCATGCTGATATTTAGCTGTTTTTCTTGAATAAACACCTCCTCAACCCTCCTGTAAACCTTTGATTAATTTCTAGCAGACTGAAGCGTTTAATTATGCCAATTTTCTCCTTGCTTTTATGGGGACAGAAATTTTGGAAATTTGCAAATTGCTTAATTTGCCATTTTTTGCTGACATAACTCCATCTAGCCACTAGTTTTTCAAGGTACTCACTTAGGTCTCAGCCAGTTGTCCTCATATTACAAACATTTTCAGCAAGAAGATAAGCCCTGGTATATTGTATCTCTTCCCATCCAATATGGAAATTTTGCTATCAAGAGGTCTTCTGATCAATTTCCAGATCCCAATATTATAGACCATCAAGAGAACAAATGTGTATCATCAAAATATCGTGAACAAGTCTATTCTCCTTCGTTTCTAAGATTATATAAATCCAATTATTTCCATTATAGTAGCTAGCAATTTGTTTGGAGGCAATGGCTTGGAGTGTGAAGCCTATTACTTCTGCTTGAGTGATAACAGCCAATTTTACTAATATCGCTAAGGCTCAGCTTCCTCATATGTTACAAGAGCATCCTGGCTATCCCTTATATTTGCTGTTACTTAGAAAAAATTAAATCATTCATATAAACCTTATAAGCTATGTATAAGCCCAAAACTCAATTAGCATTATTTATTATTGTTATATTTCCCAAATTGCTCCACTTCTCTTATATTTTGTTCCCTCATTTAATCTCTTTTACGACTCAGTTTGCTCCTCTGGCCCAGTATTTGAAAAAGAAAACATTTTTTAAAATGTATCACATTAATAACTTGGTTTTCCTTCTATTCTGGAGATTAGTCTTTTAAATGGCATGAATGGAGAGTAAAATTACTCTGCAAAGTGTAGCTAAATGGCAACCTGTTACCTTTGTCATAAATTTCACCTATGTTTGATGTCGTGTGCACAAAGACATAAAGAGAAAATATAATGAGTTGTTTTTCCATCTCATTTTCTCACTTAGAACCATTAAGGGAAGTAAAGAGTTATATTCTGTATCAGAAAGAGTTGCATTTATATTCTTTCATTTCTAAAATAGGTTCCACTCTTTGAAATGGAAACAGTTTCCTAACTTAAAGTAGGTAATTACACACTCCATTAAACAAGTAATTAACAGATTACAATTTGAAAAAAAGAAAAACTTGAAAATGAGCAATTCAGATTCTGAATGTGAAGAGTAGTGTTATAATTAGCATAATACCTTTAGAAATAGATTAACAAGTACACAATAAAAATGAAAAATGAAACAATCTGTTTCCTCCATACATATCATACACAACACATAGCATTTCATGAGTCAAACATCAGCATGGTTTTAAGAAAATTTGGTCTTAGAATTGTTGCTATATTACTCTAAAATACAAAAATTTTGATGTACAAAATGTTTGCTATCCTAAGAGACTATGACTCTTCAGAATCAATGTCTTAAATTGTCTTTCAACAATAATTCCCTGAGGCAAGTGGCCAATGCTAGCAAGCTCGACATGTGTAATTCAAATTGGTAATTTGGAATTGCAAAAAAGACAGTCTCAGTGTTATGTATGGGTGCATCATTCTCACTACAAGGTTAAAAATGTGCATAAAGGGAATTCAAAGGAAACATGCACACTAAGTCTCTATTATCCTGCCTTGCAAGAAAAAGAATCTCTTCTACACTAGAAGAGGGGACCACTGTTCTTGCGAATCTGCTTTTTAACAACAGCACCAAATAGGCTGAGTAACTGAAAGCACCACAAACAGCTTCCAAGGGTAGTGGTAAAATAAAAGTCCAAGTAATAACTAGCCCTGCAGTAAGATGTTTTTTGTTCATGCAAAATTCTGGGCTAAACTCCCTATTCAAGTCACTGCAGCAAGGGGAAAGTGAAGTTCTTCAAGTCAGGTCTTCTAATCAAACTACCTATAGGCTCTTTCCCATTTCCTTGAAAATCATGAGGGAGCAGAAGTACATCATCAAGTTTGAAACCTGTGCTCATGGCTAAGATCTGATAATGATCTCTTTTCTGAAACTTGAACTGACCCTGTGAGCAAAAATAATTCATTTGAAGCATTCTGGAAAAAAAAAAATGTCCATCAACTGTTTTGCTAGAACCCATATGTTGTTTTCATTCTGTATTGAAAATAACCAAAACAGATTACTCTAGAAAAAGAGGTTTCCCCCTACAAGCTTACTAAAAACAGACATTCAGTAAGTTCAAATATGCCAGCATGAAGATGCTACTGAGAATGTCAAACAGCTATTGACTTTTGAGTCATCATTTCTACGTGGCAGTGAAGAGAAACTGCTGTTGCGTGTTACTATTTCATTTGCCTTACAATACCGGTTTTCTTCGTGAAAAAATACTGGTTTGAATTAAGATATCAAGTGTTTTCTAAATAAGAATTAAATTCAGGTCAGAATAACTTCGTTAAGAGAGGTAAGAATTTCTGTGATTTCTTTTAGAATTATGCTTTCACTTTGTGTCAGTTACTGTATAAACTTCTTTTGTGATCCTATGTTAATCCTTAACTCATTTATATCAGCACGTATGCAGTGTTTTTCTGGAAATTTTTGCTTAATGGATACTTCCATAAAAGTCTATGACTTAGGCTGGTGCAGATTTCAGCTATTACGGAACATCCATTGTAAGTTTTGATAATAAAAGAATTCTGTGAAACAGGCTTATCAACATGAGTGATTACTCTATGACATGTAACTTGAGCTTGTTTTTAAAGCAGATATACAGAAGATGGTCAGTAGGGCATTTTCAACCTGAGTTTTCTGCCTATAAAGCATGATTTTTTTGATAAATCACATTGCATTTTTTAAAAAAAGATAATGCATCATCATGAATGTCTTCTATGTGGCAAATCCAGGATTTGTTCACAAGAAATCACTTCTTAAGGGCTATGCTTCGTGCACTAAGCGTGACGTTTGAAATTGAAAGCAGAATTAGAAATATACTAGACCCTTAGCTGTTGGGCATAACTCAGCAGGGCAACTACTTTTCCAAAGATCAAGAATATTTTGAAGCTATGTTAATTTTGCAAGGCAACTCCAGATGGAAACTTCCTGAATGTAGTTAGATTTCTCAAAAGATTTCAAAGAATTTCCTCCTTTCTCATTTCCAATACCAATTTTAGCAATCAAATGTCTTGGTCAGTTATTTGATATGGATTTTGATACCCAGTATCTCTCCATTACACCTCATACATTTAAGCAAATATTTAGGTTCTGAGGATAGTGTTGACTTCTAAGTACGCTCTGTAGCTAATTTTTGGCAGTCTAGTGGCCAAAATTTACCAGTTGTCTTATTTCTCAGAGTGTGCCATGTTCACACAAAGTCATCAGTACTGGTGGATTATTAGTGGGTAGGGATGTTTTTGATACTTCAAACCACCTTCAACCATCTCCAGTCAAATTTAGTGAGGGTTTATACAATGCATAGAAAAATATTCTGGAAGCTTCATGTCTGCACTGTCCTTCAGATACAAGTGCTTATTTTTGCTAGTATCTATGGAGCTTGTGATGGTTAAATTTTATGTGTCAACTTGGCTAGGCTGTGGTGTCCAGTTATTAGTCAAACACTAGTTTAGGTGCTGCTGTGAAGTTATGTTGTAGATTTGATTAACATCCACAATCAGTAAACTTCAAGTAAAGGAGATTACCCTCCATAATGTAGGGGGGCTTCATCTAATCTGTTGAAGACCTTCAGAGCAAAGTTGAAGTTTCCCAGAGAAGATAGATAGAATTTTGCCTCAAGAGTATAACATAGAAATCCTGTCAGAGTTTCCAAGTATTCTGGATTGCCCTGTGGATTTTGGACTCCCTAGATTGCAACATTAGCTCTTGCCTGAGTTTCCAGCTGGCAAACCTGCCAGCCCCCACAATTCTGTTAGCCAATTCCTTAAAGTAAATCTGTTATTTTGGTTATACATATATCTCATTGGTTCTGTTTCTCTGGAGAACTATGACTGATACAGAGCCATTCCAAGTTGGAATTCTATTTTTATAAATGAAGTCAAAGGTAACTGATATACAGTTTGATATACCTAGTTTGTACCTAGTTTGATAGGTCTAGAATACAGATAGGCCCATTTAGCAACACTAATATCAATTTTCTCTAAAATAATTCTTCCTAAATGACTAGACTCAGCTGAAAATAATTAGAAACATCCCAATAGATATTTGTTATTAATTGTTCACTAGAGTATTCATCATCTCCAGAAGTAAAAGAATGTTATTTGTGTTTTAAAAGAAATGTTTCTGAGAGTACTTCTTCTATGTTCAATTCTAAGCTAAATTCTGATACATATGTGAAAGATGATTCCAAATCTATGGTGTTCTTAGTCTAGTGGGAGAAATAGATGGTGGAAAAATGGGAAGGATGCCCAGAACAATGTTCCAGGCAGAGGGAACATCATGTACTGAAGACATTTTGAAGAGAATGAGATAATGAGCTTGACAGTCATGAAAATAAATGTATGTTAAAAATGTATGGCACATGTGGAGCGTATTGGCGAGGAATTGAGATTGGACGGTAGACCATAGTTAAAATTTCTGAGCCTTACTTTTCTCATATGCGATTTTGTTTCTGGGGAAAAAAGACCAGGGATGTTTTTACGGAAATTAAATGAGCTTATTTGTAAAGCGACTAACATATACTATTCATTCCAAAATATAGTAGCCCTTATTATTAGCATTGTTGACTTTATAAAGTGTGGTCTGGCAGATATATAACTTCTGGCATATAGTGAAGTAACTCCCCCTCCCTCTACCCTTGTGTCACTTCCATAAGCTAGTATTTAAGCTGTCATATGTCAGGCACTATCACCATGCCTGGTACATAGTAAATGCCTGAACATTGATAGTTAGCTTCAAAAATGCACATGTAAATCTCTATCTTTTCAATCAACCACCAAACACTTAAATGCTTTTTTTGCTAATGCTCCATGTCTTTAGTGGAGTGTCTTCAATGTATTGCTGTTACCTCTACCTAGTTCTATAACAAAATATATGGCCAACTTTATGATATAAATAAAAACTAAAATTAGGAATATAAAAAACCCTTTGGGAGTTAGAGTAAACACTAGTTTGGGCATTGGAAGATCTGAATTTTAAAGCTAGCTATAGTAATAATTAATTATTGCAATATTAGAAAAAGTACTTAAATTTTTTGAGTAGCAATTTCACTGTCCTAAAATGACCAAATTGAATTAAATGGTTCATGAGGTCCCTTTCGGCTCTAGTATTCCAGGATTATGGACATTTATACTCTGTGGTTTCTATACAGGCAAATCTCACCAAAAGGAATTATAGCAGATACTGCTAAAATTACTGATATACAAACAATGATGTGATGAGACTTAGTTTGGAATCATAGTGTCAATAAAAAGAAACTAGTGTGTGATTAGATTTGGGGGGCACATAGGTGCTTGGACATCTAAATTTCCTCAGCTAGAAACCCAGAATCATTTCTCTTTTTGCCCTTAAAAGATGAGACTCTTCAAAACCAGAGCACTCCAATAAAGTTCACAGAGGCAACAGTCTGTCCTTGGGACAAATGCTTGAGATATGAGATATTGCCTGAGAGTCTATTTAGGGGAAAAGGGTAAAATAGTCTTAAATGATCAGAGTCACCATCTTCCCATAATCAGTAATCAGATAATGCTAGCAAAGATTGACCAGCTGGTTCTATAGACATTTCTCTTTTTTCAAATATTGGTAATACATGTCTTCGTGTGCATTTTTGGCTACTAAGTGCTTCTCTGGGTCGGGCTCTCTTCCCAAGAGAAGCAGTTGATTTATTCAGCTGTTGTCTTTTTGTTGAAGCGTCAAGATCATGGCTTGCAGTGCCAAGAAGTGGCTATGCAATTTTATTGTCACTTTTATTGTCACAGCCTGTCCTGACATTTGATGCCAAGTGTGGTGTGTAGGCTGTGTGTGCAGGTTGGCTAATGAAATCTGTCCAGTACCCAAATGTGACAACAGTCAGTTGTTTTAGTCTCAAATCCTTGAAACAATTGTTTGCAAGAATTGGAAATATTTCTAAATTTCTAAGGTAATTTTGTCAGGTTCTTCAATCAATATTTTTTTTTTCCTTCCAAAGACTATAACAGTATCTTCCAAATGCATGAGGATTATAAATAAAATTTGTTTTGAAACAGAGTGTTGCACATATTTTTATCATCAGTAGCAATAGATTTATTACACTAAATGACATATTGATGACTTCTTTGTGGATATTTTAACTTTCATAAAATCTCTAATAATTGAGAATCAAAGATTCATGTAATCTACAATTTGATCCAGAAAACTCATCTTTTTTACAAAGATTCGGTTTGTCTGATGACAAGCATTTGAGTGCACCTGTATAAATTTAGTTATCCAGATTCTTTATCTACCCGATAGATAATACACTAGATTTTTCATCATGGACACTTAGTCATATCTTCAAATAGATTAAAAGTTAAGAAAGATTTATCCTTCTGTATTTCATTAAGATTTTTTAGCTGAAGGTAATAGTTCCAAAATTAAGTCATTTACATAAAACCTCTATGTTTTTTGCTGTATTTGTTTATCAGTTGAACTCTTATTTAATTATTTTTATATTTTTTTGGCCTAAAAATGCATTAAGTATGCTTTTATCACCAGTGCAATAATACCAGTATACCAAAACATTATTAAATGTTAATAAATTTAAAATTCAACAAAAAATAACCGTTAATTTAATCAATATAACAATTGCATGCTTAAAATTAATTTTTCAAGAAGTAGAATAGAAATTTTATTTATTATTGCTCAGTAATCAAGTTTTGGATCCTTGAAACTTAATTAAGCATTAAGGTAAAGCTTAATTAGCAGGAAAATATCATTGCTTTTTAAATTAACCAATTCCGAGAAACTCAACTAAAAAATATACATATTTGGGAACTAGAAAAGTTATTTAGTTGCTTTTTGTGATAAATTCTGATGCTGAGAATTCAGTATTGTTAGTCAAAATAAGATAAGTGACTTTGAATAGCAAACTTTTGTTCCAAGAGGCCATCTGCGGTGTTCTCCAAATTCTGTTCATCTAATGTGTCAAGTAATCTGATAACATTTGCAACAACAGAGGACAAAAGCATTTCTCAGCAATACTAAAGTGGTGTCCAATTTGGGAAATTATACATGAAGACCTTTTATTTTTGTTATCCTTCAACAATATCGTTATAATGTTCAAAATACTTTTCAACAAGTACCTCAAATGAATCTATAACTAAGTCATTCTAACACATAAAATAATCTAACACACCGTGATCAAGGCTTGATGGCTGATGCTCCAATTTTGCTGTCAGTGAGTTCATTCTGTCTTGCGTGTGGAATACTGATATAAGTGAATTTTGTAAGGATAAATTAAGGCTGTCTCATTGTGCTGATAGATCTTAAAAATATTCTAATATTCGAAGGCAGTCCCTATTGATGCATATAATGTTGCATATTAAAGGTTTTAACTAAGGAAAAAAATTTGTTCTTTTTCCTCAATAGAAAAGGGAAGGCTTTCAGCATACAAGAAAACAGATTTCAGTATAAAATCATCTTTATTTGTTGTAATTTCCCAATTCTAGACAGATATTGGAAAGCATTTCAAGAGTTCAATCACCTCTTTTTACAACGATTGATATATTTTTACACCTTTGTGTATGCCTCTTAAACCTTCCACATGTCTGTGGTGGTGTGGGGTGGAGGATAGTGGGTAGAGGATATGGGGCCTTTCTTCCTGTGATGCAGTTTGACTATGTGAAACAAATTCTTATTTTGCACCAACTGTGACTGTAGTGCTCTTTGTGCTTATCTCTATAAATCACTTTCAGACTATGTCATGAACTTATATTAATAAGTTTTAAAATCTCTACTACAGGTGTACTAGTTGGCAAACACTGGCAGAACAATAGGTCTCCCCTGGTCGCGGTATGTAGCTCATATATAACACACCAAATACTAACTAAAATCACAACATCAGAGGATTAATCCAATTGGAATGAGTAAAATAGATTTTATTATAGTCATGATAAGATTTTCTGCCTTAATTTTTTAGCTGTATCTATAACTTTACAATGAGCTATTTTATTTGACAGGAGCATCTAACCAGTTCCTTTGCTCATCCCTGCTTATAATTTAAACAATTTTGGCAGTGGATGTGGTAAGTTTATTTACAAATTACTCCTGCAACTATAAGCTTTGCAAGTAAATAAAACATGATAAATGAGTATTCTAAAGTATTAATATTTTTACCCAATTAGAGTGTTAACAAGTTTAAAATGCTTGAACATCCATCTTTCCACTTTATTTTATTCTTTGAGAGTTTCACAAGGCTGCTTGAGGTCAGATAGTGTCATAAGAGAATTTGGGAGTACCTCCAAACTTACAGGAATTAGTTTGTTCTTGTTTACAGTTTCATGAAAATTTACATTTCAAATATTTTTTCATAATATTTTCAATATCAACTTTGCAGCTCTTCCTTCTACAACACTGACAGAAAATTAAGGTTATTAATTAGTGTATCTCTCTGAAAACACACACAAATTTCATCACAATCAAACCTAACAATATTAATAATAATAGCAGTAGTAGCTACACTTTAATATCTATACTATGTACCTGATACTGTTTTGAGCACTTTAATCATATTAGCTTTTCGACTTCTCATGTGATATTTAAATAACTTTCACTTCTATGTATTAACATTCTCTTCTTTAAACCACTGATCCAAAATAGTTTCAATAGGGAAAGAAATCAACACACATACACAAGTGTACATACAAACAAAAACAGAGCAAAAAACCAATTCCAACTCATACTTATTATATTTTATTTGTGCATACCTGGCAGACTTAATATTAACTTCTTGAAATGGAGTTCCAATATCCTGATGAAAAAACAGATAATATACATGTTAGTAAGTATATGAAAACCCATTTCTCCAACTTACCTCATTCTACTATCCATACTTACAAACCATAATGGTAGAACATTCCGTTTTAAAGACTTAAACCTTTCTGGACTTTCTGAGCACCACATCTACAATTCACCTGGTCATAGTAAAGCAGATTACTTTACTGTGTCACTACTTTAGCTGTCTCCTAAAGCAGCAAAACACTCATTAAGTGTTAAGCTTGATGTGTTGGTTATATTTTTCTAATGTGCATTAAAGTAAATACCCAAATATTAGAATAATGATTGAGTATCTGTAAGGCTTAAGCATTGATAAAATGTTCAAGTTACCTGTAAACTTCTAATATTTTTAGGCGCTCCTTTGGGCTGAGGAGATATAATCATTTCACTTGATTTATACATATCACTTATGAATGTCAGTAGTGACTTTGGCCACTGTTGATGCTTGTGTTATCTTTTTGAGAGTGAAAAGAGGACAGAGGGGGAGTGGGCTGGGAGGAGGAGAAACTATAGAAAATCCCACAGGCACTTGGCAGGAAAGTCTTTTTTAAAAATTCACAAATAAGAATATATGAATACTGCAGCCGAGAACCCCAGGACTGATGACTGCACATAAAAGATTGCAGCAAATGAAGATTTTATTGTCTCCTCTCTGACTTTCTAAAATGACATGGAAGCTTTCATCTTCTGGGCACCATTCCCAGAAGTATAGCATTCTCTCCAAAAATCCACAGATGCTCTTCTGGGAACGAGGTGGCAGCACTGGCAACACAAATAAGCCGACGGTGGGCGACCGTTCCTGGAAGCACTGCCTTCTGGAGATGAGACTTTCAAGAAAAAACACCAAACTTAATTCTGTTCTGTTCTTCACATATCCTATACATTTTTATAACTCAGAGATTAATATTATGTGGGAGGGAAAAACAAGTTTGTGGACATTTGGAGAAATCACTAATAAATTTTTTGAAACTGGAGACATGGTGGTTTGAGTTATCAAAGATTGGAGTTTCAGAGATACCATATAAAGAAAAATTGGAAGCGGTCACTTAACAACCAGCAACTGACCAATTCATTTTGCTTAGCCTGAGAATACCACACCATAAAATACTTACTTTTACAATCAAACAGTTGCTGACAATACAGATGTCTTATATTATCATAACTACCTGTATTTTATATTGATTTTATCTTAGATTCATAGGCTGATAATTTTTAAAAATGATCTTAGTAATCATTGACCAAATTTTTCATTTTATAGGTCCTTAGAGATTAAGTGACTCACTCAAGATGAGCCAGCTGTGACACAAATAGAACTCTCCTGAATTGAAGGGTAATATTTTACCTTTACCAATTTCCAAAGCGTTTCAAATTTATTATCTCACCTGAGAAGTCTAGAAAACCTATGCATGTATTACTATCCTCATTTTGAAATAAAGAAGTGGCAGCCCAAACAATTTAACCAAATTGCTTTACAAAATATATTTAGCAGAATTACAAAACTTAAAACCACAGGCCTTTTTTCAATACAACATATCATTATATATAATAAATATTCACACTTAACTAATTCTATTTCATAACAGTTTCCTACTTTATATTTTGTCAAATTATACTAAAGGATCTGTCTTTACTACAGATATTGTAGTTACTCTTCTATTTTAAATGCAAGCAAGACTCAACTATATGTTCTCAGGGACAAAATTAGTTGAACAGCTACTCAATCAGTTGACATACAATCGCAAAGAATGACGTTTTCTGATTCACATAGTTTTCATTTTTAAATGCATAAGAAATAAATGCATTATTTTGCAACAAAAAAATCAGTCTTGTGCCCTCTGATGTTTTTTCATATGAGTGGAATCATTCGTAATGCAAGGAATGTGATAAATCACAATACCATGATTCAGTTGGTTCTTGAGACTTTGATGTAATTTTCTGTTTATGTGTCATTATCTCCTAATTGATGCCAGAGTGATCAAAAGTAGGGTCACACTTTAGTATTTATCTTTAAATGTGTGATTCCCAGTACAGAACCTAATATATATTAAGCTTTCAGTAAATACTTTGTGAGAATGAATGATTCTGGATGTATAATCATAAAAAAAAAAAGACATTGCATTTCAGTAATTAGATCAAAATCAGACACAAGAAGCAAAGAGAAACTGATACGTAATCTCAGTCTGATACCATGTCTTAAATTTTTGTCAACTTGAGCCTTCAATGTTGCGATACAAATTGTTGAGCACTTTTAAGGCACAGTGTTGTCTTTAACCTCCTACTTTTTTTTTCCAATTTCATATTTAAAAGAATATTCATTGAAGATCACACTACAAGAGGATGAGATAATATGGCTACCCAAGTTAATTCGTTTTTCCCTATATTCGCCTCTATATATGAGTTGCTTGTTAAGAGCAAATACTTGCGGCAATTTTCTAGGATTTGTTCATTTTCTATTTCAGCATTTGTTTTTATTTTACCTAACACTTACAGCATATTTATTAAAAGATGGAAAAGAAACTAAGACATTCACAAATCAATCATACCATTTTTCCAGGAGTAAAAAATGTAAAGACGGGGCCGGCCCGGTGGTGCAAGCGGTTAAGTGCGCGCGCTCCGCTGCGGCGGCCCGGGGTTCGCTGGTTCGGATCCTGGGCGCGGACCGACGCACAGCTTGGTAAGCCATGCTGTGGCGGCGTCCCATATAAAGTGGAGGAAGATAGGCACAGATGTTAGCCCAGGGCTGTCTTCCTCAGCAAAAAAAAAAAAAAAAAAAAAGAGGAGGATTGGCGGATGTTAGCTCAGGGCTGATCTCCTCACAAAAAAAAAAAAAAAAAAAAAATGTAAAGACAAAAATGTGCTGCCTATACCACTATATCAAGCACATGGCTTCTGATTGATAGACAATCTAAAAAAAACAAAGCAAACACATATTAGAAATATTCCTACAGCTTCAATTGCCTTACTTGAGACAGATAGGTTTGTATATTACTTGGACAGTATGTTAAGGCTTGACAGAGCACTTATTCTATCAACTGATCTGTCATGCTACTAAATTTTATCATGGAGTAATGCCAGTAAAAAAATCTCCTTTCTCCTTATGATTATGTTTGGCAGACCTATTGTTCTGCGCATTTGCAGGTAGCAGTCACTCAAATATAACGATCTAAACAGATTCCAAATATTGATTTCTTGGCAAAGATTCTCCTGCTGCCCCAGAAAAAAAAAAAATTGTATGAAAAACCATTATACATTATCTGTGTTCTCTCTGTGCATTTTTTTGTGCTGGTCCAGTGTATTAGTCTTTTTTTTTTTCAGAGAAACAATGACATAAGCTGCTGGAATAAATTAACATGTCCAAATCAACTGCAATTCTTTAATTAGGAAAAAAGTTGATTCAACAATGCAAAGAAAAATAAAGGAACATAGAAAAATGGGAGGAGCAAAGCATTTTATCATTTCTTATGATGTGAGTAATAAACCTGCTTGCTCAATGAAAGAAGGTTTAGTCAATCTTCATAAAGCAAGCCAGAAAAATGTCCATAATGACTTATGTTAAAAGGCATGGTATGACGGGAAATCACATGTGGTAAAAGTTTTATTCTTTAATTTTTCAATTATCCACTCAATCAGTATTATTGAGTGCCTAATTTGTACCAAGTGCGCTTATTGGAACTAAAATATGTACCAATAAATAAAACACGTAAGCTTTTGCAGAGCTTATATGCTAGTGGACAAAGATTAAAGTAGATATATTAACGAATAAATACATCCTTTGTCAGATGACATTAAACACTAGGAGAAAAAAGGAGATAACTGGAAGAGGGGCTATGAAGGGGAGATTCTAGGCAGAGGGAACAGCAAGTATCAACGTTCTGAGATGGAAAGGTTGCTGGCGTGCTGGAGAAAGAACATGGAATATAATGGTAGAGGATTAGGGTTGTACGGGATAAAATCAGAGAAGTGCATATTGTTCAGGGTTTTATTTTTTATTGTTGAAAAATACATATAAGATACAATTTACCATTTTAACCATTTTTAAGTGTACCTTTCGGTGGCATTAGGTACATTCACATTGTACAATAACCACCATTATCCATCTCCAGAACTTTTTCATTATCCCAAACTTAAACTCTGTACCCATTAAATAATTGTTTTCTATTCTCCATGCCTCTCTTCCCTCAATCTCTGGTAACTACTCTTCTACTTTCTGTCTCTATGAATTTGACTATTCTAGGTACCAAATACCTCATATAAGCGGAATCATACAATAGTTGTCCTTTTGTGACTGGCTTATTTTACTTGGCATAATGTCTTCCAGATTCATCCCATATTGTAGCATGTGTCAGAATTTTATTTTTTTAAGACTGAATAATATTCCATTGCATGTACATATCACATTTTGCTTATTCATTCATCCGTCAATGGAAGTTTAAGTTGTTTCCACCTTTTGACTATTGTGAATCATGCTTCTATGAACATTGGTGTACAAATGTCTACTCAGGTCCCTGTTTTCAATTCCTTTGGGTATATACCAGGAAATGGAACTGCTGAATCATACGATAATTCTATGTTTAATTATTTGAAGAACTGCCATATTGTTTTCCATAGCAATTGCAACATTTTACTTTCCCACCAACAATGCAAAAGGGTTCCAACTTCTCCGTATCATTGCCAACACTTAATGTTTTTGTGGTTTTTTAATAGTAGCCATCCTAATGGGTGAAGAGGTAGCTCATTGTGGTTTTGATTTCCATTCCCTAATGGTTAGTGATGTTGAGCATCTTTTCATGTGCATATAGGCCATTTGTAAATCTTTGGAGAAGTCTTTACTCAAGTTCTTTGCTCATTTTTTAATCAGGTTGTTTATTTTGTTTGTTGTTAAGTTGCAGGAGTTCTTTATATATTATGGATATAAATCCCATATCAGATATATGATATGAAAATATTTTCTCCCATTCTGTGGGTTGCCTTTGCACTCTGTTGATAGTGTCCTTCAATGCACAAAAGTTTTTAATTTTGATGAAGTCCAATTTATGAATTTTCATCTTTTTTTTTTTTGATTGGCTGTTTTTTTTTTTTGTGAGGAAGATCAGCCCTGAGCTAACATCCATGCTAATCTTCCTCTTTTTGCTGAGGAAGACCGGCTCTGAGCTAACATCTATTGCCAATCCTCCTCCTTTATTTTCCCCAAAGCCACAGTAGATAGTTGTATGTCATAGTTGCACATCCTTCTAGTTGCTATATGTGAGACGCGGCCTCAGCATGGCCGGAGAAGCAGTGCATCAGTGCGCGCCCAGGATCTGAACCCGGGCCTCCAGTAGCAGAGCGCACACACACAACCGCTAAGACACAGGGCCAATATTTTCCTCTTTTATTTGCTTTCATTTTTGGTGTCATATCCAGGAAATCATTGCCAAATCTAATGTCATGAAACTCTTCTCCTATGTTTTCTTCTAAAGGTTTTATAGTTTTAACTCTTATATTTAGGTTTATTATCTATTTTGAGTTAATTTTTGTATATGGTATAACGTAAGGGTCCAAATTTTTTCTTTTGTGTGTGGATATCCAGTTTCCCCAACACCATTTGTTGAAAAAACTGCCCTTTCCTCATTAAATTAGTACTCTTATTGAAAACCAAGAGGTTGATTTCTGAGCTCTCTATTCTATGCTAAAAGTCTATATATCTCTTTAGGCTAGTATCACAATGTTTTAATTACTGTAGCTTTGTAGTTTGTTTTGAAATGAGGAAGTGTGAGATTTCTAACTTTGCTCTTTTTCAAAATCGGTTCGGCTATTTGGGATCTCTTGAGATTCCATACGAATTTTAAGATAGATTTTTCTATTTTCGCAAAAAACGTCATTGAGACCTTGATAGGAATTTTATTGAATTTGTAAGATAACTTGGGATAGTATTGACATTGTGATTGTTAATTTTATGTGTCAACTTGACTGGGTCACAGGATGCTCATATATTTGGTCAGACATTCTTGTTGTGTCTGTCCTGGTGTTTCTGGATTAGATTAACATTTGAATTGGTAAACAAAATAAAGCAGATTGCCCTCCCTAATGTGAGTGGGCCTCATCCAATCAGTTGAAAGCCTGAATACGACAAAAAAACTGAATAAGAGGATACTTCTCCTGCTTGACTGCCTTTGAGCTGGAACATCTGTTTTTTCCTGCCTTTGGACTCAAAGTGAAACATTGGCTTCTCCTACTTCTGGAGCCTGCCAGCTTTCAAACCGAAAATACACCATTAGCTCTAGTGGTTCTTAGGCCTTTGGGCTTAAACTGAAACTACATTAGCTCTCCTGCATCTCTAGCTTGTCAACTGCAGATCTTGGGACTTGTCAGCCTCTGTAATCACATGAGCCAATTTTTATAATTATGCTCGTTCTTTCTCTACATATATTGATAGATACATACACATCTGTATATATACACACACACACCTATATATACAGACATACATCTGAATACAAACACACACACACACAAACACACACACACATATCCCTGTTCTGTTTCTCTGGAGAATCTTAATATAGACATTAAGACCTCCAATCTGTGAACACAAGGTATTGTTGTGTTTTCAGTGTACAAGTCTTTTACCTCCTTTGTGAAGTTTACTTTTAAGTATTTTATTCATTTTGATGCTATAAATAGAATTGTTTTCTTAGTTTGGTTTTTGAATTGTTCATTGTTAGTGTATAGAAATGCAACTAATTTTTGTGTCTTGACTTTGCATCCTTCAATTTTGCTGAATTTGTTTATTAGTTCTAACAGTTTTTTCGTGCAATCCTTATAATTTTCTATATATAAGATTATGTCATCTGCAAACAGAGATAATTTTAGTTTTTTCTTCCTAATTTGGATGCCTTTATTTCTTTTTCTTACCTAATTGCTCTAACTAGAACTTCCAGTACTATGTTGAATAGAAGTGATGGAAGCATGCATTTGTTCTTGTTTCTGGTCTTAGAAGAAAAGCTTTCAGTCTTTCACCATTGAGTATGATGATTGCTATGGATTTTTTATTTACGGCTTTTATTATATTGAGATAGTTTTCTTCTGTTCCTAGTTTGTTGAGTGTTTTTGTTATGAATGCTTGATGAATTTTCTTGAGTGGTTTTTTCCTATCAATTGAGATGATCATGTGTTTTTTTCCCTTCATTCTGTTAATGTGGTGTATTATATTGATTATTTTTGTATATTGATCCATCATTGCATTTCAGGAATAAATTTTACTTGGGCATGGTATATATTCCTTTGAGTATGCTGCTGAGTTGGGGTGCTAGTATTTTTTTGATAATTTTTTTACGTCAATATTCACAGAGAATATTGATCTGTAGTTTTCTTTCCTTGTAGTGCCTTTGTCTGGATTCAGTATCAGGCTAATTCCAGCCTCATAAAATGAATTAGGAAGCATTCCTTCCTCTTCAATTTAGGGAGGAGTTCAAGAAGTATAGGTGGATAGTTCTCCTTTAAAGTTTTGGTAGAATTTATCAGTGAAGCCAGCTGGTCCATGGCTTTCCTTTGTGGGGAGGTTTTTGTCACTGATTCAATGTCCTTACCAGTTATAAGTTTATTCAGATTTTCTATTTCTTCATGATTCAGTCTTTGTGGGTTTTGTGTTTCCAGGAATTTGTCCATTTCGTCTAGGGCCCCCAATTTGTTAGCGTAAAATTGTTCATAGTACTTTCTCATAATCCTCTTTATTTCTGTAGAATTGGTAGTAATGTCACCATTTTCATTCCGGGTTTTAATAATTTGCATCTTCTCTCTTTTTCTCTATCCAGTCCAGCTAAAAGTTTATCAATTTTGTCAGTCTTTTTGAGGAACTAATTTATAGTTTTGCTGACTTTATTATTTTTCTATTCTCTATCTCTACTTTAATCTTTATTATTTCCTTTCTTCTGCTTGCTTTTGGTTTAGTTTATTCTTTTTCTATTCAGGTTTTTTTTTTTTAAGGCTGTTGTATGGACTTTGGCTTTTATTCTGAATGAAATGAGAAGCCCTCAGCAAGTTTTGAAAGTGAAATGACATAATATCACATATTTTAAAATGATGACGTTTGCTTTGTGCTGGAATAGATCAGAGTGATATAAGGGCAAAACCATAAGGCCAGTTTGAATCCAATCTAGGGAGCAAAATAGTGGTATCTTGGGCAGTAATGATAGCGGTGGATGTAGTCCTAATATTCTGGAAAAGTGTTGACAGTTGTGGAGCAAAGTTTGTCAATAGATCTGACTTAGGATGTGAGAGGAACAGAGGTGTCAAGGATCACGGATCCAAGGTTTTTGGCCTAAGCACCTGGAAGAATAGGGTTGCTGTGCTGGGATAAGAAAGAGGCATATTGCAGGTTTTGGAGAAGATCAGCAATTAACTTTTGGAATATTAGGCTGTGATCTATACTAGATACCCATATGGAGATAGCAGGTAGGTATTTGGATATACAAGTCTGGAATTAAGGAGTAGAGATATAAATTAGGGAATTATCAGACCAGTATTTGCAACAATGGATTTAGATAAAATTGTCTAGAAGTTAGGGTATATTGGGAAGAAAAGATATCAAAAGATTAATCTCTGAGGCACTCTAAAATTTAGAGTTCAGGTAGATCAAAGGAAATTAGCAAAGCGACTGAGAAACAGCTGCTAAACTGCCCATGAGATGGAAAAGGAATAAAAAGATAGTGATCTCTTGGAGACAAAATGAGGGGAGAAAAAGTTTTTCATAAATGGGAGAATGATCAACTATAAGAAATCCTATCAACTATATGAAATATTTTTATCTTTAGAAACTGGATGGGAGCTAAATATGAGGCCAAGAGAGGGTTTTACTTAAAATGAATAATTCAGCAACATTTTTGCCTGATAGAAATAATCAGAGAGGGAAAATTGGCAACAGAGCTGGAGCAATGTCCTTGGGTAGTAACAGTGGCTGGGATCTAGTGCTCAAGTGGAAAGGCTGGCATTTATTAGGAGCACAGAGAGTTCACTCATAGTAACAGAATTAACATGTTCGGCAGCTGGCAGGTGTGTAATTGTGGTTGTGAGAGCATGTAGAAATGATTTTCTGTTGTTTTTTTTTTTTTTCTCAGTAAAATAAAAAGCAGAGTGATTGATAGATCCTGGGGATGATTGAGCTCTAGAAGTTTCTAGAGCTTTGAGGAGAAAGTGGAGATGTAAAGTGGTCCTTTGGAACAGTGAAGAAGTGTAGAGATTAAGCAAATGTAACAGGATGGCTAGATAGAACTAAGGACTCAAAGAAATTAGCAATCAAAACCCTAAGTGAGACCAGTCAGTAATGTAGGATATTTTTAGAGGCCGTATACAGTATGGGTACATACCTGAAGTAGGTGGAGAGTTAGAATAAGCAAGATTCTTTGTGGATTCCAAATGACTGTAATGAAGAGAAAGGAAATATAAATTTATAATGATACACCAAGGGATTCAAGCTGAATAAGAGTCAGAACATGATTATATTAGTTTCTTTTTGCTGCTACAACAAATTACTACAAACTTAGTAGCTTAAAACATCACAAATTTATTATCTTACATTTCTGGAGGTCAAAAGTCTGACTCAGGTCTCACTGGGCTAAAATCAAAGTGTCAGAAGGGCTGAGTTTCTTTCTGGGAGGCTCTAGGAGATAAACCATTTCCCTGTGATTTTTACCTTCTAGAAGCTTCTTACATTCCTTAGCTATTAACCCCCTCCCTCCATTTTCAAAACCATCAATGGAGGTAATCTTTCTCATGTGTCATAACTCTGACATTTTCTTCTGCATCCATCTTCCACTTTTAGGAACCCTCATGTTTACATTAGGCCCACCCAGACATCCAGAATAATCTTTCCATCTCAAAATCTTTAACCTAATCACATCTGCAAAATCCCTTTTGACCTGTAGAAGAACATATGCACAGGTTCCAGGGATGAGGATGTGGACATTATTCTGCCTATCACAATGATGAAGGAAAGATAAGTGAAAAAATAGTAGAAGGAATGGATTGTAGATCCCAATGATTTTTGAAGACTGTTAGGGTATCATCCTTAGAAGGAATGATCTGCTGTGGCTGAGGCTGCTATTGCTCTCTAATATCTTTTTTCTGTTATTCTTCCTAGGAATACAGCTGCATACACTTTCATGCCTCCCTTGCAGTGAGATGTAGCCATATGACTGAGCTCTGGCCAATGGAATGTGAGTAAAATTGATGTATATCACTTTTAATCTTGGCCTACAAAGTCATCTCATATGTGTTCCTCCTCTTTTCTATCTGACAACCTGAAAAAAAAGGTACTATTTACAATTAAAATTAAATAAAATTAAAGATTAAGTTTCTCAGTCACACTAACCATATTTCAAGTACTTAATAGCCATTTAATAGCCATATGTGAGTATTGGCTACCCTTATGATCAGTTCAAATATAGAACAGTTGCATAATTTCAGAAAGTTCTATTGGTTAGTGCTCGACTAAAGGAAGGCAAAGCCACAGAAGGAAGAAGCCTGGTTCCCGAGGTGACTACATGTAGAAGAATCCCATCCCCACTCCTGACTGACATTGGACTGTGCCAGGATCAAGAAATGAAATTTCCTTATGTTAAGCCAGAGAAATTTTGCATTCTTTAGTATGGCAGTTAACACTCTTTAGCTAATACAGCTAGAAAGAAAAGAAATGAGTGTGGTAGACATTCCAATGCACCATACAGATTCTCTTTGGGGAACAACAGACTTATTAACCCAGCTATTGGGAGTATTGGCCAGCATCCAAAGACTGAGGAGATATAAAGTCCTGTGTCTCTTGCCCCAACTTGAGATAGCTTTGACCAGTCATCCAATTTTCAGGTCTCCCTGAAGGGTCTGTTGAGACCTCCTTTAAGAACCTGTGACAGCTTCCTTTCTCCTGCTCAACCCTACTTACGTTCCTTCCCTTCTACACGTGTTTCTGTTTTGTTTTGTCTTTCTCAAGAGCACTCGCTAATATACTTCCTGCATACTAACTACCTTCTCAGAGTCTGATTGCTGGGGAACACACCTTGCAATTAGTACTGGAATTGGACCGAGAATGTGGATGCTGGGATAATATATAGGAATTGCCTATATCTTGCCACCTAGCTATTAATAGGGCCCCATCATTAGTGGTAGGTGAAGCACAGAGAGACTTTTTTACTAGTTGATGGTTCAATAATTAAAGCTTTTACCAGTGGTGAACTGAGATAGCATATTTTTGGAAAGGAATGCAATAGCAGTTGCCAGGTATTAGACATTTGAGAAAAATAGCAGAAAGAGTAACTATAGAAATAATAGTATTGGGTGGCTATGGTTGAGTTCGCTTGATGCTTTGAAGAAAAGATAAGGGAGAGCTAACAGCACCACAACTAAAAGCTAGGACTGAAATCCAGAAGGCCTCTTTAGTAGCATACAAAAATTCTCTCATCTTTTGCAGTGGGAAGGCAGATAAAGCTGAGGATCAAGCCCAGGTCTTAATTGTAAGAATATCCAAGCTCCCAAGAAGCTTGAACTCTCAAGTAAGGCAAGCCAGGGCCCAAACTGGGAAAGAGGGCACCTCTGATATATAGGGTGGAAATGTCTTGACTGATCCCACCCGCTTCCTCCAAAAAAAACCTTGAATTTCCAGATCTCTTAAGCTCCCTGATGCTCTAGAAATTGTCCACTCCTCTCTATCAGAACCAACACTCTCCTTTACTTGAAGATAAAGTACATCTTTCCCCCCTTAAGACAACATTACTTCTCCTCAGGATCTGCCCCAACATTCTCCCCACTGGCCATAGGCCAATAATTAGGGTCAAGTCTCAACATAATCTGGCCAGAGGCATGCCGGATCTGATTAGAGAGGAAAGAGACTATACTGCCAAAGGAACTGCAGGACTCAGCCTGCATACTAGCAGGAGCCAAGAAAGTATGTATTAGACTAGATTCTGAGGGTGTTAGATCAAGGACAAAGGGTTGGACAAAGGAGAGTTTATTGATTTGGGAGCACTTCCCAGGTTATAGGATTTCACGCCCTGGCGAAGACTTCAGGAGATGGAACCAACACTCTATTGAAATTATGGAAAAAGCAACAGCTCATACAGAGTAAGGTAGACATTCCAGAGAGCTGTGGCAGACAGTGGAGAAAGGATTAGAAGATTTAGATAAGTGGGTTTGCTAGCTGTATATACTGCATAAGACTGAAAAATGCGCCAGAGAACTGTTCCACAGGACTGCCCAGAGAATATGCCATTTACCAGAGAACAAGGAAGGCCCTGGCGAGAGCAGCCCCAGCATCCCTCAGAAGTTTAGTGTTGGTTCCCTCTAAAATCCAAGGCTGATGAGGGAAGTTGCTATTAAGAATTAGGTTCGCTCAGAGCAATAAGGATGATAGAAACCCCTCCAAACTTGAAGCTCCTTGTCAATGCTTAACCCAGATGAAGGCACAACACAACAATAAGTGTACATGGTAATGACGTCCACTGTCCTTCTGCAGAGATTACAGCCATCTACTCAAGTGATAGGAAAAAGAGAATGCCAAAGCATTTCAAACATCTTTCGACACAGAGTCCAAAAATCAAAGTATCATTCTGCCTCCCAGTTAGAGTGGAAGCATACGAAGTACAAATAATAAAAAGACTACTGACTCAGGTCTGAATAACTGTGGGTCACTGAGTCCACAGTCCATCTCCCTTTAAAGTGCATATATCTTGCCCAAGGTGGCAATTTCCCAAGTTTCTGAATGTATAATTGGAATAGACATACTTGGTAGTTGGTGAGGGAATGGCAGAAATTCCACTCTTAAAGACCTAAAAGAGGCAGAAGTATTGGTTCAAATCTCCATTTAATTTACCAGTCTGTCTGGCAAACCAGGCAGATCCTGGAGGATGACAGTGGACCATTGTAAATGAAGAGTACTAGCCCCAATTGCTGCTGTAACGCCAGATGTGGCTTCTTTGCTAGAGCAGATTTATACAGTCTACAGTACACATATGTTGCCTTTCAATAGATGAATACATTCTTTTTCATCTCTATCTGAAAATCGTGTCATCAATAGTTCATATTCACATAGACTGGACAACTATAAACATTTACAGTTTTGTTCCAGATCTATGTTAACTTACCTACCCTCTGTTACAATGAAGTCTGTAGGGATCTGGACAATCTGGACATGCAGCATAATATCACATTGTTCCATCGCATTGGTGACATGAAAATCAAATTAAATGGGCAAGAAGAGATTCTTTCAAGTGGCTAGGATATTACGGGGCTTGCTAAGACTAATGTGGTATAGAGGGTAGAAGTTAAACTCTATAAAAATTCAAAAGACTACTGTTTCAATAACATTTTTATGTGTCTAGTGATCTGGGTCATGCCAGGATATCCTCTCCAATATAAAGGACAAATTATTTGTACATCACCACACCATATAATGGAAGAAGCACCATGAAGAAGATGCCTGGTAGACCATTTCAGGTTCTGTAGGCAGTATATTCCCTGGAAAACTTGGAATATTGCTCTGTCTCATATGATGGGTGATTTAAAAAAAAAAAAGGCTGCCAGTTTTGGGTAGTGATCAGAACAAGTATCTTCAGTGGGTCTGGATGTGATGCAAACAGTTCTGCACCTTGGGACATACAATCTGGCAGACTTTATGTAATAGAGGTATCAGTGTAAGGAGATGATGCCAATTATTGAAAGAAGGAAGAAGAGCTACTGAGGATGAACAGGAACACCATCAAAGGGCACAACATGCTGCAACAGCAGCTGAAGTGCTTCTTTCTAAGCTCACACCTATGTTCATACTGGGGATCCCTACTGATCAACTGATGAAGAAAAAGCTAAAGCTTGTTTCACAAATGCATCAGTTTGTATTAGGAGTACAAGCTTAAAAAGGTGGCAACTCCTTTGCAGACCACCTAGGTATGATCTTGAAAGACATTGGTGAGAGAAAAATTCTAGCAATGGTGCAGAGCTTCAAGTATTGCACATGGTTACCCACTTTGTTTGAAAAGACAAGTGGTCTGAGTTTAGAAAATGTGAAGAGTTGGGGGCGGTGGCAAATGGTTTGGAAGGCCATCAGGTATGGAATGACAAAAAGTGGAAGACTGTAAACAAAGAGATTTAGAGTAGAGGCATGTGGATGGACTTATGCGAGAGGACAAAAAGTGTGAAGGTCTCCTGTATCTTGTGTTAATGCCCATCAGAGAGCAAAGCATGATACATAAAATGACTTTACTCTTTTCATCAGTCAGCATCTCTCATCAGACTTCCCCGTACAGGCACACATTAGTAGCCATGGTGGAAGGGATAGAAGATATGAACGCTTATCAAGTCTGATCTAGCTACTGCCACCACTAAGAACAATGCTGAGTCTCCAATATGTTTCCATTCTTTAAAGAGACCAACCAGGCACTTTGTGGCAAGTTGGCTACATTGGGTCTCCTCTGCTCTAGAAGGCCAACAATTTCTTTTGGCAGAATTAGACAGATTTTCTGTATGTGGGTTTGTCTTTCTTGCTTGCAAAACCTGAACTAGTACCACCACTGTATAACTTTTATGGAGTGTTTGATCCACCACCATGGGATTTCAAATATATCACATGAAACCAAGGGACCCACCCTATAGCAAAAGAGGTGTAGGCACAGGCCAAAGACATACTGTACCACCCAGATGCTTTTGAGTTGGCTATTGAAAGCACCATGGAAGCACAAGCTTGATAATTTACAAGGAGAGGATGCCATTCTTTAGGACACTGTATACGGTTTAAGTCAAAGAAGGTTAAATAGAGCTTTGACCCCAACAAATAGAATACATGGGTCTGGAAACCAAATAGAGGAAATAGGAATGATTCTGCTTACTTTATTCCTGGTGACCCATTTGAAGAATCTATTCTTCCTATCCCTGAAACTCTGGGCTTTGCATGTTTAGAGGTTGTGGTTCCCACAGAGAGAACACTTCCACTAATGGATAAATCAAGAGTTCTTTTGAACTATAAGCTGCAGCTGCTGCCTGGGCACTTTGGGCTCCTTGAGTCAAGGAACCAGAAGGCAAGAAGAGGAGTCTCCACCTTGTTGGGGAAGATAACCCTGATTGTCCAGAATTGATAAGCTGCTATTGTACAATGTGGCCAGCAAGGAGTATGTTTGCCACCCATGTGGTCCATTTGAAATTTCTTCATACTCCCTTAATTTTGATGGAAAGTGGTGGAAAGTGGACAATGGCAGTAGCGCTATGTGAGAATGGCATAATGACCAGGGACTCAGAATTCTCAGGGATGAGAGTATGATCAAGTCATGACATAAGCCACTAAGACCAGCAAAATTGTTAGCTGAAGCTGAAGAAAATCTAGAATGGATCATAAAATAGGCAGACAATAAGCATTAATTTTGACTCAGAGACCAGCTGCAGTGCAGGGAGCTGTAGTTCTTGTTAACCTTCATCTCTGAGGTTGCCCCCAAACATGAGGCCCACAAGAATATTAGAGGAGGAGCTGGTTCCCAAATTTATACAAAGAAGTCGATTTGAGTGATGTAAGTGTGGATTGTTGTTGTGGATGCTGTAATGTACTACCCATATCCACCTTCAAGAATAAAGGATCTCAACTTCTGAAAGTACTGCTGGAAGAAACCTTCAGCTCTCAGCCATTTCAGGAATATTCTCAGCTATATAGGAAGCTACCTCACCAAAGGTTATGCCCCTGCCTAGAGAAGCCCATGTCCCATGACTCTACCCATAAATTGGCACAGCTCTGAAAGATCATCTCATCTTCATAACTGCCTCCAGAGTCATCTGAGTCTTCTCTTAAGACTGTATTACAGCTCAACTATTTCCTCTGTAGTCTTGTTTTCTTAACTTCCCTTTTGTAGTTGTTGATCTTAAGAGCACTCCTTAATAAATCTCCTGCACATGAATCTGTATCTCGGAGTCTTTACCTATGGAACCCAAACTATTACCCAAATTTTACCTATGGAATCCAACAATAGAAGTCATAGAATGGCATACTGAAATCGAGATTGTGAATGAGGAAGTTACTGTTCATGACAAGATCTAGGGTAAAACCACGGGAGTGGATGTGTAAGGTCATGTGTGAATCAGTAGAAGAGAGGTGGCCAAAGAACTGAGAGGCCACAATGATAGAACGATCATCTTCATAGAAAATTTAAATCACAAAATATTTGGGCAGTAGTGTTGGAGAAAGCGTCGGTGTATCAAGCATCAAAATTTTCAAGGAACTGAGAGGTGGAGGAAGTTTACACACAAACTGTGTTGTGTGGATGACCACACAAGGGCATATAATTGTGAATACAGTCTGATGGCATGAGTAGAGAGCACAGTGGAACAACGACCTGGAAGTGGCTGTAGGAGGTGGTAGGAAAGAAATACGCTACCACTTGAGAGAACCCTCAAGGAGGTCCATCTTTCAGTTAGAAATAAAAGAGGAACATTCAGCAAGGAAGTTCAGAATATGTGGGGTTTTACTTCAAGGCTATTCCCTTACCTACTAAACTATATAGATCCTAGATACACAGAATTGAGTCTGTTTCCCAACTGTCCCAGATAAAATTAACAACTTTTGTATTTTTATATTTCCATTGTATGAGGCAATGCAATGTGCTGTAGGTTTTGGGTTTTGTTTGTTGGTTTGTTTTTGATGAACTGATTAGGAATGCTTAACTACATTGCTTGAATTGGTGACTACATATCTTGACATGTTGTAGCAACAATCAGAGGCACAGAAAAGTCAACCGCAAACAGAATATTATTACACAAGACAGGCCACACAAAAAATTGATTATATTGTTTATCCTGTGAGAATCTGAACCATGCAACAACTATGTGAAAAACTGGTTTTAATCTCTTTACCTTTAAACTTAATATTCAATGAAGCTGAAACTTTAATTAAATGTAAGAGCGTCTGAAGGAAAAACACGTTTTTGCCCTTTTCAGAAATTGTTAGATTTGCTTCCAATTATTTCATATTTTTATAGTATTTAAAAATAAGATAAAATTTCAAATACTCATTATAATTTTACAAAATGAATAATGACAACAAAGAGTCTACTGTTGTGCTATTTAGTTAAGATTTGTATCTCCATACTTTCAGGACCAGATTTCCAACTTCCTGCTTCTCCTAGTTATACTATAAAAGGCCATTCATTATCAACGTTTTCAAAATAAAACTCCTATTTATATTAACTCTTCTTTTTGTGGAATCTTCAATTACTTTCCAAAACTTGTTTCTTTTTCTTCTTGGAAACAGCAAAATTGCATTTCCTAACCTCATTTGCAGTTAAGTGTGACCATGTGACCGAATCTGTCCAACGGGATATAAGTGAAAGGAATATATACCACTTCTAGGTTTGGCTCATTTAAAAACCCTCACCCAATTCTCAGCTCTCTCATTGTCTCACTCTGTGAGCCATATGCAGAGAATCCAGCAGACGTCTCTAAAACCCAGAGGATGAACTAGCTGCAAGATGAATAAAACTTGTATCTTTGAATCATAGCATGTAGAGTCACTCACAAAATGCCAAAATTGTTTTGTTATATGAATGCAAAATAAACTTCATTAGCATTAACCATTGAGATTTTTGTGATTTTTTTTACAGCAGTTAGCCTTCCCTGACCATATACTTCTATTCTACTTCACAATCCTATTTCTATAATGGTCACCAATACATACTAGATACACAAGGACCAAGAGTAGGAGCAGAGCAATAAGCATTCCCAATCACTTCTTCTTTCTCAGTAGACCCAATCTAATTAATTGTCAAGATGATGTTGTTAATTCTACTGCTACAATATTTGCCTTTGTTGTCTCCCATATCTCTAGTTTTCTACCTAATAAAGCTCAAATTTTTTAAATGAACATGTAAGCATATCAACATATATTCTCCAAAATTTAGCCAGAAATTGTCTTTACCAGCATTATTCTCTGCTACAACCCAACCTTAATTTTTCTCTTACTCAAATTTCCTATCATCTTGTTGACTCTTTGAGACAGTCACAATATTCCCTTTACTGGAAATTTGTTTTTGCATATATAAAATATAGCCAGCTCGCTAGATAAATAGATATAAACCATACTTAAAAGTAAATGGCTCATTTATCACCTCCTCCATGAGGTCCTCCCATACATTTCCTATTTATAAATAACTTTTGCATTTACTACAGATGTACTATACTACAATATTTCTAGTAATAATAGACTATGCTTTTATTTTTATGACTGTTTCATATTTCTA
The DNA here is from genome assembly GCF_020826845.1 of Diceros bicornis minor. Taxonomy (NCBI): domain Eukaryota; kingdom Metazoa; phylum Chordata; class Mammalia; order Perissodactyla; family Rhinocerotidae; genus Diceros; species Diceros bicornis. Next base: position 25,583,552 of record NC_080747.1, on the reverse strand, counting down.
TTGCTGTATAACAAGTTACTGTATACTCTTAAAACAATACCCATTTATTACATCACAGTCCTGTAAGTCAGAGTCATGCATGGCATAACTGGGTTCTCTCTTCAGCTTATTATAAGATCGAGATCAAAATGTTGGCCAGACTGAGTTCTCATCTTGAGGCTCTGGGGAAAATTTCACTTCCGAGCTCATTCTTGCTGTTGCCAGAATTCAGTTCCTTGTGGTTGTAGGACTGAGGTCCTGTTTCCTTGCTATGTAGACTTCTCCATCTTCACTGAATTGAATCCTTTGTGTTCTTCAAAATGTCTGACTTTCTCATCTACCAGCAGCTGGAGAAAACTCTGCTTTTAAAGGGCTTATGTGATTAGGTTAGGCCTACCTGAATAACCTCCCTTCTTTAAAGTCAGCTGTGCCTTGTAGTGTAATCTAATCACAAAAGAAAATTCATCATATTCATAGTCTTGAGGATTATTTAGAGCATGTACATCAGGGGTGTGAAATCTCATGGATCATACTAGAATTCTACCTACTACAAGGAACTTACAATTAAAAAAGCAATTCTGCAAGCACTAAGTCATTGAACTTGAGTGTCACTAGGATATGGTTAGGTGTAGCAAGAATTATTATCATCATCTCATAGGTAAGTAATAATAAGAAGTTCAAAATATTTAAGCAACTTGACTATATTCTTGTAGTTATGCAGGATATGGAGATAGAGTTTTTATAGAAACATTTTGACTTCAAGTCCAAGATACTCTTTATAATGCTTCATTAACTATATGTGGGCTTCTATGTCTATTATCACTACTGTATTGCATATTATTGATTATCACATACTAATGCTAAAGTATCTTGTTAGTATAGGAATTTAGAATTTTCTAAATTACTTTATATAAATTCCTCTCTTTAATGTAGTCCTGGAGAACAGGGGCCAATTTCTCTATCCCCCACATATATTCATCACCTTGGGCTGTTATAAAAAAATACCATAGAAAGGGTGGCATAAACAACAGAAATTTATTTTCTCACAGTTTTAGAGGCTGGAAATTCGAAACCAGAATTCCAGCATCATTGGGCTCTAACAAGGAGTCTCTTCTTGGCTTGCAGTTGACCACTTTCTGCTTGTGTTGTCACATGGTGGAGAGAGAAAAATCTCTCTCTTCCTTTTCTTATGAGGCCACCAATCCTATCAGATTAGAACTCAACTCTTATGACCTCTTTTAGTTGTAGTACTTCCTAAAAGCCCTGTCTTCAAATATAGTCACATTGAGAGTTAGGGCTTCAACATATGTATTTGGAGGGGGACACAATTAAATCCATTGCACCACATTACCAAGCTTGGAACATACATACAGTTAGTGAATAAATATTCATTGATTTCCATTTTTATTTGATCAGCTGATACCTGGTCAAGCCAGACCCATGGAAAATCAGATGAAATAATGTATACTCCAAGTCACTCTTTATTGTGATGATTAATGGGAAAGAATAAAAGAATAAAAACTACTGAAGCTTTATTTAAATTCCCTACAGCTATAGATAAAACTTTTATAATTAAAAAACAGAATGATCACTAACTCTTCTTTTGGCTAGAAGGCATAGACTTGACTCAGAAGTTCAAAATCTCAGTGTTTCAACAGTTTCATATAAGTTGTCTCCAGTTAAAAAATATTGATCAGAAAGAAAAATCATGATCAAGGTAGCCATATGCATAATTTGTCTGGAATATACTCAGTAGCTCAAAAATTCCTGTATTCTGAAAAATACCATTTTTAGACATGATTTATTATGCATAATGTGTGTCTTGGAATGAGGGGTGTAATTCTCAAAATTCTTCTTCAAATTGTACTACACAGCCATGACATAGTTTGGTATTACAATAGGAAATCATACTGTGTACCCCTCACCCACTAAGCTGCTAATATTTCAGCCTACAAAATACACTGATTCCAACATGGCACCATCATGACAAAGCCAGAATGGAAGAATTAAACTCATTAACTTATTGAGGGATAGCATTTGTTTTCACTTTGCCATATCAAGAAGAAGCAAATAAACTTGAAATGTTGTTTTAGAGAAAGATGGACCATTGTTTTGACCTACTTTGGTAATTCAGACGTTCTTATGCAAATATTCCATTGGAACTGTGGAAAATAAGTTGAGCACATTGTAAAAATAAGGAAAAAAATCTCAAGAAAAAGTAACATTTCTTAGCTATTAGATACAGTCATTAGCTATATTCAGAAATATCCTGACAGCTTTCACTACAATTTCCTCTTCTTTTGTTTAAAAAAATTCTACTCTAAAGGAATACATTCAGCTAGGTTATAATTAACGTGGCTGTCAAAAGATATTATATATCATCAGCTGCTTACCATCCTAAGGTAGACAAAGAGTAGCAGTACTATTGTCCTATGTCTAATCAGGTCAAAGCAGTGGCAACTTTAATTAGAGTTATTGTCAAGACACTGCTTAAAGTCTATAACAGTAAACTATGTCATTTGTTTGCTCCTGCATATTTTATTTTAACTTTATTGAGGGAGGGGGATTTTTTTGATTTATAAATTGGAAAGCCTTTTCTCATAATCTGTCCCAGCAACACTTCTTCTTGAATTTAACAGCCAATGACTAGCAGCTGACCTATCAGTTCTACCAGAATGTTCACAGTCTGAGTTTATTTTAACTATTTAATAATATATCAAATCATTAAGACTTCAAACCATAAAAGGCTTGAGAATAGAAACTAAATGTTTGCGGAAGGGATTTTTCCTACATAAATTACTATATTATAAGAAAAAGGATGCATTTTATAAAAATGCTCAAATAATTGATTATAAAAACAATTTGAGCTTGTTACCGAAAGCAAGAAGCTTGCAAGAACATTTATCATTTAAATCGGCTGTTCTGATTTCTCTATTTTTTTTTTAAGTATGGTATGTGACTTTCAATAAGGAAGGTATTTTATGTGCAATAAATGTTCTTTTAATGGAGAAAATTATAGATAATTCTGTATTATTTTTAGATAGATTGACCTCTCAAGTTTCTAAACAGTCATTGTCCCTGCATGGTTTTTGCCTAGAGGAAAGATTCAGAGTAAAATTAGAAGCTTATCTTAATACAGATAAATCCTCTTCATGAAAATAAATATAAATTATTTTGTCCTTTTTTAGCAAACGTATTGTTTGAAAAATGAAGAATATTTGTTTTTACTCTGGTTGTGAATTTATTCATTTTACTTATGTTAATTTTCCAGGAAATTATGTTCACCTCTTTAAGGAAAAATTTCTTGTTACGTACTGACTTTCAGGTCATGGCATATGCAGCTTACGATAATAAGACTAGCAATTACTTTTCTATTTTGACACACTCGTCCAAGAATATTGTGTTGCATTTAATGAAGTAGGCCATTACTGCCTTTAGGATGTATTCAAGCAGTCCTTGACTTAGGTGGCTTAACTGTCTATTACACACAAACAATCAACCAAGAATGACCAGTGGCTTCTGGAAAATCTGCTTCCCTCCCCCAATAGCCTCTTTTCCATTATTTCTTCTTACTCTTTCTGCAATGCAATGCCTGGAGTGATCTGTCTCCTCTCTTCCAATGTATACTCTCTCCTGAAACTTCTAATCATACCTCTTCACCGGACTTTTAAGAGCTCATGGTCATGAGCCTCAGCTGGCTGTCAGAGGCAAGAAAAAGTAAGAAAAGGAGATAAACTGCATCCCTATTTATTTTCTACTGCTGTCCTTCAGCTGTACCTAAGGTCTCATGCCTTTAAAGACACCATTCTAGCTCCTCAGCACATCCAATTTATGTTGAATACTTATCTTCATATGTATTTGACAAATCTCACTAAGCCCTAGCTCTTTACTTCAGAATTCCAAATTCTACTCCACATCTTATGAAAAAATATATCTAAGATAGCCTAAAATGTAAAAGAAAAGAGAGGAAGAGGGAAATAGAGTGAAGATAGGGAGAAACAGAGAGAGAATTTACTTCGCTCTATTTCTACTTTGAGGCAAATCTAACCTGTCAATGAGCAATGCTTCAAAAGATGACAGAAACGTGAAGTTAGCCATTTCTTGAGGTCTTCAGTAAGAAGAAAGTAGCAAGAACTATCACCTGACCTGGCAGAATTGGAAAGATTTTGCAAAAGAGATTATGATCCTCAGTGTTCCTTCTTTACCAGTCCAAAGCTCCTAATTGTCCTGGAGTCTACTCCTCATTGTTCTGCCACTCAAGTCTTTCATTGTCCAAGACCCACGCTCCTACAGGTATATACATACCCCATGATATTAGACATTGGCATCAAGAATTATTATTCTCCCTGACTGTGTGTCAGGGGAGAGGTGGGAGAAATGGGAGAGATCTCGATTTGTTACAAGTGCATAAATTGTTTTCCTTGGGCTCACCTTCTATAATGCTACGTGAACAGTGCTGTCCTTCTGGCATTTAGGAGGATAAATAGGTTTTTGCGAGCTAGTGTAAGAACGTAACCAAGATAGATAAACTATGCCTCCAGGCAAAATGCATTCTGAATTTCAAACACCTAAGTTACTTATAAACTTTTGGAACACTTTATGATTATAAATCACGTGCTTGTTTTGAAAGGAATACAGCAACGGGTTTATTGCCTTCCTCTGAAACTCCAGTTTGCTCATCTTTGGGAAAGCTTTGCCTGAAAGTGGAGAGTCTTGGGAACAGAGACAGGAGCAGCACAAACCCCACTTTAAAACGTTGCTTCTATTTTGCCCCTTTTCTCAGCATGGAATCCTTTCACCCTTCCTTTGTGTGATGCCCCTTGTCAAGTATAATTCCTGGTCATTGGCATATATATCAGGGGAGCAGGCAATTTGTTAAAAGTAGTATAAGTAAGCTGGGCTTTGTATGCTTAAGTCCTTTGAGCAAGTAACATTCACTTCAGCAAGAGCAGCAAAAGGCTTTTGCTGTTAAAAATTTCGAAAAGCAGAAGCTTAAAATATTATACCTCATAATGGAATCTACATTTGAACAGAGATCCCAAAGATCAAAGCCATAAAGCCACGGGAATGAAGCTTCATATCAGTTAACTGGTTAGGAGGTACTCGGAGGAGACCTGCTGCAGAAAATAACTTCTTCTGCAGGGGAGAGAAAGAAAATTAGTACTGAATGCATTTGCAAAAGTGATCAGGGCTCCCTATACCTATGAGACTTATTCCTTTGTTGTCCCAATAGGTATTTACTAAGAAACACCTATACATCCCTAGTGAATGCCACATTAGATACGGGGAACGCAATGAGGAATAAGATATAGGTCCAAGCCCAAAAGAATTTCCAGTCTACAGAGAAAGAATACAGCGTGATAGTGTGAAAGGTCTAAGCAGAGGGAAGAAGAGGACAGAAAACTCTAACTAAGCCGGTTTGTGGGAGTTTGGGTGGAATGGAAGAATAAAGGGGTGGGTCCTAGAACTTTTCGCGAAGATCTTTTTGAACAAAGTTCACAAAGGAGAGGTCTAAGCAATTTGTTTGTCTGTTCCAGACAATTCACAGGAAACCAGAAAAAGCGGCTCACTTTACACTGCAATACTACACTTCAAAGCCTCGTCAATAAATATTACTCTTCCTGTTTGGCCTTTCAAGGCAATATATCTCTTTAATAAATACTGGCAAACTTATATTTTAAAACCTCCGTGTCATCAGGGAGCTGCCTCGTGAGCCATAAGATCCGAGGAAGAGAAGAAATATCCTATTTGAAAATGACGGTAAAGCTGAAGTCCTTCAACAGCACTAGCTAATGCCAAGACAATGGCACAGGTCTAGCTGGAAAGTCCTTTTGACTTGTGCTCTTTGCAGAGAGTTGGTGGCAACAGTTCTTACCCATGAAAACATTGGAAAGGGTTAAAACGGTTTGTTTCTCCAATGAGCCCACTACAAACAGCATTCTCTCCCCTGGCAAGGCAAGTTAAACGGAGTGGTTTGGCTCTCAGCAGGACAACACACAGCTCTCATAAGCTGTCATTGGCACATTTTTATTAGCAACAAAAAGCTCCAGCAGCTCCAGGAGCTCGTCTTCCCAGAGTAATTTACAAGCTCTTTCACTTGCTTTTTTGTCCTTCCGTAGGGGCACTCAAACATTCAAGTTGCTGCCCACAGCTCACCCACCACTCTCTATTTTGGTGGAGAGATGAGAGAAAATAAGACATGAGGAGTATTTTCAACTCTTACTCCTTTGCATTAAGTAAGCACCAGGGCTCAATTTTTTCCTGACTCCTTTGTTATAGGAATTTGGCTCCATCACAGCTATTCTTTCTGTGGCTGAATCTGTCTTTGCTTCCTGTGTCCTCACCACGGGGTTCTCTTCCCACACAAGGCGGCTCACATTCGGCTTTAAGATACTACTCATTTGAAACCTTGAACATAGCCCCAACATTTACTCACTCAGCAAAGACTTATTAAGCACTACAACCCAGGAGTTGTGCTTCGTGCTTGGAATATAACCACGAACAAGACAGAGTTCCTGCGTTCAAGAGTCTTGCAATCAAGTCTAGGGGAGGCACAGAACAATTAATTATAAGATTCTTTGAAAAGGGCATTGAGAGGAGATAGGGATGTTATAAGCCTTGAAGGCTTCATACCACTTGTTCATTTTTGATCTGTGAAGTTATAGTCCCTTATGAAGAAATAGCATATAAGACCCCTGCTTCTGGCTTTACTTTCTGGGGAATCAAATTCACCAATAGGCCCTCAGAGTGGGATATGGGGATGGATTTCTCCCTGTGCTGATGGATATTAGGACACAATTATTAGTGGGGCAGTGATAACATTTGACATATGGTGGCATCATAATTATTAAAGCTTTCACTTAAGGTTAATTGGAATAAAATTAAGGTAAAAAGTTAGGCATCAGGGTATGTGGCAGTTGTGTCACTGGAAAGGCAAGAGGCAGGGATCATTTTAAGGAGTTTGAAGTGGATTGGCTTTTTTAAACTGCAATGGAACCCTTGTAGGAGGAAAATTATAAGCTATGGACATCTCACTGCCAAGTTAGGCAAATTATGAAAGGACCACTTTTGCAGATTTTTCAAATTTTAAGGAGACTGTCATTGCCTGCAGCTGCTGACTGTAATGAAAATCAGACTGGGATCTTACTCTAAGGTATCAGACCTGCAAAACGGGCTGATCTTGGGACACCAAGTTACCATGAGACTGAAGGAGCCCATCATGAGCTGGGAATTATGAAATCCACAAAATCGTACAGCTAAGTGGGCACAGTGGTGATCCATAGTACACTAAAATTATATATTTGGGATTAAGTTGGAACAAGTCTAGAAAGCAAAAGTACGCTACATGAACAGTAAGACAGATAACTTGTCAATCATTTTTATTACACTGATGACTCCTCTTCAACTCATACCTAGAGCCGGTGGAGGTAAGGGTTCCTTTCAGCCAAATGATAGAGGAAAGAACTTGAGCCTGGTTTTGGTGCTAGCCAAAAATGGAGAACTGATGCAACACAGCCCCATTTATAGGTGGCTTTAAAGTACCATGGTGATGGGAGATGCAGTGGTCAGTTCTTCCAGTTGTGTACTTGATTGTCTAATTTGTGTAAGAGGAGAAGTGACCCGAAGTTGTGATCCCATTGCTGGCACAGTGGATCCATGAAAAGAATTGACGTTTATGCAATACACCCAACAGCAAGGGCTCATTTTTTTCACTCCTGAAAGTTTCGCTTTCCAGCAACAGAGACCAACACAAAGCCCTCTAACTATCACCTTTTCTTGAGAAAAATAATCAGCCACTTTGTGACTGTTGGATTATATCAAACACTTTACACTCTGGAAGAGATAGAGATTTGTCCTTACTGGAATTAACACTTATTCCATCTATGTCTTGACCTTTCATAAGAAACTATTGATAACAACGGTGCCCATGCCAGGAACAATATATGGGGGCTCAGACGTCTTTGCCATCAATTAAAAGGAAACTGTGCACGAAGAAGTTGTAGTCGAATGGAATTCAACTATATCAAATATATAAAATCATTGAGTCTTAATGTCTTGTTAGCTTATTTGCCTCTGCTGGTCTCTGATCTTATCTTGTGCTTAGGGTTCTGAATTGGACAATCACTCCATTTAGCTCTTGGCATATGCAATTCTCATATCCAGCATGATTCCATCTCTCCTGTACTTGTGCTTCCCAACATGTTTGATGTTCTAATATTGCTTCATAAGAACTGAATCCTGGGTTAATTTTAGCCCTGTGCTCCTTTACTCTATTTCTATTACTACAAGATAATAATTAATGCATTTCAAATAATTTTACAAATATATTAAATCTTTTGCTTCCATTTTTGAAAATAAAACATAGTTTCCTCATCTGTGAAATGGAGACAGTGTTTATTGCCATAGAGATTAAATGAGATAATAGATATGATGTTCTTAGAAGAATGCCTGCTATATATTAAGCCCTTGTAAATATTTTCATTATTCTTCATATATTATGGTACTATATCATTATTAATATGTATATCATTCATAAGTATATTACATGTATTATTCATAGGTACATCACCATATCATTCAAAATAAGAATAATTGTATATATACTAGAAAAAGTAAATCAACAACAATGAACTTCAACTTCAGTTTATCCACTGAGACTGAGATACGATAGCCACTAGATAGATAGATAAATAGGTACAAGGATATATAGAGGCATGTCTCACTTTCTCTTGTTATGAACCTTACATTTAGAACTTCTTAACCGCTGTTAAATTTTTGTTTGGATATGCCATGAAAATGAATCACAATGCAGCTGAACATGTGGTAAGATGTTAACCTCAGTATGATTCCTAATCAGATGAAATAACTTCTAGTTTTCCTGCCAAGAAGAGCCCTTACATTTTTAAGAACACCACTTAATCATCTGAGTACAAGTTATAGATCACTTTTCTTCCATGCAAGTAGTAGACTTCCAAGTTGAAAAAAGAACTGCTGTATACATGTTTTATGGCTCAACATTATCATATACCAAAGGACATATTTTGCTCTTAACTCTTTCTAATTGATAGGTACATGCAGAAAGGTTTTAAATCTTTTAATATCCTAGAGTATTCTTAAATTTTTCAAGCTTTCAAGCCTTTGCATATATTATTCCCTCTTCTTGTAATATTTTAAACTGTTTTTTCAAGACTCAGCTCAAATGTCACTTCCCTGTGAATATAAGTCCAAATTAAAGATTAAAAATAAAAATCTTTGAAAAAGTCTTGCACAATCTGCCCTTATCCCCAACTTCTGACCTCTCTATCCCTCAACCCCTCATACTATCAGACCTTTACACAAATATCAGCTTCTTGGAGAATTCTTCCCCAGATATCATTAGTATTAATCTCCTATGCCTGCTGTAACAAATTACCACAAACTAGGTGGATTAAAACAATAGAAATGTACTCCCTTACAGTTCTGAAGGCCAGAAAAGTCCAAAATAAGTTTCACCAGGCCAAAATCAAGGTTTTGGCAGAGTCACACCTCTGCTGGAGGCTGTAGAGGAGAATCTAGTCCTCGCTACTTCCACTTTCTGGTGGCTGCCAGCATTCCTTGGCTTATGGCTACATCCTTCCCATCTTCAAAGTCAAAATCTTCAGAAGTCTCTCTGCTCTGTCTTCACATTGCGTTCTCTTCTGTGTGTGTCCAATTTCCTGCTGCCTTGCTTTTATAAGGATATTTGTGAATGCATTTAGGGCCCATCCAGATAATCTAGGATAATCTTCCCATCTCAGAATCCTTAATCACATCTGCAAAGTCTTTGCCATATAGAATAACATTTACAGATTCCAATGATTAGGACTTAATATCTATGTGGTGATTACCCAGTCTACTAGATCATTAAAAAATAAAAATTATGACCTGGATTACCACCTGTGATTGTTGACACTCCATATGCCTCTTCTTTGCTTTATTCTTCTCCAAATAAATTATAGCTATCTAACATACCATATACTTATTAATCTTGTATTGTTTTTGCTCACCTCATTAGAATGTCAGCTTCATGAAATCAGGAATTTTTGTCCAGTTTTAAACTATTTTAGAAGACTATTTGTCACTTAGTTCCTCAAAAAATATTTATTGAAGAGTGAAGGAAGGAGAGAAGGAATAAATAAATGAATAATTATGTTATGAAATTTACTCTTATATTTTTAGTTATAGAGCATAAAATTAGACCCTATAAGTGAATGCTACAATAGTGAATTTTCTAGCACTAGAATTGTTCAAAAAGATCTTGTATAAATTTTTTCTGGGAATATTCTGAAGGGATTTGTATGCCCAGTAATGATTGGATAAAATACATAACCCTTCCATGTCTAACTGAGATTATGTGAATATATTATATAATATTAAGGAATTTAATATTCTTAGGGTCACATAATGATTCTTCTCTTTTCATCTAGATATTATCACTCTGACTTGAGAAATGAATAATATTCTATGGGTCCTGATTCACCAACTCCCATTATAAAATCAGTTATTTTTCTGTTTTTAGTAATATCCACAGCAAAGAGAGAGAGAGATGAGAGAGAGAAAGATAAATATGATTTTCTAAGGATTAACATTTAATTTATTATTAAATGATGCCAAGCAAGTTAAGTGTCCACATTGGGGTTAATGGGAAAAAAGAGGCAAGATGGGCCAGAGCCACATGTTGGAGCCAAAGCAGGGTGAGGAATGCAGCCATTTAGGAGGGATGCCTGGTGTCAGATGTCAGAGTTGAACAGCAAGACAACTGAGCAGAAGATATCAGAGCCTGAAGGGGGTAAGTAAAATTTTTATGTAGAGTGGGGATGCCCAGGTAAGGGTTGAGTTGAGTGAAAAGGACATCTACGTGGGAAGAAAGCCAGTATGGATGTCAGAATCCAAGTAGAATAAGGAGGACTTCTTTGAAGTGGAGTTGCCTGACACAGATTGTTAGAACACAGACAAAGTGAGAAGGGTGTCAACATTTGAGTCTTGGCATGAATTATCAAAGCCCAAGGATAAAAATGACTTTCATAAAACAGAGGGCAGCACACACATATTAAGCATACCTATATTAATGTCACTGTAGATCAACTATTGAGGTTCACATCCCAATTACACAGAAATATAAAAATTTAAATTTCAAGTTCACTAAGAATCTTACGATGCATCAGTAATATAGGATAATAGTAATGGAGGCTAATATTTTTCTCTCCAATTATCATGAAATATGAATTATTGAGTTTTAGATTAGGTTTTAGCATCCAATGTTTCTAAAATGAATGAAAGGCACCAGTCAGCTATTTGGTAAGAGGATACAAAAGTTCATAGCCCTGGGCTTTGATGTAATCATGAAACCCTGGGCAATGGAATAAATTAACGCAGAAAAAGAGAATTGAAATTGAAAAGAAAAGCTCACATGACATCTATGGCAGCCATGGAGGTGAATTACCTAGATACTCAGATCTTCCATCAAAAATGAAATTGATATTCAGCTGCAAAAAGCGCAAATAGCTAGCACCTAAAACTGGAGCACTTTCAGGATTTGCTTCAGCTCTCGAGCCAAAGACATGTTTATCATGCCTAGGTTCAAATCGATAACTGAACTTGGAAATAATGGGGCTGATAAGGGAGGAAAGAAGGTAAATATCGAAATAGCTGCCAGCATTAATCAGTGTTAATATAATTTAATAAATTATATTAAATATAAATGGATTAAACACCTAAATCAAAAAGCAGAGTTTGTCAGAATGCATTAAAAACATGATATAACTAGATTCCTGTCTATAAGAGACACATTTGAGCTTCAAAGACACAAATTGTTAAAAATTAAAATAATAGAAAAGGATATACCATTCAAGCAGCTGCATGATAAAACAGAAGTAACTATGTTAATATCAGACAAAATAGACTTTAAGACAAAACAGGTTACTAGAGACAAAAAAGTATATTTTATAACAATAAGAGGGCCAGGCCTTCAGGAGAATATAATGGTTATAAATATGTGCACCAAAAAAGAAAGCACCAAAATACATAAGCAAAAACTGACAGAATTAAGGTAGAAATAGATAATTTAACAATAGTAGTTGGAGACTACAATACCCCACTTTCAATAATAGATAGAACAACTAGGCAGAAGATGAACAAAGATTTAGAAAACCTGACACTATAAACAAACTAGAACTAATGGACATTTATAGGACACTCTACCCAAAAACAGCAGATATATATTCTTCTCAAAAACATAAGGAATAGTCTTAAAAATAAGCCATGTGTGAGGTCATACAAAAAGACTCCATACATTTAAAATAATTAAAATCATACAAAAAATGTTCTCTGACTATAATAAATCTAAACTGGATATCAAAACTGATGAAATTTTAGGAAATTCACAAATATATGGAAATTAAACAATATGTTTCCAAATAACCAATAGATCAAAGAAGAAATCATTATGGGAATTAGAAATAAAACAAAAACACAGTATACGAAATCTTATAGGATGTAAAAGCAGTGCTCATAGGGCAAATTAAAGATGTAAATGTCTATCTTCAAAAATAAGAATGATCTCAAGTCAGTAAAAAACCTTACACCTTTTGTCAGGAATGCAAGACTGGTTTAATATCCAAAAAATCTATCACTGAAATATATCATGTTAATAATGGTATATTTCATCCTTTATGGACAAAAACCATTTGGTCATCTCAATAGATGCATAAAAACTATTTGTCAATATCCAACACTCTTTCACGATTAAAAACACTCAACAATGTAGGCACCAGAGGGAACTTCTTCAACTTGACAAAGGGCATCTACATAAACAAACAACCCCCCCCGACACACAGCTAATATCATAATTAAGGATGAAAGACTGATATTTTCCCTAAGATCAAAGGAAGACATTTCTATTGAACACTCTACTGGAAGTAAGAAATAAAAGGCATTCACATAGGAATTTAAGAAGTAAAACTATTTTACTTTTCTATAGGATGACCTTGCATATAGAAAAATCAAAGAATCCACCAAAAAAAAAAACTATTAGAACTAATAAAATAGTTCACCCATGTGGCAGGACATAATATACAAAAATTAATTATGTTTCTATACACAAGCAATAAATAATCCAAAATGAAATTAAGAAAACAATTCCATTTATAGTAACATCAAAGAGAAAAGAAGTACAAGACATACACTGAAAACTATAAAAAGTTACTGAAAGAAATTACCAAATATCCAAATAAATGGAATTACAATGTATATTCATGGATTGGAAGAATTAACTTTTATCAAAATTCCAACTGCCTTTCTTTTCAGAAATTGAAAGTTGATATTAAAATTCATGTAGAAATACAAGAGACCCAGCATAACCAAAACAATTAAAAAAAAAAAAAAAGAACAAAGTTGGAAGACTCACACTTCCTGATTTCAAAACTTACTGTAGAGCTAAAGTAATCAAGCAATGTGGTACTGGATAAGGATAATATACTTGCAAATCATATATCTGATAAGTGTCTAGTATCCAGAATATATAACAAACTCTTACAACTCAATAATAAAAAGGCAAATGACCCAATTAAAAAATATACAATGATCTAAATAGATATTTCCCCAAATAAGATATACAAATGGCCAATAAACACACAAAAAGATGCTTAACATCATTAGTCATTACTGGAATGCAAATCAAAATCATAACATGATGTCACTTTACACACATTAAGATGGCTAAAATAATAAACACATACAATAAGATGTGCTGATGAGGAAATGCAAAATTTGGAGATCTTCAAACATTGCTGGTAGGAACATAATATGAATTTGGATACTCTCATACATTGCTGGCCACTTTGGAAAATAACATGTTAGTTCCTCAAATATTAAATGTAGAGCTACTGTAACAATTCCACTCCTATGTATATACCCAAGAGAAATGAAAACATATGCCCACACAAAAACTTGTATATGATTATTCACAGCAGCATTATTCATAATAGCTCCAAAGTGGAAACAACATAAATGTTCATCAACTAATACATGGATAACAAAATTAGGTATATCCATACAATGGAATGTTATTCTACAATAAAAAAGAATGAAGTACAGATACATGCTATGACATGGATAAACCTTGTAAAAAGTATGCCAAAAGTCTGGCACAAAAGATTATATACTGCATGGTTAGATTTATGTGAAATGTCTAGAACTGGCAAATCCATAGAGACAAAAAGCAGATTGATAGTTCCTGGGGCTGAGGATCAGGGGAATGGGGATTGCTGCTAACGGGTACAGGGTTTCTTTGGGGAATGTTGAAAAAATCTGAAAATAGATTCTGATGATGTTTGCACAGATCTATAAACATACTAAAGACCACTTAACTGTCCACTTTAAGTGGGCGAATTTTTTGACGTGTGCCATAAAGCTCAATAAAACTGTACAAAACAACAACAAAAAAGAAGTAACCAGCACGTACTAACAGGAACTGGTTATATCTGTGGGACTGGTTTTTGAATGTGTTTGATCAAGGGGGCTGAAGCATAAGACTGAATAGGGGGAAGTTTTTTGTGAGGATAGGCACATCTTAACCATGGAGAAGCTGCATTGCAAACGTGTTAAGAGAAGTGGATCTACATGGCATAAGACATGGACTGTGTTAGCCATGGAAGCGTACCAATGCGATCTTCCTTCAAGAGAGGACTTGCCATTCGTCTGTGAGTAGCAATGTTAGCTGAAAGACTCTACCTGAAGAACTTTCAGGATCCATCTCACCTTTGGAGCCAAGCTCCCAATGGTGTAGGTATGGTGTAGGTCATACCTGACTGGTCAGGTGTAGGTACAAGGGCTTATTCATTGTTGTTCAACATGGGTCTGACCTAATGGACAATCTTTGCCTTGGAGCTCCCAAGCTTGGGTTGGCCAAGACTGCTCAGTTTGTAAAATAGCTGGAGATTCTCCCAGCTCAATCCTGCTTCTTTCCTTATTTTTTTTTTTTTTACAGTTGTCAGTTTTGTATCATATTCTGAAGAATTTTACTGTCCAATTCTGTATTTGTCTTTCATAAGTTTTACCCTCAATAAACTGTTTGCACACCTAACTATCTCACCATCTTCTTTCTGTAGAACTCAATGGACATATTATACAATTTATCAAATTTGGTTGCAATTATAGTTATATCTGACATATTTCTTTAAAAGAACCCAAATTTAAGGATAACCTTTTGTTGTAAAAACAAATACAGACCAATACATTTAATTCAAAACTTTTTAAGGTATCATTGTTGGAACTCAATTTTGTAATGAAACAAACTATTTAATATTACTACATAAGTGATCACCTTAGCCTTTTTCACTCTCAGAGGTGTTATTATTGCGATTTTATTGGTGATTCAAAGGATTAAGGAATTTGGACATAGTTAAATTAGAGTTGGGTTGAGTACTTAATATCTCTGGCACTAAACTTGGAGCAATTTAGTTTTACTGTAGAAACAAAATAAATCAACTACATTTAATTTAAAAAGTAATAATAACAACAACAAAAGAAAAACACTAACGTGGGCCTAGAATATTTCTAAAGGACAAATATTGATTTTACTTGGGTCTGCCATAAATAAGCATAATAACTTTCCTTATCAGGTTAGTTCTGTACAGCATTTCATATTTTAATTTCACAATGAAAATGTAAATGGTTAAAGAGGTTGTGTCAGCGTCATACTAAAGCAACATAAAATTTTTAAAAATAGCAAATTAAGCACGCTTCTAATAGAAGAGTCAGTTTGGGTACCGTTACACAAAAGAGAATATTGACACAACTTTTTATTCCCTTGATTAAAAGTCAACCACCCTCACTCTTTACCACATTTATAGCACAGTCTGCTGTACTTTGGCAAAGCTGCTGTGACCACAAACTGTTTCTTGAATCAAAGGTAATGAGCAGGCTTTTGTGCCAATTGTTGAACAATGAGCTTGGTTTACTAACATTTCTGCAAGAAATTTTCATCCTTTGCCATTTTTTCAGCTCTTGTTTCTTTGCAACATTCACAGAATACACATTTTGACCATCTGGGGTCCACACATAAAGCAACGTGAGGCATGACATGCCTGCTTGAAACAGATTTATCTCTCAGTTTAGGAATGATAATAATAAAAATACGTAATACAGGCTGTTATGGGTTGAACTCTGTCCCCCCAAAAAAGTTATGTTGATATCCTAACCCCCAGTATCTCAGAATGTGACCTTACTTGGAGATCTGTTCTTTACAAAGGTAATCAAATTAAAGTGGGGTAATTAGGGTGGGCTCTAATCCAATATGACTGGTGTCCTTATAAAAAGGGGAAATTTTGACCCAAAGACAAACATACAAGGGAAGATGATGTAAAGACACAGAGACAATATCATCTACAAGCAAGGAATACTTGAGGCTACCAAAATCTAGGAGAGAGACTTGGAACAGATTCTCTCTCACAGCCCTCAGAAAGAGCCAACCCTGCTGATACCTCGATCTCGGACTTCTAATCTCCAGAGTTGTGAGACAATAAATTTCTGTTGTTTGTGTCACCCAGTTTGTGGTATTTTGTTATGAAGCCCCAGGAAAACTACACACAGACTATGTTCAATTCACTGTAAGGCACATGAACTTCATTTCAGGAACAATTTGTTTTTGGAAGTAGTTTACTTCTCTTCAGCACATATGGTTTTGAATAAGACTGCATTTCTGTATTTGTCATGTACATTGACTTTCCCCATCTCCTCCTAAAATCTCCCAATCCTCATAAAGCAATGAAGGAAACAATTAATAGATACCATTTAAATAGGAATATCTGTTTTCGTTGAGAATAAATAGTTAGGAAGCAATGAATCTGAAGAGCTCCTGTAGTAGGCACCCTCAAAGATGGCTCCCAACAATCCCTGCCTCATAGCATTCACGCTTTTATGTAACCTCCTCCTTTTCAACATGGGCTGAATTCAATGACTTGCCTCATGAGAATAGAATATGGCAGGCACAATGGGACATCTAAGTTTAGATTATAAAGGCTATGACTTCCATTTTTGGTGCTCTCTTGCTCTCTCTCTCTTTGGATTGTTCACACTGGAGGAAGCTACCATGTTTTGAAAAACTCCATGGAGAGACCTACGAGTGATAGTGAAGAACTGAAGCTTTGGTCCAATAGTCCACAAGAAATTGAATCCTGCGAACAACATGTGCCTAGAAGCAGATACTTCAGCTCTGGTCAAGTCCTAAGATAACACAGCAACCCTGGCCAGCACCCTGACAACAACCTCTAAGAGACCTGGAACCAGAGGCATCCCACTAAATAACACCCATATTTCTGACCCACAGATTGTATGAAATAATAAATGGTTGTCACTTCAGCTGCTAAATTTGGGAGTGACTTGTTACACAGGGGTATATAAATAACATAGCCCTATAATAGTTATTAAACATTTTTCTTCCTTTGTATGTTATCATTGTATTTAGATTATTATATAACTTTGGAGATTTTAGGAAAAATATAAGTTGATGACAATTCAGAGGATAAAAAGAAATGTGTTAGAGAGAACTAAGTCTCCAAAATATTAACCAAGTTTTAGCCTGTGATTTCACAACTGCTTCTGTCCAGGAAGATTTGCTTAGAAACAAATTTGCAAAGCCTTACCATGAAAGCAAAGCATTTAAAATAATCTGCAAGCATATTATACACTCTAATACATAACTTGATTCAATTTCTCTCGGATACTGAAAAGTTTCTTTCAGATTTCTTTAATTATTTTTGGACACTGAAACGTTAAGTTGATAATTTTTGTTGTTGTTATTATTGTTAATGGAATTGTATTATTTCTCAATACATGTTATTAAGATACTAATAATATTTTATTTGTGAAAAAAAACTATAACCTAAGAAGATTAGACAATTTTATGAAGAAACTATTGAGCACAAAGAAATGTGGCACTGGTCAATGGAAGACTTGTCTAAAAAGAAAAGTGTTGCTTCTCTACTTTCCTTGGAGATTCCCAAAAATTTGAGTTTTTCTGGATAACAGATGAAATAAATATGTTTCTAATTATTCAAATCAAAACACTAAGTGAATGTATTAGTTTTCTATTGTTGCTATAACAAATTGCCACAAGCTTAATGGCCTAAAAACAACACAAATATTTATTACCTATAGTTCTGGAGGTCAGGAATCTGACACGGGATTCAGAGGACGAAAATCAAGGTCTTGATGGGATGTGTTCCTTTCTGGAGGCTTTAGAGGGACAATCCATTTCCTCCCCCTTTCCAACTTTTAAAAGCTGCCTGCATTCCCTGGCTTATGGCCTTCTTCTTCCATCTTCAAAACAAGCAATGGTACAGGTCCAGTGGTTCTCACATCACCTCTCTGTGATCCATTTTCTGTGGTCGCATCTGTGTCTGACCACAACTGCGGAAGTTCTCTGCTTTTAAGGACTCATGTAATTACAATGGGCCCACATGGATAATCTAAATTAATTTTGGCATTTTAAGGTCTGTAAACTCAATTGCATCTACAAAGTTCCTTTTGCCACGTGTGGTAACATATCCACATGTTCCATGGACTAGAGCCTTTATTGTGTTTAGTGGATAACAATAGTAGATTATGGTATTTGGTTAATAAATAATACATTAAAAACTATAAAATTATGTTTAATTCTAAAATTTCAACCAGTATATATACTCAAGAATGTAAAGAAATATGTAAAAATTTAGGCATGCATGTATTTTGAAAAATAAAATTTACTATCACAACAAGCAAATTTCATTTTAAGTAAAAACTCAATACTTTAGATTAGAGAAAGTGAGTTCTAATGAAATAGACTGAATTCCCAGCAAACTTAGTAGATGAAAAAAAAATAAAAATTGCTATTTTAAACCATTTAGACATAGCTGGCAGCTGATTTTTCTGTTTCTGTATTCATCAGAAATCACGAAGATAGTGATATTGATCAACATTTGTCTGTATTTTTAATAAGAATTAATTTTCCTTTGTGTAAATTTAAAAATGGAATTAGTACCACATTAAAAATCATACCATTAAAAATGATAATGTGGAGTTAACAGCCTACAATCTATTTTTTAGATAATGTTTTTTGGTCCATTAATGTTATAGTAGTGTAAATTTAAGACAGATCTGCCAATTTCTCAAGCTATCTACTATGCAATCAATATCCATGCTGTAAACTTTGGTTTATTGTAGTTCTCCATGTCAAAAATATAAATTGAACTACATACAAACAGTTTCTCTACAGAAGATGACTGGTATTGAGGAAGCAACATCAGGCAATTTATTATAGTTATTAAATCAGCCTTAGAAAGCACACCTCTGATTACATCAAGGCTCTGCTTACACACCATCACTCTTTCTTTTATGCTCCAAATAAACGGAAGTACTTACAATTCCCAGGGCATTGTACATTTGAAAAGTGCATGAATTCAAACTGTCCTTCCTCACCAAGAAATATTTCATTATAATTTTAATCAAGATAATGTGACTCCCAAATCTTTCCATGTCGTTAGGAGAATTACCATGACAAAATTTTATTTTTATTTTTTGTTTGTGCAAATGTGCAATATATTTATGCTATTTTAATCTATTGATTATTAGTAAGAATTTCTTTAGATTTATTCTGTCCAGAAGGAAGTAAAATAACATTTGGAGAAAATGGTAACTATTATTAAAATAAAATTAATTCTATATGCACTCATAGCTGCAGAGAAGTATAAAAGTATGATCAATAAAAGATCTTTAAGCATAAAATTAACACTAAATATTGTGGGAAAAATACTAATTAAATGAGAAAAAGGAAAGAGGTAATACTTCCAAATTTTAAGGGAAAATGTTTTCAGATTTCTGAAAGGATAGGGTAGGAATCCAATTACTATGTCATTTATATTCTATTGGCTAGAGTTGAAGAATGATGCAATGTTTTATTTGATGTGAATGTTTACAATATTCCAAAAATTATATCATTTGAAACTCTAAACATACGATTTAAAAGTATGTCTGATAAATTCAAAATTCTCAAGGAGGTTACATAATTTTTCAAGCTTTTCAAAAAAATCTGAAGGTTATTACTCTAAGCTATAATTCAGACTCAAATTGGCATCATTAGTTACAGACCTCCATCCCCCATCATGGTAAGTTTCTCAGTGAAGTTCTCTATATCCTATTCTGCAACTGCAAATCAGTAAACATCATGTCTCCATTAACCCTCAAGATAACATGAAGATCCATTGGGCCCCATTTAGTTTTTCTCTTTCTTTTTTTGAGCAATTCTAACTATTTGTAAGAATAGATATTTCATGAATTTTATTCTTTCTTAGAGGTCTTTGAAAGAAAAAAAATACTTATTCTTAATAGAATAAAATTAAATTAATTCTACCTTGCAATTACCATAGGATTCATTACACTTTGACTCTATCATATAAGATCTTAGTGATATTTTTTCTGTAACTTGAAATATTTTTCTATTTCATCAACTTATTTGCTAAACTGCTAATCATTACTCTTACTATTTAATCATTACTCATAAGTTATTTCCAACTCTGCTAAAATAGACAAAAACAATAAGAAAATCCAATGATGTAATCCTTTAGAAGAATGACACAGTAGTGAAATAAATTGTCACTAATTCAGCATCATTCAGTGTTCTTACTGCATAGACTAAAGTATTGCATCAGCTTTCAAGAAACTGTAAAAGAAGACTGGAAGCACCATATTTATGGTCTGCTTTTTAGCTTTCATTGAACACAGCGCAAGTTCACAATTTGTTATTTTCTTCTCTTAAAGGCAAAGAAAAGCAAAAATATCGGAAGAAGACATTTCACTATAATTAGATGAATCAGAAGATGAACGCAAACAGACAGATACCACTGAGTATAGATTGCAAGAATGGCGAAATTGTGTAAGTGAAATTTCAGATTATGTGTCTTCAGATGATGATATCCTGCGTGAATTTTCTCAAACTCAATAAAATTGATATGTAAATAATATATATCTAAAACCCAAAAAACTATATCATTCTCTCTAGGCAGTAATGAAACAGGAAGGACTTCATCATGCAGTGTTTTGTGGCAATCACGTAAACCATCCCGTTTTGCTAAAAAAAAAAGGAGAGTATTCTTTCATCTTTATGACAAAATTTTCAATGAAAATTTTATGATGAAAATATGATGATTTTTTTTCATTCTTTCACGATAACTATGTGCCAAAACTTTCTGGATAGAGTTTGTAAGTGGACAAATGCTGAAGGCAAATGAGTATACAAACTAGCAAGAAACAGGTAATTTAGAAATGAAATAATTAGTTGGTTAGACCATTCTGAATGATGTTTATTAATCTATAAATTAAAACAATTTTGCAGTTATGGAGCAAAGGAGATAGCATGTTCTGAGCAACAAAATTATGAGCTTTCCAAGGCTTCAAAATATTTTTCAAGTATTTTGTTTTGATGGTGCAAGTGTAAGAACAAAAAGCAGACGCAATGATAAGCTAGTACTTGTGCTTGAAAATGTACTAGAAATTGGGAATCAATATTTATAGGATAAGTTCCAGAGTCATGAACGACGGTAGAAAAGAGTTAGTTACATTCAAAGGAAATTTCTCGCTTTGGATATATCTTCAAAAATAGGGGAAAAAAGTCAAAAAAAGTTGT
This sequence comes from Diceros bicornis minor, assembly GCF_020826845.1. Taxonomy (NCBI): domain Eukaryota; kingdom Metazoa; phylum Chordata; class Mammalia; order Perissodactyla; family Rhinocerotidae; genus Diceros; species Diceros bicornis. The sequence continues at coordinate 25,561,897 of NC_080747.1, read as the reverse complement.
TTTCTCTTTCTAAATTCTTATTAAACCTTTTATAAAGCTGATTTTCAGTATCCCTTTATTTTTGCTTCTGGAAATTATTTGTAAAATGACTTAAATACATACATATATATGAAGATGCCAGAGATACTTTTTTCACTGATCCTCCCCACTAAGTGCAACTATAATTCCTGGAAACAGTGAAAGAGTCAACTAAAAGAGATCTCTGAAAGATGATAAGAAAAGTTGAACTGTTTTGAGATCCCAAGATTAGAGAAAGAACACAGTAGCGGAGTGTCTTATGTCCCTTCACCCAACAGATGGTAACCCAGACCTGAAGGAGTCTACGAACATTAGTAAGGAAGAAGGAACAATGGAATAACTATCGGCTGTCCTTTTCCTCCTGAGTTTTATAAATCAAATTTGATGATTGGAACAAAATGTATAACACCATCTGATACTCAAGACAACGCTATTTAAAAGTGGGGAAAGTAATGGGACCTAAACAGAAGGGAGGTCTCTAAAATTCACTCAAAGTGGTAAAATGTTGATACAAGTAGAATGTGATAAACAACATATGCATATTGTAATACCTGCAACAACCACTACAAAACTATACCAATTATATCCTCAAAACCACTGTAAATAATTAAGATAAAATCTTTTAAAAAGTTCAAGTAACTCACAAGAAGACAAGAAAAGAAAAGCAGAGGAATGAGAACAAGAGAAAACAAATTGTAAGAGTGGCAGATGTAAGCTCTAGTATATCAATAATTAAATACAAATGTCTAAATCTACCAATTGAAAGACAGAGATTGACATAGTGGATAAAAAAACATGACCCAACTCTGTCCTGTTTACAAGAAATGTACTTCAAATTAAGTGGCATAGGTAGGTTAAAGTAAAAAGATGGAAAAAATATACCATGGAAACTTTGAACAAAAAAGTAGAAATGGCTATGTGGATATCTGATAAAGTAGATTTCAGTGCAAAGAAAATTACTAGAGAAAAAAAGGGACATTGCATGATAATAAAAGGCTCAATCCAGGTGGAAGACATAATAATCTGAAATAAATACACATAAAAATATTTGCAAACCACACAACCTACAATGGATTGATATCAAGACTATAGTGAGAACTCTTAAAACTCAACAGTAAAAACAAACAATCCAATGATAAAATGGACAAAACACAAAGGCATTTCACCAAAGAGGATATATAGATGGCAAATATACACACAAAAAGATAGTCAATATCATTAGTTATCAATGAAACGCAAATTAAAACCACAATAAGGTATCACTACCAAGGAGCCATATCCACCAGAATGGCTAAAATAAATAATGACAACACCAAATGTTGGTGAGAATGTGGAGAAACTGTATCACTCATACATTGCTGGTGGGAATGTAAAATGGCATAGCCACTCTGGAAAACACTATGGCAATTTCTTATACAACTAAACATGCAAATATCAGAAACCCAGAAACTGCACACTTGGGCATTTATCCCAGAGAAATGAAAGTTTATGTTCACACAAAATCTGTGCATGAATGTTCATAGCAGCTTTATACATAAAGCCCCATAGTGGAAAAAATCTAGATGTCTTTCAATGGATGAATGGTTGACCTGTGGTACAGACATGCCATGGAATACAATTTAGCAATAAAAAGGAATGAACTATTGATACACACAACAACTTGGATAAATCTCCAGGGAATTACGCTGAGTGAAAAAAAAAAGCCAATCCCAAAAGGTTACATAGTGTATGAGTCCATTTATATAACATTTTTGAAATGACAAAACTATAGAAATGAAAAACAGAATAGTGGTTGATGGGGGAGGAGCATGTCAGAAGGGAGAAGCTGTGGTTATAAAAGGAGAACACAAGAGACTCTGGTGATAATGCACCTGTTTAATATCTTGACTACAGGGGTGGTGTAAGTTGTGAAACCTACACATATGATCAAATTGATCAAACAAAATACACACAAATGAGAACAAATAAAACCAAAAAATCTGCATATGATCAGTGCATTGTATCAATGTCAATATCCTGGTTGTGATGTTTTAATACAATTTTGAAAAATGCTAACATTGGGATAAAACTGAGTAAAGGGTACACAGGATCTCTCTATATTATTTCTTCCAATTTCATGTAAATCTACACTTATTTCAGTAAAAATTTCAATTAAAAAACTCAGAAAAAGGGGGGGCCATTGGACCTGCGTGTTGAATGGTGATGATAATTTTCCTAATATACTAAATGTTAAGCCTGGGGAAAATCACTGTGCCCTGGGTGCCACACAGTAAAGGACTCATTCTGGCCCTCTTCTGGGCATATCTCATCTATGGATCAAACAGTTCACAAGGCCAAGAAGACATGGCCAAGGTCTGGATACCTGGAACCCTAGAAATCTCTTCTCAAACAGACCAAACTTCCAAGACCTTCATGGGTCTCCTCTCTGAGGCCATTCTCTGAAAATAGATCATGCCATGCATGTCAAACACCTAGACCTAAGAATGGCCAAGAGAAAGGCTATTCAAGGGGGTGTGGATGGACTGAAACACATGGCCTGAGTTTCCACTGTGTGTGCATGATATCCTCCCCTGTGGCATTGGAGCTGTAGTTAGTAAGAGAAGTGGGTGAGGTGAGTCTGTGTGCTAGCTCTCCCCACATGGTCACAAAAATTCTAAATTCAAGCCTGTCCTTCCAAGTCACTACAAAGGTATATTTATTAAGGTGTGAGATTTATTGTCTTGATTTATAACCTTTAGTATCAAACGTATGCCATGGGGCCTCCATTTGTACTTTTGATCTGAGACTCACAAATGTTAGGTGAAAACTTGGTTGAAACAATAATAATACATTAGAAAGGTTTAATTTCTTTCCATTAGCATCTTGAGCCCTGTGCAAATATATCTTCCTCCTTCCCAGAGAGTCCTTTTGAAAAATACTTTGGCAGAGGCAACCACAGCTGTCCTCCTATACATTTCTTCCAAGCAATCGGTATTTACTTGCTTAGGTAAGACAGGCTCTTGAAGCTATGATTTAGAGAAGAAAAGAAGTTCTGTTCCTTTTCCAAAATGGCAATAAGTAACCGCTTAGGTGGAAAAATTATGCTGCACAAAGCAGCTCAGTATAGAAGACGGATGGAAGGAAGTGAGGCAAGGAATAAGAGAGGAAGCAAAAGCAAAGGAGAGGGGGAGATGGGGGAAGGCAGAAACGGAGGAGCTAAAAGATTAGATCCTTAACACTAACCCCATCTATACAATGAAGTTACTAAATAATAGTGAACCAAATAATTCACTTTTGAACTTCTCTAATCCACTAAATAAATTAACGTGTTATGAGAGATTAGAGACCAAGATTAAGACTCAAGATTTTTGGATTTCCAACCATGCAGCGATGTGTTTGTTTGACCTTGAAACATGTCATTTTAATTCTGTAAGACTCAATTTATATTCCTGTTTTTTAAAAACTAAATTCTGATAAAAGTAATGTATGCTTACTCTGGAAAGTTTTGAAAATGAAGGATGATATAAAAGGAAAATATAAATCACCCACCCAGAAATAACCACTATTAATATTTTGATGTATTCTTCCATTCTTTTCTTCTAATGAATGTGTCTGTTTACATCTTTTTCTTCCACTTAAATTTGTGAGCTTTTTCACATCTCTTAAATATTCTTTTAGAGTATCCTTTTTATTATATGAATAAATATGCCAACACATATTCTGCAATGTATTTATCCTTTCACATATTTTGGACATTTAGATGGCTTCCAAATTTGCTACTATTGTATATAATAGTCAGATGAAAATCTCTATACATAAATCTTTGAGTTTATGACTACTCATTTAGGCTATATTCCATAAAAAGGAGATTATAGGGTCATAAAATGTGACCTTTCTGACAAGCTTTTCATAGGAATTCACAAATTGCTCAAGCCTCAGTTTATTGGTAAAATGAGAAGCTTGCATTAGATGATTTCAAAGGTGCTTCTCTCAGCTGTAAAATTGTCGATGTCTTTTAGCCAGCTCACTATGAACTTCACGTTGAGAAGTCTATGATTTATTAATCATGTAATGTTCTCTGACAATAATAATACCTCAAAAACAATATTGCATTATTGTTTATATATTTTTATGCAGTGGACTGGGAGCTTAACTTGCTAGTTTCCCAAAAGCTTACTTTGAGCCAAAGGACTCAAGTGTAAATGGTTTATTAGGGAAAAGTTTTCAGTAAGAATTAGGAAGAGTATAGAAGAAGCAAGATAGAAAATAGGCAAAAGCCAAACAGGGATGCCTTTGCAGATAAAGTCCCTGGCTCTGTCTGACTTCACAGTATCTGCTAGAGGACTCCATAAATTGTGCTCTATTCATTGCTTTCTCTTTCTTTCCAACTTCAGTTTTATTCTGGCTCCAGCTACACTAAATCTTCTTTCACTTTCTCAAATATGCTCAACTCTCTCCTGCCTCAGGCTCTTTGCATATGCTATGCCCTCCGTCTGTAGGCTCTTCTTTGCATGCTAAGAGCCATGCACTCGTTGCATGGCTAATCTCATCTCTCAGAATTTAGCATCATTGCTATTTCTTCCTCATTTACCTATAGTAGATGCCCACAGCCATGTGACTTCTTGTATGATCATATTATGATGACTTATTTGTCCACTTACCTCTTTTTGTTTTGGGTTTTAACTTTCTATTTAGAAATAAAATAAAATTTACTAAAAAGTCGTAAGAGACAGCCACTTTGTAAGACAGTTTGGCAGTTTCTTATAAAACTAAACATACTCTTACCATGTGATCCAGCAATCATGCTCCTTGGTATTTACCCAAAGGAATTGAAAACTTATATTCATACAAAACCCTGCACACAGATGTTTATAGCAGCTTTATTCATAATTGCCGGAACTTGGAAGCAACCAAGATGTCTTTCAGTAGGCGAATGGATAAATAAATTACGGTACATCTAGACAATGGAGTATTATTCAGTCCCTCTTCCCCCCCCCAAAAGCTATTAAGCTATGCAAAGACATGAAGGAAACTAAGTGAAAGAAGCCAGTCTAAAAAGACTACATACTGTATTATTCCAACTATATGACATTCTGAAAAAGGCAAAACTATGGAGACAGTAAAAAGATTAGTGGTTGCCAGAGGTTTAGGAGAATGATGGGATGAATAGGCAGAGAATAGAGAATTTTTAGGTCAATGAAACTGTATGATACTGTTATGGTGATCCATGTCATACATTTGTCAAAACCCACGGAATACAACAGCAAGAGTGAACCCTAATGTAAAGTCTGGACTTTGGGTGATAATGATGTTCGATGTAGGTTCATCACTGTAACAAATGTACCACTATGGTGGGGATGTCGATAGTGGGGGAAGCTGTGCATGTGTGAGGGCAGAGCATATGTGGAAACTCTCTGTACTTTCTGCTCAGTTTTTCTGTGAACTTAAAACTGCTCCAGAAAATGAAGTCTTTAATGAAGTCATTAGAACAGAAAAAAGAACTTCCACATACCCTTTAACTAGATTCTCTAATTGTTAACATTTTATCACATTTTGTCTTATCATTCTCTCATCTATATTTATACATAATAATTTTTTTCTGAACCATTTGAGAGTCACTTGTTAACATGATGCCTCATTATCCCTTCATAGTTCAATGGGTATTCCACACAAGACACTCTCTTACATAATGCAGAACAATCACCAAAATCAGGAAATTAGTAATGATATAATATTACAATCAAATCCACAGAGTTCATTCAAATTTCACTGTTTTTTCCCATAGTTCCAGGATCTAATCCATTATCACATGTTGCACCTGGATATAATATCACTTTGGTTTTATTCAATATAGAACAGTTCTTCACCCTTTCCTTCTCATTTGTTATCTTCACATTTTTGAAATGTATAGGCAGAAAACTTTATAGAATGTCCCTCAATTCAGGTTGATGAACGTTTCCTCACAGTTATGTTCAGATCACATATTTTTATCACGAATATCACTGAAGTGCTTCTGGGTTCTTCTCAGTGCGTCGTAAAAGAGACACACAATACTGATTTGTCCTATGGCTGGTAATGTTAACTTTTTTTCTCTAAAATAATAATTATTTTGTATGTATTAACTAATAAGTAATTGGTAATAATTTTGTGAGAAGAAAATATATTTTTCTTCATAAAACTTTTACCCCTTTGATTTAACATCCATTGTTACTTGTCTGAAACAATTATTATGATGATAATTTCCAAACAGTATTTTCCTAATTTTGCCATTCATCATATTTATTCATTGTGTCCCACTGTAAAGCAAAGCTTTCCTTTCTCCTTTTAAAATTTTATTTATGTATTTATTCCTTTTTAATGTGTACTACTATGACCTTGCAGATTCTTATTTTATTTAGTGAGTTATAATTTGTCTCTATCTTGCTTTATTTTGATGCTCAAATTGTCCCAAATTTGGTCAATAAGACTCTCTTCAAGCTGTTTTTTATATATTTTTAATGTAATTATTTTGTTGAATTGAGAGAAATTCCTTAGATTCTGGTATTCTACCTCTCTAATTCTGGAACAAGCTATATCTCCAGAGTCTTGGTTTGCTTTAGTGGAGAATGATCTAGAAAACATGATCTAGGTGCTAAGAGTACTTATTGCTACAGAGCTTTGCTTCAAGCTCTCTCAGATGACAGAACAAGAAAATACATTTCCTAAATACATACCTGCACATACACACACACACACAAATCTACATATCTATATCTATCTAGCTATTGATAGATTGACTAAAACCATCAGTTTGCATGGATTCCTCCAATTCAAATTCAATAGGACAAGGTTTATTTTTGCCTCTCCTTTTCCTTTCCATAAGAAACCTGGCTCCATTTATGCTGCATCATTTTACATGATTCCCTTGCCCCCTACATAACCAACTTTCTAATCATATATTACTGTGCCAACCAAATTTTCTCCTCCTACCAAGGAGGAGAAGGGACAAGACGGAGAAATTCTTCCCCACCAGAATGCACCAATACCAAATTGACATAGCTGCTCAATTATATTTATTACATCAAAGAATGAACACTTTTATATATGTTATAAAAATCCATTATTAGGGGCCGGCCTGGTGGCACAAGTGGCTAAGTGTGCGCCCTCCGCTGCGGCGGCCTGGGGTTCGCCGGTTTGGATCCCAGGTGCGCACCGACACACCGCTTGTTAGGCCACGCTGTGGAGGCGTCCCATATAAAGTAGAGGAAGATGGGCACAGATGTTAGCTCAGGGCCAATCTTCCTCAGCAAAAAGAGGAGGATTGGCATCGGATGTTAGCTCTGGGCTGATCTTCCTCACACACACACACAAAAAATCCATTATTCCTCTGTGATGATTCCATCTGAAACAACTACATTTTTACAATAATTTCAAGCAATAACCTAGTTTTCTAGTTGCATAACAGGTACTTAATAAACATTTATTAACAGTTAATAGAATTAAAATTTTGATTTGTATGTTTATAATTTAAATTTTTTTAGCCACTTGTCATACTTGATTTTATCCTTCTCTATAAAGAACCAAGAGTTTGTTTAATAGTCCAATAAATTCAAATAATTTTATTAAAAGTAATGTGTGTTTTTAGAGCATGTAATGGATTGCTGAAATGTCCTGGCCATTATGTAATGGAGCATCACCTGAAACATTAAAAAGAAAAAAACCTGGGGGAATTACAGAGTAGCTTAGAAAAATAAATGGATAAATAGTCATGATAAATAACTGCTACCATAAGCTGAGCACTGACTCTATAATAAGTACTAAACTAGGCATTTTAGTTATGTATCCCCTGTAGAGTAGTTATTATTATGATTATTTAAAGACGAAGAAGATACAGATAAAAATATAATAACTTGCACAAGGTCACCCTGCAACCGAAGGACTGAAGCAGAGTTCAAACTTGGGCACATCTGACTCCAAAACCGGTGCACTTAACACTCTCCTTGAAATAATAAGGATTACAGTGCCAAATACTATTTGTCATACTGTGACAGGTAAGATCTCCTTTTGGTTTCAAATTCCTACCATAATTAAAAGACTCTTCCTTCCTCAAGGCTTGCACTGGAAAATATCCCAGGCAAGCCTGGTAGGGAAAAACATAATTCAGGTTATAAATTTAAACACTAATGCAAGATTAATTGGAAGGCAGATATAAAGGAAAGCATTCAGATATAAAAGAGTCATGTACTTGGAACTCGATTGGAAGTGCAAGGAGATAAATGCTCTTGGGCCAGTCCCATTCACTCTTCTCATTTAAACTTGACATCTCAACCATACAATTATTATAAAAATTGGACTAGTATGGCTTTCATTTACTTATTTCTATAATGAAAGAGAGAGCATAAAAGAGAAAAGCAGAGAAAAAGAGAAAGAGAGAGCTTGATTCTTGTAGACATATAAGAGCTATGATCCATCCACACTGAATTCCTTTATGTTTAAATGGACCAAGCTCTCTCCAGCCTCAGGGCCTTTGGATGTGCTGTTTACACATCCTAGATCAATTGCTCTGCTCCTGCATGATCATTTTCTTTTTATCATCTGAATGGATGATATGGATGAAATATCATTTCCACAGTTGGACCTTCTCTGCAAACCTATCAAAATACACTCCCCTCTCTAACTCTCAGTCCCTGTTACTTTATAAATCAAAGAGTGACATAGGCATTGCATTGGTTTATTTATAGTGACTATCATATTCTGTAAAGCTTTTATTTTCTTGCTTGTTTATTACCTATATCCTTAGATTCACTCATATGTTTTGAAAGGATATATTTAGTTCCTCAGCGTTTAACGTAGTGTCTGAGATAGCTATCTAGATAGATATAGATAGATAGATAGATAGATAGATAGATAGATAGATAGATAGATAGAGATATATAATAGATATATAGATATGATATTCAATAACTAATTATTGAGTTAATAAGTTAAGTCTATGAATTCTTTGCCCATATAAAGTTTCAAAGTTGAAATATTAAATTAAGACTACTAGGTACATTGTTTATATAAATACAAAATGTATTCTTTTAAGTCTATGGATTAGGCATCATCTTTGGCATAACGACATCAATGGGAAACATCTAATCACAATTTTAAAAATCAACTTCTGAATTAGTGTTATAAACTATTGCATCTAGAAAACTATTTTTTTCTTTTCTGGCATATTTGTCATTTTTTATATTTTAACTGAAAATAGTATATGAAAATCATAGGCTAAAAGAAAATGAATCCATCTCAGGTCATGCCCTGTGTAATTTCCTGGGTACAAAGGCTGTGACTTCAACTGACAACTTCATGTTATTAGTCTGATAAATTTCATAGTTAGGCAATGTCTGCCTTTTTGGCTTATTGTTATCAAGATCCGTAAACATGAATACAAAAATAACTATAGTATAGCTGTTGGTAATTTACTTGTTAAAATTGTACTAGTTTGTTGCTCTGAAAACTTATGTAGGTAAGAGAAAACGGCACACCACTATAAAATCATAGTTTGAGCAAAACTTCTATGAAACTCAGGATAATCCTTTCAGTTAACCCATTAAAATTAAGAATTTAGGGATTAATGCCAAAAATGACATGTCAGAAAATGAAAAAAAAAACACCATGTCATCTCGAAATTTTATTTAATAGTGTTCTAGCAATTATTTTATCAAGATTTTATGTCATTTTTCTGATTTTCTACAAATTAAAAAGCTATTAAGAATTAATGAAAATTTGAACAATTTATACTATGAAGACATTTCCTGTAGAAAATAATGTGGTATCCATGTAATCTAAATCTGGTTGTTTATGTAACCCAAATAAGCCTTGTTATTACTGTCTTCTGTTTACTTTGTGATATAAGGATATCACAGATTCCACTGACAATTTTTAAATAATTGTCTTTGAAATTAGCATTTTCTATTAGTGATTTCCCCCTGAAAATCCTGTTTTATATATCAGTGAGGCTGATTTCCACTGCAAGTAATAGAAAACCATGACTTAACTATTCTAAACATTGAGAAAATTATTATCTCACATTAAAAGAAGTTCAGAGATAAGTTAATTCAGCAGTTGACAAGCATTGTCAAGGACTTGGGTTCTTTCTATTTGTTTTTATTCCAACCCAGTAAGTTGGCTTCATCCAAAAATATGTTCCATTCATGGTTACAAAATAGCTACCACGGACCATGGGTCTGCTTGACTCAAGCCCTCATATTTACACAAGTCATCCGGGGAAGAATCCCTACACTCCCAGTGCATTGACTAAATCTGATTCCATACCCACTCCTAAACCAATCACTGACAAGAGAAATACAATTACATGATTAGAATAGATTCATTGGAATTTACCTCTGAAGGAAGGACAAGGTCATGATCTAGCGGGGTAAATGTTTGAAAAAATTCAAGGTTCTATATACAAAAAATAATGGAGGAGATGGCTATTAGGCAATAAGCTATAACTGCTTCAGCAACTCTTAACTGAATACACAGAATAACAAAAAGAAATTTGATAAATCCTATGTTCTAAAAAAACTGATATCAGAATTTGCTTGAAGTTAGTGACATGTTTACGAAAATCAGATTTCACTGTTTTACAGCCCTCGGTTTTCTATGTTACTTTTCATCACCGGGTTTCCCCTGCTGGCAACAGCATTTTAAGCGGCACGCTGGAGAAGTCAAGAATTGCCTTCCGTCTCCATTAATATGCAGTATGTATCTGAGTACTTTTGTTATTCGTATATTTTACTGATATTTATACTCAGTTCATTATGTACTTTTATAAGTGAGAATATATGATTTACTATATTTACTGTGGCTCCATAATGGTTTTATTATGCAGGCACGGTTCAGGTAATAAAACTATAGTACCACCTCTCCTTGAGAGCCTCTTGCTGTTGCTGAGTCTTTTATTAAATTTTCTGTGGCCATGGTAGTTAGTTAGCTTCAGTGACATGATTCCCCCGTGGAACAAGATTCTGGGGGTTTGCAACTCATAGCAGATGAGATGATACAATTTCCCTTTTGCCACTGTTAGATGTAGCGATCTCTGAAACCAGATCTGAAACATCAGAGGTTATTTTTGCTGAATGCCACACGCCGGTACATTTGTCCAGCTACAATGAGAAATCCTTTAACAATGAAGATATGCTTTATTCCAATGACATTTCAGGAAATGAAATTCAAATTTTCTGGCAGTGAGCTCTACTTTTTGAGAGTCGGCTTCTTCCAAATTTTCTTGCATCACATAAAAACGGTCAACTGTGGATAAAACTGGATAGCAGTCATTTATCATAGTTCTCACTCTGCACATCTTCTAATGCTTAACATAATCAAAAGGTTTTTATCTTAAATCTTTGTCCCCTTCTTGGTCCTCAATGTTTCAATGCTAAGTTACCCTCAATAATCACAAAGAAAAATCTTTGTGAAAGAGAGTATATTTATTGCAATCTTTTTGGTTTTCAATTTCAAGTATATTCTGCAAACCAACTTCATACAAACATAGGGAACCCGAAACAAGACTCTTCATGGAGACAGTCCCAAAATGTTACATGTATTTCTAAGACATTTTGTAGATTAAAGTTTGAAAGCTGTGCATACCCTGAAACTTCAAGTAATCAACATTCCCCCTTCTTAGTAGCAAGATAAAATAGTAAGAATATGCCTTATCCAGATTGTCTGAATTCTGATCCACCCTACCTACATTGATCTCAGAACAATGTTTCATCTCTGCTTTCATGAAATAGCAAAATAAGTAAAAGAACATGCCTTTCCCTCCATTCAGCTTTTTGGCAATGGATAATAATGGTTTAATTGGTTTTCAATTTAGTTCTGCAACCATTTATTGAGTGTATACCAGGGCATGACATGGTGTTGGTGCTCTGGGAAGTGCTAAAATGAGTAATGCCAAGAAGTTTATGACCCAAGAAGGGAAATAAAGAATAGACACATATCATTCATTTAAGTCTACGAAGACAACATTTAATAAAAGTGACATTAATTTACAACATTTAGTGAGTTGAAGATTCCCATCTATATCACTCACTAGATGAACAATTGCATGAAACACTTTCTTACTGTTTAATAGATCAAAGCATAGGTTTGCCTAGCGCTGGAGAGGGGATCTAGTGAGTTGTTCTTAAAGCTATGACATGAGGAAGGTAACATTGTTCTTTGAGAATTAAACGTTTGTATCAACCCAAGGTGAGGAAGAGATTGCCTGGGCAGAAGGGACCCATTGAAAATGCTAACATATAACTGATGAATTTATTTTATTAAAAGAGGAAATTATGGAGAGAGTCAGAGAAAATTGCCTTCAGTGCTTAATTTAGCCATTTGGCTAGGAAAGTGGATGTATTACCCATGGGAACTTGAATATTTCTCATTCTAATGCCCAGGTTATCATAAGGACATAGCTGAATATATATCACAGGAGTCAGTAAACACTATTTCCCACTTATTGACAAGACAGTGCATGTCATCAGATGGCAATGGCTAGCTAACTTAACCTGATACCATTAAATATTCAACACAGCCAATTTCCTTGAGTTTTTGCTCAATATGCAATTTTTAATTTCCATAAAAATCTACTTTCTGAGAAAGTGTTCATATACATTTTTTAGTCTTTCCTATTACTGTGTTCTTGAATTTTCATAGAAAATCAAAAGTACTGCTTCTTATTGATTATGGGAGTTTTCTTCACCTGGCATTTGGTGACTCAAATATTCTGACCCATGTGACAGCGTTTTCATTCTGATATCTCTCTCAGTCTCACTAGATTTTTAGTTAAATATGGTTCAACCACATAAGGCCAAATTTTCCTTGCATACTAACTAAATTTTGTCTTTGGCTTTTCAAGAACCACAGTCCATCAGTCTTTCCTAGGAAAATGACTACCATTTGTTGATATACTTCACTCTCCACTGACATCTCTAATTAGTGAGTCCCCTAAATTTCTGGTCATTTGACTCAACCAGTTTTTACTTATATCACTTACAAAAGGACATATTTTATTGCTAAGCTTAGTCTAGCAAGTAAGTGACCTAGTTACATCAATGAAAATATTAAAGAAAGGAAATTCCTTCTGTGCACTCTTGGTATAAATATCTGTAAGATATACTCTATTAGGATATTTGTATACCTTTATTTGTTGCAACATATTTATTTATCTTTCATTCCATACATATATACAATTTATATTTGTAATCACTGAGAATTTGATTAACTGAAAGGCAATTTTTAAGGGGAACGACTTTTAGAGACTATATTAAATAAAATGTGAGGACAAAAACAAAACTGATGGTTATTTTCTGCAGGGTCAATGCAATCTTTTCAAGGAGTTTTCATTTTATTTTATTTTATTTTTATTTCATAAGTGAAGAAGAAAACATTAGCTACTATTACGGACAACTAAAAATAGCAAAACATATCTTAGACTAGTGAAACAGGAAAAATCCACAAAGATTACAAAAATAATAAAACTCAACACAGGAGCAACATGGGACGGTGGAAGGAAAAAAAGGTAAACAGATTTTATTATCATATAGACTTGGTTTAACACTTTATCTTGTGTGGGGAAACTTAAAAACTTTCTAGATCTCATTTTCATTATATGCAAAATAGAAATGATAGCACCTGCCTTGTTTTATTATCATGAAAATTAAATTGTGATATTTGCAAACTGCCTTGTAAAGTGTCTGGCATTTGGTAAAATTCGCTTAATGGTAAATGTCAATACTATAAATACTTACATGCTAAGAAAAATTCTCAGTGGTGTAAATATTTATGTAAGGAGATAGTTCCAATTCTCTACCAGATAACTTACTACTGACAGAGGTATAGTGTTGAAGAAACTGAAATTCAAGAACTTCTAGTTGTTGAGGTGGGAAATTGCAGGGTGTTTGAGGGATTTGGGGCTGTTAAATTAATTAAACAAGGAGACCATTAGATTGAAGTGGCTTTAAGGCTTTAGTGGCTTACATAAGCAAACCAAAACCTAAGCCTGTAAATGTCTCAAGGTTAAGAAATCGAAACCTAAGGACACCCAGTCACAAACAACTAGTGAGGCTTTAAGCTATAGTTGATCAAATAATTTTCTTCTTTGTTTCTGCCTCTTCTCTATATAAGACTTTCTCCTGGCTCCCGTCACTCAATTGCGCCTAACCACTTCCAGTTTGTCACTGCCCCATTCCAATCAATTTTTGCTTAAAGAAACTCTTAAAATTTGTAATATGCCTCAGTTTACCTTTTTAACACACTAATCAGGAAAAAAGATATGACCACGAGAGGCAGTAACACACATGAGCTTTATTGGGTGGCACTCGGACAGGGTTGCATGAAAGACGAAATCTCTTACAATGTGACATTGTCTGGAGGCTTAGGTAAGGGACCACCATCCAGAAGAAGAGAAGCGCAAGGGAACTCACAGGGGAGAAGGGTCTTACCTGTATAGGTGATGTCACTCAGCAGCACAGGGAGTCTCTGAGTCAGAGGACTCTTAATGGCCAGGGCCCGGAGGGCTGCAATGGCTTGAGGCCTTATAACTACAAGGCTCTAACTTAATAGATAAGAGCCGCTGGGTGAGGTTTTGTGGGATGGGTAAAGCAAGCAACTTCTAAATAGCTAAAACTCTTCTCATCTGGGCTATTTTTAAAACAATCGGATGTATAAAATTTGACTTTGTTGGTCAAGCTTTTGAGCTAATGGGCCTCAACCTGCAGTGAAGAAATAAACAACCTAGGGGCCAATACACAGGCCATCTCTGGCTCATTCATGCAATACAAATGTACCTTCACATTATAAGAGTGAATTGGAGAGTCTATCAGTTATCTGCTGAATCTATGATTTGCCTAGTCTAATTTGTAAAAGAGCATGTTTTAAGTCGGAGCTTCTGGTTACCTGTAATGAGTGATCTGGCATTTATCTCAATTAATACAGAAGGCAAAGTTACTTCAGTTTTTACCTCTAAAACTTTGAAAGATAAAATACTTGTGGTAGGTCAGATATTTTAGTAGATTCATTAATTTAGCATAAGTTTATGGAATTTTAGTGGCAAAAAACTTTATATACTTCCTAAAATAGCAACATTTCATAGGAAGTAATATGAACAACATGGTAGAGAATGATGGCTCCCTAAAGATGTCCACATCCTAATCTCCATAACCTGTTGAATATATTCCCTTACATGGAAAAAGAGAATTTGCAGGTGTGATGAAGTTAAGGATTTTGAGATGAGGAAATTACCTTAGATTGTCCAGATTATAAGGGTCTTTATAAAGGAAAATAAGAGGCAAGAGAATCAGAGTCAGAGAAGGAGATGTGACAATGAAAGTAAAGGTCAGAGAGAGAAAGAAAAAGGGAAGAAGATGGAAATTGAGATATTGAGGAAGAGGCCACATACCAAAGGATGCAGCCTCTAAAATCTGTGAAAGGCGAGGAAATAGATTCTTCCCTCGAGTATCCAGAAGGAACGCAGCTCTGCCAACATCTTGATTTTTAGCCCATAGACTCATTTTGGACTTCTGACCTCCAGAACTGTAAGATGACAAATAGATGTTGTGTTAAGCCACTGAGTTTGTGGTAATTTGTTGTAACAGCAGGAATAGGAAAGTAATACAGTGTTCATTTTTTAAATAGATGATAGGGCTTATCTTAAAGTTATATAGCAATTTTAATAAATCCATTTAAAATACTGTAACAATTTGGATTTGAATAGAATGTCACTTGTTTATTTAATCAATCATGAAAATATGTTGGAAAAGATCTACCACTATGTTGGGCTTAAAGAGCTCCAAAGGAATCTTCTAAGTGATGAGATGATATGGTCTCTGTTATGGACTGAATTGTTCCCCCCACCCCTCCCACATTCACGTGTTGAAGCCCTAACCCCCAATGTGACCATATTTGGAGACAGGGCCTTTAAGGAGGTAAACAAAGTGCAACGAGGACTGAAGAGTGAGTCCTAATTCAAAAGGATTGGTGGCCTTATAAGAAGATGAGACACAAGGGACCTCTCTCTCATTCTTTCTGCATACATATGCAGAGAAAAGGTCAAAAAGGTCATGTGAGGACTCTGTGAGAAGGCACCATCCGCAAGCCAAGGTAAGAGATCTCACCAGAAACCACTGTGCTGACACTAACGATTCTGTACCCACTTTTCAATGTGTCTGTTTGAGGGAGGTGGATTTCCCACACCACCAAGCAATTCCAAGACACCAGCTGTGTGTTCTACAATTCAATTCTGACACTATTTATCCAGAGACAGCGTTAGATTCTACAGGTTAAAGATTCAGTCTCATAAGACTGCCCTCCCCACCCCGCCCTGACCTGGGCTTCTGACTGACCACTATAGATCGAAGATTCCAACAACCCCCTCCTTAGGTTCGATTAATTGGCTAGAGTGGCTCACAGAACTTAGAGAAAAGTTTTATTTACTAGAATGCCAGTTTTTTACTAAAGGATATAACCCAGGAACAGCCAGATGGAAGAATGCACAGGGCAAGGTATGAGGAAATGGCGTGGAGCTTCCATGACCTCTCCGAGCTCGCCACTCTCCCCAAATCTCCAGGTGTTCACCAACCCAGAAGCTCTTTGAACCCTGGTTTTTATGGAGGCTTCTTGACATAGTCATGATTGATTGATTCACCCTCCAGCCCTTCTCCCCTCCCCAGAGGTCAGAGGGTGGGACGAAAGTTCCAACCTTCTGATCACGCAGTTGGTTCTCCTAGCAACCAGTCCCCAACCTTAGGGGCAATCCAAAAGTCACCTCATTTACATAACAAAAGACATCTTTATCTCTCTCATCATTTTGGAGATTTTAAGGGTTTTAGGAACTCTACCAGACACAGAAGGAAGACCAAATATATATGAGAAATATAATTTGGTCATCTGAATGACCAAATACAGATTTGTTATGAATCACAATATTGCAGTCCACTTTGGACTTCTAGCCTCCAGAACTGTGAGAAAGTAAATTTCTGTGAGAAAATAAATAAGCCACTCAGTCTATGGTATTTTGTTATGGAAACCCTGGTTGACTAATAATCTCCAAGGAAACGAATGGATGAATAATCTTCCAATGTTTGATTGAATCATAATCTTCTAATTTAAGACAAATTTGTAATATTGTTTTCTTGAACAGGAAATTAATAGCGGTCATGCTAGGTCTCTGAGTGAACACACTCTAAAAAATATTACAAAATAAAAATTATGAAGACATTTTCCTAAAATAATCACTCCTCAAATTCATCATAATTTAAAACCAGTAGGAATTTAAATCTTACTGTCATCTTCATTATCATTACTTAGAATTTATGATAATGGGAACATGTTTATAGTAATCATTTTCTCAGAAATATCATGGTCATTCTCTAGTCAAGTATCTTGGAGGTTTTTTGGTTGTTTGCTTGTTGATATCCTCTGTTGTTATCTGAAATGATCCTTTTTTTTTTTGCTGAGGAAGATTTGCCCTGAGCTAACATCTGTTGCCAGGTCTCCTCTTTTCTTTTTGCTTGAGGAAGACTAGCCCTCAGTTAACATCTGTGCCAATCTTCCTCCATTTTGTATGCAGGACACTGCCACAGCATGGCTGGTGAGTGGAGTAGGTCCATGCCCCATATCCGAACCCACAAACCCTGGGCCACCTAAGGGGAGCATGTAGAACTTTGACCACTCAGCCACGGGGCCAGGCCCTGAAATTATCCTTTTTTAACCTTCTAGGTGTCAGTCTGCTTTACTAGAATGAGGGCATAAGGGAAAAGATTTTTTCCATCTCGTTTTCAACCATCTCCCATCAATTGGAACCCAATGTAACACACAATAGATACGCAATAAATATTTATTGAATAAATGAATTAAGTAATATGAAAATTAATGTCTGAGTCCATGAAAATATTTTGAGAATCTCCTTTTCTCTTTAATATCTAATATTTACAATAATGTGTTTTCTTTAAAAGAAATTTCACTCTAATATGTGGAGTCCTCACTGTGATCAGAAATATGGTTCAGATGAGATGGGGTAAGTTCCAGATTCTGGAAACCAATTAATACAACGACCTACCAGACTGCAACAGGTCATTAGTGAAGGTGAGAAATCAAGTGAAGCTGGCAGGTATGTGGTAGCCATTGAGAAGTTTGATCAGTGTGGAGATGAAACCAAGGGAGGCTGGGACAGAGTAGAAACAATAGTAGCTAAAAATTATTGAAGACGTGCTATTTTCCAAATATTTACAAGGTCTTTTGCATGAGTAGGGAATAATATTTGGAAATTTTAAACCATGAGCTTTCTTTCTGTATACCTACTGTCCCATGACTCCCATGTACTAGATTATTGTCACTTATTACTTCATATAGAGAGCAGATACAGCTTCAAATAAATAAGTTAAATGAAACTCTGAGTGGATTTTTTTTTAACACACAGCAAGCAAAATAGCCTAAAATCAAAACACTTTTTGATTTGTAAGGATTTGGCATTTGACAAGCTGTGGATCAGTTTGCATCTGGGAGATGAAGGGTGAAATTGGAGAGAAATCATTCAGTTTTTACTGAAAGCCAGAAAATGGAGAATGCAAGGTATGGCAAAAGAACATTTTCTCACCTAACAAGAAAGAGATCAATTGTTTTTCTAATTGAAAGGGGAGAATTATAGAAGGGCTAAAAAGTGAAGAAAAATGCAGGAAGGAAGACCCAGCAGTGAGACTCTCTTGGGGCTTCCTTTCTGACTTCCCTCATGGTCAATGTTCAGCAGGAAGGAGTAGAGAATCCCAGGTAGGTAGGCGGATTCCAGGGCAGGAGAGCTTCTTGTGTAAACTACAATTAAAATGACTCATCAGTAGATCTGTCCATGACACTCTAGAGACCACACCTACCTCTCAATATATACCACCTAATTGAATTTTCATTTTAAAACTTTTAAATGTATACCAAATCCAGGCTTTCAGGCATATGTTGGATCTAGCCAGAAAAAAATGATGTAAACCATTCGGTATACAGATACTTTATATTCACAAACTGCTGAACATATAACACTGTGTTTGTATTCATATCCCCATGGCACTTCAATGACTTGAGTAAGATTAAAGCTATGTGACATAATGCAACCTCTGAAATGTATTTGATGAAATTGTTTTCAATCTTAGCTGGATTCTACCTGTCAGTGGGCAAGCCACTCTGTAGGCCTGCAGGAGTCATTCCTCTTCTTAATGATGCCACGGTGTATGTGGATCTTGAGTAGAAATGGTGTGGTGATATTTTTAGCCTGATAGAGGGTATGAGTTAGCATACAATTAGTATATAGTATGGAAGAGATTCAAATTCCCCGCATGACCCAGCGATGGTTACAGAAGAGCTGGATGGAACAGGTCATGGAGGGAAGAGCTCAGGGTAGGTATAATTTGAAGTAAATAAATGCCATAATCAGAGGTCGAGTTAGGGAGCAGAGACATTTGCAGCTAACAGAATGGAAGAGGAATTTCATTAGAAGCAGATGCACAGGGGATAGAGGTAAATACACAAAGATGAAGTAAGTCAATTATCCACAGACACCAGCAACAAAGAGGCAACAGGATGCAGGACAGACTCCTCCCTCCCAAATCCTTGAAGTTATACTATTTTTTTTCCCACACCCAGAGCCATCCTGCGAGCATGAGTAGTGGAAGAAAGAGAAGAATGGGAAAAACGTGGAGAGACTGTTTAAATGGGAGGAAAGTCTTGATATCAAGTTTAAATTTGCATTGATTTAGTTTAAATATTGGCTGAGACTAAACATCTAAAAGAATCTGAATTTTAAAACTAAAGAGGTAAATTACTTCTAACAGACTGAAATTATTAGTCTCTACAGATGAGTCCTGGGCAGTATTTGTAAAAATCTCTCCAGATAATTCCAGTGTTTACCTCAGGTTGAAAATGATGATTTATGCAGAGCTGGTCCCAGGAACAAGAAAAGATTTCAAAGATGATTGATCTCATTTTTTCTTACTTTCCTTCTATCCACCGTCTCTTCTTCCTTCCTTCCTTCATTTCTTTCTTCTTTCCTTTCTTCCTTCCCTCCTTTCTTCTTCCTTACTAAGGTTTTATGTAGGGTGAAATGAACAACACAAAATTGCAGATTATTCCAGACTCTTCAAAAGGGCACTCACTACACTGTTGATCCCAAGATGTTAGAAGTGGTGAGAAACCAAGATTCGCAAGAATCTATATCCCTCTTCCATCCCTTCTCTTTCTATCTGGATGGTTTTCTGCTTATTTTTCTGTTGAGTGGACACTTACCTTTGGTCAAAATCTGAGTTCTCTCAACCTGTTATTTATAGTCAATCTCTATGATTTGAGTCTTTAGGTAGGATCCAAATAGGGGAAAAACCAATTGAAGTTTTAAAAAAACTGACTTTTTCTTTCTCTCCAAACAGCCTAGTTTTCTAATATACTGTCTCAGTATAGACTTAAAAAAAGTGAGCTCTAAGTCTCAAAGTTGACATGGCAATTTATCTGAGGAATTATCTTGCCCTTCCCTGAAGTGATAAGCTCAGGTTTAGCCCTAACAGTAGAAAACTGGGAGAAAATATTATATATGTCTGACTGAAATATACAGCACATTAACATTTGCAAATATCACCATACCATTATTTGATCTCTATGCCTCCATCTTCTTAAAAGCAAGAGAGGTTGATAATAAGCCCCATAAGATTGTTTTAAAGATTAAAAAATGCAATCCATAACCAATCTTTAAAAAATACTTGGCATATGGTAAGCTTTCAATAAATGATATCTCACCATTATCATTACTATGTATACAATAAAAATTTAATATACATCTATATATAAAAGTCAGTTTCACCACAATCATCCAGAACACACAAAATCTCGTGAATTGGTAGAATAAGTTATTCCCTCGGAATAATAAAAATAACACATTGTTTTTCAATTTTATTATTATTTTTTTTAATTTTTATTTTATTTTATTTATTTATTTTTTCCCCCAAATCCCCAGTAGATAGTTGTATGTCATAGTTGTACATCCTTCTAGTCGCTGTATGTGGAACGCGGCCTCAAGCACGGCCGGAGAAGCGGTGCGTGGGTGCACGCCTGGGATCCGAACCCCGGCCGCCAGCGGCGGAGCACGCGCACTTAACCGCTAAGCCATGGGGCCGGCCCTGTTTTTCAATTTTAAGTGAATTGTTTTGTCCTGTTTAAAGTAGACTAATAAGAAAATATTTGATTGCCTTCCAGTAGTTTAACTATGTATTTATTAGATTAGTACTATTTTTACATAATAACTATTTTATATTATCTGAGTCAATATTTAAAACACAAGTTGGTTTTCTCCTTTCTGTTATTTCTCTTTTCCTTTCCACTTTGTGCAACCAAGTAGCTACCACTAGATCAATCAAGAATTAGGAAAATATCTCTATTGGATTATCTTCATACACCATATGAAAACTATAGTAGAAGGAGATTTCTGATCTTTGAATATCTATTGTTCTGCAGCTCCACTATTAACACTATTTGGAAAAAAATAATCCTATTCAAATTTGAAGTACTCAAAAGCTTATATATGGAAATTTAAGTCAAAACATTAATATAACTTGTGTATTAAACATTACTTTGCATAATTAACTGAAATTTATTAGTCAATATTTGTTGAAAAAAAGATCAAATGTGTAACTTTACTTCAACTGAAGTAAAATATAAGACAGATACTCTAATTAATCAAACCTGAACAACATTATACAACACACGTATCAGTTAAAAATTTACAATGTGCTTACACTAGTGGAGATATTTAGAATATAAAGTAAGCCATTTTAATGCTTAGCATAGAACATGGATTCTACTTTAAAACATCATCCTTCCAGGAACTAAAAATAAGTGAGAAAATTGTATTTTAAATACTCAAATGTTCGTTTATTTCCAGAATATATCACTCTCTATATAAGGATTTTAACTAATGTTGCTTGTTTTTTTTTTTTTAATAAAACTCTGTTATTTAAAGCATAGAAAATTAGCTTACATTAACTGTTGATCGAGTAATTGCACTGCTAATCAGATAAATATTTCCCTGCTACGTGGCTAGTGTGGCCAAAATATTTTCTACTTACTGAATTTCTATATGCATTCTCACATTTCCCAATCTGATTGCAGTTACTTCAGACTATGTAATGGTTCTAGACCATGAACTGAAAACACAATTCACATTCCAGAATCTTCTTCCTGTGCCATCTTGAGCATGAAGGACTTGCACTGGGATGAACAAAACATAACATCACAGTAGTCTAGATGACCCAGTCACCAGATGAGACGGCTGCCTGAATCAGTAGCACCACTTGCAACTGCAAGCAATGCTTAATCTATCCTGGTTAATGCAGATGGGGTCGTTGGGATACCTTCAACGATACCTAGAATAATTATAGTTAACTCTGCCCTCTCTGTCTTAGACACGGAGCTAAGAACACTATCGTCACAGCATTTCTTAGAGTAGGTACCAAAATGAATATTATTGGATTCCAAAGTGGGCAGCAGTGCAGCAATTAAATGAAGTGGTAGTGACTACCAAATTGGAGAAAGAATGCATCTTGATGGGCTTTTGATATTCTGATTCTTTCTGGGTATTTATTTTATCTGATGGATATTGTCTGTGATGGATATTTTGGATAATAGCTCAGTTCCTATGAAACTTAGGGGGTTTTTTTAATTAAATAAATTATTTTAAGTTACGTAAAGCTCTCCATAAACTACTACTTCTTTTTCTATAAAAGGGGGAAATAATAATAATAATAATATCCAAATAATATCAAGGATGAATAAATGAGACTTTATAAACCAAGCACTTGGAACCCAAAATGTGCTCTTTTAAAAGCTACTCCCTTCCACTCAATTCCCAGTGTTAGCTATGTTCTAAATAACTTTTAATACATCCCTCAAACAAGTCATCAAACGTGCTGGCCTAGATGTTCATACACTTGCCAAACACATTTCTGAGCAAACAGATACCATGGAAACTTCTGGGAGATAAGCTCTGTTTTCTAGAGAAGCATCATCTAACTAAGGGCTATGAGAACCACCCTAAAATGGATTTTAGTATAAAAAATCAGTATTGCAGCCCATTAACTCACAAGGACAAGTTGATTGAGTTAGGAAGTGGCTCATTTGATTTATAAACCTTAAAATAATTTTAAAACAGATGTTTTATGCATTTTTTCTATTTCAATTATTTGTAAGATTAGATTTTATTTCAAGTTAAACTTGGCGAAAGCCAGTGTTTGTGATAGCATCAAGCTCTGGTCTATTAAAATATATCTGTTCTATGGGTACCACACACTGGGACCTTCTGTCTTCATTCTAGGTGAGATTAATGCTGTGGCAGTGGGATGCAAAGGTTACACACCTTCTTGTTTTACCTCCAGAAACAGTGATAAAACTTGTGTAGAACCCCCACTGGCAAGGAAACATGGTTTTAATCACTGTCTACATTCTGTCGCTTGCATATTTCTCCCTCTAGCTGAATATCAAAGTGCCTCTTTAGTCAAAACAAAAATAACTCCAGCAGGTGTTCATTTCTTCTCCAACACATTTTATCTCTCTTTAGGGACTGTGGTCACCAATGCTTCCACACCACAGGCTAAGTTGTAAAAAATAAACCCCTATGGTGACAACGAAATTATTTAAATGAACCCTCACTGGGAAAAAATTCCACTTCCGAGTTATAATATACTTAGTATGTCACATAATATATTTTTTTGGCTTAAAGCTTGGCAAACATATGTGTACAATAATATAAAAGTCTCAGTAGAGGTAGTTGCATAAGGTGCAGCAGGACAGATTTAGTACTAATTTATTTTTGCATTTTGCTAATAATAAGCTAAGTGTTGTATGTTAATAAATATAACACTTTAATAAGTACTTTTAATAAGGTAAGTGATGTACTATCCACTATTAAATATATTTATAATATACTATAATATATACGTTATAATGCAATTGCTAAGGATTTACATTACCTTTTGGCAAAAAACAATGGAAGAAATAATTAACAGGAGGCTAATTTCTTCTAGTTAACAGGAAATTAAGTGAATGCCAATCCTCGGTAATCAAGTGGTGTTTCATGCCTCAATACAATAAAATATCATGATTTATCAGTTTTTTCTTGTCTAAACTCTATTCATGTTAATAATATTGTTTGTTTCTCTTGTTCTCCTTTTGGTTCTGAAGAAAACATATTTAAACTTCTTTTTGATGAGAAATATGAGTCTTCCAAGGAACATGTAAGATGGTTAATGTATCTGTAAAAAAAAAAATGTGATAAGTTATCTTTGGTATTATCTTTTCTTTCTATGAAAAAATTAAGATGATTCATTCACTTTACATTTAGCATATTAAATATTTAACCATTAAAAAGACAACAGTATCTTTCTTTTAATTTTATTCCTCCCAGACAATATTTTCCTTCATTTATTCATTTGGTAAGGAGAAATAAATAATTAGAAAAAGTATGAACCAAGTATATTATGAAAACACATTATACAGATGTGGTAGCTATTGTAATTTTGCTGCCAACAATCCATTTCAATTTCCTTCTTTTGGTAACTCTTTGAAAAATCTCCCCCACACCACTGTACAGTAAAGGTGGATTTTTCAGTCATGGTGTCCCATTCTCTCTGGCCAAAAGTTGGGCACATTTCTCAATCTAGGCCAGTTTCAGTATTCCTGGAATATTGATTGTTTCAGAAGGGGTATGTAAGTCAAGTAGGACCCAACAGAATATTTTGGAGGATTAAATAAGACATCAAGAGAAAGATTGTGTGTGTGTGTGTGTGTGTATATGTTCTTCTAAAATGTCTATGATTATAAAGACGGAATAACATGAATATAAATCTATTGGCAACCATTTTCTACCTCATATGGAAAGAACTTTTCATTATAATAGAGGCACTATCCATCAAGAAACAGAATCAAGTAAGAAAGAGAAAAAGAAAAAGAGAGTGAAAACAACAATGAATGAGAAAGAGTGAGATAGAGAGAGAAAGAGAGAGAGAGAACTGTTGGCATCAATTGAGCTCCTGGATCCAAACGTAACTAAAGCCAGACTTCTCCATCTATTTATCTACCTCCCAATTACTGGAATCAGTAAGTTTCATTTAAAAAGCACTATTGAATGCTTATATAACAGAATGTGAAGAGTAACCTTTTCCCGATGTCTCAGATTTTTGCAGAGGGTTTGAAGGTAGAGGACAATGCTTTAAATCCTACATCGTCCAGTGCAATTCTCACCCATCTTTGCAGACTTGCTAAGAGCTACTGTAACTCATCCAGCCTGCACTTACCCTTTACTCTGAGGCTATTTGAGAGGAGGAAAACATTCTTGGGAGTTTGAAAAGGCCAGAGGTGAAGATTTCTTTGGAAAGACCTGTTTTGTGTTGTGTGTTATCTCCACCCCCTTCTGCCCTAAGGAAGGAGGAAAGGATACTTTCCTCTTATTTCGATCCAAGAGATGAGGACTGAAGAAAAATCATTTGGAGAGTTTTACATGGTCCCTCTGGAGAAGGAGAAACACAAAGTTACCTTCTGATTTTCACCTACCTAGAGAAGTCTGAAAATTAGTGACTTCGACTGGATTATGCTCTGCCTGTCGGCCAAATGAAAAGAGAAGAAGCCTTGAGCATGATTTGTGCCTTCAGTGTTTGGTAAGATAATGATGTGTATATTTCTCTTGGGTCAGAGGTGGATTTTGCAAAAAACAAAGCCAGATGGAATGACCTTGAGAAGGTCTCTACCCACAAGGACAAGAGAAGGACCTAACAGAGAAATAACTCACTAGAAGCCACAGGGCTGAGGAGAAAACCTGGAGTGACCAGCAGTAGAATATAGCTACATCAGTGGAATTTTCATAAGTACCCCGGTGGTTTCCAAACTATGCACAAGAGGAATGAATCAGCCTTTGAAATCTGCCTCACTCAGCATACGCTAACACAAGATTATGACAGGACCAATAAAGATCTTTATTTTGCTTCTTCCTGAAGCCCCAACCATGGAGGAACCAAAGTAGGAATTAAAGATCCATGTGTAGAAACTGAGAAGAAGCTCATGCCCGCTCTCCTAACCCACTTCTGCATTCCAAGAACAAAGTATGTTCCAGTCTTAGGAGAAGGAGAACCTTTAAATGTCATGAAACTTTAAAGGAAGGGGGCCATATGACTTAATACTCGTCCTAGTTACACAAGGGAAACTGTCATATATTTATTTCTTCACTGAATATTTACTAAGTACCTCCTAGATGCCAGGCACTATTCTTATGGTGGAAAAAAACAGTAAACAAGCAGAAGGTTGCTTCTATCATGGGGTTTACATTCCTTTAGAAGAGACAGAAACAAGTAAAATGACACAATAAGAAAGACTACTTTGGTTAGTGTTATGAAGAAAATAAGCAGGGCAGAGGGGATCAAGAATGATTGAGGGTCAGTAAGACATTCTAATCTGGGATGGCTTCTCTAAAGAATTGAGGAAAGAAAAGCAGACCCTACAGATGTTGGCCCGGGGCCAGTCTTCCTCAGCAAAAAAAAGAGGAGGATTGGCAGATGTTAGCACAGGGCTGATCTCCTCACAAAAAAAAAAAAAAGAAAAGAAAAGTAGACCCTACTGCTAATCTAATCACAATATTCCTAAGAGAACATAAGCAATATTTCCAACAGATACAGACAAGGCCAACAACACATAATGTTTCTAACAAGACACAGATAAGGCTAAACCTCAGGGACAAGATTGAGTTGCATTCCCTTCTTTTGAGTAGTTGCTGCTTTATTACCAGGGTAAAATCTTGCTCTGCCTCATTCTTCCCTCTTGCCATTCAAAATTATTTGAATGTCTACTTCTAGAACAGCAGCAGTCCTGTGCTTCTGGATCATAATTAAGGAGGGAAAGATGATTAGGAGATGATGTGAGAGCAGTGGTCAGATTATTAGGATATGTAAACTAAGGAAACTGAATTTTGTTTGATGTAGATAGAAGTCCTTTGGAATATTTTAAGCAGAGGAATAAAACAATCTAACTTTAAAAGATTACTCCTATTGCTGTATGCAAAATAGATTGATGGGGTAAGGAATGGGGTGATGATGACAATAATGGAAACAGTAAAACCAATTGAGAGACCATTTTCAGCTGTCTAAGTAGGAGATGATGGTTATGACTGGTTGTAGAAGTAAAAAAGGTAACAACTGTTCAGATTAGAGATATATTTTAAAGGTATGGACAATAGGACTTTCTAAAGGATTTGATATAAAGGTGAAGAACAGTGAGAAATTAAAGAAGACTTATGGAGTTTTGCCTAGACAACTGGGTTAAGGGTGGTGCTATTGGCAGTCATGTGAAAATGTGGGACAACCAGCTTTCATGAGAAACTAAAGATTTGTCTTTTGAAAAGGTTTGAGTGACTATATTGAGTAGATAGTGGTACATTAAAGAGTATGAAACTGATGGGTATGTTGATGTCTGGACTCAATCAGTCTAGAGATGGCACAGTTATTTCCATGATGCTACCTATGCATTCTTAAAAATCACTGCACTGTGATTATGCTAAATTGTGTAATGAAAACTACAGAGTTGATGGGAATGCAAAAATAGAATTCAAAAACGTCATAAGTGATACAATAATAATTTAAAAAACCCAGAGGAACCTAATAAAAACAGTAGCACACTTTTGTACAAGTTAATTGGTTAAAAAATACTTGACTATTACAATAAATAAGGTACTTTACCTAGAAAAAGGCCTGAAGTTTGCTTGTGGAATTTGCTTACCGGATGCAAGAGGAAGAGAACAAAATAGATATAGGAAAAGAGTGGAATAGAAAAGAAACAAAGAAAGAAAAAGAACAGAGAATAGAAAAAACAAAAAACAAGATGAGAGGAAGGAGGGAAAATTAAAAAGAGAGTTGGGAGTGAAGTCACCAGGCCAGGATGGTCATAGGAATGGTTGTAGCTTGTAGGTTATTGTGAAGTGTTGCAAGAAAGGTTATTGAAATTGGAAGGAATGTTGTAACACCAGATGTGATGAGTGTGGCTCATTGTCCTCATGAGACATGTGCACGTGTGCATTTTGTGTGCTCCGACGCAGCTCAGTTCCACTGAGTGCCGTTTTATGCATTCACCTAGTGTTTCTCTCCAATGAAACTGTGTACAAGCAAATGTGCTCAAATTGTTTCCTAATATGTAAATTTCACTGAACAAATTTGTGTTTTCAAAACAAGCATTAATAGCAAACTTGACTATATTTAAAGCTAAGTGGCTGGATAACAGCGAAAATAAAAGTAATAATTATTGCTATTATTATTATTACTATTATTATGAATATATGGTACTTACTAAATGTCAGACACTATTCTAGAATTTTTGTGCGTATTAACTTATTTAATCCTCACAAAAAGGCCAAGGGAAGAAACTATTTCAGGAAAAAGAGAAGTGGACAGGGAAGTGACTATTGAATTTTGTGTGATGGAGCTTGTTGGTAACTGTGATAGAGATGGTTTCAGAGAAAATTGGCCCAGATCCCTTTGGGAAAATATTTCTCTAACTCCAACTGCAATCCACAAGATTAGAGGCTCACTCTTCTTTCAATCAAGGGTCATATATAGAGTATGCTTCAACCGTCAGAGTATTTTACTTCTAGGTAGAGAATAAAGTCAATATTCTGATGACTAAGTATTGTTAAGCCACACAATCAACCATCCTTGAATCTTGCTTATGGCAAGTATTAAAGTTTGACTTACTCAATTCCAATTTTAGAAGCTCTAAAGTATGTATCTGTTTGTGTATACATACACAGAGATATTTATATATAATTTATATATGTATATATACATGTGTATAATATATATACAACGCGTCTTTTCTGCAATGTGCCTTTTCAGTTTTTCCCATCATATTCAGAGTCTATTTTCCCATCCTTTGACTCTGGACTGGCCTTGTAACTTTCTTTGGCCAATAGAATGTTGCAGAAAGGATAAGTGCCAGTTGTAAACCTAGGCCTCCAGAGGCATTACTTGCTTCTGCCCGATCTCTTGGAATTTTGTGATCACTATGAGAATATATCTGGGATAGCTTGATGGAACATAAGACTGACAGTGAGAGTTATTCATCCCAACCGAGGCCGTCCCATATGAGCCAGCTCCCAACAGACCCTCCAGCCTACTGCCAGACGTGAGAGTCTAGCCAAGGCCAGTCAAGATCAGGAGACCTGCCCAGTTGATCCATAGAGTCCTGAGCAATAATTAATAGTTGTTATTTTAAGCCACTGAATTTTAGGATAGTTTGTAACACAGCATTACTGTGTAAGTAGATAACTTTAGTGAGCTTTTAGATTCTGTGGCAGCAATAACAGAAGGCCTAATATTGGGTCTCTAAATTCATGAGTATTCAGAGATAAGAAATAGAACATTAATTTTTCTGGTATGATATGATGGGCTGAATAACGTTTTCCCAAAATTCACGTTCACCCAGAACTTCAGACTATGACCTTATTTGGAAATAGAGTCTTTGCAGATGTAATTAAGATAAGGATAGAGCGGAAATTGTACCGGATTAGGATGAGCCAATGGAGTGCCCTTGTAAGAGACAGAAAAGAACACATAGGACACAAAGAATGCCAAATGAAGATGGAGGCAGAGATTGAAGTGATATATCTGCAAGCCAAGGAACATCAAGGTTTGTTGCACACCATTAGAAGGTAAGAGGGAGGCATGGAATGGTTTCTCCCTCAGAGCCTCTAGAAGGAATCAACCCTGCTGACACCTTGATTTCAAAATTTTGGTCTACTGAACTGTGAGAGAATAAATTTCTATTGTTTTAAGCCATCCAGTTTGTAGTAATTTGCTCAGAAAGCTCTAGGAAACTAATGCACATGGTTAACAGTAGAGGTGGTATTATTCTAGAGCCTCTGTTTGAGAGACAAGTGTCCTGAATCTCGGCTTCCAGATGGTATCAGAGGTAGTGGCATCCCTGAAAGACCACTTATATGGTTGGGGAGACATTTTTGGAACCTCAGCATACAACTTAGTTTACTAGGCCTTTCAAAATTTTTTCGGAGAACTGAATCCTTTGTATTAAATCCCTTTATTTATACACTAGCCTGAATGTTGTTGTTTTTTCCCTTGTAATCTTCAATTGAATACTGAATGATATGCTTCTTGACCTCCTGATTCCCATTATGAGAAGTAATATATTTTCTTATAGTTTAAGGCAGATCTTTTGTTTCTTGCAGTCAAAAACATCCTTGCATTAGACATAGTATAATGTGGTGGTAGCACGAAGTTAAGACGATAGGTTTGATAGAGGGGTAATAAAGCAATCATCTCCTAGCTATTTATACATTTTTCTCTTAAAATTGTAGAGAGTGTGTTAGTTGAATTTAAGAAGAGTTGAGGAGATGTTTCATAATTTGAGAAGGGAGAAATATAAAGTATTTACCTTGGAGAATTGATGAATTTGTTAAAAAATATAGTAGATTACCTGACCATGTTGAATATTCTTTTGCGCATTCAAATATCATGAAGCAATTTGCATCATTGTGAAACTTTCTCGAGTAATATTTAGCTAATTGAATGCAAGTATGATGTCAGCACATAATTCAGTTTAATCAAGGTAGAATTTTTGCCTGGCAAGAATGACAGAGGGGGAGAGGTGCAGCGAAGTTGGGGTGAATGGAAAGGAGTGATTGTAGTGATGGGCCATGTGATTTAAACTAAGTTAGAAAGTAAGATGAGGGTGGTAATGGACAATGAAAAAGTAATGGATTGTTGATGGATTGGAAACTCTGAAGGAGTTGAAGAATAGTTGAAGAAGTGATATTAGAGGAAGTGAGTTGAAAACACAAAAGGCAATGGCGAGACACAGAGATGCTTGAAACAAAGATTATCTGGTAATGACAACATTAAGGTTATAAACATAGGAGTGAATAGCTGAAGAGGAGTGCGGGAAATATCAATAAAAGTGAAGAAGTTAAGGAACTGGGAGGCCAGGGTGCTGGAGCATTATCTGTGTGGATGTTGTGGACACCAAGAATGATTACCAATATAGAGGTAAGAGAGAGTGAGCCAATAATAAAACCTTTGATACATTAGGGGGACTGACCACAAGGACATTGGGTGGAAGCATGTACTTCAGAGGAGCTGCTTTTTGAAGGTTGATGTAGGGGTACAAGATACTGTAAGGCAGGAAAAAGAACCACTACATGAGGAGGCTGAAAGAGAAGCCCTGCCCTTGAAGATTTTCCGTGTTTCTGTAACAACAGCAAGAGTTTGAGAATTTTCAGGAAAGAGAGTGATTATACAGAGACAACAAAACCTTCTCTGGATAATGGAATTTGTTAGAAGGGAATCTCACAGATTCCTCACAGAGACCATGAGGAAACAACAGAAAGGCTGAACCACCAGGCTTAGAGTTTAGAGGGGAATCAAGGCCCAACAAAGATCCTGCCACAGAAACCACCTACTTAGGTCTCACATGGAGTTATCCCCACTGGATACTCTCCACTTCTCTCCTGGTCTCTTGACTCCACCAGAGCTATGGTGATCTAACTAACATTGACTCTTAGTCACTCAAAGGTCCTGTTGGGAACATCTGAACAGATGCTCTTGAGGTAATTACTTTGCAGAGACTGTTACATGTCCAACAAAATTTTTCTCCTTTTCCTCTTGGACACAATATTTCCCAGGCTACCTAAGTAATATGTGGTCATGTCCTTGAGTTCTGGCTAATGGAATGTGGATGAGGACAGAAGTGATTTTTACCACTTCCACTCTCAGCTCATAAATTCCTCGCATGTGACCTCTATTCTCTTGCTTCTCTCCTCCTGTTTGTAAAGTGTCAATGCACAAGACAGCT
Source organism: Diceros bicornis minor (assembly GCF_020826845.1). Classification (NCBI taxonomy): domain Eukaryota; kingdom Metazoa; phylum Chordata; class Mammalia; order Perissodactyla; family Rhinocerotidae; genus Diceros; species Diceros bicornis. Next base: position 25,530,025 of record NC_080747.1, on the reverse strand, counting down.
TGCGCAGCCACATGTTAAGGATGACAGAGCTTCTGTCATCCAGTCTTTGAATGACTTTATGTCAGAGTCCCAAATCAAAAGACAACCTTTTATGCACAGTCAGTGGTTTTACAAGCAGTTCTGGCATCTCTTTATTGGAATGGTTATGAGGAATGCCAACACGAGTTCCCACTAACTTGCCCTATTACAGGAACTTTTACTGAGGGCTGACTACCTACCGGGCACCATGGTTAGTGTTTTATAAATTTTATCTCATTTAATCTCTTCTAATGTACCATTTTCAGAGAAAATATAAAAAATGACGGTGAGAAGAAGCCAATCTTATATTTGTATTACAAGATTTTGACCTCTGATAGAGGTACCTGGTGTGGTTTGGGATTTTAATAAATGGAATTTTATTATGGATCAAGGAAATCTCAATTTCATAATTTTCCTTTTTAAATACAGTTTCCTGGAGGAAGAACAACACACAAAAGAGTGATGAGAAGTGCAAAATACAAGTACAACTTTTTATTAACTGGATAGTACCTCTTTCCACATGCAGGTCACTTTGGCAAAGCTCTTAATAGGCCCCAAGTCTCTTACTGACTTTATCAGCCATGTGGAAGCAGAAAGCAGAATAATGCTATACACGTGTTGGAAAGTTTAATGCAATATTGCACCAACCAGTACTAAATGTGGCTGATTTACTGTCCTGAAATTTTGCAAAATCTGTCTCTCTTGGATTGTAGCAAGCAAGACAGAGGGGTGGGTAGAAGAAGAGCTTTCGCTCTCTTTTAAAAGAGAGCTTTTCAAAAGAGCTCCATTTCCAACACTGACTCTCTGAAATTAACCTCTCTTTTACGACTCCTTTCTTTTACCTTAGCTACTACTCTCTAATTACAACCCAACTTGTTCATCATCATCGTGACTTGTGGCCCCTTGACCTACTCCCTATTTTCCTAGGCCAATATTTCTCAAGATGCAATTAGAGCGATATTTCTCAATACCTGATTCAGAGCTCCTGTGTCAGAATCACCTGGGGTATTCATTAAAATGCAACAACCTGAATACACCTTATTCCCACTGAATTAGCAAATCCACGGTGGGGCCAGGGAAATTTGATCAAGCACCACAGGTTAGGTTGATATCTTGAATGAAACATGAGAATGTGAGACTCAAAACCTCAGGCCATTTCAGGCCATGACCTGTATTATGCCTCACTCTGCCTCTAGATTATACAAATGAGAAGCCTTTTAAAGAATGCATTCACAACAGTTTAGAATCCCATAATTCTTGCTAATTGACAGCCTTGGAAAGTCCCTATTTTCTGTCTCTGCTACCCTCTCTCAAGTTATTGCTAGTTATTGCTGGTATTGATAGAAATTCTGCTAGTTGAATTGATTACAAATATTTGCTTTTCGACCTTGGCAAGTCTCTTCATGCTGTCTGTCAATTTCCTACTACCTGTCTCTCACAATCCCCAAAAGTCTCTCCCAAACTTTCTCCATCCTTACCTCAAACTTTAATGTCTATCTTGAATGTCCTTATTCTTATCCTGCAAAATCAGTTACTAATAGAACTGTATGAAAACGTTGGCCTTCCTCTGCAACTCAAAGTATCTTTGCTCTGCGCCTTCTTTTGGTTTACTCAGAAATCTGAGAAACAAATTCCCTTCTTTCTTGCCAAAGCTGACTCTTCTTTTTTTTTTTTCCCCCTTGGTTATCCTTCCCTTTTGATGGACGCCTCAGTTCCTCTTACTTGTCCCTTTCCCATCTTTCATGGCCCATTGAGTTTCCATACCCTAAAGAAATTTTTTTTTGGTCATTCCTTATAAATACATCTCTCTCAAGCTAGTACACTATATTTCTTCCTTCACCAAAGAGTGGAATAGAGTAGTTTGCCCTCATTACCTCACTTTTTTTTCTTCACTTGCTTTTAAAACTTTGCACACCTTATCAGAGAGAAATTGCTCTCCTGAAGGAGATGATGGTCTCCTGATTGTGATATTCAATGGCAGTTTTCATTCTTCAAATTCTTTGTAGTATTTGATACTACTGCAGCTCCTTCCTTCTTCAAACTCTTTAGTCCTTTGATCCCATTTAACGTGACGTGTTCCTGGTCCTTCTCTGTCAACTCTCTATTTCTTCTTTACTACGTTCCTCCTCATCCCAAATGTAAACGTTCCTAACAGGTCTGTCCTCAGCTTTCAGGCTGTCATGGAGGGGAAAAAACCAGTAGGAAAACAGCAATTCTTAAGTGTTAGGTGCTCTGATGGGAATGAGCAGAGGATGCTGTGTGTGCTCATAGCAGAATCATGTCCCCGAGCCTTTAGAGAGTTCTTTAGCTGAACTTCAGTGATGAACAGGAGCTAGAAACGTTAAAGGCAGGGAAGGCCTTCCAGCAGAGGGAACCAAAATGAAAGGACCATAAAGTAAGAAGATCAGATCAATGCCTTTTAAATATTTTGGTTAATTTTTATTCTTTCAAAGAAATACACTCTCTTGAATCTTTTGTCAAAATGAGCTTCTTTTGATAAAAGAAGAGGAAAGAAAAGAAGAAGGAGGAGGAGGAAGAGAAGGAAGAGGGGAAGAAAATCACAAAACCAATCCTGAACTGCTTGTTCCAAAAAGCTGTGGAAATGGTTCGAGGTAAGTCAAAGTTCCAGCACGTGTTTTCATTCACTTTCTAGGTAGGACCAAATCTCAACAAACAGTATTTTCTCTCTTGTTATATTTCATAGCATAGATATTAAGAGGTTTAAATTCTACCTATCAAAGTAAACCAACTTTTTTCCCCCTCATGGCATGAGAACGTATAAAAAAATAAATTTCCAAAAACCTTCTCAGAGGTATTATTAGGTAGGTGTTTATTTGCTATTGAAATGGCAAGCAGCGAGTTCTCCAAATCCTTTATTCTTTTTTATCTAGGGTAAAATAAATGGAAAACATCACCATTGACGGAAAAATGTTTTGGCAGACTCTTAGTTCTCGCCTCTCTGTCAGCATTTTAATACAACTCAGACTGAGTTCAAGAGGGTCACTTTTTAATAAATGTAGGAACATGTAAAGGCTTTTATAAATAAAACTAAGCCATTCTGCCTTTTGTCAGTTTGCTTATGTTGTACAGACCGTTCTTTTCCCTTCCTGTACTGATCACATTATTTCCTTTTATTTTTCTAAGCCCTGACCTCACAACATACTAATGGATCAAGCTCATTTCACACCATGTAATACCTTGCACTATTTAAGTGTTTACAAAGGCCTTGCCTTAAAATAGAACAGAAGGAGAGGAAAGTGCAAAAGACCAATTCTGTTCCCTAATGTCATTAATGGAAAGATTTATTGTCACTGAAAGCAGTGTATTGCTGACAATAGCTTTGGTGAAGCCACATCTGTTTATCCTAATGCTTAAGGAGCGGGATATGTGACAGGGAATGAGAATATGCCATTTGATTTGCAGCTATTACCTGACTTCAAAGACAATGCGTAGGTGCATAAATAAAGACAAACCATTATTACAGTGCAGCAACTGGACCTCATTTCAAAAAACTGAAGCCAAGGTTTAAGCAGACTGCAGGATTACTGCACCACAGCCACAGTAAACAATATGTTAATACATTCTCTTAATGTCAGGATTTCTCATTTTCAAATAAAATTGCTTTTAAAAAAATTTTAGAGATGGTTTTTAAATGTCACTTTTACTGTGAATTTCCTTTTATCATTTTATGAATATCAAATCAGATAATGTCTCCTCTCTCAAGCAACTTTTACTTTTCTTTCTAAATCATTTGTTGGTGCATAATATAACAATATATTTAAAAATCATTCCATTTTAACAAACAAGTAATACTTTTTGGTGGGGGCAGATGTATAAGGCTTCTTAATGTTGATTGAGATGAAAAAAAGTTTAAGTTTTGGTTTTAACAGAAGATCTGATGATTTCAAGAAAAAATATTGAGTCTTAGGGAAATTATAAAATTCTAAGTGCAACACAAGTTTGAAGATAAGTTCTAATTCTGAGAATCAACAATTGCCAAAGCCAGCATTTGTCACTCACTAATTCCACACTGAAATTAGCCAGGACCTATGAATATGTCTTAATGGTAGAGTGCTGTAGGAGTAATACAGATAGCAAATTTATAAAATAATACCCTTTAATCAGTTTATTCACATGCAATCATTTGCATTCCTCAAATAACTGTTACACATTTTTAGAACAAAAATAATAATAATTCTAGGCATTTTGGTTAAACAACAAAATTAAACTATAGAGAACACAAGTCCATTTATGAAATTATTTCTTTTAGTCTATTTCCATAGTGACAGTGGACAGACCAGGCTCAAACACCAAATTGTCATTCATTCAATAGTTGTCATGTGCCAGGCACTATGTTAGATGGTATATGGGATATATGGTTGATAAGACATGGCCACTCAGAAGAAGATCATTTATCTAAGATAAGAAAAACAGAAATTCAAACAAGCACCTTCAGCCAAGGTAATGTGTGCTCTGAGAAGGCTAAACTGCTTGGGAGCAGAACAGAGAGCACTTAATTCTGTCCAGAAGGGTTGAAGGAATTCCAGGCCTGAGAGGATGAGTAATTTACAAGTCACTGAAGAGACCAGAGAGAATTCAAAACAGAGATAATATCCAGAATGAAGGTATAGGTACGATATTGCATGCCATGTTCTAGAAAATCATGACCACTATTGTGAAAAGTGGTTACAGTGTATGGAAGATGAGGAGGTGACATGCTTGTAAATAAATCCAGAAGTGTAAAAATTTCACCTTCAACTATTAATGTGTATTCTGAGGAATCCGAGTTAGATGAAAGGTTAGTTGGAAACAACGTACACACATGCTTTGCATTACCTATAGCTGATCAGAAAGAGACATTAAATATAAAGGAACCAACATAAGTTTGCATCTGTTTCCTAACATGTAGTAAGTACTAATGTGCACATCATTCGTTAACTGCTTTGATCCTCTCTACTATCTCAAAAAGTTTTGTTTCCTCCATTTCACAGATGAGGAAACTGAGTCTTAGAGATGTAGGATTAGTATCCAGGACTGTTGGAGTCTGATAACAGACTGACAGCAAAGGCAAAATGACACAAAGACTAGTGATTAGGAGCACAAACTCAGGAGCTAGACCACTTAGGGCCAAAACTCAGCACCCACACAGATAAGATTTGTGACTTGGGACAAGTGTTGAACACGTCTATGACTCAGTTTCCTCTTCTATAAACGGAAATAATAGTAGAACCTATTGCATAGGGTTGTATGAGGTACTACATGCAAAACATTTAGAATAACGTCTGGCACTTTGTGCTATGTAAAGGTTTGTTGCTGTATTGTTACCATCGCCATTATTATGAGGGAAAGAACAGGACTGGGATGTAGAAGACGACAAACTACCTCCTCAAAGAAAATTAAGATTTGAAGGTGAATATCTCCTCCCAATCGAAAATACGACTCCTGAAAATGGCAAAGAAACTAGCTGTATACGTGTCATCCCGCAAACTTCAAAATTCTGCACCATTATATCCCCATTTTACAGAGACATTGGAAATTTACAGAAGTCAAGTAACTTGCTCAAGTTTCCACAGTTATAACAGTAACAAAATTGGAATCAAATAGCGGCTGCTTCCCTTTAACATCTGTACAGTTGCTACCATTCTACCGGCCTCTGTCTATTTGAGAGGATCCTGTGGCTACAGAGGCCAGAAACAGAGGGCCAGGAAAGACTTCACAAAGGAGGTCGCATGTAAATTAAGTTTTAAAGGGTGAATCAGAACTGAAAATGTAGAGAGTTTGTCAGGCAGAGGCTCCAAATAAAAAGCACATTCTGGGAACAGAAAACTCAATTTTGTGGGTGACGCTCATGATGCTTTTGAGGAAGCACAGGAGGTCAGCAGATGCCAAACCCAGCAGGGCTTTATGTATCATTCCATGGTTTTGATTTTTTTTATTTCTCAGAGCTCTGGAGAATCATTAAAGCTTTTTGAGCTGGAGAATGGCATAATCAGATTTGGATTTGTAAGCGCTCGCTCTGGAGGTCCTACAGAAAGGGTTAGACTATAGACAGGGAGATTGGTTAGGAATCAATTTAGTTTGAAAGAGTGAGTGTGCAGAAATATTTGGGTCTAAAAGCTTCTTAGTTTTCCCACGTTCAGTGCCACTCTCAGGTCCTTCATGATCTGGCACCCTCATGCTGTCATGCAGGAATGGCCACTGTGCCCTAGCTAGAGCTACCTTTCTGAACAAATGAGAATTTATTTCCTTTTCAAAAATAGTTTCCTTACTTAGCTCAACTTGCTTGTATCACTCTTCACTACTTAATGGGATACCACTTTCAGTTTACAATTTTGCATTTTAGAAGAAACACTTTCTAGACTATTCCTCAATCGGAAATATTCTTCCTAAAGTTAGAAGTTAAAAGCATCAAATTACAGTTTTAATAATTAAAAAAACAACCACATGAAGGGTTCCTCATACTTCTGAAGGATCTCACACTTGAACTTGGACATATTTGCCAAAAAAGGCACAGAAATACACTGTCAGGATTTTAAGAGAAAATGTTCATCAAACAACTTTAAATTTATGTTATTTCTCAATAGTGGATCATACTGTCTGTAGTTGGATTAATGATCTTACATATTTTCTAATGAGGTCAATTGCATCATTTTATGTCATTTTTAATTTACTGTCAAATGTTCATGGATTCAATGTAAACATTTCAATTGACTAAAATTTTAGGGCTTTGATATTTATTTATGTATATAATGTGTACCAGAAAACAAAAAATAGAAGTATTCCAGGCCTCTTTTCAAAGCCTGGGGGTCCTTCCCTATACATTCATTCCACATCCAGGTATTAAACGCCACACATTATTTCTAAGTTCTAAAGATACTGTCATTAATTTATTCATCAAATTTAGTGTGTGCCAGTATTTAATCACTGAGGACACAGAGACATGGCACCTGCCTTCACATAGCTCACAGTCTAATGCTATGTTTTCCACACTGTGGTCACAAACCATTGCTGGGTTATGAAATTGATTGAGATCATATAACGACTAATGTATTCCAAAAATTGAAATACAGTAAAATAGAGTAGAAAATATCAAAGTGCCTAAAAGAAAGTAAGGGTAGTATTATTTCTTGATAATATAATTTCAGTATACGTGGAGGGAGGGGGGGGTGCACTGGTTTGAACAGTAAAATATATCTTTTCCTGAGCATCATGATCTTAAAAAAAGTTTGTAAAGCACTTATCTAAATTAATGGATTCATTGATAATATATATATATATAATTCTATCCTTAAAGGAGCTTGGAACTTAGTAGAGAAAAAAGACGTAAACAGAAAAATTATAATCTAGAGTGATGCATGAAGCTGTAGCAGCATGTATGAAGAGTAGAGGAGGAATAGAACTTGGCTCAATCTCTTTGTGCCAGGAAAGAATCTGACCCTATTTGTTTTTGTTTTGGGTTTTTTTTTTTTCTTTTTTCTTTTTTTTGTCTTAAAAAAGAAAAGCCATGAGACTTTTTGACTTAATACTCAATCTTGTGACTACAAATGTCTATTATGCCCTAACTTTTGGAAGAAGAAACTACCTACCTTTTCTGCTTTGAGGATGTTCTCATACATTTCAGCCTGCATTCCACTAAGGGCGATATTTGGATGCAATTGTCTTTGCCAGCAATGTAACCCAACAGACGAAATTTCAGAAGGCAGGTATCTCATGCACCCACTGAGAGTCTCCCCCTCCAAGCTGATCATTGTTTCTGGTCAAACATCTTTAGTTCTACCACCTCTAGAGATCCCACTGCTCCCTTTGCTATCTCGACCTTCACAAATTTCAGGGTTTCAAGTTGTTTCTAAATTATCACTTAAATGATTTAAGTGTGGTTTAATTATTGCTGAGTTAATGCAAGCATAGACTCCTTTATCTGTACTAGGCACTAGGTTAAGCACCAAGTGATGACCAAAATACATAGGGCCCTTGACCTCAAGGAATTTACCCCCTAGTAGCTAATAATACTTTAAGCACATAATATTACATGTAAATATATAACTATGTGCTATGGTATGAAATATAGAAGGCTAAGAAAGAATATTTCCAGGAAGACTAAATTTAAATTTGGAGTGGAATTCACAGAGGAGCTCACTGAACCCATCACCTTTGGCTGAAATTGAAAGACGCTTTAGGAGCAAATGTAGGGGTGGGAGATGGAGAGAGGGGTGAGGGGGAAGGCATTGCTGGTAGAGGAAAGGACATCTGTGAAATATACACAAAGCCCCTGAGGCAGAAACTAGTGCATTTCAGGAGCTGAAAAACTGGCCATAGGGGAGCAAGCAAGAGATTGAGGAGAATAACAACACAATACATGACTGGAGATATAGAAAAATAGGAATTAGGCTGCGCAGGGGCTTTTGTATATGTTCAAGTTTTGGGATTTTTATTCTAAGAGCAGTGAGAAGTAATTGAAGAGCTTTCAGCACCCAAGTTTGTGGAAACAAATACAAAATATGAGATGAACCTAATATCTTTTCTTTACAGTAACTCATTGCGTAGACATTGTTTGGCTTATGGTGACTATGCCCAGTCATGAATTTATAGGTCCTCTTAGTTAAAAATGCATGAGACCTCATGCATACATAAAATTTATGAAGACATTATTTAAAGAGATTATTTTATGTCTCCCATAAACAGTAATAGCACAATTTGTAGTAAAGTAAATGGTATTCAATTGAGAATACTGTATTTGTTTGGTTTCTTTATACTCATTGGTTCACTGATTACTATCACAAGATGATATATTGAAGGTGTCTTCCTTATCATTTTCTTATTGTTTTTTCCTACTCAAGGTGGTTTCTAGATACCAAAGTGCACAACCACAGAAAACAATCTTACTTCATTATCATCTCACATTTACTTTTTTTGGTTTCCTTAAAAGTGATTTCCCTAAAATTCTCTACAAAGTAAGTTTTAATGTTTTTCAACTTTCATATGATCTCTTCACAACTAATATGAGCAAACACTAATTTTATCAAAATTAATGAAAAATGGAAAACTCACTGAAACAAGAAGAGTCCAATAGTAAAACCAAAACCTCCCAAGTGCGCTTATCTCTGTAAGGTAATTTGCGAAAAACAGTAGGCAAAGGACAGAAGACTGGAAGGTTGCATGGTACCCAAATTATAGATGAAAAAATGTTTCACAAAACAATACTTAAACAACTCATAAATCACAGGTGTAAAGATATCGAAGTGCATCGTTATGTAGCCTAATTTATTAATTTCCCTCAAAGTAGTCTCTAACGTCTTTCAGAGACTGGGTTTGGCATTAGAGTTAAAAAACAAAACTTGTGGATATATAGTAATAATTCTGCTTGAGGAAACATATTTTATTACCTTATGTTCATTTTTGAGACATTTATAGAAGTTTTAAAAGAGAAGAATACTATCTGTGATTTCAAATTCTCAACTATAGAGGAATATATTCAAATCCTTCCACTAAGTCACCACCTCTTTCTTTTACATATAGCTGTATTGTAAAGAAATGTGAATTGGAAACATGTTTCTAAAGGCTAGGTTTAGGTTGCCCTTTGTGGATCTCAATTTCAGATATGCGGTTGCTGCATTTGTGAGCAGCAATAAAAGCCACAGCGTTACAGTGTCTAGAGAAAAGAATTTTGGCTTCTCTAGTGCTCCCCCATGATGGCAGCTTTAAACCCAAATTGACATTTAACAGAGACCACTGAGAGGCTGGAAAAGACCATGCTCCGAAACTGTCCTCATAAATAAAGGGTAAGTATGTGAATATTGTGATGCTGAAATCCGTATTAAACTCTATTACACAAAGATGACCTGATCCTAAAATTTATCAGATTAAAAATGTGCTCCAGAGCTCATGAAAAGCCTTATAGCCACAGCAACATTTGCTTTCTCTTGCCTTCTCTCTTTCTCCTTTGAGCACACTCAAAAAAGCCTTGCATCGGGGCTGGCTCGGTGGCGTAGTGGTTAAGTTCTCGCGCTCTGCTTTGGCGGCCCGGGTGTCAGACCTACACACCGCTCATCAAGCCATGCTATGGCGGCATTCCACATACAAAATACAGGAAGATGGGCACAGATGTTAGATCAGAGCAAATCTTCCTCCGCAAAAAGAGGAAGATTGGCAACAGATGTTAGCTAAGGGTCAATCTTCCTCACAAAAAAAAAAAAAAAAAAAGCCTTGCTTCTTCATGGCCATCATCCACAGGGAGGAATCTTTTCTTCTCCCTATAAAGTGGACTGAAAGTAGAGGTACTTTTTGTTTTTTCAAAAGAAAAATATATATAAATATATATAAAATATATATGTCCATATTTATGTATTTATATATGTCTATATTTGCTTTTTTATTTGTTTCTATTTAAAAACATTATAGAGGCACTCATAAAGTTCTAGAAAGAACATTGTACTGAGAGGCTGGAGATTGGTTTTTAAGCCTAGCTATATCGCAAGCTAATTTCATGACTTTGACTTTAGCAAGCCATTTAATTAAAATGTAACCAGGTGGTGTTAGGGCTGAGTTGGTCTTGTTTCCTTGAAATTGACTATTGTGCTCCACAGTTATGAATAAACGGCATTCGGTGTCCGGCATACCAACTGCAAAGAGAACAATTGTTATTGGAGTTTATACATTCCCCTAACTATGTCGCTCCTCTTGACATAAGCAAGAGGAATGCTTGGAGACAGGAGGTCATATTGTGGGGGAAAGCAGGCTTGTTTTGTACAGAGAGGCCATTCTGTTTCCTTACCTTCCCATAGAGGAGATGAAGTTCTTTCTCTGTACAAAGTCCAGGATCAAGAACTCAAGAAAATAATCAAGTTTAGGGAGTTGCAAATATTTCCCATCCACTGGTGAGGGAGAAGTAATCATATCTCATCTGATGTTGAGCAGTGGAGGAAAATGTCCTGGAAATAATGTACGGACAGCGAAAGCAGAATAGGACCACAACGTTCCACTATAATGAGCAGTTCCTAAGTGATGTGGAAGTTGAATCCTTCATGAGGCCACAGGTCTAAGGGTTGGCATTGGAGAATAACAGGATTAGGGACTACAACCCTGTCTTAGATGAACACAGCAAGGGAGCAACATGATGGTGACACAGGAATGTGGCACGATACCATTAGTCAAGGCAAAAATCACGAATTTTAAAACTCTTACATTTACCAAGGCTTTATAATGTGCTTAATTCCGCATTTAGTTAATTCATTTAATCTTCACAAAAGAAAAAAACAGAAAACAAAAATCCCCACTGTTTAAATAGGTAGAATCTTACCAATATTTTACAGGTGAAAAAACTGAGGCACAGAGAAATGACATAACTTGTTCGTGGTCACACTGCTAGTAAATGGCAGAGGTGGGGTCTAATTCAGGTGGTCTCTTTCCTGAGATGTGGTCAAATGATGCCAGGTAAAACCAATATTTCTCTTCACTTAAAACCAGCTGAACAGTTAGACTGCAGTTGAAGGAAGAAAGGAGAAACATTTTAAGTTGATTTAATTTTGAATTTTTTAAGTGAACAGAATAAATGCTTAAAAATGAAAAGTCTGTTTTAATAACTGAGTGTTTGAAAAGATATAGAATTGGGATGAGATATTGTCATGCCTGTCTAATTCCTCGTGGGGAAATGAAGACTGAATAGAACATAAGTATGGATGTTCACGGGAAAAAATGAAGCAATTTCGTGTTTCTACTCTCCTAAGTTGATATTCCTCAATAAACTGGTTACAAACAGTTGTCTTGCTTATAAAATGAGGCAGTTTAGAACACAGGTTGTAGAGTTAGCAAGCTAGGTTTGAAATATGGACTTTTTGCACTTTTGCCTCAAAAAATTCAGATTCCTCTTTGGTAAAATGAGTACAATAAAACTTATTTATGAATATTGTCATGAAAGCTAGGTGAAATGGGGAGGATAGACTATACTACTTAAACAATAAGGCCCCATTTCAGTAGCTTAACAGACTAGAATGTTATTTCCTACTCATGTAAAATTCTTGGGTGGGTATTCAGGTTAGGTGAATGGCTCTCCATCATGTGGTTAACAGGGAGCTAGGCTGAGTTCATAAAAAAAGAGAAAGAAAAGAGAGAAGCGCACATGTTATTGTGGGCAATGCCTACAGTGGAGAATTACTTCTTTTTACACAGAGATCTTAGTCACATGCCTGTAATAACCTACAAGAAATTCTGGGAAATATAATCCATGTGCCTAAGAATGGAAAAAAGATGCTGTAGATAGCTGGCAATTTTTGTTACATGTACATAAAATACTTAGTAGAGTACCTGGAACAAATTGCATTCATTCAGCTGCTGCTGCTATCTCTCAAAGCCCTAATGGGTTTTAAATTCTAAGTAAAATGGAAAATTATTTTAATTAAACAATAGATAAAATTTCTTATAAATAGAACTCTTGGAGCATTATGATAAATTTTACTCAAGGATAAGTACACAGATATTGAAGGTAAGATGATAATTATTTCCAGAAAAATAGTAAAGTTTTAACATTATAAAATTCCCCACTCCTAGAAATCATGAAAACAGATATTAAAATTTGAAAACAAGAAACAAACCAAAAGAAAATCTTCATGAGAAAAAAAAAATGTTAGGAAAAATATAACATCCACTTTCCAATCTCTTGTAAATTTCTGCCTAATGAAATATTGAAGGGGAACAGACCTCCAAAGATATGACATCAACATACACCTTTTCCTTCTAAGAAATGACCTTTCCACAACTCTATTTCTAGTCTCTTCAGGCTGTGGATCTCTAAGGTGTTAACACTGACCTATATCCGTTAGCTTTCTAGGTTTTTGATCTGTTGTGAAAGATCTAACACTATCCAGGTAAATATTTAAAGGAATCAAGGGAAATTCACTTATAGTATTTGGTAAGTAACAGAATAGTGGGATAGACTTCATTATGGTCAGAGATGGGTTATCAGGGGGGAAAAATGAAAATCAGGGGAAAAAAATCAATACCAAAAAAAGCTGAGGTAACATAATAGAAGGAAAAGAACATAGTACTTGAGAGAGAGAAATTTTCTGTATTGTCTCCTTAGGGATTACCATGAAGTTAAACAAAATGTGCACTTAATAATGCTGGAGATAAAAGACTGGTTGACAATATACAGACTGAAATGGAAGCTTGGCTGTCAGAGGTAGGGAGGAAAGTTAAGGAAACTAATAATGCTTTGACAAAAATGTAAATGATATAAGAAACAGGATTGGGGAGGAAATGCCCAAAATGTAGATATGAATTCCTATGTCTCTCACCATGTAATGATCTTTCCCATTTGTGGGATAGGGGAAAATAATATCACAAATATTTTCCCAATGTAAGCTGGGCTTAAAGTTTCTGCACCATATCCTACAAGGCAGGGCCTTCAAACTTTGGTGGCCACCAGCTACAAGGAGAACATCATTTTACACCGTGATCTTGTGCACACATACTCATACACATCCACATGCGCAGTGACAGAAAGTCTTCTGAAACAATACAATGTATAATGCTTTCTGGTATTTTCTCTTCTCTTCTAATTCATTTAAAATGATACTGATTGAGATTCATTAATTTCCTTTCCTGACAACCTAATGGGTCTGACTAAAGGTTTGAAATACACTGTTTAAGATGTCTATGAATTTTCACTGAAAAAAGAATGAATACCGACTCCAGTGCTTGAAGTTTCTTTTTGTTTGTTTCCTGGTGATCCTTCTATGTGCACTTAATTTATTTAGGAGAAGGACTGTCCTTTTCTTTAAGCTCTAAGAGGATTCCCCTGGGCAATGCTTAATGGGAATTTACCTAGAAAATGTTATTAAGGAGGAGGGAGGAGGTGAGTAGATTCCTCATCAGCTCAATCTGTATGCTCACTATACCCCAGGGAACTCAACGAACTGAGACTAGTGAAAGCGATAGACCAGACATTCCTACTGAGACAGCAGCAGGCCAGCTGCAGCCTCCTTGCTGATTGCACCTAACAAGAGTGAGCAACGCCAGGTCAGGTCTCCAGACGTTTTAATAATTACTATTTCTTAGAGTGCTGAAAACAGTATAGTAATCTCATTCAGTACATTTTAAACTGAAGAATACCTCTAAATACTGGACCTTGAAATGAATTTATTATATCATGACAGCATTTTTTTTAAATAAAATTAAAGAGAATAGAACAAAAATAGACTGCTTTGAATATTTTAAAATGTTATTCATAAAAATTTTTTCATTTATTTAGATGTATGTTTGAGTATACTGTGTATACTCATGCATGATATAAACTATCTTGCTTATAGTGTGTCACTGAGTAAAAACATTGTAAACTGCTTTAAGATATTTTGTTTTGTCATTGCATTTAAGAGTAAGTGAAAGAACTTGTGAATTCTGACTGGTTTCTTTGTATTGGGATCCTAGAATTTCCATTTTATTATGATCAAGATAAAAAATAATAATTCAGGGGGCTGGCCCCGTGGCTTAGCGGTTAAGTGTGCGAGCTCCGCTGCTGGCAGCCCGGGTTCGGATCCCGGGCACGCACCGACGCACCGCTTCTCTGGCCATCCTGAAGCTGCGTCCCACATACAGCAACTAGAGGGGTGTGCAACTATGACATACAACTATCTACTGGGGCTTTGGGGAAAAAAAAAAAAAAAGGAGGAGGATTGGCAATAGATGTTAGCTCAGAGCCAGTCTTCCTCAGCAAAAAGAGGAGGATCAGGATGGATGTTAGCTCAGGGCTGATCTTCCTCACACACACACACAAAAATAATAATAATAATAATAATAATTCAATTTAACCAATCCGGACAAAATACCCACTAACTTGACTTATCTAACTAGTCTGGCTTCTCCCTTCCCCACAGGCCTTGGGACCTTAACACTTCTTTGAGCCAGCGTTGGAAAATGGAATAATCCTTCTTTAGCAATCCCTCCCAAAATAAGCTGACTTCAGGAAAAACATTCCCAGTCAACTGTCTGATGACGCCTGCTGGCCTTCTCACTCCTCTTCACCCCATTCTTTCTAGCTTTGTTTACTCCTCCCTATAAAAGAAAAGCCCTTTCTCTCTGTTTCTGAATTCAACTTTTCTTATTTAGATTCCACAGATAAATGGTGCTATGCAGTATTTATCTTTCTCTGTCAGGTTTATTTCACTTAACATAACGCCCAAAAGGTCCATCTATGTTGTCACAAACAGCAGGGTTTCCTTCTTTCTCATGGCTGAATAATATTCCATCATATATATATACACCATGTTTTCTTTATCCATTTATCCATTAATAGACACTTAGGTTGTTTCCATATCTTGGCTATTGTGAGTAATGCTGCAATGAACATGAGAGTGCAGATATCTCTTTGAGATCTTGTTTTCATTTTCTTTGGATATATACCCAGAAGTGGAATTGCTGGATCATATGGTAGTTCTGTTTTTACTTTTCTGAGGAACCTCCATGCTGTTTTCTACATGGTTGCTCCAATTTACATTCCCAACAACAGTGAACAAAGGCTCTCTTCTCTCCACATCCTCACCAACACTTGTTATCTCTTGTCTTTTTGATAATAGCTGTTCTAACAGGTGTCACGTGCTATCTCATCATGCTTTTGATTTGCATTTCCCTGATGATTAGTGATGTTGAGCACCTTTTAATGTGCTTGTTGGTCGTTTGCATGTCTTCTTTATAAAAATGTCTGTTCAGTTCATCTGACTATTTTTCAGTCAAATTGTTTGTTTTTTTGCTTTTGAGTATGTGAGTTCTTTACATATTCAGCTATAACATGAATAAGATCTGAGGATCTAATGTATAACGTGGCAACTATAGATGATAACACTGTATTATATAGTTGAAATTTGCTAAGAGAGTAGAACTTAAATATTCTCACCAAATATTTATATAATATATATAAATATATATAAATAAATATATTTATAAAGAGACAGAGAGAGACTAAGACTTTCACATCCATGTGAAAAAGGATGAATTTTTTTTATAACTAATTCTTTTTAAACTGCAACTGCAAATAACAAAGGAAAAAAAAAAACAAATAAAAGGTAATTTTTTTAGCTTTATTTCCTTTCAAAATAATTTCAATTTTCACTAAGAAGCCATAAAGGACTTAGAAGCAAATTGCATACATTTATTCATGGGCTAAGGAAAGTTTTTCTTTGTACTACACAATGATAGGAAACTCTAGGAAAAGATTAATAGATGTGATACATGAAAAAATATGTATGTATATACCCATGCATGTATATACAAGTGTCTTAGTCAGTTTGGACTGATATAACAAATTACTATAGAGTGGGTGACATAAACAACAAGTATTTATTTCTCACAGCTCTAGAGGCTGGAAGTGTAAGATCATGGTGCCAATGTGATTGGGTTTTGGTGAGAGCCCTCTTCAGGGTGGCAGAAAGCTGACTTCTAGCTGTGTCCTCACAAAGTAGAGAAAGAATGAGCTAGTTCTCTGGCCCATTCTTATAAGGACATTAATCCCATTCATGAGGGTGCTACCATCATGACCTAACTACCTCTCAAAGGCCCCACCTCCAAATACCATCACGTTAGGAATTAGATTTCAACATATGAATTTTGGGGACCCACAAACATTTGGTCCATATGTACACACATAAGTACATTGATATATGTGTGTTCATGTATATAAATATATGAATATACATATATAAGTGGAAACAAATTAAAAGACCAAAAATCTCTGAAAATACTTTGAAACCTATGTTTTCGCAAAGTGCCAATAGCCATAATTAGTCCCCATATGTGTAAATTGTGTGTGACGCAACTCCAAGTGACAAAATTTGCATTCATAGTGCTTGTAGATTTGTAGGTGTGAATATTGTAGATTTGTAGACTTGACCATTTGCTGGTAGATTGCAGGCAGTGAGGTGTCCTAAAGATGGCCTGATTTTTCTAATTGAGACAATGTGCTATTTGGGGGAATGATTGTTGATCCTGCCAGAGGAGAGAATACAGACCAATTCTTACCATGTACAACATTGTTATACTCAATTTTACCTCATTTGCCAGTTGAAATTATACAAACAATATAATGTGCTTCTGTTCGAGGAAATATTTACAAATATCAGGTTCTGCTGTGTCCTGAGTCAAGTTCTCCAGCAACAGCAAGGCCACAGCCCAGCCTGTAAGCATTTCAGAAAGCTGCCTGCCATTTAACATCCTAAATAAAAAGAAAAAAATTATAAAAATGGAAATAAAAATAGCACCTCATCTGATGAAATTGAATTCAATGTCACAGTTACTAAAGTACAGTCATGTGTCACTTAACGACAGGGATACATTCTGAGAAATGTGCTGTTAGGCAATTTCATCGTTGTGCGAACATCATAGAGTGTACTGAAGGGGAACAAAATTTGCCAAACCAAAATGTATCTTGTTAACATGAGGATTATTTTAGGCTGATTATTTTTAAGAAACAAAAGATTTAGAAAGTTTTTCTTATTACCTCCCCCTTAACTGCCTACAAGAATTCAGATTAAAAAAACTGTCTCAGAAAGTGAGCTATCGCCTTAGCATAGCGTGAACTAGGTGGTAGACAGGGAGGAACCTAGAAAAGCCTGTTTGTTGGGCTCCCCTCTGTGTTCTGTTTCCGTGTGGCCACTTGTTTTCCAAATATTTGCTTCTTTTCACCTACCTGTGAATTACGTTCCTACACTTAGAAGTCCCTGACTCTCCCTACTCCCAGCATCTTCTTTTGTCTTTAGCTGAGGATGGTGTTTAAGGTGAGGACTTCGCCATTTTGGCCAGTTACTCAATTTTCCTGGGTTTCTCTCACGTGTATGTGTTACTAGATTTTGTTTGTTTTTCTCCTGTTAATCTGTCTCCTGTCAATTTAATTCTTAGACCAGCCAGAAGAACCTAGACGGATAGAGGAAAATTTCTTCCTCCCCTACAGTACTTACATAAACCTAGATGGTATAGCCTAACACACAGCTAGGCTATATGGTACCAATCTTATGAGACTATCGTCGTATATGCTGTCTGTCATTGAACGAAATGTCACTATGCAATGCATGACTGTAATACAAACAAAAATATGAGATGCTATTTTATTGCTATCAAAATGAAAAGTTAAAAATAATAAATTTCCTAGTATTTTCATGGAGGCAGGAAATTGCTAATCTCCAATGTCATTAATGCTTGTTAAATTGCTTTTTCTTCTCAAAACAAATTTGGTAATATTTCAAAATTCTTAAAAATATCACCATTTTACTTCTAGGGTTTCACCATAATAAAATAATATTCAGAGATATAAACAAAGGTGTATATACAACAGTTTTCATCCTACTATCGTTTTTAATAGCAAAATATATAAAAATAAATGATTAAAAATAAGAATATTTACCAAGTGGATTATTTTCAACACATTTCCAAGTTTAAAAAGGAAGGAAAAATATATGAATATGATTCTACATTACATTTTAATTAATATACATAATATATTTAATTTATGTAATAGATTATATAATCTATAACCTATATAATCTCTTATCTGTTAGACCTAAAATGTTATATATTATATATTATTTATCATATAAGATATACTGTATATTATATTAATATTCTATATAATGTAATATATGATATATAAGCCATTATATATCATATTCTACATAATTTACTATAACTGATTATATTATAAATTTACTAAACATAGTATATAATCAAATGTGATTTTATTATATAACATTTCTTATATTTAGCTTCTGCTATGGACTGAATTCTTTGTCCTTCCAAAATTTATATGTTGACACTCTGACCTGCACTGTGACTGTATTTGGAGATATGTTCTTTAAGGAAGTAATTCAAGTTAAATGAGGTCATAAAGGTAGGGGTCTGATCTGACAACTTTAGTGTCCTCATAAGAAGAGACACCAGAGAGCTCACTCTTGCTGTCTCTGAGCGCACACAGAGAAAAGGCCATGTGAGCACACAGCGAGACGTTGGCCTCAGCAAGCCAGGAAGACAACCCTCACCAAGAACCCAGTCTGCCAGCACCTTGGTCTTAGACTTCCCAGCCTCCAGAACTGTGAGGAATAAACTTCTGTTGTTTAAACCACCCAGTCTATGGTATTTTGTTATGCTAGCCCAGGCTGACTAAGCTTCTTCCAGATTTTCAAATTTTCTACATTTTTAATTTTTGGAACGCTTTTTGGTTGTTTGAAGTAGTGGGTTGTTTGCAGCATTTATATGCTCTAGCAGCAGTCTCAGAATATCAAATAAAGGTAGGTTGAAGAATAAAGGCATTTATTCTCTCAGTCAGTCAGAAGTCAGTTCTCAGTTTAACAGAAGCAGTTCCAGTCTTAGTCCAGTGGCTCAGTAATATGATGAAGGACCTAGTCTCTTCTCACCTTTCCCCGCTGCCATCCTCAGAAGATTGTTTAACCTAATAGTTGAAAGACAGTTTCTATGATCAGGTTCTTATTAGATATCACACAGAACAAGAAGAAGGGAGATAAAAAGAATCATTGTTTTTTGTGGCCATAAGCTAAGTCATATTCCTACCTAAAATAAGACAATCAGTCGCAATGGGCTTTGGGATCATCATGATTGTTTGACTAATAAACACTTATACCTTGGGTCTTGGCCCACATCCAAAAATTATGTTCTATTGATAAAGAAAAGAATTGGGGTTCAGCTAACACCATTATTTGAAGTGAATCTAACATCATATCACATTTTCAATTCTAGCTCACTGTCAGGATGGCTGCCAACAAAATAACATCAGCACTTCGACGAACATGACTTAGACTTAGACTTAGACAAGAGTTAAAATCAAAGGAGCTTTTTTTATATTGTTGCAAAATGGAAGCTCTGTGAGAATGTTCCAAACAGGACTAGTTTCTGTTCACACCAGTTTGATAAGGGACCTGCCAACCTGTTGTGGACGCTGTGGTCCCCATTCTCCCTGAAGGATAGAGGCACACATTCCCCAGCTGTCAGGAGCATTTGTTCAAAATGATAATCATATAAAACTATATTTGTTCTCAGGGTTTCCCTACAATTTCCTATTTCCAAATTATTAAATAAATCAGAATATATTTTTGCTACCATATGAGTTAAAAAAAAAGAATATTTTACAGTTGGCATGAGGTTACTTTTCTGAAACAAAAACATTTAATGTTCTATATAGTTTAGTTTTATTAGTGTAAACTGTCACCCCAAACATTCATAACAGTCTTTTATATCTATAAATCACTTGCGGAAATGAGGGACAGGTGGCTGAGGTCCAGGTATGGCAAAACCCAGCATAGGAAAAAGAAAACACTCCTACAAAATGTGGTAGGCAGAATAACAGTCCTTCAAAGATGTCTGTATCCTACTCCCTGGAACCTGTGAATATGTGATCTTCCGTGGCAAAGAGGAATTAGGGTAGCAGATGGAATAAAAATTGCTAAATCAGTTGACCTTAAAATAAAAAGAATATCCTGGATTATCTGGGCAGACTCAATGTATTCATCATGGCCCTTTGAAGTGGAAGAGGGAGGCTGAAGAGGACGTCAGAGTGATGAATGTGAGGTCTCAACCCACTCTTGCTGGCTTTGAAGATGGAGGAAGGATGCCAGGAGCCAAGGAATTTGGGCCGCCTCTAGAAGCTGGAAAGTGCAAGGAATCTCTCTCTCCCCTAGAGCCACTAGAAAGGAATGCAGCCCAGCTGACATCTGTGAGACTTCTGACTTCCAGAACTATGAGATACTAAATTTATGTTGTCTTAAGTCACTATGTTCGTGGTAATTTGTTATGGCAGCAATAGAAAACTAATACAGAAGGCTTGATGCAGTTGGGTTAGAGATTGAACCCACTAGAATGCAAGGGCTCAAGAATACACAGAAATCCAAGGAAGAGCATGAAGTTCACCAGAGAAAAGAAGCAGAGGAATTGAACAATTTTTAGATGTATCTCAAAAGGTAAGTGAACCTTAACATTAACATCTAGATTTAGCCATAAAAGAAGATCCTGCTTCTGATGCTATTGTGACTGTTGCTATTGTTACTGCTGGTGCACTGCCTGACTTTGGACACTCATATTTGCATTTTACCCAATTCAGGGTTTGTGTTCATGAGCCTATGTTTATGCCACTCTCTGAAACCAATCTCAAAGCTATAATTTCTCTTTGGCCGTGTCTTCCACAAAGACCACAGCCCAGTTCATCTTCTAAAGCTGCAGTTCTCAAACTGGAGTGTTCTAAAAATAGAGACATTCATAGGCTAGCCTGGGGATAAGCAAGATCATACAATCTCCATAAATAATTGTCAAGAAATATCAGTTTTACTCAAAGACCTCAGGGGAATTTTTTTAACATTATAATTGGGCAAAATTACAGAAATCTACTTTTCTGGTTCAGCCAATCTTGTCCTTTTTTTTCCATGAATATACCAATATTTATATGCAATCATGTATTGAAAGATTGGAAATTTTTGTACTCTCAAAGAATCACATGGCAGCAGTGACATTAGTACTGTAGTCTTGATTCAGCCAGAATGAATTATGTTATTTCACTGGTTGTCATAGCTAATCCTAGTCCCCACCCCCAAACCCGGTCTAATGAGCTTGAAAAAGGGAGACAAATACTTCTGGAATTTTTTTTTAGTTTATCATTTTATAAACCAGTGTTATTATTTTCCTTCATGTAAGATCTCTTGATGACAAGGCACAGAAGTTGTATGATATATTTACATGTACATACATGTACACATAACAGACGTGCACACACACATGTTGTCCACAAATCAATTCAGAACTCAATGACAATTATACTCTATCAAATTTTTTATTAAAAAATAATTGAATATTCAATATTTTACTGAAATATTGATAAATTTGTCTTTATTATGTTTTTCTTTATTTTTACTTTTTAAAACTAGAGTATTCTTAAAATTATATTTTCAACTGGGATCATAGATAAGAAATTAAGACTGGAAGTTTGAGAAAATGAGGGCTCAGTATGAATGTATTCAAATGAATTAGGGAATCATTTAAAATGATTTAAAATCACTTAGGGTTGAAATAAGCATTCTGTGTCTCTCTAATGGAAGAAATGAACTTTACAATGAATCTCTCAACACTACCACAACTACAGTTAGTGAATTTGTAGAAGCAGCAGTTAATCTAAATAGCATAATTTAGATTTTTACTAAATATATGTACTTTATTACTAAGGAGATGCAAATCTTTTTAGTTCAATAGAAGTGATATTGTGCAACTTCTGGGCCTTGTTGTCAAGAGATCTTACAGCTGTTATTCTACTCCTCTTGGAAGTTTGCCTTGAGATCACCATATATAGAAGCCATAACTTGCCTAATGCAAGAGAAGAAGCCACATGGAGCAGGCAAATTGACTCAGCTGGCTCCCTCCAGAGCAACTATCTGACAGCAACATCAACTTCAAGATACATGAAGGGGTCCATCTTAGATTACTGAGTCCCAATAAAGATGTCAAATCTACAGTTGCATGAATGACCCTAGGCAAAACTAGCAGAAGCTTTGCCTCGCTGAGCCTAACCCAAGCTGACCTTCAGAATCCTGATCAAATAGTTTCTATTTAAGTTTCCAAGTTTGGGCATTGTTTTGTTACACAGCAATAGATAACTGATACAATATTTTATTACCAAGTGTGCTGATGTCTACTCATGAGACATCAAAAACTTATGAGAACATGCTACAATAAATCAATTGACATCTTTAACATTTAGCTTGGAGATTTCCTCACTCAGATTCACAAGTTCACGAGAAGGAATTTTTTATCTTCCAATCTACTACAGATGACAGTTTTGACAATTTTTTTCACAACTACATAACATGCATCACCTGTTTTCCAGTCTCAATTAGCATTTTTCTCTCTATTTTTCTTTTTTCTTTTTTTTTTTTTTGTGAGGAAGATCAGCCTTGAGCTAACATCCATGCCAATCCTCCTCTTTTTGCTGAGGAAGACAGGCCCTGAGCTAACATCTATTGCCAATCCTCTTCTTTTTTTTTCCCTTTTTCTCCCCAAAGCCCCAGTAGATAGTTGTATGTCATAGTTGCACATCCTTCTAGTTGCTGTATGTGGGACGCTGCCTCAGCATGGCTGGACAAGTGGTATGTTGGTGCGCGCCTGGGATCTGAACCCGAGCTGCCAGTAGCAGAACGCACGCACTTAACTGCTAAGCCACGGGGCCGGCCCCTCTCTCTATTTTTCAAGTGCCCACCACCAATTTGTTTGCCATATCTCTAGCCTTGCAATTTTTCCAACCTATTCCCACCATGCTGCCTCAAAGTCAATGCCGCTTGTTTGGGGTTTTTGTTATGGCACTCTCTTACATCTAGGTACGAATGTCTGTATCAGTTATCTAGTGATGCCTAATAAACCACGCCAAATGTAATGGATCAAAGCAAACTATTTCATTTGCTCACTATTCTGTCAGCAATTTGGGCTGGACCTAGATGGACAATTCATCTACTGGTCTTGCCTGTGTTGCCATACACAGCCATAATCACCTGATATTTGACTGGGGCTGGATGGGCTGTAGTAGCTTCACTCACATAACTGGCAGATGATGCTGGGTGCAGGTCAAGGGGGCCTCTGCTGGAAAATTCCGACTCTGTTCCGTGTGACTTTTCATGCTCCAGTAGGCTAGACCAGACTTTTTAATATAACACACTCAGGGCTGCATTCAAGGAAGATAAAAGCAGAAGCTGGGTGCCACTTGAGCTCATGCTCATTCTGTCATAAACTAGTGGTCAAAGCTCATCATAAGACCAGTTCTGATTTAATGAATGGTGTAGTAGGTTGGATGATGGCCTCTCAAAAAATACGTTCACGTCCTCATAACCAGACTCTGTTTATGTTACCTTATTTGGAAAAAGGGTCTTTGCAGAAGTAATTAAATTAAAGGATCTTGTGATGAGACCATCCCGGATATGCCCAGGGAGGCCCTAAATCCAATGACAAGGGCCCTTAGACAGAAGAGGAGAGGACACAGACAGAGAAGAGGAGAGGCCATGTGAGGGTAGAGGAAGAGATTGGAATGAAGCAGCCACAAAAGAATGCTGATAGCCACCAGAAGCTGGAAGAGGCAAGGTAAGATTATCCTCTAGAGCCTTCAGAAGGAGTGTGCCTCTGCTGACAGCTTGATTTTAGACTTCTGACCTCCAGAAACATGAGAGAATATATTTTTGTTGTCTAAGTCTCCAAATTTATGGTAATTTGCTACCATGCCCACAGAATACAACCTATACTTCCTGATGGGAGGTGTAAGTAGCAAAGCCACTTTGCAAAGGGGTAGACATGGAAATGGGAGGAATTATTGCAGACATATTTGAAAACAGTCTATTACATATATGAAACCATTGCTCTTGCAGCAACATTTAAAAGTTATTTTCATTAAAAATGGAAAGTTGAATGAAAATCAGAATTTGTTCAACTAAAATGAAAGATGCTTTGCATAGAAATAATATATTTACAAGTACAATTCAATGAGCAAATTTTTTAAAGGCTCATATTTTGTTATTTATTAGTTTCACAATCTTCTATGAAAAGCTTATGAAATAAGAGAAAATTTGGTTAGTTTTTTGGTTTTTATAGACTAATAAGTTTTGCACAAAAAAGCAGCATAACTGAAAAAGATGATCTTATTTTAAAAAGTTGATGATGCATTTAAATGACCTTTAAAGGTATACTTGAGCTATTGATTGAAAGATAGTTCCTCATCTCATAGTAGCTATTACATTTATATTTTGTTTATATTTATAATGATAGTCTCTACAGAATAATTAATTTGCAAATTGCATTATGGAAAAATAGATGTTGAAGATATTTTAACAACATATGTGAATTTTTTTAGCAATCAAAATTGACCATTAAAAAAATAATAATAATAAATGCTGGAACCGTGCCCAGATGGAGCTACATCTGTGGGGAGCCAAAGAGTGTGAGTGGCATTTCAAAGCAAATTTTTTGTAAACACAAATTATTGCCTGCATTAATCACCAATGATGTCTCAGAGGTATTGTCTCTTAGTTATCACAAGGCAGTCAATGGAATGATAAAATTGGAAGTTTTCTGCAAAGAAAAACCAGTAGTTTTAACATTTATGTTTGAAAAATATTTATAATAAGGTAGAAAGGATATTTGCAAAGGCCTTGCCACACCCTGACAGTACATAGAAGGTGCTGACAGTTTTCTGAACCCAGAGTTAAATTCTTGTTGATGATTTAGTTTCTTCCTTCAGAAGGGAAAAAAAAAATGAGATGCAAAGGACTTTAATGCCCAATTAATGGAATGAATTCAGTCTTTGCCTTAATGAACAACGCATCACAAAGTTGGATAGCTTTGTGGATATGTTTCCAAGGTTTAATACTCCTGAAAAGTAATTTCATGGCAAAAACTATAAAGATTTTTATGGCATAAAACAAAACTAAAAAAACAAGAGGCAACAAAACTGCAAAAACAATAAAGTATCAGAACTGGATGAGGAGAAATGATTATGGGGATTGTGACCTGATTGGAACTCTTAATTCATTTGTATGTGCTTTAAATTATAGCTTCAATGGGAAGGTAAACAAGAACATCACCAATTATTTTTCATCATTGGAAAAACATTTTGATGAATATTGCCTTGAAGCACTCAGGAAGACTGACCAGTGGATCAAAAACTGGTTCAGTCCACCATATAGCAAACAATTTTGCATTTCCCTCTTCACTCCCACCACTCCCAAATATAAAATTTCCACTAATGTTTCATTTATTGGTCAGTTTCTCAGGGATCCCACCTTAGTAATTACCTGATCATATTGAATGAGAAAATAACTGTTATTACTAATGTAAGGCTAAGTTATCAAAATACGAAAACGTTGCAATGAAAAACACTTGCTAAAATGATGTCACCTATTATAATCCCAGCTCATTTTTTTTAGTTGATACATTCAATGTAACAGCTGATCTTCCTTTTACTATTAAGATAAGTAAGAAACATCCCACCATTTGTTAACTTAAAACACTATATATCAAAACAAATATCGTATGTTTTTCATGAAAAACTTCAAACAGAACCATCCAGTTTGCAATACTCGTAAAGATGTTATGTCGCCAGATTCACCACACTTGAGTTCACTTACCCCTCAGCCACTTAGGTTTGAGAAGTTTGAGACATACTGTTCTAAGACATGTTTGTCAACACAGCTATATTGTGTTTTTGTCAAACCATATTTTTGGAGGCACATTTCTGGCCTCATCTGTTCTATGGACAACCAACAATTTACTCTGAGGTTGTTTAGGTTGTTGTATTTATATCAGCCCCATAAGTTTGAGGGAAGAAAGGGATCATTAATAGATATGATTTCAGGAGAAATTTCATCATTTCTGAAACTCTAACTTCTTTCACTTTAGCAGTTTGTCTTGACAACTTATCATCTGCTTATTCGATGCAGCCACTGTGTATATTAGCAATGGGGTTAAAAACTCCCTTCCTCGGCACATCAAAGGCTGACATATCCATAAATAAAAAATATCTTATCCATTCCTTTCTCCACCCATCCACACACACTCACCTTTGGATAGCATTTACAGATCAAAATTAATTAACAGTTAAAGCTGATGGTCTTATGAGAAGTTCACTGATGACTCTATGAAATCCAGTCTTTCACCAGGCTTCATGTCAGAACTGTTATTACTACCCAGCTCTTTTTGCTTTCCTTAAAACTCCTTGGATTTGAGGCTTAACTTTTATCAGTTAATTTAATGGCCTCTTTAAACTTTCATTAACTCCAAGAAGGACACACTCATACTTTTTATGCAGTTTGTGGCTTTACCTAGATTATAAGTATTGTAGTGTCTTCATACCTTCAAAAGGCTCATGTTAAAATAAACGCTAATTCAGCCCTTCATGTACTATTAAATTTTCTATATGTGAGTTGGAAGGGTTTTGTTTGCTGCATTTTGATAAATAAAAGAACAGTATGCACCATATATCAGTTTAGTCTTTGGCATTTTCCATTTAGTATTTCTAGAAATGTTGGAATTTTATTAATATAAAGAGGTAGTACTCAGTTGGAAACGTCAAAACTATTTTTATTGAAGAGATGATCAATTCCTAGTGGCATTGCTACAAATTGCCAAAGGGTTTGTTTATTTATTCAATGTATAATACATTTAAGATATGTGACTTTTCAAATAGTACATTGTTCTTAAGAACACTATTTAATCAGAGATATGTGAATCTCAGCTGCTATCTTCTAAAAGTACACCAAAAAGAATAGAGAAATTGTTATCTGTAGTCAAATTTCAATTTGTTGGAACTGTTATCTTGTCAACATATTACTACTGTGGCTCGCTTCACATTCTTCTAGACAAAGTCTTTCTGGCACTATCAATTTCTCTACTCTTTTGAAGAACCTGAATGTAAAAGATATAAAATTCAAGTCATCTAATATGGTTTTGACATGTGCATATATGCACATCTATGGTTTTATCTATTTTAATTATATTTATCTATTTTTACATAATTGACCTTTATACAATGAAAGAT
Organism: Diceros bicornis minor; assembly: GCF_020826845.1. Taxonomy (NCBI): domain Eukaryota; kingdom Metazoa; phylum Chordata; class Mammalia; order Perissodactyla; family Rhinocerotidae; genus Diceros; species Diceros bicornis. The sequence goes on along the minus strand of NC_080747.1, from coordinate 25,502,466 downwards.
CCCTTGATTCTCAAAGTTCCATATATTTGGTATATTTGTTTCATGTGTTGACATGACAAGCAACAATCTATTTCCTTACAATAGACATTGTTACATAGTTTTCTAAAAATAAATCATAACAGTAAAACTCAAAGGAAATTTGACCCTTTGACGGACGTGATGTATCCATTGTGTGAGCTTTCAGTATTTCCTTGATAAATGTAAAGGTTTATTAAGTGAGCTGCTGTAGGATAAAAGAATCACAAAGTTTGTTTTGCTTATATTTTTTAATTCAAATCTCCCTGAGACAATGTGTAAGTTTGTTCAGTCATTCAGTAAATATTTATTGTGTGCCTACCACATGTCAGGCACTCTTCCAGGGACTAGAGATCCACAGTAAACCAAACCAAAATCGCTGTTCTAATGGATTTTACCCTCATGTGTATTAGGGGAAGGGAGAATTAGATAGAAAAATTAGATATGTGAACAACTTGATAATGTTTCAGTTGTTGATATAAAATAAGTCATGATAAGGGAGATAGTGGTACCTGGGTGAGTGTCTCTAATTGATATATGGTGTCAAGGGAGGGAGGCCTCTGATAAGGTGACATTTCAGTAGAGATTTAAAGTAAGTAAGAGAATGAGCCCTGCAGATAATCCTGTCAAAGAGTGTTCCAGGCACAGCTGGTGCAGTAATGCAAAGGGAAGAAATAGGATCTTGCTTATCATTGTCAAGGAATAGTAAGAGGACTGTGTGCCTAGGGTGTTTTATTTTTATTTTTTTACCATCAGTGTTTGGATTTAATAATAATGCTTTATATTTAAGAACATTTAAAAATTTACCAAGAGTTTGCATATATTATTGTGTGGATTCACACTAAATGCTTGAAATATCATTGGGAATTATCATCCCGACATTACAAGGGAAGACACTGAAGTCCAAAGAATTCAGGGTCTCTACCTCAATTCTCACAACTGTTGAGGGCTAAGCTGGAACTGGAATCCAAATCTCCTGATTCCTGGCACATTTTTCTCCCCATTATTTTTTATTCTGCATCACAGACTAGACTGGGCCTTTATTACTCTCTGAAATACCCAACCCAAGACTCGAGAATTTAGAAATAAAACCTGGAACAAAACCTCTATTGAAAAGTTCATGCCTTGAAGCAACCACAGTGACCATCTGCTGAAATTTTCTCATTTTAGAGAGGGAGAAACTAAGGCCAACAGATACATATTACTGAAGCTTATTAGGCACTTGAATTTAAGTGTTTTTCTTTTAAGAGGTAGCATATTCATTGATCTTAGATAAGAAATATTATCAACTGTCATTCAATCGTTAATTGATATGAGACTTTAATATTATTTGAGTCCAAATACCCAGGAGATATCAGAACATCTATTTAGCATCCTCTCAGCCTATGATACATATCTTCCTACCAGTCCTTTATTCCTTTTATATCCTCTACCTGGAGTACATTTTCATTCTCTCCATCTACAAAAGTTTTTCTGTTGTTTGAGACAACATTCTTGGTAACACTGCCAATCATATCTGTCTCATAGAGTTCAGAATGGTTTAATGCTTGTGTTTACTACTCATTTTGCAGCTGATATGCTCTTTTTTATTGTCAGTTAATATTTAAATGTATCTGTCCTGACATCCCGAGACAATACAAATGATAAACTTTTATGGACTGTTTGTATTTCCAGCCTCTTTATCTTGTACACACACACAAACGTACATATACTTATGCATATATGCATATGAATATATGATAATCACTTAACAAAAATGGATGGTGGTGATGATGATGATAAAAAAAAAGAATGCTTTAAATTAGAATGACTGATTATATAAAATTTATGGTTCTTATGGACTCTTCACCTTCCAGAATCTTATAATTTTAGTGTCCATTCTAAGTTAAATTTACAAGTTTAGTGTCCATTTCAAACCAAATGCTTACTAATCTCTCTCTGGGGGTATGGAAAAAAAAGAAAGTTAAAAGTGTAGTGTCTAAAAGCTTTGTTTTTTTTTAAATCAATTTTCAAGTGCTCAAGTAATACTTAAGTATATTATTCTTTAAAAATTAAAATATCAGAGGGCCAGCCTAGCGGTGCAAGTGGTTAGGTGCACGTGTTCTGCTTCAGTGGCCTGGGGTTCACTGGTTCGGATCCCGGGCGTGCACTGACGCACCACTTGGCAAGCCACGGGGCGGCGTCCCATACAAAGTGGAGGAAGATGGGCACGGATGTTAGCCCAGGGCCAGACTTCCTCAGCAAAAAAAGAGGAGGATTGGCAGATGTTAGCATAGGGCTGATCTCCTCACCAAAAAAAAAGAAAAACATTTAAAAAATAAGAAAGAGAAATTCAAAAAAAAAAGAGAAAAAATTAAAATAGAAATAAATCTGTTCTCCTCTGTCTTCCACTTGCAATCTCAGACTTCTCTCCATTTTTCTACCACTGGCCCTGCTCCGCATGGGTTAGCTCAGTATTCTTCCTGAGGTCTTTCTCTGCAGTTACACGCATATTCATGCATTCACAGGCTCATCCTTACTATTTGGGTTTTTGATAAATAGGTAGATAGATGGTAGATAGATAGATAGATAGCTAGATAGATGTAAAATGTTTATATATAAAATGTTTATATAACATAAAAAATATCACTGTTATGTATTTTCCTGCTATTTTTTTACACACTATTTCTTGAAAATATTCTATGCTTGTACATACTGATGTACATCATTCTTGTTAAATACCGCACAATATCGCACAGTAAGGAATACTATGGTGAGTGTATTTAGTCATTCTCTTAAAGAAGAAATTTAGGATGTTTCAAGGACTTCCTTTATAGTAAGAATCAGAGAATTTTCCTCCTTGACACTCTCTGAAGCTCTCCCTTATTAGTTAGCTAAGCATTAACAGTTCCTTTACCAGTTGGACCCTTACACTCTCTAATTATGTCTCAAAGGTTTAATAAACTGGCAGACAGAGGGAAATCATTTTCATACTTATTCCAAAAATTCTTTAAGGAACAGGTACTATACATTGCTTTATACATTCAAGGAATCAACTCTTAAACCAAGATTTTTTTAGGAATTGGAAAGGAGTAACATAACTTTATAGCCAGATTTTTACTAAGAAAAAGAAAGTTTTGGGGCTGGCCCCGTGGCTTAGCAGTTAAGTATGCGTGCTCTGCTATTGGCGGCCCAGGTTCGGATCCTGGGCGCGCACCGATGCACCACTTCTCCGGCCATGCTGAGGCCGTGTCCCACATATAGCAACTAGAAGGATGTGCAACTATGACATACAACTATCTACTGGGGCTTTGGGGAAAAAAAAAAAAAAAAAAAGGAGGAGGATTGGCAATAGATATTAGCTCAGAGCTAGTCTTCCTCAACAAAAAGAGGATTAGCATGGATGTTAGCTCAGGGCTGATCTTCCTCACAAAAAAATAAATAAATAAATAAAACTTTTAATAAAAAAAAGAAAATTTTTCATCGCATATGTAAGCATCAAGGTGATAATTCAAAATACAAATGAATTCAAAGAAATGTGAAAAAAACTAGCAATCGTTTTCTGATCATCAGTGAATCATAGGGAAATAACAATTTGTCTTTTATTGAACAGCTTCCTCTTGATATAAGTAACTCAATACATGGAAATTGACTAGAGACTCAGGTATTCAGGTAAACAAAAATGTTTTGGTTTTAAGTGTGGATACAGAGGGCACATATTCAAAGAGAAAAACTAAGTTAAATGTTGCCCAAGGTGCATTACAGGAAGGGTATCAAGAAATAGCTCTGGATCTGCTTTGGAAGGATAATTTTTTACAACTTAGAATGTTGAGTGACAGAAATCTGAAACCATGGTTAGTGCCTGCTGCAGTCATAGTTCTGAGCCAGACAGCACCACACAAAAAGCATTAAATGAGGAAGAAACCAATAGATAAAGCAAAGCGTGCACTAAACTTAGTATTTCAAAAGACAGATGAAACCAGAATGACAAAAGTTCTATCCCGAGAAAATAGCACAGAAGCCTAAAATGGGATTTGGATAGGTTAAAATGTAGCAAAGTAATCTTAAGAATTTATAATTCCTAGCTGAATCTATGGCTCAAGATAGTGCTTTAGAAACATAGAATCCTTCAACCAATTGAATAAAATGAAATATAAAGAATGAAATGTTATTTTAAATAGAGGTAAAAAAAAAAAAGAGAGAGAGAGAGAGAGATTATTTTGGAGGAAAAAACAAAGCCCTAGAGAAATTATAGACCAAATAGCTTTACTTTTTCTCCTTAAGTATGGTGGACAACCTATAACATAAAAAGACTTTAAATCACAAGAGCATCTCAAATATGCTTGCCTCGGTGTATAAGTGCTAAATGAACCACACTGTTTGACACACATTGGGGAAAAAAATAACAATAGTTACCTCAGGCAATCCTGTGACAGCACCACAACACACACATCTGATATAGTATAATATAGTTGACATTACATTATGGGTAACAAGCCTGGTTTGTATTAGATAAAAAGAATAATGGCTAGCCAGCCCTGATGGTCTAATGTTTAAAGATCCACACTCTCCACCTCAGCAGCCTGGGTTCGGGTTCATTGCCCCCTTGCGGAACACACCATCCATCTGTCAGTTGCCATGCTGTGGCTGCAGCTCACATAGGAGACTAGAAGGACTTACAACTAGGATATATGACCATGGACTGGGGCTTTGGGGAGAAGAAAAAAGAAAGAGGAAGATTGGCAACAGATGTTAGCTCAAAGCGAACACTTCCCTGCAAAAAAAAAAAAAAGAAGAAGAAGAAGGAGAAGAATGGCCATGACATTGCTGAATATGTGTTAGCAATACGCTAGGCATTGTGCAGAGATGTACTCATTTAATCATCACAACAACCACATGAGGAGATGTTATTAACCCCGTTTTTTAGATGAGAAAATTATAGCATAGAAAGAAAAACAAGAGAGAAGACAAGGGATAGAAAGAAAGCTAGAGAGCCAGAAAAAAGGCGGATTAATGTTCAAAGATCCATGAATGCTGAAATAATTTTTTTTGGCTATTCCTTCAAGGTTGATACATTCCAAGATGGTTGTCCCGCTTCCAAACTGCTCATAAAATATGTCACTACGTAGAAATTTAATTAATTCAGTTCTAGGGAGACTCTCATTTAAAGGCATTTACTGAAAAGTGAGCCATTTATTGATTTTTGGAAATAACCGCTAGAAATTAAATATCCAGATCACAAAAGGAGTAACCAGGGATTGATATCAATATTTGTCAAAACATATTCATGAGAATCACTGTGATTTGTCAAAATTCCATGCGGCTTTTCACTGATAAGCAGTTAGCTGAGCTCTTCATATTTCTCTGATAAAGTTTAAAAGCTCAATTTAAAGGAAGAAAGATCTAAACTAGAGATCTAGGAGTTCCTTAAAATGATGGCCTATTGCAATCTGATATTTAGCTTATATCTACAACTAGATTTTTCTGAAATTAAGGCAATAAGATATTGCTTTATATTTAGGAGAAGAAAAAGTCTACTTGAAATATATCTCAAGATTCCTCCCTGACAATCATTTCCCTGCCTTTCCTTTTTCTTTCCCACTTTTTGTGAAGAAAAGTTGTACTTTCCATGAAAAGGTCAATTTAAACCAATGACATATACTTCACTTACATATGGTTTTCTTCCTTTTTGTGAATAATGCAAATATTAGTAAATATAAATTCTATATAGATGTTTGATAATATTTTCATCAGCAAATTATTCTAAATACACTATTAGCTCAGAGATACCCTTCTCTATGTCTCTGTGCAATTTGAAGAAATCTTGAAGTACAGACCATCATACGACATTTTAAAAAACCAAAACTTGTGATTGGGAAAATGGGCAATTATGATTGAAACATTAGGAGAATCAGCTATGCCAGTGTGGTGAAAAATAACTCTCTTGTTTAGGGCTATTCCTCATACTAACTCCAATAGCTCTGTCATTAGCTTTGCTTGTTCATTTTTAAAACTTGCTGCTAGAGCATTCTTACTCAGGGAATTGTTCAATCATCAAGGCACCTATATTATTGTCCAATCATGAAGGCACTTAAATTATTTTAATTTCCTGCATATTTTTCTTTATAATCAAAATAATTATAGACTAAAAAATTAGCTTAAGTTGACATTATCACACTTGCTTGGGTAAACATTGCCCAATTATTTCCTATTTGCCCTATACAACTTTACTTCTTTTTTTTTTCTTTTTTTCTCTGGGCAAGAAAATAAAAAGTATTTTATAAGTAAGATAAACAGAATCAGGAGCTTTTTTTCACACTATGCATATCGTGTTAATTGAAACTGAGCCTACCCCATTTCTTGTATACTGTCTAGTTAGCCATCATTAATATAGGTTCTTATTTTCTGGTTACCTGTGACCCTTGTGAATTACCCTCTAAATACGTTTCATGATCCTATTCTACAATGTAGAATAATTTGGGATCCAAGGTTTTTCCCCATTCTGAGTTCCCCTTTTGATTTCATGGGTTTTATTAATAAAAAAGAAATTACTTTTAATTTGAGCAAAATGTCTCAGAGAATGATTCAGTTTTTTCCTAAGATACCTTGTAAAGTGTTCTGACAGGCAGTAAATTCTCCACTAGTCACAAAATAACAGTTCCCCTGACTCATATTCAGTCACAAGGGTGTAGTTTTCCATTTACCCAGTTTGTTACATAGTACACATATTGGAAACTCATTTTTGTTTAATGTGATGTAAACTGGTCTCACTAGGAAGTATCTTCATTCTGAGAACTCTGCACTCTTGTTTGTCTGCCTAGACAAGTTAATCTGATTGTAATCATGTTACTTATCTTTTAATTTCTTTTGAAGCTGATGTACATCAGAAGTGGCATTCAGCTGGGAATCACCTAGGTAAAATTGATTTTTATAACATTTAAATGCTTCAGGGATTGGGCATGTGTTTTTAGATATGCAATCGTATACCACCTTGGGGGGGAGTCCAACAGAGAAACTGCCAGGATAAACTCAATGGTGAAATATAACAAAACTGTAATAATGCAAACACAATCATAACCAAGGTCCCAGTGATTCTGATCCTCACTGATTTTTTTCTTCAGAGCAATTTGGCCATAGATAATTGTTAACAAATGCACACATATTTTATTATAGAACTAGAGAAGCTATTGTTTGAACAATGCCTGGCTGCCTTCTTCCTCTTGAATTGGATTCACCTATAATATCAAAAACAAAGATTAGGGAAAACAATAATAGTATCTTTGATTTTTAAACTGGATTCATGAGAGATACTGATAAGAGCAGCAATTAATAGCCAAGCAATTTTAATTGAGGCACGCAAATTGCAAATTCTACTTTGATAGCCACTGGTTGAGCAGGAATAACTAGAAACCATAAGAAATGATAATGATTTTATTTAATTCATCATCTTTTACAAACTACTTGATCTGAGATAGATCCAAGAAGGCTTCAGTTTCAGGATACTAAATTAGATAATCTCTCAAAGTCCCTTCTTCAGTAATTGAACGGTGAGAGCATTTACCATGGTGAGGGGGACCCACGAGGAGAGGTCCAGATAGGAGATAATGGGAGAATAGCCAGCTATGCAATTAGAAAGTGGGATCCAGAACCATGAGGACAATCGTCTGGCAGTAGACATGACAGCAGATGGCTGAACGTAGAGAGGGTGATCAATCACAGCATTGTTTGTAGTAACTAAAAGTTGGAAATAATTAAATGCCCATCATTAAAGGACTAGATGAGTAGAATGTGGGATACTAACAGAACAATCAAAAATTATTTTAGTGAGAGGCTGGCCTGGTGGCACAGTTGTTAAGTTCATGTACTCCGCTTCGGTGGCCTGGGGTCCATGGGTTTGGATCCTGGGTGTGGACCTAGACACCACTCATCAAGCCATGCTGTGGCAGCATCCCACATACAAAATAGAGGAAGATGGGCACAGATGTTAGCTCAGGGCCAATCTTCCTCAAGCAAAAAGAGGAAGATTGGCAACAGATGGTAGCTCAGGGCCAATCTTCTTCGCAAAAAAAAATATATATTTTTGGTGAGATAGAGATATATAAAGAGACTCACACACATATGTACACATACATACACAGGAAAAATGAGAGAGAGGGAGAGACTTTAGGGACAAAATAAAAAGTGAAAAAAGCAAGTCACATTATCATCACATTTTTTCAATCTCACTATCCAAACTAAAGTTGTGATAAACAAGCATACTTGTATGTGAAAGGATAAACACAGACTAGAACTGTATATGCTGACCTCCTGATGGCATTTGTCTCTGGAAACGTGGGCGGGGATTGTTTTAAACAAGATATGATTATAAGTACTGTTATATTATTCTTTGTGCTTTTCTGTGTTTGTATATGTCTTTACACAATGAAAAAAGAATAGAAAGAAAACACAATGAAGTTGATGATAACAGAATCTGATATTTTTGTACAGGAAGTTCTGTAGAGTTATGGTAAAGGATGATCTAATGCACATATGTTACTGCGGAAATCAATTACAATAAGAGGAAATGTCATCAGTCTCACCTGCTATAGGTGATTGCATTATTTAGGACTCTTGGTTGCAAATAACAGAAACCCATGTTAAAGTAATTAAATGAGGAAGCCATTAGACTGAGGTGTCTTTAGTGGTTGGTAGCCTACTGAAGCAAACCAGCACCTAAGCCAGAGTCAATAACTTAAATTTGAGAAAGTAAAACTTAAGAACAACCAATCACAAACAACCGACTAGGCTTATTCCAAATAAGACAACCACTTAAGCTATAACCAAACAAATAATTTCGTTGCCTGGCTTCCGAGTTTTCTCTATAAAAACCTTGCCCCATCTCCTGTCAGTGGAGCATACCTAACCACTTTTAGTTTGGTGCTGCCTGACATTTGTGCAAATAAACTTTTGAAAATTTGAATGTGCCTCAGTTTATCTTTTAGCACCCATTAATGCCGACTTAAAAATTTGGAAAGTATCTTAAAAATACAAGCACATTTTACAGGTAGACTCAGACTAGGGCTAGGTCGCAAGAAGAAACTTAAAACTCAGATGTCATCAGAATTCCCACAGCCTTGCCCATCTTTTGTCTTTTCTCCATCTCCCTGTATATAAGGCATCTCCGTCTAAGCGTCAACATGGTGGGAAACACAGCAAATGCCAGACCATATCTTTACAAGCTAGATATCTCTCAGTCTCAGTTCCAGGTTCCTTGTGAACAAATTAGGTCTTTTATCTACTTCTGGTTCAGTTAAATTGCATCTCAAATAAGAAAATATAAAGAGAGGTGGAGAGGAGGAGTTACTTGTAAAAGAAGAAAGAAAGAAAATGTTACTCTCCTTGTAAACGTATGTTGAAGGACAGAGGAGCAGTTTTAAAGTGGGGGAGTCTGAGTAGACAAATTAATATATCACACTGAGTGAATATAGACAATATCTACCATTCTTTCCATTTTAAATAGGCATATAGGTCCTGAAACCTGTTCTGTTAGTATGTCTTCGAGATTCATTATAAAATTTTAAAATAGAGTTTATAGTACAGTTAATATCTGCTGTTAATAGTCTATTATTAATTGACTATTATATTCATATAACATTCATGAAACTATTTTATAAATATAAGAAATGTTGCCAGTCACAAAATTTTAGTTCATTTCAGGATTCCATATCTTAGCCTATTAAAACAGAGAGAACTCTATTTAGTGTAGTGAGGGCCTGATTTTGAGTATCTTACATGACATATATTTTTTTTTATTTAGAATCTATGTTTGGGTTAATTCAATAATGGAGGATAAGTAGCAGCAAACTCAGTCTTTTGAGGACTTTTTGTCATTCTATTTAGAAATTTTCTTTTACTGACTAAAAGTTTTGTGCTTGGCTGAGATGAAGGATCATTTAAAATATATTAACCACACCAGTTAGGCACTTCAAATTTTGTGTAATACATAGACACTTATTAAATTCCATGTACATTATCTTTCACTTTGAGGCATTTTGACTAATATAAACTAAAGAGTCCTCAGTAGAAACAAACATACAAACAAAAAAAGTAATACTTCACCAAAAAAGTGAAAGCATAATACACTACAATCAAAATGCAATTAAAGTTTCATACTTTACATTTTTTGAACATACGTTTATGTTTAGAAATACTTTACCTAGTATCACTTCTGTTTCCCTGAGCATTCTCAAGGATGCCAGACATGAAGATAAGAAATCACCAAACTCGCTTAGCAATCCCAATTTATTATTTGTTGTTATTTTTGTACTTTTTTTCTTTTGTTGGGTTCACTTTTTGCTACTGAAGATACGATTTATCCTGTTTTTGGAATTTTATCCTGGTTAATCTCACAACGAATTTCCAAGATCCCAAAATACAAATATAAGTATAAATTTTCCTAGTGAGAAGGAAGAGTAGATGGAAGAAAGTTTATAGTGCTAGATTATTGTATACATGGGCATATTTAAAGATACGTATAGAAATATGGGTAAAGAGAGTGAAATGGAGCCCCCCAAAGCAGATGAGAATGAGAATAAGGTAAAGGAATACTTCTAAATTTAATGAAAATATTTTAACCTACGCACATTGTATCCAAGATGGTGATAACTGCAACATAATACATTTGTGTCACCCTGAGATACTACGCCTGTGATAATTTGTTATAGTAGCAATCAGAAACTACTACACTCATGTTCCAAAAAAATGTGGTAAACGTTAAGAGGTTGTGACATTAACTGTACTGTCTCATTTTATTTTGTCTCCCCCAACCAAATCTTAACTAATATTAAAATGCGAAGCTCAAATATATCACTTCCAAGAAGACTTTTTAATCCCTCAGTTTCAAAGTGTTCTCATCCTCTGCTCTCAAGATGAAGAGAAGACTTTGAATTACAATTAACCATAGAGTGTACTGTGCTATTTATTACTTAGATGAGTGTCTAAAATTATTATTTAACTTGTAATGCCTGTGTTCTCTTTCACTGTAGTTAAAATATCAGTTGTTTGAGAAGAGATTAGGAATCTTGTGTTCTTAGCATTAACTCCACCTCTAACTCCATTGGACCCAGTTGGTGTTCATTCAATAAATACTTGTTGATTGGATTGGTTGTAATTTCACATTTTTATTGTTGTAGTGTTTTTCCATTGAGGTATAATTTGCATAAAATAAAGTGCACAGGTTGTAAGTGTTCCTTTGAATGAGTTGTTAAATTTATACAGCAATGTAACCAACATACAAAACATTTCCATTATCCCAAAGTTTCCTTGTACCCCTTGTAGTCAATTCCTATTCTTTGAGAGCAATCACTTTCTGACTTTTTTCATTCAACACAATGTTTATTACTAGTGGTGTCTCGTGATATGTTTATAATAAATTGTTTATCTATTTTCTGGTGCTGAGTTAGGGGAGACATTTGTTTAACTTTATCAGAAATTCATAACATTATCAGAAATAGTGCTCCAAAGGATTTGTGCCAATTTACACCCCTACTAGCAATTTATGAAAGTTCCAGTTGCTCTACATCCTTGCCAGTATTTGGTATTGCCAGACTTTTTAATTTTAGCTATTTTAATGAGAATGAAATGATATCTCATTGTTGCTTTAATTTTCATTTTACTGATGATTAACAATGTTGAGGATCTTTTCGAGACATTCTGTTTAAAAAAACTTACTTTACATATAAATACATAGACAACTTAAAAGCAAAAGAATGGGAAAAGATAAACTATGCAAATAGTAAACATAGAAAAACTGGTATGCCTATATTATTAGCAGATAAAATAGAATTCCAGACAAAATATTACCAGGCACGATGAAGACAGATATTTCATAATGATAAATTGGTCAATTTATCAGGAAGACATAACAATCCAATGGTATAAATATCTAAAAATAATTTTGAAATATAGAAAGAAAAAAATAATAGAACTAAAGAGAGAAAAAGACAAATCCACAAACATAGATGGAAATATAACACGCTTCACAGGAACTGATATTTTAAAAGTAGAAAAAAATTAGTATGGCACAGGAGATGGAAATGTTTTTTATGGTGTTTTTCATGGCGGTTACATTGCTGTATAAATTTAACAACTCATTCAAAGGAACATTTAAAACCTGCGCACATTATTTTATGTAAATTACACCTCAATGGAAAAAAAACTACAACAAACAAAAAGTGAAATTACCACCAATCCAATCAACAAGTATTTATTGAATGAACCAGCTGGGTCCAATGGAGTTAGAGGTGGAGTTAATGCTAAGAACACAAGATTCCTAATCTCTTCTCAAGCAACTGATATTTTAACTACAGTGAAAGAGAACACAGGCACTACAAGTTAAATAATAATTTTAGACACTAATCTAAGTAATAGCACAGTACACTCTATGGTTAATTGTAATTCAAAGTCTTCTCTCCATCTTGAGAGCAGAGGATGAGAACACTTGGAAACTGAGGGATTAAAAAAACTTCTTGGAGGCCGGCCCAGTGGCACAAGTGGTTAAGTGCTCGCACTCCACTGCGGCGGCCTGGCGTTCGCTGGTTCTGATTCGGGGTGTGCACTGACGCACCGCTTGGCAAGCCATGCTGTGGCGGTGTCCCATATAAAGTAGAGGGAGATGGACATGGATGTTAGCCCAGGGCCAATCTTCCTCAGCAAAAAGAGGAGGATTGGCAGACGTTAGCTCAGAGCCAATCTTCCTCACAAAAAAATAAATAAAAAGACTTCTTGGAAGTGACATATTTGAGCTTGGCATTTTAATATTAGCTAAGATTTGGTTGGGGGAGACAAAATAAAATAAAACAGTATAGTTAATGTCACCGCCTCTTAATGTTTACTACATTTTTTTTGGAACCTGAGTGTAGTAGTTTCTGATCGCTACTGTAAAAAATCATCACAGGCATAGTGTCTTGAGGCAACACAAACGTACTATAATATAGTTATGGAGGTCAGAAGTCCATAATGAGTTTCACTGGGCTAAAATCAGTGTTGTAGGCCTATATTCTTCCTGGGAGTTCTAGAGGGAAATCTGTTTTCCTGCCTTTTCCTGCTTCTAGAGGCTGCCTGCATTCCTTGGCTCTTGGTTCCTTCCTTCACCTTAAAAACCAACAGCATAGCATCTTCAGTTTCTCTCTGACCTTTAATATCCTCCCTCTCTTCACTTATAAGGATCTTGTGATTACACTGGATCCACCTGGATAATCTCATCTCAAGATCCTTAACATAATCACGTCTGCAAAGTCCCTCTTGCCATGCAAGGTAACATATTCACAGATTTTGGGGATTAGGAAGTGAACCTTTTTGGAGGGGGGAAATCGTTCAACCTATCACAGTCCACTCTCTGGCCCCCTAAAATTCATATCTGTCCCACATGCAAAATACATTTACTCCATTACAAGGTTACCCGAAGTATCAACCCACTACAACATCAACTCAAAGTCCAAAATCTTATCAGTTCAAAATTTCCAAATCTTATCATCTACATCATCTGAATTAGGTATGAATGAGGCTCTGGGTAAACTCCATCCTCAGGCACAATTCCTCCCCCTCTGTCAACCTGTGAAACTCAAGAAACAAGTCACATGCTTCCAAAATACAGTGATGACACAGGCATATGATAAAAATTATAAACACTCCCATGCAAAAAGGGAGAAAATAAAAGGAAAAAAGAAGTCATCAGTACCAAACAATTTCAAAATCCAGCTGAGAAAACTCCATTTTGTTTCAGAGATCTGGGAATAATCTTCTGTCATTCTGGGCTCATGGCTCCACGTTTAGCTGAGTAATATTATTACCTGTTTACTATCTGTAAAATTTTGGGGGTCTGATATCTGCCAAGTCCCTTTTACCCTTAAAGGCAGCATATTCACAAGTTCCAAGGATTAGGATGTGGGCATCTTTGAGGGAACATTTTTCCTGCCTACCATGATAAGCTTTAAAAAGTTCACACGGTTCTAGTTAGTAGAATTTCCTCACTTGGCTATAAGCAGTGTAAACATATTAACTGCTGAATTATAAACCTAAGAGGTGCTTTAAAAAACAAACACAGCAGCATTTTCCTTTCACTACAGTAGGGAAAATCATTTTTTCACTAGGGGAGCAGTTATCCCATTGATCACAGCAGTGACCATTTGGATACCAAGATTTTCTTGATCCTAGAATGATGCTCTGCTCCCTACAAAATCCTTGAAAGATAGTTCCATCAAATCTTCCAGAAAGCAAAGTTTATTGGGTGAGTGTATTAGTTATTTATTGCTGTGTAATGAATTACCTCAAAATTTAATTACTTTAAATAAACATAAACATTTATTATCTCATCGTGTCTGTGAATTAGGAATTTGGGAATAGTTTAGCTGCCTGTTTCTCACATAGTGTGTCTCATGAATTTACAGTCAAGATGTTGGAGGCCGCAGTCATCTGCAAGTTTGACTGGGTCTGGAGAATCCACCTCCGTGATGGCTTACTCACATAGCCAGCAAGTTGGTTCTGCCTCTTGGTAGGAAGTTTTGGTTTCTTGCCAGAAGTATATCTCATTAGGGCTGCTTGACATGGTGACTGGCTTCCCCCTGAGCAAGCAATCCAAAGAGCGAGGTAGAAGTAACAATTTCTTTAGCTTAGTCCACATTCTATTAGTCACACAGAACAATTCTGACACCATTTGTGAAGAGACTACACAGGGAGTGAACATCAGGAGGTGAGTTTTACTGGGGCCATCTTGGAAATGGCTACCACAGTAAGCAATAAAGAATTTATGGGGAAATGTATTAGACAAAAACTCAGCTGTAAAATAAATTTCCACAAGCAATGAGAGGAAAACCTCTATGATCAATAAAGGATTTGAAATCAGTGTTAAAAAAAAGTACTTTGATTTTCTTTCCTAAAATTAGCCTTATGTTTGCCTTGGGGAAGAAGACTGAGAATAAATGTGCAGAAGACTTCATGAAAAACAGGATATTGTTGATATATAAAGCATATAAGTTAAAATAGATCTAAATCACTGAAAACATTTGCTCCATATCTAGTATCTGAGACCTTGATATAGCATTTATCAACTGTGTGTTTATGGAATTAATCTTGCAAAAGTGGGCACAGCTTCTGAAGAGTCATTTCAACACATTTTCCAAAAATGCATTGTTTGCTTGGGAATTTAGCCAGTATTTCAAAAATCCCCTTGGCTCTCAATTTATCATTATGCAATCATAATTGAAAGGAAAAGTAGGAGGTCATCTAACCTTTTCTCTAAGCAAAACTGTTAGGATAATATTCACAATAAAAGGATAATTCTTTCGATTTCTGTTTTAGATCTTGCCTTTTGCTGGTAGTAACAGTGACCTATGGTGATACCCCTAGGCTAATGTTGTTCCTGTATTGTAACAAGTATATTTATTTAGCTTTTTTGGAAACATAAAGTAAATGTGGGTGATGCATAGGACTGGGGACCAGAATATGGTTGATTATATTAAAACTCTTCTGTTCTGCTTCATCTAAAGGCTTATGATCTGATTTAGGCAATGTTCCCTTTCAGAAAAAATAATAACAATAAAGGACAACTGTTGGCATTAGTCAGAAGCTGCAAACCTCATAATCTCTGGGATACTCATTCAACAAATATGTATGCAGTGCTTACTTTACCTAATATGGTGCTGAACAATATAGAGGAAATGTACAAAATAATACAACATCTTTAACCTGACAGAACTCAACGTGAAGGGCCCTGATGCCTGTTGGAGTTTGGAGATGTCAATTAGTTACCGTCTTGCTCTCTACGTTCCCTGTGGTTGATCCTGGGCAAAAAGGAGTCAGAAGAGAATGAGAGGCCGGCCCCGTGGCTTAGCGCACGCGCTCCGCTGCTGGCGGACCGGGGTTCAGATCTGGACGCGCACCGATGCACCGCTTCTCCAGCCATGCTGAGGAGCGTCCCACATACAGCAACTAGAAGGATGTGTAACTATGACATACAACTATCTACTGGGGCTTTGGGGAAAAAAAAAAAGGAGGAGGATTGGCAATAGATGTTAGCTCAGAACCTGTCTTCCTCAGCAAAAAGAGGAGGATTAGCATGGATGTTAGCTCAGGGCTGATCTTCCTCACAAAAAAACAAAAAAGAAGAGAATGAAAATATCAGTTTTATTTATGACCATCACCAAAATGCTTATGCCTCAGTAAAGATGAACGAGAGGATAGCACTGGGATATATAACCAAAGTGAGGTGGACACCACTAATTACTCTTCTAGCATCCCCCTCTTCATCCCCATCCCCTCTCCAATAATTCACCACTGATTTCTCTCCGTTTGCCCACATTTAGGCTAAATCGGACAAAACAGATGCTTATCCAATATAACAACAAAGACTGTTTATCCTTAGGGATTAATATGCATTTTATCTCCCTGTCTGAATGTCTCAAGATAAACTTAGTGCTACACAACAGCTTCTCCCACTGTGACAGGCTCTTAGTTGCCCTAAATAATCCTGGAATGCATCAGCTATCTGACACCTACAGTCTCTTTCATTAACATATCTCAGCCCCTGTGCTGAGTGGTGCACATTGTGCTATTTTGCAGTTACTGAAATTTACAGCCAAACTCTCAAACAAATGTATAGGAAGATTTTAGGGGGAGCCCAACACCTCATTCAGCATGACTTCATTAATTTATATGTAGTCAGAGAGAAAAAGAAAACAAATTATAGCAGAAGAGCTCCCAAGAAACCTTTAGGGTGTGTATTAAAAAGTTGCTTTGGAACATAGGAAACATGAAATGAGAATGAATTAAACGGGTACCATTTCATTTCACTAATGAGCAAATATTTAAACAACTTTATTTGCCATCTGGACGGCTGCCAATAGGAAAGCTCCTTCAATAAAGAGTTGCTATCCCCTGGCTTATTAAAGTTGTATATTTTGCATATCTGTTCTCTTGCAGGTTTTTGGTGAAAAATATAAGTATATTAAAATAAGAAGATCAGAGGTCAAACCATCTTAAAATATTTTAGGTTCCCTAATGGATATATGAATTAATTTGATTCACATATAATTATTGAGGCCCATATTACTATGCAGGAGGAAGGTGACGTAGGAAAAAGGAAGCTGAAATATTCTAATGACTTTAAGAACATTATTATACAATAACACAGTTTCTAATAGTGCAGAGAACTAATAGACCCACATAATAACACCTCACTTATAGCAAGATTCTCATTGCTTCTAATTTTATCATTGCCAACAGTTAACCAAAGCACCGAATTGATGGTAAATATACACACCTGCATACACACACATACATAAGCAGAAACACACAATAGGGTTTGTTGTTTTTGGAATTCAGTCATCTTTCATTTTATATTTTGTGATCAATTCCTATGGAAAGAATAGGTCACATGTATACTTAGCATTTCTAAAAAGTAATAATAAAAGTTATCAAAGGTTAAGAAATAAGTATTAAAATGAAGTCATGCTTTCGATCCCAGTGGTTGAACCACTTTTGGTCCAATATAGTAGTCACCATAAAGAGCAGACACATCATAACTTCCCTGTTAGCACTGGCTAAATATTATTGCTCTGCTATTTCAACAGCAAACTGCAGGCCTTTGGAGCCAGCAGGCTCTCCTCAAGGACTTGCTGATGTGTAGCAAAAATATTTTAGTGTGAAAAAACTACTCCCTAGTGCACTTGTTTGCAAACTGCTGAATTTCTAGATAACTCTATGTTTGAGGACTATTTTTGATAGTGCAAATCTGGTGCTGAAATGCCTCTAAAGAATCAACACTTCTTTTTTTCTTTCTTTCTTTTTTTTCTTTTTTACTCACAACATGACAAACCCAGTAGAAACATAAAGCTGCTTGGGTAGCAATTTTTTATTTTGTACAATAATTTGTTGCGTTGAACCCAGACCTCCCTGTTTTATGCTTACAAAATAGTAAAAAGCAGTCAAGTGAAATGCATATTAATATGAAACTCAAATACTCTACTTAACAGCTTTCAACTTCGTAGACTCAATTGCCAAAAGAATGTAAAGCAAAGCTTTAACACTGCTGTTAATTATGCTTTTCTTGCCAGAAACACTTTCGCCATTACCTAGAAACTGTAAAGAATTGTTTTATTTCACCCAAAAATTTCTGTGTAATTTAATTACTGTTTATTTCTGTTTTATCTTCATCTGCTTTATGTTAACTTAAAATCTAGCAACTAAATACATTTCTTAATGTTTCTGTTGAGTGCACACTAAACTGAAGTCCATTTAATTTCCATGATAAAATCCAGTTAAAAGAAGACTAACTTTATTTTTCGATTGTTTTAATTTATGTAGATTAAATGAACTTTTAGTCTTGTGTTCTCTGCTACTGGAAATATGTTTTTGCATATCTAATTATATCTATTTATGTTAATAAACTTCTAACACACCAGAATTTAGGTATGTTTATGAAAGTCAAATTAATATTATAGATAATTGAGAATATTATATAATCTTATGTTTACACTATAGCTATGCATTAGAGAAACTTTTACCATTTGTGAACGGGGTGCCATATTCCATATTACGCTCCAGTATTGAAAAAACAAACATAACATTGTGCTGCCTTTGTGGAATTTAATATCTAGTGAGGGAATATACGCTTGAACAAATAATTACAATAAAAAATAACAAATATTGAGTGTTTTTCATAAAATCAATATATTTTATTCTATCATCAGGCACTTAAGACCATCTATAATGTGATTATTTGATTTCTCTGGCCCAAATAAGTTGGAGTCTGGTGAATGAGCTTTTGTTACTATATTTTTCTATCACATTAAGTGTAGCATTAATTGCCCAATTGATCACTATTTCCGCCACTCCTTACTGTCATATAGAAGGCTAGAATGTCTCTTTGGTCACCAAAGCCTTTTAAGTTTAAGACCCTGAAGTTATCACATAAACCCTTTAGGAAATCACATAAACTCCTGATGTTGACTGTCTAAACTAAATTAGATTGGATTTCTAGCCCAAATATTCAATTACAATTGGATAACTGACAAATCTCCACTTTACTTTTCAACATGAGAACACATGCAGTCCTTTATACACTACAGCGACATTACTGACCTACCATCTGCCTTGAGAATTTTTCTTAGTGGTAAGAATAGATTTTCACTGATCCATGTACACCTGGTCCCTTTTGTGACAAAGAACATGCATTTTGGAGACAGGTGGCCAAAGTTAGGAGCATGCTGTGTGGTTGAGGAACAGGGCACAGTTAACCGGCCCACATGGGGACTGAACCTTGGCTTCATTAGTAATATACTGTAATCAATTGAACTCAATAGCCACTAACAGCTCTGTTGAAAACCAACAATATGTTCAGCCATTCACTGTGAATATGCTCTTTCTTAAGTGTGTCAGACCAAAGACTCTCTATGACAAATATTAAATTTGCTCTTTTGTTCTCTCTCATTTCTGGTGAGAGAAGGTCTCACTGCCCACATTTTCTTCTATTTTTCTCCGATAATATTTTTCTCCTTCAGCTTGCTTTATGATGTCCATATTTCTCTGAGTCCTTCCCTTTTCCAACCACTCATGTTATTTAGGGAGAGTTAGTGGTCTAACTTGAAACACATGCTAATGTCACTCAGCTTCAAAGATTGGGTCTTAGGCCGTATAAAATCACTCAATGAGAGCTAGGGAGAGAGGTAGACTTTGAAATGGAACGTCTCTTACCAAAGAGTATTAATACAATTATCTCACTAACTTAATTTGATCTTTCAGGTATTATGAGGGTGGGATGGTTATAGTGAGAAATACCAATGATTTTCTACAATCTCATAACCACTTTCAGTTTTAGGCTCATGGACACTTACAGCTGAAAAAATTCTTAAAATATATCTAGCTCACTGCAATCCAAAGAGACTAAATAATTTTTCAACATTACAGAAGCTGGATAATGACAGAATTGAGTTTCACATTAGTTAAGGTATATGCTAAGCTGCTCTAACACAGAGACCAAAATAGAGTTGAGTTTATGTTTCCATTATTAAAAGGACTATGAAAACAATGGATATTATTGGACAAGCAGCAGCCTCTACCATAGTAGAATTATAATATCTTGATTACAAAGTTAGGAGTCTTTATAGAACAATAGCTTTACAATTTGAATAACATATTCTATTGTTAAAAACTATTATATTATTAAAATTTCATATCAGAATACCATCTCTGTGGCCACCTTAGATGGGCTTTCCTCACATCTTTTGTGATCTTTTCATACCACTCTGTGTTAGAATAAGTAAAAAATTGAATGTATACACAGTATGCATAGTATACTAAAGGCATAGTAACTATTTTAGAGTCCAATGTTTGAACCTAATTAAGGAAATTAAATAGAGGTAAAGATTCATTGACATAAGTCTTAAACCTTTACTGAATCTAATTACAGTATTAATTTTAACCCATGTAAAGGAATTTCTAGATTTATTTCAAAATTAATTTATACCTTTGAATAGTATTCAAAAGAACTTTGTATGTCTCACTGGACAAGTTTTAGTGCCTGGAATATTTGAAACAATTTAGTTGCTCAAATAAATTTTTGAACAAGTGGTTGATAAACAAATGAGTGAATGAGGGAATCAACATTTCCCCCAGAACAATTTTAATTATTTCATAGCTATAGTGATCTGTACAGATTAAATATTTAAAAACTGCTTGTTGAATTAAATTCATAAGTTCCCCATGAGATGGTTACCTATTGCCTTTTGTCTCTTAGATCATTAAAAACAATTTTCATCCTCTCTGACTTTGCATTAAGAATTTGGTAATCAGGATGTGTGTGAATCTACACAAGGGCCAAAGCTTGGCTGGTCATTTTTGCCCAGCTATTCAAATGCCGCCAATTTTCATATCACAACATTAGAGAGTGAATAGTATAAATGCTCTTCTACACATGTCAATAAAATACCCAAAGACACTTGCTAGCTCTACACACAGCAGATTCCAGTAATTTTTTGTCTTCTGGCTCATAACTTGTATAACATAATGTAACACATTTGCTATATTTTCCCAAGTCCCCCAAGGCCATCTCCTTCCTATTGTTTTTTTTTTTTTTTTCCTTGAGCTTCCTGTCATCTGTCTCCCTGGCTTATAAAAACATATTCCAAAGATTTCCCAATAATATGCTGTGGGAGTTCTTTAAGAGGTTTTCACTTTCCTCAGTTTTTGAGTGGGAGTTGGAAAAAAAGAAGGCTGCTGGAGACAGTGGGATCTACTGTACTGTTGGCCCAACTATAAAGTTTGGTGCTATCTCTTTGTTTCCTTTTCTGTTTGAAAAGCTCTGGCCTAGAGCCACAAGCCATTCTTTTGCTTCATGCTTCCAGCCAGGCCTCAGACCAGCTGACTAGCTGGCACCACACCTCTAGAACAAGGAATTCTTCCCTTCGTAGGGTTTGCTGTCATTGCTGGGGTATTTCATGCAGTGTACAAGCTTCTCTGCTTCCCAGAAAAACAATCTACTTTTAGAATAACTGCGTCTATTGTTTTAAAACTGTTGAAAACTTTAAGACATTATAGGCAGAGATTTCAAAATTCAGAAATGATTTTTGAAAACACATACCATGTAATCTCCTGGGAGCACTAAGGATACTTTAAAATATATAACAGATGATTTTTTTGTAGAATTTCTAAATCTAATAACTTACTTCCTGTCTTTTACAAATTTAATTTTAAGAACATTTCCAAGGTCTGGTTATAATAAAGTACCTCTTCATTAATGTTTGCTTCTACTTAACTATAAGCTAGTGACATCAGTACTTCTCTGTTTCCAGAACTTATATTTTAAAGCAAATTTAGAACTTTAGGATTATTTTGCTTTTTATTTTGTTAATTGTCTTCAAATTACAAGTGTATCAGTGAAGAATGAACGACTGAGTGATAATACTTCTATGGATCTGATCTGTTCTTTGACATATATTGAAAGCATACAAATGGAAATTAGTTTCATTAGGAATGCATGCATAATTGAATTAGCATTTTTTCATATAAACTAGTTTTCCATGGCTCTATGAAATTTCTATATAAAATTCCTCTGAAGCCAAACTAGCCAAAATAGAACCAATCAAATTTTTAATTAAATTTAAGGATATATATGTTCACAAATTTGCAATATTAGTGAAGCTCATTTTTCTGAAATTTAAAAAAAAGAAGGGAAAACAAAGGAAAAAAAAGGGCACAGGATGCCAGTTGGGAAAAGAAAAGACTTGAGTAGAAGACAAGATAACTTCTTTGGAATACTTGAAGAGCTGTTATGCAGAGGGGTCTTTTATTTTGAAGGGCCAAAAAGTAGCCCTAGGAGTATTTATCTAATCACAGGAAATTGACCACATTTTATTATGGGGGCTTTAACAAAACTTATTGAGCAGGTAATCAGCTGCCTTACAAGGTGATGAGGATCCTCTCAGGGCCAGTAACGTGAGACTTACCCACAGGATGCCATCCCATTGATGGTTATGCTGAACAAGGCCATTCGTATGCCAAAAAAAAATAGTGGCCACATAAGAAGTTTAATTCGACATTGTTTCCAAAATTGCATCTGCTGTTTATTAAATTATTTTCTTGTCTGGCCTGAAATCCTCCTCTTTTGTAATCTCTTTTAAAAAAACTAAAATATAAGGGCATTGTGTCCCAGAAGGCCTCATTAGAAGTAACATAAGTAACCTAGGTATGCCCCTCTAAGCCTATCCCAATATCATATTAGAATGTGCTAGATTATTAGAACAACTTATTGACATAGATAAAGGTGATTTTCAATGGGGATACTGCTGACTACAGCAACAGCAAGTACTGGGAGGTACGACTGTAAAACCCACAGATGAGAATACAGCCCTGGGACAGATGTTAACAGAAAGAGTGGGAGATTGGCTTAAAGGAAAAACAAACTGTTCCCATTTGCCTGTTTGGCCCAGGGCATTAAGAGTCCTTGTTCATTTACTCCCACACGAACTCACTCACGTATCAAAAGTGTGTTGAGCCTTATTATGTGCCAGATACTTTTCCAGGCTCTGAGAAAACTGCAATGAACACAACAGGCAGAGCTGCTGCCCATGTGGAGTTTATGGTCTACTAGGGGACTCCTAAGAATATAATCTAAAGCCAAACAATGAGGTGCTATCCAGAAAATCCAAATAAAACGTATCTCATCAAACACTTAGAAAAGTTAAGAGACAAGGGATAAAATTCTACAAATATTTGAAGTGTCTCACCTTCCTTTATCAAGAAATGGTCTTAGGAAGACAGATGAACGATTCTCAATATTATTGAGATAATTTCCAACATAATATTGATTGATCCTAGGAAAAAAAATCTGGAAAGCACTCATCAACTTTCATTTTGTGACAAATCTCGTTTAAGTTTATATTTATACTTTTTTGAATAAGTTATTTGTTTAAAAATTTAATAAATTCGAAAAATACATAAAGTAAAAAGTATAGAGTAAAAAGTACCCCTACCAGCTCTGTCTCATATCTACCCACTTCCATGCCACCTCCCTTAAAAGTACAATAACCGTTATTATTAACCTTCTTTGTGTTTATGAAGGCAAATATTAGTATAAAAGTCTATATTTTTATGCAAAAGCTAAAGTAATATTCATACTATTCTGTACTTTGTTTTTTTCACTTAATATATCTTAGCAATCCTTCTGTATTAGTACATAGAAAGCTTCCTTATTCTTTTTTTATAGCTGTATATTATGCTATTCTGTGAGTAAACCACAATTTATTTAAATAGTCCTGTTTCGATAGACATGTTTTATTTCTCATCATTTGTTATGACAAATAATAATGAATAAATAACCTTTTTCATGCATCATTCCCATAGTGCAAGAGTATTTGTAGAATATATTCCTAGAAATAGAATTGTTTGGTTAAAGCGGATATATTTTTGCAGTTTTGACTAACTTTGCTAACATAACTTCCACAGAGATTGCACCAATTTATCCTCCTATATTCACTGGAAATGTTACCTCCTAGTTTCACAGAGTATGTTGCTATGCTGTTGGATTTTTTCAACATAAAAGGTAAAAATGGTATCTTAATGTGATTTAGTTTGGATTCTTCCATAGTCAAAGCTGTTTTCAGTAGTCTTTATTCTGGAAAGATAGCTTGGCTAGATATGAAGTCTTGGTTCAAACCTTTTCTCCTTAAGTATCATGGATATTGTTTCCCTGTCTTCATTGGTTGCATTTTGCTATAAAGAAATAAGGCTACCTGTAACTTGCCCCCTGTGAAGAGATTCTGCTTTTAAGTTCCTTTATTTTATTATGAAACATCTGGATGTTGACCATTCCAGGTCAACTTTTCCTCACACGACCTAACAGTATAGTTTTTATATCCTAACAACGTAGATTTTAAGTTTTATTTTATTTTTTTGAAAGGTATTGTGAGTTTCATCTTTACGTATACTTTTATACTTTAAATATACATAATGAAATAATATTTTTTCTGGCTTTCCTCTCTGTGTACCATACAAGTGCTTATGTTGGACCTCCTTTGCGCATCTTCTGTAATATTGTTTTTTCTTTTCTCTCTTTATTTCGCTTTCTTGTTTCTCTTCTTTTTACCTGTATTGTAACTGTCCCTCATGATCCCAAATCCTTCTGTATTTTATTTTTATAAGGATGTTGTTTATTTCTTCTCTTTCATTCTGATTTTACTTTCGTTTCATCTCATTCTGCTGTCTAGCATCACTTTCCGGAGGCTTGCCATTTCTGTTTCTTGGTTTTCCATCAAAGAGGTGATTGCTTCATTCTTTAAAATTCTTGGTGAAATATTAGTTTATAATTTTCATCTGCTTTCTCAAAACAATAAATTTTAGGTGCAATTGTTTCATCTTTTTGGAAATTCTGCATCTTTTTTCTAACTTCTTATCATATGTCTGTTTTGATGCTGTGCTTGGTACTTTTCTTATGACTCTTCATTTAATGAGTTGTCTTTTCCCTGACTAGCCCTTTTCAAAAGAATTCCATGGAGGGGCCGGCCCAGTGGCATAGTGGTTAAGTTTGCGCACTCTGCTTTGGCGGCCCAGGGTTAGCAGGTTCAGATCCCTGGTGTGGCCCCATGCACTGCCCATCAAGCCATGCTGTGGCAGCATCCTGTATACAAAATAGGGGAAGATGGGCACAGATGTTAGCTCATGGCCAACCTCCCTCACCAAAAAAAAAAAAAAAAGAATTCCATGGAGTGTATGGAAAGTAGGATGCCAGGGTCACCTTCCAGACTTCACAAAACAAAGCTTCTTTCCTTTGATTTGTGAAGGAAACATCTTGCAAACACAAATTTATTAAACTTTGTGTAGCTCTGCATCCTCTTTTCCTATTATTTTGTGCCAGGAGAGCTTTTCCTGTTGGCCTTCTTCACCCCAAATTCCACTACTATTATTGGCCACAAGAGATTCAGTGTTTTCACTTCATGATGATGCCCTCACCTTCAGGAAGTGTTTTTTGCTGGATTTTTCTGAGATCTGCCACCACTTGGCCCTTTCTCCACTCTCCATTTTTTTAGTTCATTTTACTTCCTCCAGTTCAGTTGTTTGTCCAATTTTAGATGTTGTTGGTAGGCTTAGTCTTATTTTAAAGTCTGTGAATTATATCTTTGTTCTAGTTTTGCTTAAAATGGAATTTTTTTCTTTTGAAATCCTGGAAGGAAAGGGGATAGATGATAATTTACATGGCTGTGCTCTTTCTGGAAGTCCCTAAACTGTTATTTTCATTTAAAAAAGAAATAGTTAACTATGGAAGATTGGGATAGGAAAGAAATGGATTTTGTCTGTTGGTCCCAATTCTTCAAAATGGTAGTAAGCGCTGATCCAGACATCAACCTTTATTCTTTTTTCAACTTTTGTTATAACCAAGTATAGAGAAACATTGTTCTTGAGGAATTAAAAGCTTCTTTGGCAAACAGACAGTAAATGAAAAACCTATGGTTTTTCTTAACTAATTTTTTTCTTTGCCACTACGAAATAGACAGATGCTATGAAAGCCAATGCTAACAAGTTTAATTGTTGATACTTTTAACTTGATTGCAATGTAGTTTGAAAACTCATACAATTTGAGATTAAATTTTCAACAAGACGCCACCATCCCTTCTTTTTTCTATGTTTCACTAATTGCACCTGCAATCAACCAATTGCTCGCTCAAGAGGTTAATTAGTTGCACCTGCATTTTTGCACCTGCAATTTTGGTGACCTTTTGAAATTAATATGCATGCCTTTATTTGCATTTCTAACTTGCTAGGATAACCAAATAGTACTTTCTTGCCTTAAATATCGAAAGATTTTTTAGTGTTTCCAAGGTGAGTTTGGAGGCAAGCAATAGATGAGCTGACAATGATTTAATCAAAATTGAGTTCTTTTTATTGTAAAATGAACAAATGACAACATTTTCTGAAAGAACAGTTCCTACAAATAAAACAATCTTAGGGATCAATTTTAAAGTGTTAAATACACTTATTGTACGAACAGAAATGTTATTTCAAAAAACAATAGCACACCTCTTGAGTCTTACAAATTATGTCTATTTTTGTCTTTACATGTGTCATGGATAGTTCAAAGGTTGTATTGAAAACATGTTCTTTGTGCAGCCTGAATGGTCACCTCCATAAGAGAGATTAATAATAGGGTCTCCTGGACCCTTGAGATTATTATCTTTTGCCAACTGATGTCTAAGTTCAGGTCTTGGTAATTTGAAATGAAGTCAAACAGACAAACTACTTAACCTGAGATGAAAATTAATGGTTGGAAATGAATTAACTCCCTAAATATTTAATTAGTTATAGATATAAAAGTCAGTGGCCAGGATCAATGTAATCTTTTGACACACTATTGCTCAGCAGAGTCTTTCTTGAGTAAAATCTTTGATTTGTTTTTAGGAAATGTTTATAAGACAGTAAATTTTAAAAAATAATGATTTAAATGGCAACCCTCATTTGTTCTGAGAATACTTGAATCTTATGGTCTCTGTTCTATCACAAATATTTTTTTTAATGTTATTTAGTAGATGCTGAAACCCCACCGGCACAAACCTAAGAAAAAATATTAGCTTGTTGAGACCTTAAGAACTTTAGAAGTAATAAACCAACCCAAACTGACCAAATGTGATGTCAACAGTGAGGCCGGATAAATTTGCTTGTACATTTCCTTTGTCTGTTACTCTCATTTATGAAGACGAATTTGCAAAGGAGAGAAGAGAAGATAGATTTATTACATGTTGTTCTAGTATCCTTCCTGTTTCAGGATTTGCCAGGTCTATGGCCCTTGACCAAGAATTGTGTTTACTGAATTATACTTAGGTGGTTTTCTGTGGTTCAAATTGAAGGAGTTCATAAGAAATTGCCCGTGAGAAATACAGCAATGTGTTTGCTGTAAAGACGTTAGTGAAACCATGATTCACTGGGTTATATACTGTTCTTTTTATCAGAGCCCTAGGGAAAACGCCTCTGGATTTTTCCCGAGTAGTTGGGTTTCCTATGAGTCAGGAGTTCCTTTCTGTCTTATGGGTACTATGAATGGCTTGACTTGATCAATTTTCCTCTTCCCGTTGATTGTCAAGAAGCTTAAAGCCAACATCATGACCAAACTTTAAGAAGAGATTAGCATGTTTAACATGCATTTTATGTATTCGCCATCTTATTTCCTGCACATATTTTCTTTTTGTCTTCATTTTCCTTATTTATTTATGAGGTGTAGAAGGATATAACAGTTATCTCATAAAACCAGATATTGATTTAAAACCAAATACTCGGATCTTTATCTCCAATAGAACCCCAGTTTCAGAAAAACCTTTGATCAAAGAAGCATTAGCAGTGATTTATTAGTGTTCTAACATTTTCTAATAGTTTCCAACATTTTTAGAGCCCAAATAAAAAAATAGAAAAAAATAGGAAGCTAGTGTAAAAGAGAGGACAGTTTCTTTGTGAACCTCATGCTTCCTCCTATAGAGTAAAATAGTGTGTGGGTATGAGTGTGTTTGTGTGTTTTTGTAGGCCTATGTGGCAGGCATAATAGTGGCTCACACATCACTGCTTGGTAACAGAGCCTGGATTTTCTTAAGGCATCAAGAAGAGATCTCTTAATCTCAGAGAAAGTGAGCCTAAAATTACTTGTTTAGGGAGTGGTCCCTTTCATTTCTCATGAAAGAGATAAAGAATTCTGCAAGGGTCTTTGTGCAAAAATAACTTCACTAAGAGGAAAGCTGCACAGGAAGTTATCTTACTATCATGGGGTTTGTATCCCCGCCTTGTACTGAGGTCTGATATCTGGAGCTGCGGCAGCCTTCTGGTAACCATGAGGCAACAAACTTAAGACTAAAAGGCCAAAATTCTGAGGATCATAGAGTAGAAAGATGGAAAAACCCTGGATTCTTTATGATATTACTGAATAGCTGAACCAACACTGTCAGCTTTTCGCGTCCAAACTAATTGTCGTATAGAAGAAAAAATATGTTTACTGGTACTTTATTTTTTTTAATGTTACTTGCAATTTAATGTGTTCCTAATAATATAGTCTTGGAAGACAAAGGTTAGGAAATGTTTGTAAGTCTGGTTAGTTTTTCCTAGTGTTGATAATAGAAAGAAGAATTATCTCATCTGTAGTCACAATGCTGAAGTTTATTATAATTTCCTGTATGATAAATAATCTGACAACTTTCTTTCGCTGCCTTTATTGTTATCTGTCTCAGAAGATATCTGATTATCACGAAAATCAACTAATCAATATTTTTACTTTCTTAGTTATTTTTAGTTTTAAGCTTTTGAATAAGATATATATGTGTGTGTCTCTATACATATTATTTTTAGCAGTTAGCAGTGAACTACATTGGCTATCCTTCGAAAGTTGATATTTTGGATGTAGATATCCTTTTTATTTTCAAGATAGACATCCGATTTAAATTTGTTTGAAATATACAATGAGAAGGCACTTTTTATTTAACACACTGTAATTTGATGCCTCCAAAGGAAAACTTGGAATTTATTGCAGTAGTTTTGGATTTGAAATGAGATGAAATGTACAGAAACAAAAAAAGGAAAACCTATAGAAAATTTCAGAACCTCTCTATAGGAATGAAAAGGAAAGTAAGTTTATGAAAGCCAGTAACATTACAAACCACTGAAAGTTATTAGTAAAAGAGTATGAAATAAAAGGCAGAACTGTGAACAAGAATATGACATTAAGCAATGAAACAGAGAAAAAAAAATCAGAGGAAGTGATAGACTGTAGATAATATTTAGAAAACATTTATTTCCTTAACATTATGTCAAAAAACTTGCATATAGAGTTTCATTTAAGAATGCAACCACCCTACTAGCTAAGTTATGTTATTATCCCCATTTTGCAAGTAAGAAAACTGAGCCCTGGAGAGATTTAGTAATTTACAGTTACACAGCTAACAATTAAAGCCAGGATTGACTCACGTCGTGGCATAATTATTAAGTCTATACTTCCAACCATCACGTTTTAGTGCCTCCCAGCAGATATCCTAGTACGGCAATGTATCTTCCTATATAGATAACATTTGCATTTTTGTCTAGCATACATTTGTATATTCATTTATGCCCAAAATTCTATTCTCCCACTAATGCTTCAGAAATTTTAGAACTAAATTCAAGTGTTATAATTTGAAGATTCATGTAATACAAAATTTTACCATTGTATATATCAGCCAAACTGCTTTTAGCAACCATTTTCATTTCTGCTCCTCAATTAATGTTAATCACAGTGATTGTGCTAATCTAGGTTGTATACAGTACACAAGAAATAACAAGAAGAACCATTTTAGGCTAAACAACCAAAACAAGATCCACAGTAGACACAAATACTTGAATTGTGAATAATTTGAATCAGGTCATATGCTGAATAAACAGCAAACATTTAAATATTGAAGAACAGGCAGAATTTTGTATACAGAATGGTACACCATAGTATTTATTCTTTGATATTTATGCTTTCATGTTATTTCTGCACTTTATGTACTTTCATATTATTCTGAAATGATATATCAATCCAAAAAAAGTGGTAAACAGTTTTGTCTAAATAGACATTCAAGTTGATTTCTTCCAAAATGCTGTCTGACTCTCCATTATGTAATATAACACAGTATGGTAGTGAAGACCACACACATAACCTTTGGGGGGCTACCATGCAGAAGGATTTAGGAGCATGAGGATCAATTACAATGCAGGTAAGAGAATAGAAATGAAAAAGCAGATATAAACAGAGAAAAGATAAAACAGAAAATAATTACCAAAGATGCACAAAGTAGGTCCAACATAAGCACATGTGTGGTACACAGAGAAGAAAACCAGAAAAAATGTTATTTCATTATAAGTGTATTTAAAGTATAAAAGCATATTGGAAGATGAAACTCACAAATACACTTCAAGAAAAACTGCATTTTTTCCAGTGCTTGGAGGCAAAAGGCAAAAGACAACTGTGACAAAAATTGAAGCCTGAGGAAAATGTGCTACCCCATATATACTTATCGAAATATTCCCCCATGTTTAGAACTGGAGAATTGGAAAAAAGTTTATGAAAATTCTACAATCAAAAACTGTGACTACAGGGGCCAGCCTGGTGGTGTAGCAGTTAAGTGTACGTACTCTGCTTTGGTGGCCCTGGGGTTCACAGGTTTGGATCCCGGGCACGGACCAACACACCACTTATCAAGCCATGCTGTGGCAGTGTCCCACATACAAAGTAGAGGAAAATGGGCACGAATGTTAGCCCAGGGCCAGTCTTCCTCAGCAAGCAGAGGAGGATTGGCATCAGATGTTAGCTCAGGGCTAATCTTCCTCACAAAAAAAAAAAAAACAAAAAAAAACTGTTACTATATATTACAACCTATATTATCCAATCTGTTCCCACACCATCGTCAACTCTCATAAAGCCACCCAGTGAGGATATTACATCTGCCCCGCCTAGGAACTTAAGGCTGATTATGAAAAAGTGTTTCCTTGCACAATAATGCAGTGTGGCAACACAAACAAACAAATGGTTACTTTTATTTAAAATTTTGGTATGTTGTGTATCATGGACTTTTTTGCATTGATTTTGATTTGCTTAATAATTTGCTTTAAAATATTATTTATCTTGATTACTAAATGTTTCGAGCCACTTAAATTTTGTGCCTGAAGTAAGTGCCCCACTCACTTCAACTAATCCTAGACATACTCTCTATGAATCGATTCTAATTTTATCTGCCAAGATTCATAGAAAAATATAGGCATGCCCAATGAACATTCTCTATGCTAATACTTGAGGATACATTGTGGCATGTCTTTTGGAAAGATGCAGAAAAAGAAATCGTAACACGCAATTATCTGAACTAAGGGTTTTCTTAAAAAATGGAATAGGGGGTCTGGCCCATTGGTGTAGCGGTTAAGTTGGTATGCTCCAATTTAGCAGCCTGGGGTTTGCAGCTTCAAATCCCTGGAGCAGACCTACACAATGCTTATCAAGCCATGCTGGGGTGGTGTCCCATATAAAGTAGAGGAAGATGGGCACGGATGTTAGCTCAGGGCCAGTCTTCTTCAGCAAAAAGAGGAGGATTGGCAATGGATGTTAGCTCAGGGCTACTCTTCCTCACAAAAAAGGAATAGGACAAAGAGGGGTGAAGATAATTGCCCTATTTTCATGAGCTTAGAAACAGTATGCAAGTGAAGGTATAAAGCTTTTCACCCTTCCACTTTTGAAGAAACTAAGACTCTTTTTTTTTTTTAGATAAGGGATATTTGGCTACTACAGAGTGAAAATTTAAGCGAACGTATTAAAACTATCATATCCAAATTGTGAGGTCTTCTTCAAAGTGGTCACCATATTTATTTACAAATTCCAACGAAGTTCCCACCAGCATTTTGAAATCCATTCCTGTGACTTGCTCTCAGAGCTAGATTATGAGACACAAGAGTGAAGCAGTCTTGTTAATTTAGAGGCACAACACATTTTGTCTTAAAATAATTTTGCCAATTTAAGTACCTAACACTTACATGAGATGAATTTTGACTATTACTAGAAACCAAGTCTACTCGCTAAGAATGGCCATATGCCAAGATTAATTGAATTTAAATGATTTGAGCAAGCTTCAAAGGATATTTCAAAAGGAGAAATTAGAAAATATCTGAAAATATATGAATTTTGAAATTAGAGAACAGGTGCCAGCTTTTAAGAAACAAGTTCACACTTGTCTATATATGCCCGAATAGGTTTGCCAAAAACTAAGATGAATTATTTTATCATCATTCCTTATACGTTATTTGCATCTGATGTCCTCCAACAGTCTATAGATTGGTAGTTATGCTGGTTTTCTACAGTCAAATCATAGAGTAAAAAGCAAACAAACAAAAGACATATATATATATAGTCACATATAGTCAATAATACCCTGGAAGGTTCCCAGACATTCCCTCTCATTAAGTTCAAATCAGCATGCAGTTGAAGGCACATCTTCCATCCTCAGCATAAATTGTGGGTTTTTCAAGTTGAGCACTAGGTGAAGTGGTTGGATTGTATTTGTCAAAAATACATATCTCTAAATGCTAGAAACCCATTCAGAATGGTGATCACTTCACACTATGTGACACAGGTGGAAACCAAGGCCCAGTAATGGAAAAGTGACTTTATATTCTAGGTTTTCATGGTAATTCTGGAACATTTGTTTATTGAGTAGAATGTTGAGTAAAATATCCTGCATCATTTAAAAGGATATTTTTCTCTATCTCTTGTGTGTGTTTAACTTATAATTTATTTTTTTAAGTAAAATGCAATTATGATGCAACTTCACTGTATTTAATTGAAGACTGATGTCTTTTTTAAAGGTACCAGATAATCATACTAGAATTTATTTCTTTTCTATGAAGACAGACAGTTATTTTGTTTGTGAATGAAGTGTTCCAGATGATCCTAAAGAGAGAAAAATAAGTTTGAGCGAGGATTAGTCATTTGTGTGTTTAAAAAACCTGGATTAAAACCTTGGCCTACTCACAAATTTGACAGTCTAGACGAAATGGATTGATTCCTTGAGAGACACAATTTGCAAAAGAGGATATAGATAATTTAAATAGGCCTATGTCTATTAAAAAAATTGAATCAATATTTCATAACATACTAAAACAGAAAGAATGAGGCCCAGGTGAGTTCACTGGTGAATACTACCAAACATTAAAAGAAGAAATTACACCAATTCTCTACAATATTTTTCAGAGGATAAAAGCAGAAGGAATACTTCCTAACTCATTCTATGAGGCCAGCATTACTTTAATACCAAAACCAGACAATAAGAATAAAAAACTATAGACCAATATTTCTCGTAAGCATAGATGAAAAATCATCAACAAAATATTAGCAGATTGAATCCAACAATGTATAAAAAGAATTATATACTATGACCAAGTGGAATTTATCCCAGGTATGCAAAGCTGGTTCAGCATTCAAAAATCAGTTAATGTTTCCATCACATAACGGACTTAAAAAAGAAATCACATGATCGTATCAATAGGTGCAGAAAAAGCATTTGGCAAAATCCACTACACATTCATGATAAAAACTCTCAGTAACTAAGAATAGAGGGGAACTTCCTCAACTTGATAAAGAATATCTAAAAATATCTTCAGCTGCCATCATTCTCAATAATGAGAAACTGGAAGCTTTCCCACTAAGATCAGGTACAAGGCAAAGATGTCTCTTCTCATCACTTCTTTTCAACATCATGCAGGAAGTTCTAGTCGATGCGATAAGACAAGAAAAGAAAGGAAAGGGGAGGAAATGAAAAGAAAAGAAAAGGTATATAGAATGGGAAGGAAGAAATAAAACTGTCCTTGTTTGTAAATGACATGATTATCTATGTGGAAAATCTGAAAAAATCGACAAAAAAACTCCTGGAACTAATAAGTGATTAGAGCAGGGTTGTAGACTACAAGGACTAATATACAAAAGTGAATCACTTTCCGATATACCAGCAATGAACAAGTGGAATTGGAAATAACAACACAATATCATTTACATTAGCACTCAAAAAAAATGAAATATTATTAAATATAAATCTAACAAAATATGTGCAAGATCTTTATGAGGAAAACTACAAAATGGAATGATGAATGAAATCAAGGAAGAACTAAATAAATGTAGAGATATTCCAGGTTTATGGATAGGAAGAATCAATATTTTCAAGATGTTAGTTCCTCCCAAATTGATATATAGATCCCATGCAACCCCAGTAAAATCCCAGAAAGTTGTTTTGTGGATGTCAACAAACTGCTTCTGAAGTTTATATGGAGAGACAAAAGACCCGGATTAGCCAACACAATATTGAAGAACAAAGTTGGAGAAATGATATTACCTGACTTCAAAGCTTATTGTAAATCTACAGTAATCAAGACAGTGTGGTATTGATGAAAGAATAGACAAATAGATGAATGGAACAGAATAGAGCCCAGAAATAGACCTCCATAAATATAGTCAAATCATCTTTGACAAAGGAGCAAGGCAACACAACGGAACAAAGATAGGCTCTTCCACAAATGGTGCTGGAACAGCTGCACATCTAGATGCAAAAAAATGAATCTAGTCAAGCCCTTACACTCGCCACAAAAATTAATTCAAAATGGATCACAGACCTAAATGTTAAACACAAAACTATAAAACTTCTAGAAGGGCCAGCCCCATGGCCTAGTGGTTAAGTTCTGTGTGCTCCGCTTCAGTGGCCCAGGTTTGGTTCCTGGGCATGGACCTAACATCACTCGTTGGTGGTCACACTGTGGTGGTGACCCATATACAAAATAGAGGAGGACTGGCACAGATGTTAGCTCAGGGTGAATCTTCCTCAAGCAAAAAGAGGAAGATTGGCAACAGATGTTAGCTCAGGGTGAATCTTCTTCAGCAAAAAAAAAAAAAAAAAAAAAAAAAACTCCTAGAATATAACACAGGAGTAAATCTAGATAGTCTTGGGTAAGGCAATGACTTTTTAGATACAACAACAAAGGTACAATTCATGAAAGAAATAATCAATAATCTGGGCTTCATTAAAATTAAAAACTTCTGCTCTGGGAAAGACAATGAGAAGCCACAGACTGGGAGAAAATCTTTGCAAAGGATACATCTGCCAAAGGACTGTTATCCAAAATATACAAAAGAACTCTTAAAACTCAACAGTAAGAAAACAAACAACCCATTAAAAAATGGGCCAAAGACCTTAACAGTCACCTCACCAAAGAAGACAGATGGCAAATAAGCATATGAAAAGATGTGCCACATCATATGTCATTAGGGAAATGCAAATTAAAATAATAATGAGATGCCACTACACACCTGTTAGAATGGCTATAAACTGGAAATAGCACCAATTGTTTGCGAGGCTGTGGAGCAACAGGAACACTTCATCATTGCTGGTGGGAATGCAAAATGGTACAGCCACTTTGGAAGACAGTTCAGCAGTTTCTTACAAAACTAAACATGCTCTTACCATATGATCCAGCAATTGTACTGATTGGTATTTAACCAGAGTAGTTGAAAACATATCCACACAAAAACCTGCACACCCATGTTTATTGCAGCTTTATCCATAAATGCCCAAACTTAGAAGCAACCAAGATGTCCTTCAGTAGGTGAATGGATAAAGAAACTGTAGTACCTCCAGACAATGGAATATTATTCAGCACTAAAAAGAAATGAGCTATCAAGCAATGAAAATACATGAAGGAACCTTAAATGCATATTACTAAGTGAAACAAGCCATTCTAAAAAGGTTACATACTGTAAGATTTCAACTACATGTTACATTCTGCAAAAGCCAAACTATGGAGACAGTAAAAAAACAGTGGTTTGCAGGGGTTTGGAAGGACTAGGGGGAGGGATTAATAGGCAGAGCACAGAGGATTTTTAGGGCATGAAAATCCTCTCTATGATACCATAGGGATGGATACATATGTATCCATCAGATACATAATGTAGAACGTACACCACAGAATGTACACCACCAAGAGTGAACCCTAAGGTAAACTATGGACACTGGATGATTATTATGTGTCAAAGTAGGTTTATCACTTGTAACACATGTACTGCTCTGGTGGGGGATGTTGATAATGGGGGAGTCTATGCAAGAGTGAGAGCAGGGGGTATATGAGAGATTTCTGTACCTTTCCCTCAGTTTTGCTGTGAACTTAAAACTGCTCTAAAAAAGTCTTAATAAAAATAAAAGCAAGAAGTACATGAATGTACAACAAATAAAAGAAAAGGAAAAAACCCTTGCTTTACCATTTTTTACTTGAGTATCTCAGTAATTAAATAACATTCTAAATTTTTTCTTATTCATCTAAAAAGTAAAGATAAAACAGTATAAGAATCAATCGAAATTATGTATATATAGGACATATATGTTAAAATTTAGTTTTAAAGCATTATAATACCTATTTTCATTTAATAAATATAAATTCAATAAGCCAATTTGAATTATTGTATATGTATTAAAGTCTTTAAAAGTTTTCTATAAGTAATTCATTGTCGTATAATAAAAACACACACATATCTATTTTTCACCTGAAAAAAATTATTTGGGTATATGGAATCTCTCTCCATTGTAGGTAACATATAATCTCAGGCACACTAACAAAAATCAAATCAAAAAATGAAATCAGGAAGTCTCGTATGTTCTTCATCTTACCAAATTACTTTTTCCATGGCGTTTTTATTCATTTTTTATTTCATTCTTCCCTTCCACACATATTTGTTTTGTGCAATATTTTATGAAGCTGAATCCAGAACTGAAGATCTACATTGTGTTAGTAATTGTTGATTGTTTTAATGGTAGGCAAAACCTATGTATTCCAAAAGCTCCAGATCTGCCCTCCTTGGCAATTGTGGCAGCATCGTTTACCTGATATTTAACCATAAAGGATGGAACACAATTATCCAAGGTTCAGGATCCCTGCCAGCTTATCAGTCAATCAAGCTCTTGTCAGTTCCCTCCTCGCCACACACTCACATGGGTGCTGTGGAAAAAGAGAAAGGTATTGACGACAGTCTCTACTTTCAGTTGCTTTTATCATTTCTGATGTAAAAGGGGTCCTTCCTGACCTTCACTTCCCCCACCTTCTAATACCTGTAAATGCCTTTACTTTCAGCTCTAAATACCTAGAATGGCTGCTATGATCTGGCCAAACTCTGACTCACTAGACTAGTCCCCAGAAGTCAAGTCCGTACCTGAGGTCTTGACCTTTGAGCAGGCAGATCACTCGAGCTGAGCCAACCCGAGTTCCTTTCTCTGGGATATAGAATTGGAAATAGGAAATCCCAGTTTCGGTTGGGGTTAGTCTCTTGATCAGCAGACTCGTAAAACACGTGATGCTCCACGTGGCTCCATATGGACGGAATAGCAGGGAAAGCTGATGAGCATGGAGTGCAGGGAGAGAAGGAAGCAGGTGCCTAGAGAGAAGCAAAGACAAGAGAAGGGAGGGGTTGCAGGAGGGAAAGAGAGAGAGAGCAAGATTGAGATGCCAAATTCTGGAAGGCTCTCAATTTCCTGTTACATTCCTGCACTGCTTTCCGTTGAGTACCAAAAAACACATCTATGATGTCCTTAGAACAAATTCTCCTTTGTGGCTTAATCTAGCTTAAGTTTGTTTTTATGATTTGTAACAAAAATGTTCTAATTTATGTGAACAGCTACTTTTGGACTGATAGTTCTTATCAAGTGAGTGATGTATCCAAAATAAAGAAGACACAAATAAATGGTAGAAAGCATGTGACTGCCCATATACCAGCTCTCACCAATATACAGATACGTCTGGGATTAAGAGACGCATTCCACTCCAAAACCCCTGGGGAGCACTGCACATTCTCTGAGCAACTCCAGGGTAGAGATATCAGAGCCATGAGGTTTCTTAGGGAAATAGATATACCAAATGATTTTTACAAGACTCAAGATTATTGGCCTGTTTATATGCATTTCCCAGACTTTTTTTGGCCCTTCAGGGTATGTCTAATATGATAAATCAAAACAATCCCTTGCTCCATGAACAGAGTGGGGAGAATGTCTTTTATTAAATTCTAATCCTGGGTGAGCTAAGGAAAAACTTCAGATCAAAATTAAAAGCTGAATAGTTTTTGTAAGGGAAACTATATACAATAAAAAGCCTTGTTATTAGCTATTTTATCAATAGGAAATCTCAAAAATGCTGCATTCCTAACATGCCCTATGCATATCTGGCCTCTAATAATCAGAGAGATTGACAGCAGTGTTAAGGTATTTTGAAGGATGACTGACAAAAAGGCAGAGTTAAAATGATGTCTGGTTGCTTAACCTAAGTAGCTAAATCTAGAGGGGAAAATAAATTCCTCTAGGAAATGCCACGCAATTGAAGGCAGAACGCTTCAAAAGTCCTGAGGAAAAGGCAGGAGTTTTTAATATAGAGGTTGATTAGAAATGTAAGAACTCATACGTGTTTCTCAGAAAGAGAAAGATGAGGAAATTTACAAGGAAATCATTTCTAATCAGGGCAGAGGCCTTGTGAATTCAGTGCTGGCTCACCTGGAAGCCTCAGAGATTCTAGCCACTGGTTTGAAACAGGGGATCAGTTGTCTGGTCTTTATGATGACTTCATCTCAGAAGTGGCATAATCAAGGAAGGAGAGAACAATGTGCCTTCACCAAAGGGTTGATAGAGGAGGAGACTGGATTTCAAACCCCAATTATGATTTCAACTTACACTCTGTGAAGGAATCAAGAGCAGTAGGTAAAGAATTAGTATTTTATGAACTTTTAAACCTCTCTGTTAATTTTGTTACTACCTATATTTTTCCCATGTGAAGAACATCAGTGGGTTCTTCAAAGAAAAAGATCTGCAAGGCTGTGTTCAAGTGTAGGTGCTGTGGGTTAATAAAGAAGAACTAGGGAGGCTATATTCCACAATAAGGGAAGTCAGTTGAAAAGTCAAAAGAATATATATAGATGGAAGCAGCTTCAAAGATTGGAGAGGGGAACAGCAGAGTGAATCCTTTCTATT
The DNA here is from genome assembly GCF_020826845.1 of Diceros bicornis minor. Classification (NCBI taxonomy): domain Eukaryota; kingdom Metazoa; phylum Chordata; class Mammalia; order Perissodactyla; family Rhinocerotidae; genus Diceros; species Diceros bicornis. Next base: position 25,463,431 of record NC_080747.1, on the reverse strand, counting down.
GAAAGATAAGGGTTTGGTGCTTGTATGAATAAAGAAGCAACCATGATTATCAGCAAGACCCATGCGTAGTAAAGGAGACCAGACATTGGCATAAAGGGCCGGTGCTGTTTATCAAGGTTGAGCCGGCTTAGGGCTTTCGAGCAAGTCCATCAAGCAAGTCTCCTTCTGGCCACTCTCCAGTTGTGTGACTTTGGTTAAGTTACTTACCTCTTTGTGCCTCATTTTCCTCACCTATAAAAAGTGAATAAAATAACACCAAATTAATAGGAGTTGACATAGTTTAATGACATAATTGATGAAAACCTTTTAGCATAGAGCTTATTAAATAACAGGAATTAATAAGAAGTATTACTAGAGAAACAGAAGAAAACATAAATATGGAGTTACCTCTGCATCGGGAAACTTGCATGATTAATTCATTTCTTGAATAAATATCTAATGAGTCTTAATTTAGGACTCCACATGATATCGGTCCAAGGAATGTAAAGATTAAAACAAACAAAAGTAGTTCAAAATATTGAAGAACATGTGTAAAAACAGAAAAATGTTATCCTCGGAGAAATGACTGATTCTAGTACTGAGGCAGAAAATACACAAGATGAGCCTGAAGCATCTTGTAGTGCCAGAAAGTAAGAAGGTGTTGGGGCAGAAGGGGATGAAAATGATGAGGGTATGGGGGTAAGTCAAATGGAAGCAGGGACCAAGTAAAAGAGCTCCCAACAGACAAAGCTGTAACAATTTGAGCACCAAAATAACTAAAGTAGTAGTGGATCATAACTCAAAGTATAAAATAAATATCCATGTGAGTCTGGCCCCACGGCTGAGTGGTTAAAATTCCACGCACTCCGTTCCTGGAACTCTGCGGTCCAGGTTTGTAAGTTCGGATCCCTGGCACAGACCTACTCCACTCCTCAGCCATGCTGTGGAGACATCTCACATACAAAATAGAGGAAGACTGCCATGGCTGTTACCTTAGGGCTAATCTTCCTCAAGCAAAAAACAAAAAGAAACAAGAGGAAGATGGCCAAGGGATGTTAGCTCAGGGTGAATCTTCCTCACCAAAAGAATAAATAAATATCCATGAATCTATACTGATATAAATAAATGATTAAATAAATACATAAACAAATACTTTTTTTATGAAGAAAAGACAGATATCCCATGCAGATGAATTCCAAATAATTTATGTAGCTACTCCTTCCCCAAGGAGGTGGAGCATAAGTATTCATTACTTAAGTGTGGCCTGTGCATAGCCACTTTCTTCCAAAAAGTACAGTATAAAAGAAAGAGTAACTTTATAGAGGAAAAAACCTGACAAATACTGCGTCAGCCTGGTGCTCAACGTCAAAACCAAGAACGTCCTGCTCATAGTGTGCCCCCTAGATATGATGCTATGAAAATGATACTTCCCCTCTGTGATCTTCCTCCCCAAACCCGTAACTCCAGTCTAATCATGAGAGAAACATCAGGCAAATCCCAACTGATGGACATTCTACAAAATACCTGACCACACCTCCTCAAAATTTTAAGATCACCATAAACAAGAAATGTCTGAGAAACTTTCATTGCCTAAGAGCCTAAGGAGACATTAGAACTAAATGTAGTGGAGTACCCTGGGTGGGATCCTGAAACAAAAAAAAGACATTAGGTAAAAATTAAGGAAATTTGAATAAAGTATGGACTTTATTTATATGTACTATACTAATGTAAGATGTTAATAATAGGAGGAACTGGGTGTGAGACATATAGGAACTATCTGTACTACCTTCACAATTTTTCTGTAAACCTAGAAATAGTCTAAAATAGAAATTTTATTAAAAAATATTACAAAACAGTGAGATCAGTGTTCCCCCTCCACATTATAAACTTCCTGAGGGCAAGAACGCTGTCATATGTACCCTTACATCCCCTTATATCAACATCTAGAATAGTCTCTAGAACATATTGGTATCTGGACAAGTTGGTTAAACAAATAAATGAATGCAGGAAAATATGTACTAATTATCATGGTAATACTGGATTTATTTATTTATTTATTTTTTGTGAGGAAGATCCACCCTGAGCTAACATCCATGCTAATCCTCCTCTTTTTGCTGAGGAAGACCAGCTCTGAGCTAACATCTATTGCCAATCCTCCTCCTTTTTTTTTTCCCCCAAAGCCCCAGTAGATAGTTGTATGTCATAGTTGCACATCCTTCTAGTTACTGTATGTGGGACACGGCCTCAGCATGGCCGGAGTAGCGGTGCCTTGGTGCGCGGCGGGGATCTGAACCCCAGGCAGCCAGCAGCAGAGCATGCGCACTTAACCGCTAAGCCACGGGGGCCGGCCCAATCCTGGATTTAAAGTGATAAATTATGACTGGGAGTTTCAGAAAAGTTTTTATAAAATGATAACCAGTAATTTACAAGAGTAATTGTTATATAAGATATATACTCCAGAAAGAGCAGAGTACATGCTAAAACCTTGTACACACGTCATCTCTTCCCACTTTAAAGTGGTGTCATGGCATGTTAATAGTTAACTCTCCCTTCTTGTCTCAAACCAATTACCTGCTATTACAATGGTCCAGATATAATGGTCTTCAATTCAATTTGTTTCTTAAATGGACCAATTTCCTTCTTGCTTCAAGATCTCAACCCGTTATATCTCCTACCTCCTTGCTTTCCCCCTCCCATCCTTACCTGATCAATTCTCATTCAATCTTCTAATCTCAAATTAACTGTCAGTTCAATTCCCTGTCTCCTTGGACCGGGCTAGGTTTTTGTTGTTGTTTTTTAAAAACTATTTTATATGTCTCTCTGTTATTATTTTTATTGCTATATCCCTTATCATGATTGCAAATACACACACACACATGCACACACAAACACACAATGACTGCAAATTCTACAAGAGCAAGGATTGCATTAGTTTTGTTCACCTTCATATCTCCTGCATCTAGCATGATGCCTAGGACGTGGTAGGCTATAATATACACTTGTTATATGCATTAATGAATGAAAAAAAATGCATTAATTAAATATAAATAGAAAGTTTTAAAAATTTTTGGAAAGTAATGGACAAATGAGTATCAGCTCAACTCCTCTACTCCCCCAAAGGCATCACTTTCCCCAACAATGATGGTTTCCTTAAATCTCTCTCTAGCTGTTTAAGATGGCTTCAGATCTTTTGCCTATCACTCTGTTTACTCCAAAATAATGTACTCTGCTATTGCCCCCTCTCTGTATAATAAGCTATCAGTCCTTAAGTTACTTAATATAAGAAAGCTATAAAAGGGCATACATAATAATCCTTTATGTGAACTGGAAATCCACATACGCACAAAAGGAAATAAAAAGGAAATATTCTGTACTGACCTTGCAGCCTACTTTAAATTTATTTCAATTTAAGGGACTCCATGAAACACAAAAGCTATGTTTTTCAGCTCCATGTGGACATACTGCACTACATGAAATATTTGGCTTGGTTCAGAGTCTGAATCCAAAAATATCTCCTTATGTTATGGCTGCTGCTATCTCACAAAATTAGCTGAACTGTGGAAATAAGAATGTTCTCATGTTTCACGCAAGACACGCACAGCCATATACATGTATTCATGAGGGAATTAAAGAGGGGAGCAGATACAAACAGATGCTTTTCTAACATGGAACACAAAAGCAAGTCGGATCACAAATATTCTGCTGTCAATCTGCATTAGGACCCAGTCACAGGATCCTGTGGAAATTTACCCAGTGCTAGTCAAATTGACTTAACCTTGCAAAACCTGAAAAAAAAAAATTTCTCCACCAAATATCTAAGTCAGGCTAAATGGATTAATACGTTTTAGCTTTGTTTAACCATTAAAAACTCAAACATTTCACTTTGTAGAGTATCATTAGTTCTATGAGAAAATAGGGTTTGGGAAATTCAATTTTGAGGACATCAAGGGAAGGTATAGAAAAGACTCTATGTAAAACAAAATGGTTTAATTTGATCTTAGCCTGATTCCGTGTAGTCAGAGACCCCCCCCCCCCAATTAAATCTCACTGCCTCAGTTATGAAGGAGGGCTTGTGCATTCTTAGGAATAATCCTAGAGAACAATAAAAAAAAAACCTTAAAATCAGATATGTTTAGTTTATTTAAAACCCAAGGAGCTGCTAGAAAAATGCTGTGGTTTTACCTAGACAAGCAGCTCAGAGGAGTGACCAGAGGACGTTTGGGGAACTCTTCCTTTCTCTTATCAGTAAATATCCATGCTACAACTAAGAGAGAAATTAAAACAGCAAAATTTCATTCAGGAATTTGAACTAAATACCTCTATTTGCATGCATAATATATTGGACTAAGTTGGCTATAGATTAGGGAACATGAAGATGTGTAAATACAATGAGCTTACAATTTCATTCTAGTAAAATAATTCTTAAATGTCTAATTCATGCCAATCCATGAAATCCTGGATAAATTCTTATTTATTGCAAAATTTTCCACAATGGATACTTACAGAACTGCCCTCTGAGGGCAGGCTGCTCATCAATTTAAGAGTAACAATACTTCTACCTCTATAATGTCAGCAAGACAAATAAATAGTCACAGAAGTGTTATTCTAGACTGGTGTCTTCCTGGGACAGGAAAAGAAAAATCATTTACCTATAGGAGACTAAATCTAGCAAGGCAGCAACATGCATTCAATCACCAAAATGTAATGTGATGAGTATTTTAACAAAAATATGTGGACTATACTATAGGAATCTGGATGAAAAAGCAATTAATTGTTCACCATCAAGGGTAATTTCAGAGAGCTGTCCCTTAAACTGGGTCATAAAGAGAAGAAAGATAGCTCCTAAAATTAGTGTCGTAAAATACATAATATTTATTCCCAGAGGATGTTCAGGCATTATTTGGCCCCTCTAAACCATATCCCCCTCCATTCCTGATATACAGGGGAACTTTATTGATTTTTTAAATATTTATCTATGTATTTATTATTAAGATATAATTGACATACAACATTGTGCAAGTTTAAGGTGTACAAGGTGTTCATCTGATATATTTATATGTTGCAATATGATTATCACCATACAGGGGAACTTTAGCCATGCATCAAAAAAGAGATACCTCAAGAGTCTGAAATCTGTCTTAATCTACTTAGGTTTCACTTGGTTTGTTTGGTCACATTTGTTTTTACCTGAATGCACACAGTCATTTGAAAGTAAACTTATCTCTAAAATAGAATCACACAAAGACACACAGTCACACAAAGATAGTGTGAAAAATGCTCTCACTCATAAAAACACTTGATTTTCAAGAGGCAGTCAACAAAATTTCTGAAAGAACAGATCAAAATACAGATGACTTAATTGGGTCCCTCCAAAAACATGTGACTGAAATATTTGCATTAACCAATAAATCTGGAGTTTAAACATGTTGGTAAAAGTTATCAAAGATTGTGCTTTAATCTCAACTTTATGTTAAGCACCTCAGTTAGCCACATTGTAAAGGAATGAAGCAGACAATCTCAAATTGAATCTCAGATGACTCAAATTAATTCCCATTGACTATGGTTGAAAAGAGTAAAAAGACGCTTTTGTAAATTAAGTGTGAGCAATATTGGATAATAGAGATAGTCTAGGTTGGAGGCTGAGCCAATGGAAATAAAAGAAACAGAAAGAAGACAAAGGGAAAGAAACAGTTGAAGAGCAAAGATGATAAAAGGATAGTAACTATCATTTAACGAGTATTCATTTGATGCCAGATGCCTCTTTACAGCTCTCCCAACAACCACAAAGTAGAAACAGTCGCCATATTGTGGATGAGAAAAGTGAGTTGACCATAGGTTAAGTTAAGTAACTTGTCTCAAGCCCCTGTGCCAATGAGTAGAAGAACTGGGCTTCACAACCGTGTTTCTTACCACTCATCACTACCACATTTAGAGCACAATGTCTGCTGTAGCTGCAGTCACTCAGGGTTTAACTTCTGTGTAAGAAAACTGAGAATTATGAGCAGAATCATAGCAAATTTTAGTTAGTTGATCACAACAAAAAACATATGGAAAACCTTATGATTTGGATGTGTTAAAGACATTCTGAAAAATGCAGGGTCTACAGTGTCCAATTTTTATGGTTAAGGATCTTTTCTCCTGCCTTCATGTCCTAATTTTATAGCTGAATACATACGTAGTGACAGAAAAGAGAGGATCAGATATATATATATATATTCAGTGGTATGACAGGATGCTGTTCCTCATTTCATCTCATATAAAACACACACACACACACACACACACTACACTTTTTTATACTAAATTATAAAGAAAGTGAAAAAAGTAGGCTCTAATTCAGGACACCAGCATTAACCTAGAAACTCTTTTCCTTTGTCGTATTGGAAAACTGCACCATACTTAACAAGTTGTGGTTTAACTTCACTACCTTCAAACACTTCATTAGCTTAGAGAAATTTAAGAGGAAATAATCTGTACATACGTTATAGTCCTATCGAAAATATCTCAATCTCTTGAGCTGAAAATCTATTCATAAGATTTTACTGCCCTTATATTTAATGAAGAAGAAATTAAATTACTTTTATTTTCTGAGAGGAAAAAATCTCAGATGATGTATTTGGAGATCTAATTAAAATGCTTATGTACCTTGCCTAATTAAAACTAGACATTTATTCAAAATAACAGGACATCTAATGCATCTATTTATAAACAACTCATACAAAATGCCTGGAAACCAGGAGAAGCAGAGGAACTGAACTCTGTTCGTGCGTTAACCTTCAAGCCCCTCCACCCACTGCCTTTTCACAGGAAAATCTTGTGTAAAACAAGCCCTGTCCTGATCAAGCTTTTAAAAAGATCTCCAAGGACAGCACACATAAAGAAAAAGCATCTAAAGCTAAGACTGATTTTTTTTTTGCCTTTTTGCCCGGAGCGTTGTGACCACAACCCATGCATTAGTCATGCTGGGATTAGAAGATGGCTTTTTTCTAAAGGACTTGAAGGATCTTATGAATGCCAAATGGACCCAAAGAGCCTGCCTAGTCTCTATTTGCTTAAATGTCTTTAATCATAGAAAGAGCTTCTATCTTAGAAGACAGAAACTATTTGTAAAAACCCTAAACAAATCTTGGATGAGGATCTGGGGCATGCTGTAACATTCCCAAACAGTTCAATGAATGGGATAGGATAATGGAATTTTGCCTGGAATATGGAAGAACTCAAACTTGGTTTTAAGACTCTTACAAGTAACTTTCCTAGAGCCTAGATCAAAATCCGTTAAGTTGCAATCCGCTGTATTCATTGTCTTTACAAACTATCAGATATGATTCATGTTTATCCCCTCAGTTTTTGAATATTAGGACCTACAATTTCAGAGTTGATCAAAAAAGAGAGAAAGCATTGTGTTTAACTGAAATCATTTTCTATGCCCCCCCGTGGAAATTATAGATATCTGTAGACATTTTGTGAGAAAAGTGCTTTTTCTACAAGGTAATAGGAAAAGGTTTAGAACGAAGAAGTAATTTTGTGAATTCGTTCTTTCTAAAACAGGCTAACTTTCCAAACTTGTTCACATTGAATATTTGAAGCCTGTTCATTTGGAGGAAGGTAACGTCAGAGAATAGACTGTTAAGAAAAATATTTCCAATAACGCTTTCTGTAAATTAGTTAAAAGGCTGTCTTCCTTCCTCTCTCCTTTCCTCCTTCTTTCCCTCCCTTTCTGCCTCCCTTCCTTTCTTCTTTCTTTCCTTGTCACACGTTATTGGGCATCACCTATGTGCCAGGAACTGGGTTGGTTTCTGGTGATATGCTGAATAATGTAGACATGCTGTCTGTCCTCTGGGAACTTAGAGTCTAGCTGAAGAGTCTATCCATTTTGTTTATCCTAATGGCCGATTGAATCCGTCTTGGAGACTACAAAAACAAAAATCACACCTCTCTTCAAGTTAGTGAACTTTTTCAGTAGTAAGTTAATATCATCCACTATCAACTTCAACTCCGTTTATAAATCATGAAATCAGTTCTGCTTCACCTCAAAGACTGGTTATCCTCCAATAGTTTAATCTCAGGTTTTCCCCTAGGTTTTCTTTAGGATTCAGAAAAAGATAAAAGTATAACAACCTCTGAAAGAGCATAATTAGCTTAACCTTGCTTCTGATTTGCTTATGTTTAAGTGAGGTCCTTATAATTCCAAAGGTGACCATCTGACACACATTTATAAGATCTGAATACTCATATTGATTGACTTGGGTTTATTTTTTGCAAATTTTATATCTTGAATTTTCATTAATCTCAGCTTTGAAGTTTGAGCTATATCAATTATAAACAAACAGATGTAGAAGTTATAATTCACAGAAATTCAGTAGTCTTATGTAGGCCGAAAAGTGTGTTCACAGAATCTCCAGAATTATTTAAGGTTCCTTGCAAAGATGCAGTTCCACAAAGTTGTGTACTCTATTCACCTGGGACAACCTCTGAAGTCAGCTTCTCCCTGGCCTCTGAAGTGCCACTAGATTATTCAAGATAGTGAGATGCCTCTGATTTACAGGAAACATTTTTGGAAGGAGATACTCATCCAGAGCATTAGAAAGTCTGTCTCCAGCTTCTGAGAGGCTGTGTACAAATAGTCAACTATCCTTCCGTGTCTGAAGGGCTGGAGTAAATGTGACTTCACTTGTCAATGAGGTGGTTGAGATAGCGGTGAAGGACACAGCGAAGGACTGTGCAGGACTCTAGAGGCTGATGGCTTGGGTTTGAATTTGTGATTCACTGTTGGGTGACCTTGGGAAACTTGCTGAAACTTTCTGTGTTTAAGTTTCCTCACCTGAAAAGTGATGATAACCTTTTCATAATGTTGTTCTGAAGGTTAAATAAAATCATAGTAATAAAGCTCTTGGAATAGTGCCAGACATACAGTAAATCATAGATATGTATATATTCTGTATGTATGTATACACTAAACTACTTCATACTAATTTGAAAATTATCTGTCATTGAATTGAGCAGAGAAACTCAGGAATAATCAAATAATCACATATCTAAACCTCATCTTTCTCTTATTACAGACAGACATACCTACTGAATGAATGGGTACATCAAGAAAACACGCTGAAGAAGAAAGTTTAGCACTAAGGTCAAATAGCCGAGAACAACAGAGAAGCCATATGTGAATTACAGTGGAAGAGTCCTTTAAAACTCTCCTTTGCAGATTATTTATTGTACTGGCAGTAAGCGACAGTGCTCACCATGAATCCCTCCCCGAAAAAAACATGTTGAGGGTAATGATTGCTAATGTTTTTTCCAAAAGCAGATTAGAAGCATTATTCTATCTCTTAGCGATCCTAGTTAGCTCTACCGGAGGAAATATTCTTACTGACCACTCTTAAGACATAGGAGCTGCTAAGCAAAATTTACACAAAATTTCAAGGAGGAACCGGCTAGTCATTTTGTTACCAAACCAGGTTTGTTTTTGCCCGTCACCTGAAAGCCAAACACTGAGATGACCAGATTGCAGCAGAGAGAGAGAGTTTAATCACAAAGCAGTCAAGTGAGGAAATGGGAGAATGAGTCTCGGATTCACCTCCCAAAAATGGGGACTCAGGGATATTTATGGGGTAGGGGCAAGGTGGTCTGAAATGTGGAGATAGATGTATTGGAGGTGAGGAGAAGTGAGGTAAGTGATGGTCTGCTCAAGTGTACTCAGACTTCATGCCTTTTCCTAGGACGCATGTTCACAAAATGATGGCGTTAGCATGATCTTAGAGTAGAGTTTTTAGCCTCTTGATGTCAAAAAGTCACTTATCAGACATCTATTGGACATCTGCGTAGGCCCAGTTGTTGGGTTGGTGGTCTGAACCCACCTGAAGTGGATAAGGGGTTCTAATTCCTGAAAAACGGCTCAAACACCTATTACCATGGTGACCTAGGCGCCAGGGAGATGTTTTATCTATAGGAACCTAGTGGGAGTCACATAACATTGCCTAAACAGCACAGTTAACAATGGGCAGGTGAACAACTGAAAGCTATAATCAGTAATTGTAAAAAGAAAAAGAAAAAACTTTAGTTACTAGCTACTTAATCATCAATGGCTGTTTGCCAGTTTCAATTTTTGTATAGAAGGAGCCACCTGTTCTTCCACCCCAGCTTAGAGATATAAGTGAAATTACCTCTTAACCTAAACAAATTCACTAAAAGATGTGAGAGAAGAGCAGATTCAAAAAGAATAGAGCTATGTGATCTTTTTACATATTTGTAAGCAGTGTTGACTTACAATAACTTGCTAAGATATCAAATTATTTTCACGCAATAGCATGGTTTGCTAGAATGTATTCATGGATTTCATTACTAGATAGTCACATCTATATTGTCTTTTTTTTTTTTTTAATACAGTGGGTAAGTAACTAAGATGATCAAGAGTGAACAAAATATCCTCTGACTGAAAATCTCATTATGTTTGTTGCCTAAACAATATGGTTGGCTGCTGCTCTTTGATTTGTCTGTATTTACTGCACATGGATTCCTCTATCACTTTACAACTTTTAGTGTCTTCATCAAATAAGAAAAGACAGCAAAATGTGAAAGAAAATATCAGGTCCAGTATCTTGATGTTCTCACTGACTCAAAGGAGTTGAGTGCAAAAGGAAGAAAATGGCTTTTTAAACAGGTAGTAAACGGTTCTGAATGTCCCTGGTTTATTGTGTTTAATAAGTGGCATTTAAATTGTTGGACCTATCATCTCTATTGCATTTTATCCTGGTGAAAAAAGTTAAAATATCAGGAAAATGTTACCTGCACAAAATTAAGACCAATACAGATAGATTTTTAAATTCAAGCATCATTTGTAGCAATTGATTCATTTTAACCTCAATGGCAGTATGTAATTTCGGTGTTAAAAGAAAATACTTTTTCAAAACTATTGTAGAAAATGCAATATTAATTATTCTGGAGTCTAAATTTTCATGCAAATTCACAATCTCTCAAATATTTTGCTTTTTCTCAATTATTAAAGTGACTAGAACATTCAAGACTAAGTTAAAAGCATATACTAATGAAAAGTGATTGTGTTTTTTTTTATCCTGTCTCAGCAAGGAAAGGAGAAAGGAAGGAATAGAGAGAGGGAAGGAAGGAAGGAAGGGAGAGAGAAAGAGGATGGAGAGAAGGAGAAAAGAAGGAAGGCAGTAAAGTGAAAAAAAAAGGGTGTAGAGGGCTCAGGGTGAGTGGGGAGATCCAGAGAAGAAGGAAAGAGAGAGAGAGATTTCATTCTAACAATTGCTTTAATGTGTGTATATAAAATTGATTTGGGTTCAGGGCATTAATAACATTCCGCATTCTTTTTGCTCTTAAATGGCATAGTGGATTAGGAAATATTTATCTTCATGTTTATACACTAAAATTCTGCCTTAATGTGTTCTTGTATTTCTCAACACTTAACACTTTGGCCTGAAATTTGGCCAAACTAAAGCGCAAATGTACCTCTAGAACAGTGGTTTTCAACCAGAGGCAATTTGGGCCCTCCCTACTCTGGTGGGTGGAGGACATTCAGCAATGTCGGGAGACATTTTTTTATTGTAATGACTGAGGAGGGGGTGCTACTGGCATCTAGTGGATAAAAACCAAGGATGCTCCTATACACCCTACAAAGCCCAGGACAGCCACTCACAACATAGATTTATCCGGGCCAAAATGTTAGTAGTGTCCCTTTTGAGAAATCATGCTCTAGAAAGAAACTCTTGTCCTGTCCTCACAATGTGTGCCAAGTTAGTTAAGGAAAATGCTCTGCACAAGGCACAATTATTGAAGCAGATTTGAAAGTCTACCTTGGAAGATGATGAGTGATGGTGGTTAAGCACATAGAAGTATGGAGCTTAAAGTCATTCTGATATGGTTTGGGATTCCAAGATCTTTCAGTTAATAGCTTAACAATTTATTTAATTCAACTGAGATTCAATTTCGCCATCTGAAAATGGAGAAAGCAAAAGCTAATTCATATATTTATTTAGGCATAATAATGAATGGCATTTAACTCAGAGCCTGGAACATGAGTAGTTGATAAATAATTGTGGCTTTTATCATTGTTGCTGTTATTGTTATCATTCTGAAAGCATAAAATTAAACTCACATTAAGACACTTTTAGGTCTTGCACCAATTTCCCTCCTATCCCTACAAGTTAACTAAAATTAACATCACTTATATTACAGCTTATGAAAAGGAAGTCTAAGGAAATTTTTCATCATAAGCACAGGACCTGCCATCATCTCACTCCTTTCTAGTTCTTCACATATTTACAGACTACTACCATTTCCCCAAGACCTGTTCTTATTTATTACAAACTCCTTAGTCATTTCCTAGGTTAAAAAATATATATATTACAAGGGCTGGTCCTTTGGTGTAGTAGTTAAGTTTGGTGCTTTCCACTTTGGCAGCCCAGATTCACAAGTTTGGATCCCAGGCGTGGACCTACACCACACGTCAGCCATGCTGTGGCAGCAACCCACATACAAAATAGAGGAAGATTGGTACAGATGTTAGCTTAAGGCGAATCTTCCTCAGCAAAAAATATATACATATTACAGTTAAGCATGCAGGTGACTATCTTCAGTTGAACCCTTAACAACAATATTAACACCACTCTTTATATGTAGAAATTAAGATGCTGCATAAAAACAGTAAAAAGAGCAGGCAAAGGATGTGTGTGTTTGTCTTGTGTTAATTTATTATTATATATAAAACTCAGAACATATTATTCAGTAGTAATTCTAAGGAAGCTTAAAACAAAGAACATTTTGGTATATATTAATTTACATTATCCTCAAAGCAACACTAAGGATGGATGTTATTTCTTGCATATTACAGATTCCAAAACACATACTCAAAGTTATGCTAAAGTATATCATAAATAGTGAAACTAATCTCTAAAAAAGTTATGACCAACTTTTTTTGGCTCTTTGTATTGCTATAAATCATGGTACGTTTTCAAGAACAATGAATAAAGATACCTATTAATCAGCACTCACTCAAAATTAGTGCATTACTGAATGTTGAGACTGTTGAAATATGCTGAATGACTTAGCAGAAAATGTGTTCAATTACTTCCAAGAATATTATTCCATAACTACATGTAATGTCACTCTTGAAATCCTTTAGTACTGGAACATAATTTTCCTCATTAAAAACAGACCTCAAAAGCAAAGACAAATTATTATGGTAGGTATTTTACCAATCTTGAGAGTCTTGAAATTTCGTCAGTCTTGGGAGTCTTGAGTGTCACTATTCTCTCATTAGCAATTGTGTAACAAGAGATCTGGGAAAGACACTGATAGATTCTTTATCCTTATCTCCATCTCCATCTCCTTCTCCATCTCTATCTCCATCTCCATCTCTATCTATCTCCATCTCTATCTCTATCTATCTCTATCTCCATCTCCATCTCCATCTCCTTCTCCATCTCCATCTCCATCTCTATCTATCTCCATCTCTATCTCTATCTCTATCTCTACCTCTATCTCTATCTCTATCTCTATCTCTATCTCTATCTCTATCTCTATCTTTATCTCTATCTCTAATCTATATAACAAGATCTATGGTATGGGGATGTAAACAAATGCAAGAAGCAAATATTCCACCAAGGAAGTGATCCCTGTGGTCAAATAATCCCCTGTGGGTTTTACTGATTAAAAAAACAAAACAAAACAAACAAAAAAACAACTCCTTTGCATTCAGGAAAGAAAATGGACAAATATCTGTTTCTCATCCATCAAACAATTTATTCTCTGCTGTAAAGAAGAGTGGAGATGTGAGGCAAGAAACCAGGATTACTTTGTGAAACTCTCTCCTATAAGAAATAAGAACTGAAGAAAGGTTATATATCTCCAAAATTAGAGTTTCAAGGAATAGAGAGATGGTTTTGAGCTGGAATAATCAAAGTGGTAGGAAATGTCAGGTTCATCTAGGTCTTGTACCACGGACAGGATTTGGACAGGGTTTGGGGGAGCACATGTTTGGGGATGGGCGAAAAATGCCCTACAAACTGAAATATACAAGGCAAGTTCAGAAACAACGAATATGCCTAACGAGGGCACAGAGTGGCCATGAAGAGATTGGGGCAGATATAACTGGAGAGATAGGAAGATAAACAGTATGAATAGAAAGTATGAAATATGCATCTGTTTTCATATATTTGATTTTTTTCTTCAATCAATATCATTAAGCACATATTGCAGGTATTAGGATTAAAATATTCAATAAAAGACAGGCAGTAGGTAAATTATTATAGGGATCTTTGGAAACAGCTCTGGGGCTCTAAGCTGCAGACACTATGGAATAATCTTCAAGGCCCTACAATCAGAATCAATAAGCTCAAACCAGTTTCTGTCATTGGGTCCTCCTCTGAACTAGAGAGCGTAAAACTGGCCCAACTTGAGTCATGTTGGCCCAACTACCCATCATGTGCCCAGGCAAAAATGGAGACCCTTACCTGCGGACAACAGGCAAAGGATAATTGGGGTGATTTTACCAAAAGAAGGTAGAAGGAATGCTTGGTTGATGAAAAGAGCAGATATCTGCCATTAGGGATGTATCAAAACAGTGTGGAAGAAGGATTAGACTGTATACAGTGAGGATGTAAAAAACGGGGCTAAGAGGTAGGGCTCTTACAAGACTGCTGTATTATGGGAAGTAAGGACTCCTGCCCTTCCTCCTCATTGTGCTCTGGGATTACTGAGCACTTGCAGGGACAACCTCTGATTTCTCTGTTTTCTTATCTTTAACCTTTAGCATTGCAGTTCCTTGTGCCTGAAATGTTTATCTTCCTCTTACTGCCTAACTCCTCTTAATCTTTCCATGTTAACTTTTAACGAAACTTCTTTATCAGCATCCCCAGCTGCCCCAGCCAGATCGGGTTTTTTATGTCCTAAGAATTTTATATATATATTTCTCTATCATGGTGTTCATAATTGCATTTAGTATTACCAATATTCCAACTAACGTACTTCTTGAATTCCTGGAACCTGTCTTATTCAACTTGTATCTTCAGCATCAAGCATAGTTGCAAATATTTGTTGAAAAAAAATGTATATATTATACATGATATGATGCCTGTAACCTCCTTCTGTCACTAAAAGAGACAGATTTAGGAATTTCCTTGTGGTTAGGTTATCACATTTTGTTTCATCTCACACTGGACTCAACAGTATGCAGCAGGATGATCTTTTTACCACTATCCCCATTACACTCACTCCCTACCCTTTCACTCTCCACCCTCAAAACACCTGCATGCCCACTCCTTCTCTATCATTTCCCCATCCTGAACCTTTCTCGAGTCTCTAAATCTTCATCCCAGACCCCCTGGCCCTTACACACAGTTATCTTTGCCTGAAAACCTCTTCATCCCTCATTACCATCTATCCCTCTTCATTCCTCATCTTGGATGCCTCTTTGAATGGCTATTCCTACTGCAAAAGTCTAAGATAGATGCCCTACAAGTTATCCTAGACAACTTTTATTTTCTCATCATTGAACATACCAAGTACCAAGTGCTGTGTGGTTCTTGTCAATTTCAATATTTTTTCCTCTTGGTACCTCCTACCCGTGTTCTAACTCCGTAAGAAAGGGACCATGCATATGTTGTTCACCATTATACCCCAAATATTCAGCATTGTGTTTGACATACCTCATACATTTTTGTTAATAAATTACATCCACATTTCTGGAGGAAATGCACAATGTTATACAGTTCAGGGGAAAAAAGATATATGAGCACTTTTTCTGCAAAGGTAAGAAACATTTTCAGAAATTTTTTTCTGAATTAAATTATCCTTATGAATATGAAAATGAAGAGAAACACCTTTGAAAGCCAGAATGGCAATGACCATTTTAATAGACAACTTCTCCAGAAGGTCGTTTCCCTGTGCAACTGGAGAAGACTGAGATGTGGCATCACGTCGTTGAGATGTTATTGAAATATGCTTTCTGATTTGAATCTTAGCCTAGAAATTATGCTGTGCCTCACACAGTTATAACTGAGACTTACATATTGGTTAAAATTCAATCAAATTACAAGCTAAAGAATAAATTTGGAACTAGTGGGAACATCTAGACATTCCTAGATAGAAGTTTACTGTGGTGTGACAATAGTGGAAATAAATATGTTCCACTTGATTCCTGGTTATTTTAAATCTGTGTGGAAGAAGCGATACCTCTGGGAATTCTTTGCCGTGGTGCTGTGGGAGAGCAAGTAGTGCAAAGATTAAGGCCTTTTTCTCATGCGTCCGATGGAAACAAGCACTGCAAATGCCATTTCCAAATTAACTTCTGGTAATTTAGCTCCAATCCACTATCCTGAGTAATC
This sequence comes from Diceros bicornis minor, assembly GCF_020826845.1. NCBI lineage: Eukaryota > Metazoa > Chordata > Mammalia > Perissodactyla > Rhinocerotidae > Diceros > Diceros bicornis. The sequence goes on along the minus strand of NC_080747.1, from coordinate 25,447,109 downwards.
TTTTCATATTTGTAACTCAGGTTGAAATTAAACCTGAGTATATCCTTCTGTTTGCGTATCTTCCTGCCCTTCCTGAAGAGGTAAAGTGTAAAGTGGTGCCTTCATCTCCATTGAAACATCAAAGTAATGAATGATTCTTTGTCAGTGTTCGGTCTGATTACAATAGAGTGAAGATTATTTTTCCACCTGTGACACGGTCATCATAATCGTCTGACTTACATTTATATTCAAGTGGGAGTGTTTCTCTGATGTCTTAGAGCCTTTAAACCTGAGGATAACAAAATGCTGGCTGTGAAGCACATATAAATCCTAAGCAGAGAGAAAATCAAATCACCTGTTATACTATTTGTTTTCATCTAATAAAAGATGGAGAAAAATAGAAAAAAAAAATGAGCCTGGAGTATTCCGGGCAATTTAAGGAAAGAAGTCAAGAGGCAATATACTAAACATCTCTCTATGCATCTCAGTAATTGACATAACAGGAGCATAGCTTAAGTATTACAAAAAAGCTCACTAAAAGATGAGTTTCTTTGGGTAAGATCTATATTGCTCATCCTGTTCACCCTGTCTTTGCCAATAACATCTATAGCCTTGAAGCAAGTTTTCCAATATGGTAGCCTTCTCAATTGCCTTTTCTATTTCTTAAACCACCTATGGACTGACAGTACTCGTCCCTTATCACTGAGAATTTATCTTTTCTTCAATTATGTTCCCAGATATTTTAGTCAATGAGAATGTCAATTGTTTCTTAGACTAGGCATAGATTTCTTATAGTTGCTTTTCTTTTTTTTTTTAATAATTTTATTTATTAATTTTTTCCCCCAAAGCCCCAGCAGATAGTTGCATGTCATAGCTGCACATCCTTCTAGTTGCTGTATGTGGGACTCGGCCTCAGCATGGCACGAGAAGCGGTGGCTTGGTGTGTGCCCAAGACCCGAACCCTGGCTGCCAGCAGCGGAGCGCACGCACTTAACCCCCAAGCCACAGGGCTGGCCCTATAGTTGCTTTTCTGATAGCTTCGTTTCTGGAGGTTTAACAAAGTCAATTGGCCCTGACTACTATACAGTCAAAATCTACAATAATTCCCAGATTGAAGCTTCAGAGATAGTCATATTGGAGAATTCATATAGAAATAATCCAGTTTACATGCCAAAGCACCCATCTATATTTTCTTTGTTGATCAAATCCTAGAAAATAGATTCATTGTAGTTGCTGATTTTTTTCTGCATGGTTATATGTTACTTTCCTCAAAATATAAACTTCACATTTCATTTACAGGCTTACAATGTTTATATTTAAGCTTTATATAAAGATTTTTTCCTTTGCATAAGTTTGGTAAAACAATCTCTGAAATTATTTAGCATATTTTAGTCACTTTGCTGGGATAGGAAATAGCTAGTGTCAAATGTCACACTAGACTGATAATCTAAGATATTTTTTTTAATACAATTTCCTTTTGGGACATTACCAGAAGAAAAGTGTCCAATATTTTAAAATTAAATTGTTTCTTTTATTACTCTTAAGTTTATTCACTCAATTGCCTATAATTTTAGAATACTTCAAAACGTTCACTTTTTTATATTGTTAATGTAAAACAGATTCTTGTATAAAATTTATAAAACGTAAAAAAAGAACAAAAAAAGCCACACCCTTCGAAGAATGCCATTACATGAATCACAGTATTTCTTCTTTTTATTTTGTGTGTATCATGCTCTAAATCTGAAACATCATATTATTTTTTGCTTAATATAATGAACCTTTATCCATGACATTTAAATTAAAGTATGTTTTAAGCTTTTGATCCAATGGAAAAAAGCAAATCTCCCACCTCTAAACCAAACTGGGAACTTCCAGAATCGGATACTCTTTTTCTTTTTTTTTTTTTTTTTTTTTTGTGAGGAGATCAGCCCTGAGCTAACATCCGCCAATTCTCCTCTTTTTTTGCTGAGGAAGACGGCCCTGGGCTAACATCTGTGCCTATCTTCCTCCACTTTATATGGGACGCTGCCACAGCATGGCTTACCAAGCAGTGCGTCGGTGCACGCCCGGGATCCGAACCAGCAAACCCCGGGCCGCCGCAGCGGAGCGCGCGCACTTAACCGCTTGCGCCACCGGGCCGGCCCCTCTTTTTCATTTTTAATGAAGTGGACAATGATTCTTGCACTGAGAAGATTATGAGTTCTCTTCCAGTTGCGTAAGGACTTTATGCATATCGACTTGCGTCTCTTACAGAGTCTATCTTTTGTGATCTAGAGATGAGGTTTTTACAGAGCTGGTCAATGGGAAAGAATGACCCTGATAACTAGGGTAACTACATAATCTAACATTTGAGGGTGATTATTAGTGACTTTGCTGGACAAAGCCGTTAACCAGCACTGTCCTGGTCAAACAGGGACATACTTAAGGTATGAGAAGAGGAATTTTAGTGATAGATTCTAAAATTAGTATCAGTTGAAGTAGTTGTTGGTATATACCAGAGTCAGCACACTATACATCATTGGTCAAATCCAGCCCACTCTCTGCTTTTGTATGACTCTTCAGCTAAGAATAGAATTTATGCATTTAAATGATTGAAAAAAATCTGGAAATTTGTTTTCTCCCTTGTCATATAAATAACTACACAATATCCTTGATTTTGCTTCTTGAATTGCAAAGCCTAAAATATTTTCTATCTAGCCCTTTATAGAAAAGCTTGTCAACCTCTGTGTATGCTGATATCCTCTAGTCCAATCATTCACATTGTTTAACACTTTACTTCTTATCCAATTCTCTGATTTGGTTTTTGTCACAACTGAGTAAAATATAGACCCCTGTAAAGGAAAAAAAAAAGCCCTTTGGACTCCAGAGAATATAATTGTTCACACAATAGATGGATAAACATTAAATTATAAAGTGAGCATTTCTTTCTATTAAATTCAGCTTCAACTGAGAATTATCACTGAAAACTATTTATGCTGAAGGATTACTTTGATCTGATCATATTAATCATATTAATAAACCCTAAAACTTTTAAAATTCTTCTAGAATACCTAGATCTCTAAATTTCTACAGTCTCTCAGTGGACCACAGTCTCCACTCTAAGAAGTATTATTCTAGTATATTCCAGCTGTACTGCGGGGTCTGGAAAAACTTTCAAATAATAGTTTCTCTCTTAAAGGTAGGTGCCAAAAGGCAGGTAAATGACCTAGCCATCGACTTACTTTATTTTGTTACATTTTTCCAATATTTTTTGCCCTCACTTCCTTTGCATAGATGTTTTATAAAATGGTTTAAATACATGGCCATATTTTTATTACAATCCATAAAGCTACAATAAAAATGTTTCATGTAATATTGTATAAAACACACTTAGAAAAAAACTGACATTATCCCATCAAGTTACTACTAACTTTACTAAGTCTGGGATATCATAATGTACTTTCAATTAAATTACCAAAATAAAACATCTTTTTTTAATCTCTTTCTTAAGATTGCTTATTCAGGTGTTTCTTTAGTGGGCTATTTTTTAAAATTAGGCACATTGACATTTTTATTTCTCAAAGCCCATTCTAATCTCTAAGATTATATCTGACATTTCTCTGTTGACCTCATGTTTCTTTCTTAAGACCTCTCTGGTAATGGATCATTTGAATCATAACTTTTAACGGAAAACGATAAAAGTGAACATCACAAATAAACTATAATTTTTGTTTTGCATCATCTGAGAGTGTTGGGGGCAAATTTTACACTTACAAACAGTTAAGCATCTTCTACATTTTCCACAGGAGGTTCAATAAATAGACAAAATCATTTCTGTGTGGGTCACACATATTAAATTAAACCAATGAATAAAATTTACATTTAACAGCAGCACAACAGGAAAAAATAAAACTAGGGTTAAAGAAGAACATAAATTTTTAGCTTTCTGCATTTTACATTCACATCCTTTCCTCACTCCCTGCAGCTTAGAAAATTTATATTATCTTGGTTAATCACCTTCCTCCATTCAGTTTATAAACAACTATTAGAGTAGGGATACAGATAAGAAAAAATAAACAAATGTAAGTTCAGTTCCTATTCACTTGGCCTCCTAAGAGCTCAAGTAGTGATACTGTAAATTTCCATTATAGTAAAGCTGATTGGGTTGCAAATCCTCTAGTCCTTGGTTAGCTACCTAACATCCCACCACCTCCAGAGAAAACTACTTTTGAAAGAGGGAAAACACAGAGCAAATAACTTCTCGAAGTATGGCACAGGGCTTTGAGATGGGGACACAAAAAGGGTAAATATAAAAAAAGAAAAGGGACAAGACAAAAATTCAATAAAGGGATTTTTTTGTGAAATCAGCTGGTTGAAACCAAAGTAGATTTGGGAATTCTACAATTATCTGATCAATTTTGATAGTGCTGTCGGTTGTAATCATTCAAGTTTCCAAACCCAGACTGACTATCCAGCCAAGGACTATCCTCACCAAAATCTTATTGCCTCATAGATTAGGGCAGGGGGATTCAGCAGGAAGAAATTAGGCTATGATGTTTTCAAGATTTGTAATTTGCTCTCAGAAATCTCATACAAATTACAATCCCTGCCAGGGTATGTGGTGTGATGTCAAGTGAAGATAATTACCTGCCAATTTGCGTAATTAGTGCCTCCCTCCCAAATTCCCACTTGACCAAATGCCTGTTTTATTCAGGTGAATTGGGAGAGTTCCTTTGCCTTGTCACTCTGCTAAATCACGAAAAATGTTTTGAAAATGTTAATATTGGCAGAACTTTGTGTTCAAGTTTTTAGTCAATCTGAAAATAATTTAATAAAAGTAAAATCTTTAAAAACTCATCTAATAGTTTCTTCAGCTTATATTGCCAGTACTGTGGGAATTTTGTGATAAATCTCATGAACCATTTGTAAACCACAATGTGTGCTATAAATGTAAGATACTGTTGTGCTAAGTCAAGCTTCTAAGAAACCAGATGGAACTCTTCCAACAAATCAGAGATGGTAGAATAATCAAACTTAAGCCTTGGAAGCAATACAGGCAATTTTTGTTGGCCCACTTCATATCTATCTTCTTTCTAAAGTGTATCACTGCATTTTTTATATGTTTGATAATTTTAAAAATATTTTGGGGCTGGCTCGGTGGTGTAGTGGTTAAGTTGGTGTGCTCCACTTTGGTGGCCTAGGGTTTGCAGGTTCGGATCCCAGGTGTGGACCTCCACATCGCTTATCAAGCCATGCTGTGGCAGGCATCCCACATATAAAGTAGAGGAAGATGGGCACAGATGTTAGCCCAGGGCCAATCTTCCTCAGCACAAAGAGGAGGATTTGTGACAGATGTTAGCTCAAGGCTAATCTTCCTCACAAAAAATTAAAAATTAAAAAATTTAAAAAAATATTTTAACCTAAGAATGCAATTTCAGGGTAAAGAGAAATAGATGTTTGTCAAATCTAAATTGAGAATTTGAAAGAAGACTACATGGTGATTTCATTTTATGTACTGTTCCATTGATTTATGTACTGATATTTGATTCCCATTATTAGAAAAGCAGAAAGTCAAATGGATGCACATATCATTGGTTCACCTCATTACAACTTGCAGCAGACTTTCTCATCATGCTTCACTCTTAATTCCTTCTTTAGAGAAGGAAGGCTGCCAGCCAAAATCAATTTACAAAGATATCTTTGATTTAAGAGAGAATATGTCATTCTATATAAAGTATTTTGTATTTTCATCCAAGAGAGGGAAAAAATGGTAGAGAAACTTCAAGGTAAGGATCTTCAGAATGTCTATTTTTCTACATAGCTAGGTTTTAGCAGTACCGTTGTGAAACGGGACAAAAATTCCATGCAATCTATTAGTATATATAGAAAGTGTTTTCTTTATCTCTTAAGTCTCTGAGTTGGATTAGAGAAGTTGCTTGTTTGAACAGATACCAATTTAATAAATAAAGAAGATAAACATTACAGTTAGAGGTATAATCTGATAACAAAGAGTAAATGGAATAGTTTTAAAAAACTATAGTAAATCTTTTAAAAAATATAAAAAGTAGAGAAAACTCAACTAAAGAAGAAATGAGTAAGGTAAAAATTCTATTTTTTGCTTCAAGTTTTTTCTCTGTATCTCACATGGTATGAAGTTTTATTTTAGTCTCTAACTTTTTTGTATTCAGCATTAATTCATATTAAAAACAAATATTTCCTTTTCAAAGATACATTTTGACTTAGAATAATTTTATCTCAAAAGTGAAATTTCTCCAAATAACATGAGAAAATCAATCTTTACATTAATGATGAGAAGTTCTTCTACTATACACTTAAGATTTAAAAGCCAGCTAGTGGGGCTGGCCCTGTGGCTTAGCAGTTAAGTGTGCACGCTCCACCACTGGTGGCCTGGGTTCAGATCCCAGGCGGGCACCAACGCATCGCTTGTCCAGCCATACTGAGGCAGAGTCCCACATACAGCAACTAGCAGGATGTGCAACTATGACATACAACTATCTACTGGGGCTTTGGGGAGACAAAGGGGAAAAAAAAGAAGGATTGGCAATAGATGTTAGCTCAGGGCCAGTCTTCCTCAGCAAAAAGAGGAAGATTTGCATAGATGTTAGCTCAGGGCTGATCTTCCTCAAAAAAATAAATAAGTAAATAAATAAAAGCCAGCTAGATAACTGTCTCAGGAATTATTTTGATGAAATGGAGAATCCAAGTTCTATTCCATTATAAGGCAAAGTAATATGACAGTTATGCATGGTGCCTTCTAAATCAACAATTACGGCAGCATTATCTTCCTTACTCCATCTTAATTTAGCAGAAATCAAACCATTTTAAATCAAATTGGTACATACATCCATTCACTTCTTGTCCAATCAAAACTGAATTACCTGTCAACAGAGAAGTACACTTACAAGTGTGAAACCATTTGACCATGTTATATTTTAATTTGCAGAGACAAAAATGACAAGCAATTTATTTACATAAAACTGTACAAAAGCAAATTAAATTATGTAAAGTATTTCATAAATAGTTGGACGAGTGTTTAATACATTTCGCCATGTTTAGCATAGTTGCGTGCATAGTGACTCATAATAAACGATGATAAATTGTTCTCTGCTTCACTATCAACATCCAAGTAGCAGAACAATAGTCAATGATTAACATTACAAACAGATCGTACCACACTGTATGCAAGTGCTTTAAAATGTAGGAAAAGTCATCTGAAAGTAAACCCTAGGTAGCTGAAAAAATGATGCCTTTCTCCAGATGTTATATATACCTCTGCCTGGGTCACAACTAACAAGCTTTACAACATTCATGATCATCATTGCTCTTTTTTTTTCCTTAAGGAAACATTTGTATATTTATCACTGATAAAATAAGCATCTAAAACTACTTAGGTCTTCAGATTTCTCATGCCCGTTTTACGATGGCTCTTTGATTCTTGGCAGTTGCTTCTGATCTGTGTGTTTTATTTTATTTTCCTATAAGACAGCTTCCTAGGGTAGCCTTTCAGCCAGACATCTTCAGTACCATCTTAGTTTCTCTTTCCATAAAAATAATGCCTCCCTTGTTTTCTGAAACTCAGGCAGCAGGCCAGTCAGAAACCATACAGAAATGATATCTGGAGGTTCAGAATGAGCATTAGATTTTAGACTGAAGCTACAGACATTTTAATACACATAAATTTATATACTTACTCATTAATTTATAAATGTGTCCTAATGTATAATGCATGCAAAGTTCACTTGAGATTCTTGTGTACAGAAAACAAGTATGGTTTATATACTGTACAACCAAAATGAAACAGCAGCCAAAAGAAAAATAACAGAAAAGAAGTAAAGAATAGAAATTCTAAATCAATGTTTTACCTTGCAAAATGGACTGAATTCATCCCGATAATATCTCTCTGTGTTACTATTACTATTATAAATGCTTTAGCCTTCTAATCAGAATTAAGCAGCCCATATTAATGCCTTGATTTTGTTTCATGAATGAATGATATTTAAGACTGGTCCATTATCTGAGTTTGTCAGAAGGCAAATTTTTAATATATTATTTATTATTTTCAGAAAATAAACATGGATAAATATACAGGATCAAAAAAGTTGGGAATAGCCCATTTCCCCTCATTGTCCAAACCCAACAGCCGTTTTTTTACCATAACAACAGGTATAAAAGGCACAGTTGCTTATTTTGCATTCACTCATGTATGTATTTTTTTGTTTCTTTTTATGGATTTTTTTCAAAAGCACTCTATCTATGGAGTGGCACCAGATTCAACCTATTCAAAATAAAAGTCATACAAACACAAAATATATTTCTGTGTCATGCCAGCTCGTTATATAATAAACATGTTATGATAGCTAATTCTACCAGAATTACTGCGAATACTTACAGTACACTGAATTTTATCCTTTCACACCCATTTTAGTTCTAAAGAGAGGTTCACAAGTTAAATGATAATGACGTGGCTACCTTGAATGTGGTGCAAACATCCTGGGGAATGAGGATCCAATTAATCTGAAGGTCCAGTGTGACCCGTATTAGCTTTATAGACAACAGAAGGGTTTTAAGATAGAGTGAAATGAGCTATCTAATGGTTTCAAATGTCTCATGAAAGAAAGAAAAAAATGCATTAAAAAAAGTTTGTTGAACACCTGTGTTATGCAATTGAGTATTTCCTTTGTAACGTGCAAGAAAAAATATGTATACATTTCATAAGTATCTTTAGAAGTATTTTGTCTTAATAGGTACTTACAGATTATACAAGGCAGAACTGCTTTAATGCAGTTTCCTAACAAAGTACTAGAATTGCATCTTTCCATAGTGTAAATAATAATCAAACATAAACATGTTCAATTATTGATATTTTAGTCCAATGTTTTTGTTTCAATTATATATCTTCTCTCATCCTATTATACATAAACTAACATCAAAATGAAAACTCCACTTAAGAAAGAGCCTAAGGAAATGACCCCAAAAGAGTACCCCACCAAACAGAGAAGTGGTTTTCAAAGGCAAGCATTTTGCTGACCTATAGTGAATTAACAACCTGTATTCCAGGCTGCTTCACCTTATCGTCTAAGAAATTCTGCAAAGCATGAAACTACCCAAAGCTACATTGTTTCTACAGTTTGCTATGGAACCATCAAGGCTATGCCTTAATCAGGTTACAAACATTCAGTGACGGGAACGTTTGCTCTCTTCACCTGTTCTCCCCTATTCTGTCCCTGGATTGTCACCCTTGTCTGAATGTCCCAGCACAATTTCCAATTGTATTAAATCATCCTCTATGGAAGAAGTGACTCGAAGCCTGTATATTCAGTTTCTTTTTATTAAACTAAAAAAACTGCATATTTTCCAACTTTGAGATGTACATATTACGAGACATGTCACTGCCCAGAACGCATTTCTTTCATGTGCAGTCTGGATTTGTTTTAAGACATATAGTAAATAATATTCAAATCACATTAGCAACAAAGTCAACTAGGCTGTTGCCTTGTTTCAATATTGTGAGTCTTGAAATAGTGCTATATTGCACAGGACTCAAAATTAACGCACTTGTGTTATGTGAAAGCGTGCATTGAACGTGTAAAAAATGCAATTGGTAATTTGAAATGTAGGTAATAAGACCAGGAAGCATAACCTGGATTTCTACAGTGACAATAGTGGACTTAACCTATAAGATTGTATGCCGTTGTATCTTTTTTTCCCTACCTACCCACAAATATGATTCAAAAAGTGGAATCTTCCCTGGCAATATTTTTTGAAACTAAACTTGAACCTCAACTAATTGCCCTATTATAACACCAAAAATATGTCTCATTAGTTTTTCATTTTCTGAGCTTTCAAAGAAAATCCATTTTAAAAGAAAACGTATATTTTCTGGGGATAGAGACAATGTAAAATAAACTAGCATTTGAGTGTTTCTGTGCGTGCATGTGGTCAGTTGCTTTTGTTGCTTAATGGATCACATCAAGACCAAATCTACTTCATAATTTCCCTGATCTGCCGTAGGATCTTTGGCCTTCTAATGACACAATTGTTTCAGTTAGTTGACAGTAGTGGTGCTGTTCTGAAAACTATATATAATTTTTACAAGTTATAACTAGTGTAATTGATACACGTGGTCAAGATTGAGTGTATACTAAGAATATTCAATGAATGTATAGCATTGAAGTGGATGTTCTGACTTGAAAAGAATAACATAAGCCAAATTGGGACTGCAATCTCCAACTGGGTATTGTTTAGCTCAGTCTTTGTCAGAATATTAAAGCTGTGATCTTCCCAAAATGTTTCTTATAGAGTCCTCCTTCATAAAGACTGTACCTTTAGAGAGACTCTATCGATAATTTTTGAGGGATTGCCTTTCATGGTGATTAATCACATTCTGACAATATGTCTGAAATGTATTTTACCTGATCTGCTTTTTTTTTGACCAGCCGGATGACATTCAAACTAAATCAGTGACTAAAATCATGCTTCAGCCTGGGGGTAATGAGAGTGTGTTGTGTTCTGCTCATCAGGCTTGTTACCATGAGAGAAACTTGCGAACATCTTTTTTTTGTTGTTTTGGCGGGGGTGGGGAAGAGAGAGAGGGAGTGTTGGGGGTCAGTGAGGGAGTTAGACATGCAAGTAACAAGGATGGTTTCTACATTGTACATTACACTCAGGCTAACAGTATCACTAAAGGCCTGATCTGGAGGCAGAAGTGGCAGGCAACGTTTTGTCTCTTTGGTAGCCCCCTCTTTTTGATTAAACGGTTTTGTTTTGTAAGGTTTTTTGCCCCTTATTCTCCTTCTCATACATGAAAAGAACTTTGCTGTTGCTCCTTTATAGGCTATACTACAGGTAAACTTCTCTTCTAGTGAGAGTATTGACAGGAGATGGCTTGTATTCCCCTGTTTTTGTCAGGGGAATATCCTCAGGGTTGGCTTCCTCGTTTTTGCTGAAACTAGCTGCACTGAAGGTCTCATAGGATGAGGTCAACTTTTTGTTCAGGAGGTTTCTGTTGCGGTCACCCATGATGGCTGCCTCGCCATTGGCCAGCTTTTCCTGGCTTCCTCGTTCATCAACAGGCATGAAAGTGGAGAGTTTAGGCTGGCTCTTCTTCCTCTCTGGAGAAGTGCGGACTGGCATCCAACAGGAGTCTGAGTGGCCATATTCATCACACTCACGGGTGCACTTCCCAGTCAGAGCTACATCTGGAAGAGGTCTTGAATCTGGAATTCAAAGAGAAGGAGCCATTAAAGTTGGACATTCCTCAACAGCCTTTCTTGAACTGTATGAAATTGGAGGGGAAAATATATATGTATCCTTTACCGTATTACTTCCCTTTTTTCAACACCCTGCATTTCATCATCCCATAGAACAGTTTTTATCTCATCTCCATTAAAGATAAGGTTTTGCAAAAACATCAACTAGTATAGAAAAAGAGGAATGGACAAAATGATAAATTTAAGTGTGTAGAACAGACAGGTATATGCGCATTTGTGACAGGACAGAGACGTGTGTATATTCTCAAGCAGAAATGAAGTACATATGTATATTTGTGCCGGTATGAATTTTTCCACATGCATAGGAAAAGTTATTAAATCCAAATAGATAGTTTTCTGTATTTATAAATTATCCCAGAAATCGTGTGCTTTTGCCAATTGGATTCCTTCCTGCTTATACATTATTCATAGAATGCAAATATGCAAAACCTTATATTTAAAATACATTCTAATACATCAGGGTGACTCAAAAGTAGAACCTAAATTGACAGCACATTATGTGGTAAAAAGTTAAAAAGGAAAGTACAAGTAAGCTATGGGTGTGAGCATACTAGCAATATCACCACCTACCCCACCCTAGCCCACATCTCCCTTCCCCCCACCATGTCAAATGACCTAATACGTGCCGTAGGACAATCCCCTGAGTGTTCACCAAAATCACATTTGCCAGTGTGTTTGCTGAATGGAAATATTATGTGAAATGCAATGTATTGGGTAAATACAGTCCAGCTCTTAAAGTTTTGATGAAATACCATGTACTCCTAATTAATGGTGTTGCCTAGTGGAATGAGAAATGTCTTCTATTTCTATAAAGCTAAGTTATATCTAGAGAGTTCTCAGGGATCAAAATTAAAGATGGCAGTTAAGAATTACCTGTATGTGTAATTAAGTCATTAAATGTGTCTGTCTTTGGAGAATAGTTATGTTATTTTTTTACTATTACAAATATTTAAATAGACTTTGTTTTTGTTTGAGAAAGAGAGAGAGAGAGAGAAATCTGCTCCACCTCAACAGACTCTAAGAGAATAACCTCTAGGGTTTTATTTAATATATTTTATAGTTTATTTTATTGCCAAACAAAAGAACATAATATCACTGTGCTCCGACTTATATCATATGGTATAATTTCATTAGAAGGCTTGGGACTTAAAAGACTGACAAATTTTGACTTCTGCAAATATATTCACAACAAATGGAATCAGTGAGATTTGCATATATGCAATCCTGGGAAGATCTGGTTTAAAATAGAAGAGGGGGTTATTTAAATTATTCCCGATATATTTATGCTTTCTGCTTTTGTCTCCACACAACATCCCCTACAGTTTAACATTATAATCCTATTTTGGCTATCATTTTTATAAGATATTTGAGAAGTTTCACTCTGCCAAATCTCCTAAATCAAGGCAGTCCAATGTAGTATGTCATTTCTTCCTTCAGTGACGGGTAACTGAAATATTGACATTTGTCGGCCTGCTGATTTTCAACCACGGTGGCCTGAGATTTTTATGCTGTGTGCTGAGAGTTCAACAAGGAAACACCAGTGTTCTTCACAGGAAATCTAGCATTACTTTTCTCTTTTCCAAAGGTAAAAATGCAAAGATAATTATTCACTGTAGTTGCACAAGCTGCTATTTGACTTCTAAGTGGATAGATCTTATTAAGTTTCGTCAAAAGAAAAAGCTCTTTCCTGTTCATATTTTTATGCTAAATTGCCTCTGTGTCTCTCAAGCACATATTTTAGATGCATTTAAAAAATCAAACTATTGACAAATTTTATGAATGATTTTTGTAATCTAGTTAGTTTAAATGAGCAAACTGTGAGTTCTTGGGGAATATTTCCTGTCTTGGGATGCTTTGTTTACTTGAAGCTGACCTAAATGCTTTGAACAGGAAAAAACCCTTATAAAAATGCAAAGTGTAAGATCAGATCTACTTTTTACTCCACACATTCCTCTTTCTCTTTACTGCTTTAACAAGTTCAAACTTTTCTTTTTCTCTTATGATAGTGCCTGTCAAGGACAAAAGACAATAATCAGGAATTTAGCTACCAAAATAGGAAAAATATGAATGAGGTTGTCATTCCCTGCAGAAATGACCCAGAATGGTCCCCAATCATCTGTCTAAATTTACTTAAGTCTCACACAATGTGTTGGTTTACTTACACAGTGACTTACGCAGTTGGCTGCTTTGCAGGGATTAATTTGTGTTTCCAGTTTGAAATTCACAGCACCTTGTTATTCCTTTGTTTGAGATGCATTTAGAGACAGCTCGTGAACTATATCAATACTCTAACAACTGTTCTTGCCTGTTGTTTAACTTGCATACCTGAACTCATTGTAGCGCATAAGAAATTATATTCTTTTAGATTAACTCAATTTCCAATCAACTAGAAGTGAGGTACTCTTCAATTCCTTCCCTCAGCCCTTACTTCATAGTCTGCGTTATTTCCTGCTAAAATTGATTTCCTCTTATTGCTGTTAATGAAAGGCAGTTTGTCTTCCCTGCCGTCAGCGATACGTGGGCTGCCACATCTCTATCCAAGAAGCACGACTTTTAATAAGGATCTCCTGTCATTTCCAAAGTCATACACTTGATTGGGGACCACAGTGGAAGTTGACAAGCCTAATTGGCTGAGACATGTTGTAGTGTTTGTCATCAAATTTAGAAAATAATCAAGAAAGGCTATAAGAGATTCATCACGAGCAATCAAAACTTCCAATCTTGATGACTCAAATGAATCCTCAAAAGAAATGCCAATGATTAACAAATGCAACTTGTATTATGATGCCATTTATTAAGGGAAGGCATGAGTGGAATAGTATTTTTTCTGTGGTTCTATATTTTCTTATTTTAATTATGCAAGTATATATCATAAATTTCTTAAAACACAAAAGTTATATAGGATCTTAAAGAATCATCAGTTACACTTCTTTCTCCCTTTTATAAAAGATATACTCTTAAAATGCCTTATTTTTTGTGGGATTATAGAGGCAGACCTTCCACAACTAGTAACCCTTCTTAGTCTTTCAGTCTTTCACTGAAGGATGTGTTTTTAATATCTAAGAACATTATTTCATGCTTCGGTTTAGCACTATTCCCTTTAATTTTGACCTAAGTGAAGATAGAAAACAGTTAATCACAACTCTTGTTAGTTGGTATTAAGTAAATCAATTAAAAATATAAGCTGTTCTATAACAAAATGTAATGGTATTATCTATCAGCATTTTCCACGATGAAGTCGTTCCTTAGAGGTCCTCCTCGCCCAACCCTCAATCATATCAAACCTTGAAAAGACTGGAACTAGAAATGGCACTCATCAGATCTTGTTGTTGCTTGAGTATTTTAGTTGCAGAGTTCTCCATTGTTACCTAGTTATGCTATTTACTAGAATCACTACATCATTTTGAAGAGGTAAAGTCCTTTCTTAGACATAAAGTTAATTTCACTCACAAAAGTACACAGTTTTAAGCCATCATTATAGCAAACAATTTAAAACAATTTATTACATATAAAGTACTTTCCCATACTTCATCCCTTTTACTTATCACCTCCACCGAATAGCAAGGAGGATCAAAGCAGTGAGAGGTCCAGCCTATGTGAGAGCTGAGGCCAAAGAAGAAGTGCTTTGACTTTCACTTTAGTGTTTCCCATAACACCATATTGCTCCTTCTTAAAATGTAACAGCTGAATTATTTAGAGGTCAATTAATTCTACCCACAGCCATAAGAAAAAGCTACAGTCTCTAAAGAAAGAGAAAAAAAATCTGAGCAGCACAGGAGATAGATGCCACAAAGTCACAAATTTTGCTACTTAATAAAAAAAATGGTGCAACCTCCCCAAAACTATACATCTCCTAAAGTAGAGGAAATTATAACTAATTTAAGAAGTTGAGTTCTTTCCCTAAAAAGAAGTATATTTGTTCTTACTAGGCAGAGTAGATGAGTGGGTAGTGGAAAGATGCTGCTACAGTGACCTCAACGGGAAGTGACAGACAGACAATATGCAGAATCATTAGAAATAACAAGGAAAGCCCAGATTTACAGGGGCATTTAACGTTTCCAGAAGCTGTCCTACACAATTCAGAAACCATTAGAGTCATCTTTATTATAGGAGACCACTGAAATCATTAAGACTCTTGAAAACAGCTCTGCACCAGTATGGATTTTCATATGCTGAGTTATGCATTCTGCCAGAATCCTGGACACCCAGTCTACTCCAGGCCCTTGACTTGGGCCTGAAGATACAAGGATATTTCCATTTCCTGTGAGAAGGCATGAAAATGTTGCCTTTAGTTTTAAAATATTTCCAATGAGTTTTTTTAACCTCAGATACTTAAAGCTATATGCATCATTTAAATATTTTTTAATATACAAATTACTTAATTCCATGACCATATAAGATAAATGAGTTGTTAGTCAGTGTGTAGATGTGCTGGATGTTCACATCATTCCTGCAACTTGTTCTTTAAAATCAGGCACTAGCACATTCTCAACATTACTTGTCTAAATTCAGCAAAAGAAAAATTGTAGTAATTTCTCCTTTTGGGGAGAAAAAAGACATATAGGCACCTTTTCCTTTTTTTCTTTTTAAAGTAGTTAGTTTTCTTTTTGTACTTCTTGACTTCCTGTTATACGAAGACTTCTTTTTCTAGAAGTACACCTAAATTCTGATGGAATTTGGTGGACTATGAAAAGGTTTTACAAGTGGATGAACAAGAAAAATGAAAGACAATTGGCAATGGTTTTCCAACAAATATTTTAACATCACCTTTACTTTCTTAATCCAAATGAAAATATCTCTTTTACTCATATCATTATATCAAGTGTTTTATTTTAAAATAGCTGTCAGAAAAAGATTTACTTTTGCCTTATGTAATGGAATTGAGAACAAATAATTAAACAAACCTTTTATTGGAAAATTATTATTGTAGCCAATAAAGATTAGATGTGAGGGGATCAGATCCAAAAGGTGCATACTCAGTTGGACTTGGCTTTTTTTATATAAATAACCTAAAGATCTCTGCCTTTTGTCTGTTTGAGGGACTGGGGAAGACTAGAAGGTAAGCACATAACAGACCATGGATGGAGTATGAATGACTGACTCACGCAAGCAGTTTGTAATCCTCTAAATATCTGAACACTTTCTGGAAGAAGGGGAAATTTATAGTTACATAAGTGTTGCCTAGGGCTAAAAAAAGGGGATTAAGATTTCTAAATAGTGTTCTAATTTATCACAAAATAACTTGATCCAACCAAATTAGAAGAGGATATAAAGATCGCCTATCCACCCAACCTTACTTCAGTCTTATGTATACAACTCCTGAGCATGTCCCTCAAGAGGCAGTGAACTTGTGAAAAGATCAGAGATTTGGAGTCCCGACATTACTGAATGAGATTCCGGGCCCATCATGTATAAGCTGTATGACTCTGGATATAATTTCTCTGAGCCTCAAGATCCTCATATGTGAGATAATACCTACTTCCTCATTTATTGTGAGGATAAAAGAGTTAATATACATAAAGTCCACAGAGTGGTCTCTGGTTCAGTGTAGATATTCAGTAGATAGGAGGTCATAGCCCCTGGAGAGATTTGAGGGGGTAGAGATAATTTTTTCTCTCTGAAGTCTTTCCATGAGTGAAAAGGGGATTGTTTAAAGCAATAGGCTCGGGAGCCAGGCTCCCTGGATTCAAATACTAACTTTGTCACTCAGTAAATGTGCAACCGAGAACAAGCTACTTGATTTATTTAAATTCCCTCATCTGTATAGTGGGGATAAGAATGAATTAACTTCTTAGGATTATTGTAAGAATTAAATGTGTTAATACAGGTAAAGTATTTGTAACAATTCTTGACACACGAC